>NC_068450.1:46505801-47705801 GCF_023373465.1 Oncorhynchus keta
GACAGGAAGAGTCAACAGTAGCGGCGAGAATCCTATATCTTCTTAAATAAACGGCGCTGTCTGATTATGTTTTAATGGTGCAAACCTCGTCCCTATGGGCTGTGACCCTATGAGTGTGTTTTAGCTATGTAGACTGCTGCGCCTTAAGAGATATAATTGCTATGTACATACTCTGCCGGTCCAGGCTCCTTCGGTGTCCGGTCCTACAGTATGCCTACGCTGTCTGTCTGCTGCTAAGGTTAGGTTATGTTTCCCAATGTTATTCTCCCAATCGGGATTAGGTTTGCTGGAAAAACACATCATACTACCGCAGAGGGGGCAACACGTTGTCTTTCCACTCCCAACGGACGCCCACTCATTCCCACTCCTTCAAACACATTGAGTTACAGTCTTCACTTCCCTGGGAAGAAAACAAAGACTTGCTCAGGGCAGGGATTTGTCATGTGGACGGGAAACCCTAAGAAAAAGCTGGGGGATGTTATCAGATTGAGAGAGGAAGACAAAATAAGACAAAATGTCCCTCTGACTCATCTGTGCTTCGCCCATTCACTCTCTTCTCCTTTTATTTTTTCTTTGTTGCTGAAACTTAATGAATTTGGGGGGGGGAGAAAATGCTTAGGGAATGGGTAACATTTTCATCAAACACAGGGTGTATGGACTTGATTAGCAATTCAGACCAAAGCAAATGCTGGACAGACAATATTAGGCCTACAGCTGAGTTCAGGGAAATAGCTAATGAGCAAAAAAAGTTAACTTCATCATGTTTCATGGCGTGCTATGTGTTGAAACCTAATTGGATAGTGAATTACACTGAACACAAATATAAATGTAACATGTGAAGTGTTGGTCTCATGTTCCATGAGTTGAAATAAAAAATCACTGATATTTTCCACAAAATGTTTTTTCTCTCGAACTGTGCACACATTTGCTTTCATCCCTATTACTGAGCATTTCTCCTTTGCCAAGATAATCCATCCACCTGACAGGTATGGTATATCAAAAAGCTGATTAAACAGTATGATCGTTACACAGGTACACCTTGTGCTGGGGACAATAAAAGGCCAATTTAAAATGTGCAGTTTTATGACACAACACAATGCCACAGATGTCTCAAGTGTTGAGGGAGTGTGCAATTAGCATGCTGATTGCAGGAATGTTCACCAGAGATATTGCCAGAGAATTGAAGGTTAATTTCTCTACCATAAGCTGCCTCCAATGTTGTTTTAGAGAATTTGGTATGTTCAACCTGCCTCACAACCGCAGACCACGTGTAACCACGCCAGCCCAGGACCTCCACATCTGGCTTCTTCACCTTCGGGATCATCTGAGGGGGGTTGGTGGGCAGGGTGCTGAGGAGTATTTCTGTTTGTAATAAAGCCATTTTGTTTGGGAAAACTCACTCTGTTTGGCTGGGCCTGGCTCCCCTAACCAGTCATGTGAAATGAATTTCAATTGACTGATTTCCTTACATGAACTTTAACTCAGTAAAAACTTCGAAATTGTTGCATTTTGTGTTTATAATTTTGTTCAGTATATATAAGAACATGATGTAGGTACATTGTGTTTTAGTATTATGGACTTCCCCCATTGTTGCCGGCTTGTGTGCTGCTTTAATTTTTTTAACATTTTATTCCAACATACTTCAATCATGCTTGATTGCATAATCCAGCCATGAAAATGGAGCCAGATAGTCATCTCTTTATTACAAAGTCATTCTAAATGACCATGCTCCTTTTTTTTTGTTACTCTCTTTCTCTTTCGCTCCTTTCCCCCCTCCCATATCACTCACACCTGTCTGTTATTAAGGTGGGGTGGCCAGTCATCTCATTAACCCTCAGTATACGGAGAAGAATGCGATGACGACTCCAAGCACGAGTCATTCATGAGCTGACACTAAGGGCCACCTAGGTCGCGAGACACCTAGGTCGCGAGACATAAGAAGGCCGGGTTCATCAGTCAGTCAGGTTTTCTCTGGGATACAGGTGGGGCTAGTGTACATACTACAGTACATACTCATAACGTATGATAAATATGAAGCAATTAAGAGGTAATTGTTTTATTATGTGCCCAACCATGCCCACGTCATTTGCAATCCCCCCCAAAATTATCACAGTGATATAATGAGTATTGGTCAGTGTCTGTTTCGGCTACTTTTGGACAACGCAACACAATCACATAGTCTCCCCATCACTTGTGCTATGCTCACCAGGTTAGTAGTCTCTGAGGTAACATGTTGTGTCTGCTTTGACACTGTGTGTGCAGGTGTGTGCAACGTGGTCTCAGGGCAATTGGTATGATTTGGAACATAGTTGTTTTTGGATGATATGTTACGTTACGAATGGAATAGCAGTCGTACAATATAATACGAATTGGAGAACAGATAGTATGATATTTCTTACCCGGTCGTACAATATAATACGAATTGGAGAACAGATAGTATGATATTTCTTACCCGGTCGTACAATATAATACGAATTGGAGAACAGATAGTATGATATTTCTTACCCGGTCGTACAATATAATACGAATTGGAGAACAGATAGTATGATATTTCTTACCCGGTCGTACAATATCATACTAATTGGAGAACAGATAGTATGATATTTCTTACCCGGTCGTATAATATCATACTAATTGGAGAACAGATAGTATGATATTTCTTACCCGGTCGTACAATATCATACTAATTGGAGAACAGATAGTATGATATTTCTTACCCGGTCGTACAATATCATACTAATTGGATTACATAACGTATCATTCGTCCTACTTTGTGCACCGTAACCATAAATGTTAGGAGAATTTATGTAGAGTAACCAGACCATTAGTGCCATACGTCTTGGAGGTACACAAATGTACTGTTTAATGTGGTCATGCTGGTGTGTGTGTGTGTGTGTGTGTGTGTGTGTGTGTGTGTGTGTGTGTGTGTGTGTGTGTGTGTGTGTGTGTGTGTGTGTGTGTGTGTGTGTGTGTGTGTGTGTGTGTGTGTGTGTGTGTGTGCGTGTGCGTGTGCATGAGTGTGTGAGGATGGAATCACTCACACTCCATGAGGTGAGGTGACCCACTTCCTTTTAGTTTCCCTTCCCATTATCCTCCAGCTCTAAGCTGACTAACACTTTTTTTCTGAAAAGAGGGGACCAGGGTTTCGTGTTCAGGCCTCCTCTGTGAATCACAGCGTAGCGTGCGATCGGCCCACTGCCCTCCGCCTGACTCCCCTATGAACTCTGTTACAATAACATACTTGCTTTTTCGCTCCGTCCCTAACCCCCAACCCACCCCACCCCTATTCCCAGACTCCCTTACACTTCTGTGAAAAATGGGGGAAGAAGAAGAGGGAAAAAAACTCCCCCCGTGAAAAAAAACGCCTATCTTATCAGTGGTCTGTGTGATTGAAGCCGACGGGTATTTATTTCGGCTATTAGCCCCCTCCAAATTCTATTAGTGCTGTTAGCATAACTGTGATGACGCAGATCATCTTTGTTATTATTATTATTATTCTTTATTACTTTCATTTATTTCTCCCTCCAGGGCTGGATGCGGTAACGAGGCCCAGATTCTTGCTCCCTTTTGCACTTCCTCTCATTTGGTGGCCAGTCAGAACAAGTCAAGGTTAACAGTGCCATCTACAGTAGAGAGGCTGCCTCTCTCCAACAGTGTGTTACAGGAAATGAGGGGTTGAGAGAGCGGTACAGTACTCGGTCATGATGACCCATCTCTAAAAGCAAGAGTGTGTTGTTACAGTTTTGTTAAAGTGTTTAGCTGTGGTGTTTTCTACAACTTGGAAACCTAACTCTTCAGATGGAGGTTGAATTTGTATAATCGTGACATCCCTTTCAGAGTCAAACAAATTCAATGCATTATTTTCAAATCAGATATATATATATATATATAAAAAATTGATCTGTGGAATTAGAGTGGATTGTAATGATGTTTTATACAAAAATGTATCATTTTATTATATAGTATATACCTAATCAACTAGGAAGTGTGATCAATTGATTATACAAAAATCAAAATACATGAATGCTGATGGACCCAGAATGACACATATTCAACGATTCATTTGGGCAAGATATGACAGCCTTCAGAGTCCAAACCGATCAGGGCCTCGGCCATTGGGCCGTGGTGGGAAAAAAGCTAAATACAGCTATCACTGTTTGTCCTCACCCTTATCCCATTCTCCTTAATCCACTCCACAACGCTGTGCTCTCCCACTTACCGGAAGCTCCAACATTTACCTCAGGATTTACCAGGTTTGGGCTGAAGTGGCTGTGAATGGGAAAGTGCTCATCTACAAGGCAGATTTAGGATTAGTCTGGTGAGGCAGGTGACATCAGGGCAGGGCTGTCATTGGCCAGAGGAGGGGGTGACTGGCTGGCTTCTTGAGTGGACAGGGTGGGGGGCTCTGTCTGTATTTCTGTCTGCATATCTTTTTCTCTCTTTCTCTTTGCCTCCCTCTCTCTCTCCCTTTCTCTCTCCCTCACGGAGCCCTTATGAGAGAATTTCATTAATCAGTCGAGGATTAACAGGGACTCAAAAAACCCTACATCTAATTCCCACCTTCACAGCCACTGGGGCAAGCCCTACACAGACACGGCACAACACAACAGCAGATCAGCATTCACAGTATCTGAAAGAGTGCCTTCTAATACAAGTTAGTCGAATTAACATTCCATCATTAAGCAATTAACATTCCATCATTAAGCAATTAACATTCCATCATTCTTAAGATCATGTATAACAATGCTGGGCATGCCGTTATTTTGTGAACCATATGCCATGGCTGTTTCAGTCACCACATCTCAACCCAATTGAACACGGATGGGAGATTCTGGAGCGGTGCCTAAAACAGCGTTTCCCACCACCATCAACAAAAACACCAAATAATTTCGCCAAGGTGCACTGAAGCTGTTTTGGGTTGTTGTGGCCCAACGCCGTATTAAGACACTTTATGCTGGTGTTTCCTTTATTTTGTCAGTTACCTTTACATCTGCATAATGACGTTTTAGTAACTCTATTGTCACTGTAATGTGCCTTTGTTTAAATACTGGGTCCGATTTTTTTCTTCCCATGATGTTTCCCTTTTTCGACTGAAATGTGATTTCAAAATGTTCATGGATCCTAACCATTTATGTGCTTTTATTCAAGTTAGGCCTCTGCGTGATCTGTCTCATACGTAGTATCTTGTGTTGTGTTAAGCATGTCTGGCTGCAGGCTTCTGACCTCAGAGCAACCCACAATAATAATAACAACAAAAATACTATAAAGTCACCAGGAAATCAGCCCAACATGATTTTAATTGAGGAAATCTGCTCCCAAGTATTCGCACACATAAATAGAGAGGCATATGTGATCGCATCTCAATGTCATCAAGGTATTCTGTTTTTGTCAAGTACTATCTGTTTGGGATTCTTGCGGTCAATTTGCAGTGTACAAACAAATCTTCTGGTCCCCCGACCAGCCTGCTCAAGAATAAATTCACCCACGGCTGAATGCAATTGCAGACCCCTGCCCTAGATCTTACCCAGTTCCCAAATGCTGTTAAATCCAATGCATTGTGTCACATGCACAACTCACAATAATGCATCAGAGGCGTCAATAGGAAGTGGGTACATTTGCAGACAGGTTAAGTACATGTTGGCATGGCTCCCGTACTATCTGGGAGACAGCTTGGCTTCCCAGCCTCCCACAGTTTTCGCAGTAATGAACGAGCTGCCTTACCCAAACAAACAGGCTCTCTGGAGATGTACCTCAGCTACCTCCCTAATCCAGGAAGTCTCTCTTATCTCCTCACAAATGGACCAGTGCTGAGCTGCCGCAGGCTATGGTGTCATTCATCAGGTTGAAACCAAGCCCATTGAACAGGTATGGATGTTTCAGTGAAAGAAAGTGACTGTTCGCATCAGGGCTCAGTCCTCAACCTACTGTTTGTTTACACAGCCACCAGTCACATTGACATGTTTCTATGTGTCATAGATGTATTGCTCACTTCTTTTACATAGAAAGGTATGTTATGTTGAGCTGGTTGAATGGGGGTACAGGTGTGTCTGCATGTTGAATTGACTGTGAGATTTGCTTACAAAAACATAACCAAAATGCTGAGGGAAAAAAAAAAAACACTGAACACTTACTGCCTGTATTTAATTTAGAAGCTTCAAGAAGATAACACTCATTTTGTCTGTCACTCTAATAGTTTCGGTGTTGGCACATCTGATACGAAAGCATATAAACAACTGGGTTGTACGAGTACAGTGCACATTTCTCCATCATGGAGTAATGACAGTTGATTATGAAAAAAATTGCCGTATGTAGTACCATAATAAAATCGATGGTTGTATGGTGTTAGTCCAAAAAGATGGTGCCGCCTTCCAGTGTTGACAGGGAAGAGGAAGAGTGACAGTTAAAGGAAATCGGGGTTTGGCTGGAGAGGAAAGTAATTTGTGGAGGCGTTATGACGGGTGGCGCCATTCATTAGACAACTTTATGGAGAGCTAAAAGCTCCCGTCCTCTCACGCAAACCTGACTGGTTCGTGTCAGGCACCGCACCCCTGCCTGCTCCTTCTGTACACACACACACACACACACACACACACACACACACGGTTTGAAAACCTTACAGCCATAATCTGTGCTTTACTTGAGGATGAATCTACACTTTTTGGAAATGCAATACATTCCTCCTCTCAAGCATCTTACCCTCTGATTGGCTCATCAATTATCACATGATCAACTTATGTGTTAAATGTGAAAAAAGTGTTTTACCTTTCAGCCATTAAACTGGCCTGAATCAAGTGTGATCAATTAATCATTTTGCATGAAAAATGTAAACCCTACTTGAGATGTGTACACTTTCTGCACACAGAGTTGTCCTTTATTTATTTATTTATTTATCTTAATTTTAATCGTGTATTGCCCGTTTCGAGGGGACTAGTCAATTACAACATTCTCACACTAAGACCCTCATCAGGTTGAGCTTTGATAGTGATACTCTCCAGCTGGTATCTTGTGTTTATAGGTGTCTGCGTTAAACGAGCTAGCAGTCTCTCATTGCTATCAATTACCCTTGAAAGAGGTTTGAACCGGTTGCTAAGAACTTACACCCAACAGTGTTGAGAGTTTATAGTGACCTGGACATTTTTTCCCGGCCAAAGGTTGTTATAAAGAGCTAAGTCCATAAGACCATGTTTGCGAGTTTAGAGACTACGCCAACAAGGCAACAAGGAGCTGGAGAGAATTTGAAACCAAGCGCCGCAGCAAGTTAACAAAGCCCAAAACAGCTGTGTTTTTACAATCACTGAAATACTACGCTGGAAAGATTTTTTTTCATGCCGGCTACACATACTGCACCTGCCATTTCCATCACAGCCGTGTGGTCACAAAGAGAGCATTTCATCTGTCAACAGGACCAAGCCCTCAATAGATCCTGCAAGCCAGTCAATCCTCCGAACACCCTGCGCAACCCCTTTGCACAACCTCTCAACCTGGCCATCTTGGCCAATTCGAATGGGATATTCCCAAAAGGAACGCAAAGGAAGACGTTTTCCTTCACCTGTCAAACCCATCAAAACATTGAAGGAGGACAGTCCGGATATGTTGTGACGTTCAGGACAGACTCACTGGCTGTTTTCCAATGGTTTTTGACGATCAAAATCTGTTGCTCACGTTGTGGCGTTTGCTTAAAAACTTAACAAAAAGGGAATGATGATTTTTCTACTCTGCCGCATGCCATTTCCATTGGAGGAGTGACATTTCACAGAGTTCACAAATGCAAGCACAGGTAAATTGATCTATTTTGGTTTGTTTTCTACGGGGACATCAAATCAAGGTACAGAACGTCAGGGCTAGCGGTATTAGCGGTATGCTTAAGATACAGCATATATTTTAACAACATTATTTACAACTGCCATTTCATGGAAGAGCTATAGGCCGATTGAAAGCATTGGCCCTCATAAAGAAAGCTGTCATCGGGGCCATAAGCTCTAACTTAGTGACCGCAAATGGCTCTTGTCCTCAGTCCCCACCAACTGCAGTACAACCAGACACACCATGGGGTAACATAGCCTACCATAGGGTCAAAAAAGAGAGGGAGAGAAAGAGACTGCGTCGACCCAGTAGGGATTAAAGGGGTCACAGTGGATCAGCTGGGTCTTCCTCTCCCACAGAGGAGGAAAAGCAAATATTAATCACCTCTAGTACTTCACACACAATGGGCCCCTGGAGTTGTCAGGAGGGCCAGTGGAGCAGACGACACAGGTCCCAGGAACTAATGAAAAACTATGGACCTAAGGAAGGCTGTCTGTGTGTGTGGTTACGAGTGTTTTGTGTAGGGTGTGCATATGTTTGCACTTCTGAATATGTACAGTATGTGTGTGTTGACGAGAATGCACACGTGTGTGTCCATGTGGCTGTATATGAACAAGGTGGTCTATGGATGTGTGTGAGTCTATATTTTTGCGTAAACTGGCACAAGCATATTCACACGCATGTCTGTTTGTGTGTGTGTGTGTGTGAGAGAGAGAGACTGGAGAGGACTGGAATGTGGCATTGTTGGCTTTACTCCCTGGCTTGGCACCATATTCTGCTCACCCTCCTGCCCATGCCTGGTCATTCGCAGTGGGACCACAGCCCAGCAAACCGCTCTCTTGCAGCGACGGCCCCACCTGGCGAAGCGCAGCGACAACGGCTCTGCCATCTGGTCCCGACGGCGGCCCACTATTGGTCCTGGTGCCAGTGTGGCGTGTTTAATGAGCACATATGAGCAAACAGCGCGTTGCCAGGTGGCGGTGCCGCCGCACCATGTGACCAGGCGGGCTCCAACCTCGCTGTTCAAACCCGGGGGCATCAAAGGACAGAGTGGGATTTCCAAAGTAACCAAGGCATAATCTACCCCCTTATTGGTCCCATTCATATTGAAATGCATGATCATAGGAGTAGCAGGAGCCCCTAATCTTGCCAATGAGCAGTCCGGCACAGCTGCGGGGATAAAGTTAGAGTGAGACCACCACTATATTAGAAAAGCTAAGGCCTTGCTGATTGGATTATGAGAAATGGAGTGGGCGGGCGAGAGCAGGGGGAGAGGGGGGTGAGGAAATGTCATCTTTCAGTTTTGGCCTGTGTGTGGTGGTGGTTGTATTAGGCTTGGCTCCATAAGGCCGATGGGCGGGGGAGGATAGGGGGCTTTGTCCCAGGGTTTGAGCACGGGACAGAGAATGGGGGCAACAAAATGGGGAACCAAAAGCGGCAATCAGCATCTGGACTCGGGCCTTGATTCTGACTTGGCCTCCCAGCGTGAGCTCGTCTGGTATTAAGTTGTAGCGCAACAGAGTTTCGAGGACTAAACCGGGCATTAGCTGCCGACTTAAAGGTTTTTGCCGGTTACTCTGGTAGGAAGAGCCACCCCATTTAAGTGTGATTGAACACGGCTTAGATGTGGATCAATGATTATCCTCTTGACTGTTTTGTTTTGAGATTTCTTTCAGCATTCATTGGAGAGTGGGAGAGGAGTAGCCATTTTGTTTCAATGAGAAAGAACCAATGTTCGTCATTGAAATGTCGGATATCTCGATTTCCGAAAATGTATCCTTTATGCCCTTTGATTAACATGTGCATAACACATATAGGCCTTCATTTTAAACTAGACCAGATCTACAATTTTAAAAGGAATTCACACAACATGAAATCCTGCATTGAAATACACAAGTCAACCAGATGCAAATGGTGGTAATATTGGCAATATAAATGTACTTCTATTTCACATGTAGCATTGTTCAATCACACAAATGATTGCTTTTCCTTTGGACTATCCCAATAATAACTGATCCAAAGTTATCACACATGCTGTCAACTCTTGAATGAAATATATTAAAACAAGGCGCTTGAGAGATCCTTCACGGGAAGTCTCCCCTCTACGATATTCACTGGTCATTTGGGAGTTCTCAACAACGCCTTCTTTGTTAACAGGCAACCCAATGTGGAGATAGAGATATAGGCTCCAAAGATTTCATACACAGCAATCTAATATACATAGGTGTTATATATTGACACAGTGTAGACTGTTGTATTCCCATAGTCTGAAATAGGTATAGGCCAGGCTATTTTATGTGAGTTATTTACGTGCATCTGTTTCAGTCCTGTATCTGAAGGTATGGAAAAACAATGCCCCGTTCCCTATTAATAATCTGGCCGTCTACTTTTCAGATTGACATAATAATGTCCTGGAGATACATCCTCTCGCCTAAATCACACATTGTAAATATGACTGTGTGTGTGCCTGCGTGGGTGTGTGCGCGTGTGTGTGTGTGTGTGTGTGTGTGTGTGTGTGTGTGTGTGTGTGTGTGTGTGTGTGTGTGTGTGTGTGTGTGTGTGTGTGTGTGTGTGTGTGTGTGTGTGTATGCAAGACGAGCATGCGTTCTGGGGTGAGAGGGCTCCTTTAATCCATCTCAAGCATGTTTTTAGTTTCCAACTGGCAGAACTCTCAGGAATCCCGGTATCAATTTAGCCAGCTTCGTTTGGTACAACCGAATAGCTCACAGACTTGACATCTCATTTTAAAGCTTATTGAGTGTGAGGAGGACTTTGTGCCGAGCAATTCCACAGTTATTTGCAAAAGATTAACCTTGGATCGGGAATTGCAGAGTTTTAATCTGACAGTGCTAACTGTTACCACAGCTAAAGCCAGGTTTATTCTAATGAAATGAAATGCCTTCACAAAGCGTTACATATTGTTGTGGACTACTAAAGTTGTCTGTATTTGGATAAGACTTCTACACACTCTACCATTGTGCTTATTTAAATAATGAATAATGCATTTCTATAATTGTTTCTCCTTTCCTTTTCTTGAAATATTTTTTGGGTGGTGCATTCTGTATCAATATTGTGCGTGGCACTAGTGTATAGCAGAAGCATTAAACATTTATACGTATTTATAATGTCTTATTAATTACATGTATTATAATGCGGACATCAACTCTCTCTCGCTCCCTTTCCCTCCCTCTTTCCCTAACCCTCGCTCTCTTCCTCTCAGCTCTCAGCATCTCCCCCGGCGCATCAAAGCAAAACACAAGGGGGAACCTTTGTGGCACACCCAGACACATTTACGGAACCAGATCAGTGGACAACAGGCGGCAACTGAGGCCGACAGGGGCCGCTGGCTTTAGTGACTCCACCAAATTCATCATGTCATATTATCTCCGGGACTTGCACGGCCACGCTGCCAGGGTCACATAGGCCCCCTTCTCGGGGTCGAGCACATCAGTGGTACATCAGTCCCACCGGCAGCATAGCTAGCGGAGCAATGCTATTATTCTCTACAGGAGGAATGTGTTGTTGAATGAATGAATTCCCTCCCGCTGAGAAGTAGTAGCAGATGTCAAGATGGAATATTATGAGTGTGTAGCATTCATGCGATGATTGGTCAGGGTAATGTGTGGTTATAGATGGCTGTGTATACCTAGAGCATAATACATATATAGTATTATGGTTATACGGCATTATGTCCATATCACAATATATAGGGTAATTTATGGTTATTTGTGCCGTGACATTAACAAGAAAGCATTGGAAATGTTCAAAATAACTCTCAAATTAGGATCGCTTTCTGAACTTGCAGGTTCTGCACTATTGAAAGGAAAATAAATCTTGACGTTATACTATTGCTTGTCTAAGCTATTATAAGCTGTGAAGTCCATTGATATGTCAGCTCCCATGGATCAGCACCTTAGCCATATGAGTCCCCTTGACATGGACTCGCCTGATCAACAGAGCACGTACTCCATAAGCATATTAATGTCCTAACAGTGTAAAGAGTGTCAGCCTCATTAAGGCTTCATTACCACCACAAATACTCCACTTCTCAGCATTGCTGGGGGACTTTGATGATCCACTACCCCCCACTATTAGACCGGGGGACGGAATAGAAGTTGGTGCCAATTTCGCCAAGTGCAAATCTCTAGACCCAGGGCACTCTGGGATTGGATGGGTTGGGTGACAGGTTGTGTCAGCTGTGTCTTTTACCTGTCGTCGAGGCGGTTTCGCCAAATGTACACACACGCGTATACACACACACACACACACACACACACTGACTCCCCCTCCGCAGAAATGCGGAGGGCCAGAGCTCCAAAGCTATTTATCTCCATCTCCACACCTTGAGGTTTGGCAATAACATCTCATTACACTCACTATCCTTCAATAAACAACAGGGGCCTGAGGCTGGCTATTCCCAGACTGTGGCTATATAGCCCTGACCTTAGCACAAACCTGTTGTATATCTTTACATGGCCAACGGAATGTAATACTGAGCACCCTCTGATTGCAGTGTGAGTGAGTGAGTGAGTGAGTGAGTGAGTGAGTGAGTGAGTGAGTGAGTGAGTGAGTGAGTGAGTGAGTGAGTGAGTGAGTGAGTGAGTGAGTGA
The DNA here is from genome assembly GCF_023373465.1 of Oncorhynchus keta. NCBI lineage: Eukaryota > Metazoa > Chordata > Actinopteri > Salmoniformes > Salmonidae > Oncorhynchus > Oncorhynchus keta. The sequence goes on from NC_068450.1 coordinate 46,518,215, forward strand.
GTGAGTGAGTGAGTGAGTGAGTGAGTGAGTGAGTGACAGTTGAGCTGTTTGGTGGTGCTGTGTGCTCACTGTGCTGACAAGTATACGGGGAGAGTGGGGAACAAAGCAAAATGGCCAAAATGGTTGGATAGGCCAAGGGTGATGGCTGCATGTCTTTATTAGGCCATGTCAAATTGAAGTCTCTCACACTGAACTACAGCTCATGTTACTTCATTCAGTTCCGGTCAACTTTACTATAGTGTTATTGCAACATGATATCATAAGAAAACATCATCCTGTCACGTTTTTTCACAAAGTTACGCTTCAACTAATTGACGCTACATGTCAATTGGCCATGCACCTAGCAGGCTTTGTGGTGTCAATGGGAAGAGATGAGCGTCAACCACTTGATGCTTATGTCAATGCATCAAAGTCAATAGGAAAAGATGAGTGTCAAACAATTGAAGCTTATGTCAATGCATTGCATTTAATAGTAAAAGATCTGTCCCAAAGTTGATGCTTATGTCCATACATCGCAATCAATGGAAAAAGATAAGGGTCAATTAATTGACACTTGGGTCAATAGATTGAATTCAATAGAAAAATATCATTGTCACAGGATTTAATATTATGTCAATAAATTGCATTCAATGGGAAAATATGACTGTCAAAAGGCTTGACGCTTATCGAGAGCTTGGGACTTTAAGATTCTATCTGCAAAAAGATGATTCTGAGATAAATGGCTTTAATTCAAATTCTGAACCCTAATTGGGTTGAATGGTGTCAGCAATTTTTATCTTGCATTCTTTTGAACTTAACAACATGAATTTGGGTATTTAGAGTACTATATATGTAGAGAACATGGAACAGAACAAGTCTCTGTCAATACCAAAATGTTGACAAAAAATTGCACATAGAGCCTTATAGTCCCAAGCTCTCGTTATATCAATTCATTTCCAGTCAACGCGAAAATATGTGTCAACAATTGTCACTTATGTCAATACATTCAAGTAAATGGGAAAATATTAAAAGATGAGACTCACAGACAGACACGTCTCTCTCTTTCTCTCTCTCTCTTCTCTAATCCCCACCCGTCTCTCTTTCTACTTCTGTATGCCTCCCTGTCCCTTTCCACTGCCTACTCTTTACCCTCCTCCTCTTTTCTCTCCCTTCTTTCACCCCTCAACCTTCTCTCTCTGTATCACTCCCATGCTCTCTTTCTTCTATCTCTCGCTATCATTTTTTAAAAACATTTTAGTGATTTAGCAGACGCCCTTCTCCAGAGCGACTTAGAGTAGTGAGTGCATACTTTTTGATATTTGTTTGTAATGGGAATCGAACCCACAACCCTGGCGCTGCAAGTGCCATGCTTTACCAACTGAGACTCCCTCCTATCTCTCTCTCTCTCTCTCTCTCTCTCTCTCCTCTCTCCCACCTCTCTGTCTGTTGACTCGCTCTCCCCTCTATCCTGTCTCCCTCCTCCCTCCTTTGTCGTTTCTCTCTCCCCCTGCCTCACTTTCCCCTTAATCTCTCTCCCTCCTTCCCCCTCCACTCGATCTTCTTCCTTCTTTCCCTCCTCTCACCCACCTCTATAAACAGAATATTGACACATAAATATGCATCAAGGGCATTGACGCTTAAGTCAATACATACCATTTTAAGGCAAAAAAGTTGGTGACACAGCTGCAATGGGTAAATTGGTGGAACACAGACAGACGGGCAGAGAGGCGGACAGACAGGCGGACAGACAGGCAAGCAGGCAGGCAAGGTGAAAAGATGAAACTCACAGACAAACAGACATGTCTCTCTCGCTTCTCTAACCCCCCCCCTCTCCCCGTCTCTCTACTTCTCTATGCCTCCCTGTGCCTCTTTCTCTCCATCTCCTCTTTATTCCCCCTTCTTTCACCCCCCTCTCTCCCTCCCCTCTCCTTGTCTCTCTCACTCCCATGCTCTCTTTCTTCTCTCTCCCCTCCCTCCTCTCTCTCCACTTCCTCCTTCACCCTCTCTCTCCCCTCCCTCCCCCTACTCTCACCTCTCTCCTCTCTCTCCCTCCTTTCTCCTCTGTCTGTCTGTTGACTCTTTCTCCCCTCCCGCCTCTCTCTCCCTCTCCCTCCTTTACCTTTTCTCTCCCCCTCCCTCCCTCACACTAACCTTTCTCTTTCTCTCCCTCCCCCTCCACTCTCTCTCCCTCCATCTTTCCCTCCTCTCACCCACCTCTATAGTGTCCCCGGTCACAAATATGTCCAATTTGGGAAGAATCCACCTTTTTAACCTTTCAAAAACGCCCCTAAGAGCCCCAATTGTCATGGGGACACTCCTTAACATTTCTCTGAGTTTCAAGTCTTTACATTACGAATTGACTGTTCAACAGAGGATAGAATACAGAGTTTTTGTGTAACTGCAGGAAGATAGTGAAGTACCATGTTGAGGATGAATTAACCCAGTAAGCTGAACCTCAACAACCTCAACATCGGTTATAAGGTCACGAGTTAATTGAAAGGAAACCCTACAGATTACAATGAATAGCTACAGTATAGTGAACAAAAATCTAAATGCAACATGCAATAATTTCAATGATTTTACTGAGTTACAGTTCCTATAAGGCCCTAACCTAATGATTTCACATGACTGGGGAGGGGCGCAGCCATGGGTGGGCCTGGGAGGGCATAGGCCCACCCAATTGGGATCCAGGACCAGCCAATCAAAATATGTTTTCTCCACAAAAGAGCTTTATTACAGAAATAAATACTCCTCTGTTTCATCAGCTGTCCGGGTGACTGGTCTCAGATGATCCCGCAGGTGAAGAAGCCGGATGTGAAAGTCCTGGGCTGGGTGGTTATACGTGGTCTGCGGCATTGTGTTGTTTGACAAAACTGCACATTTTAGAGTGGTCTTTTATTTTCCCCAACACAAGGTGTACCTGTGTAATGATCATGCTATTTAACCAGCTACTTGATATGACACACCTGTCAGGTGGATGGATTATCTTGGCAAATGAGAAATGCTCACAAACAGGGATGTCAAGAAATTTGTGCACAACATTTGAGAGAAATAAGCTTTTTGTCCAGGGATCTTTTATTTCAGCTCATGAAACAACACTTTACATGTTGCGTTAATGTCACGAACTGACCTTAGAGCTTTTTATATCTCTATTTTGGTTTGGTCAGGGTGTGATTTGGGTGGGTGTGTTCCTTTTTCTATGTTTTTGTATTTCTTTGTTTTGGCCTGGTATGGTTCTCAATCAGGAACAGCTGTCTATCATTGTCTCTGATTGGGAACCATACTTAGGTAGCATTTTCCCACAAGGTTTTTGTGGGTAGTTCATTTTTGTTTAGTGTTTTGCACCTTTCAGAACTGTTTCGGTGATTCCCTTTGTTATTTGGTTATTAGTGTTCAGTTTGAATAAAGTAAGCATGAACACTTACCACGCTGCGCTTTGGTCCGATGATTCCTCATCTTCCGACGACAAATACCGTTAGAGTTTATATTTTTAGTATAAATGACTTCTAGACACAAAAGGTCAGCGGACCTCCTCCACGTCCTCACCACTCTATTTCGGGGAAGAAAATAAAGTCTGTGGGCGTGGTGTAGCATTTGGCTGGAGCAAGGAGTCTGGGTAGCCAAGCAAGTGTCTGTGTGCCCATATGCACAAAATGGAAAAAGCACAGGATATTTTTATTTGTCTATTTATTTTAATTTGTAATTGTATTAAATGATTGTGATATGTTTTGTGAACATAAGAAAATGTGCAACTTAATGTGCAATTTAACAATGCTCTTTCTTAAGTCTGTTTATTGGTTACAACTACAATCTGTGTGGACTTCCAAAATAAACACATTCTAGCACTGAATCTTTAAAAAATATTAGCTTTTTTACTTCTTTTAATAATTATTTGACTGCTGCGGCTGTATCACAAATCACTCCATTTCCCTTCCCCTTCCCCCTGGACCTCCATTTGCGCATTCACGAGTACCTCCGCCATATGCACAAGTGTCCCAAAGCTGAGGATGTGAAAATGATTGAGGGTGTAGGAGCAAATTAGACCCTCCATAGCCACTTCGGCCAAGCCAGGAAGGACTCAGGCTTCAGAGCGAAGTGCTATCTGACACGCACAGTGATATGTTTGGAGTTTAATACAAAATAATGTGTGCGCAATTATATGTCACGTGTTTTGGTTTTTGTCTGATTTCGAGACTTGATACATGTAACAGATAAACGTTTAACTGTTACTGAGGTTTATATCTTGTAAAACGACATGGGGGATTTGTTCTTATTTTTTTAAGTGGAACATTAATTGCATCATTCAAGTCACAAATGTGTGCCGAAATTGATGGATTTATTTATCCCCTAGCCACTCTCTGGATGTCACCATTTGAGTTTCGTCAGCAACACTTGACAACGAAGGGCCCTCCAAGCGAGTTGGTAGGGGCGAGGGGGTGGTTTGGGATTCCCTGAGCATCTTTCTCTCTGCTCTTGATCATTCTGTAATTTTGAGTTAAAAGAATCCCTTGATTACACAGGCATACTTCATTGTTGTCTGTTGATGAAAAACAAAACAGTAACCTCACTCTAAGTACAGTAGACAAACTGTGTTGATTTTTACCCATAAGCCCGCAGATATCCCTAATTATACATTACCATTGACAGAACCCTTTGAACGTTTAGCCTCGACTCCAGGTTACTACACGTTTCCCTATGATGTCACAAGAAAAACTTTGCATCACCAAGGTTCACAAAAACGTTAAAAGGACCCCACTTAGTCTTAGTCCTCTAGATTTCTGCCGTACAGGTAGTTTCTCCTGACCGCTATACTTTTGTATCTGCTTGCATTTTTGGGCAGAGACGAGCACTATAAAGCACTATGTTACAGCTCCTGATGTAATACGGGATACATTAAATGTAGACATTGATTGATTTAGATCAGTATCACAGTTTGTAATCTGCCCCACCTGCAAACATATTCCCAGGTAAGAAGAACCGTGGCCCGTAGTCACAAACCGTCTCAGGGTAGGAGTGCTGATCTAGGATCACCTTCACCTTTTTAGATGATAATGAATGAGATAATACAATAGACAGTGGGGACCTGATCCTAGATCAGCACTCCTGCTCTGAGATGCTTTGTGAATACGGGTCCAGGGAGGGAAGAGAAATCCTGGACCTCACATCCCCATCTCCAGCTGAGGGAGCACAGTGAGGTATCCGCACACCACTGTGAGATCTGACAGCTTCATTGAGAACATCTTAGACTGACAATGAAGTCATATGGTCAAGGAATGAGCCTGCATAGGTGGAGGAAATCACAGATTTATGATCCTTTACTTGCGCCCACGCCTTGATGTCATAAGATTTTACGATATGTTTTCCAGGGTGAATATTTTTTAAGCACATCTTTACCAGACCACAGAGATATAACTCACTTCTGGTCGTAACTTATTGAGGCAGTATGTCAAAGCATTAATCTGAACCAGCTCCTTGTGAAATATAACGGCACTTCCATCGTGGCCTGTCTTGACTATTTTGTTCTGGTTCGGGAGTTTTCAGGGGCTTGCAAACATTCAGTTAGGCCTAGAGTATGAGTGAGTCACAGATTTATTCTTCCTCTACAGTATACAATTTTCGCTATAGGTTCATAACAACAATAGTTACTAAACATCAGCTATTGCAGTCTAACGTTAAGTATCTGTTCACGACTCTTGGAGCTCACACAACAGGGGGAAATTACAGTTTGTTCTTTAGAGTGTCCACCTCGACTAGCTCCCTATCTCACCACGTTATGATGGACGTACGCAAAAAATAGCGTCAGAGAGAAAGCATTTGGAGCAGGGGTCTTAAGTTTCTTGTCCTAATCTTGACAAATGGTGTATTCTCTACTGTGGCAAAAATGTAATGGTCTACCATTTAATGTTGTAGTAATTTTTTTTTAAATTATCTTGATTTTTCTGTGTCATTAAAACAAATGGTGAAGCACGCAAAGGTCCAGATAATACTTAAAGGCTTGACCATGGCCTAAGATTAATGCTTGGAGTCTACTGATAAGAGAGAGAGAGAGAGCAAACTGTCTGGTGTAGATCTCTAGTTTTACAGCCTCACTTCTGAATTAGGAGGGGACTCTGAGTGGAAGTAAACCTTTTAACGTTATGCTATTACTGCTACTGAGTTGGTAAACATATGCTACTTCACAGTGCCATAAAGTGCATAGAATTATTACAAAACAGTGCCAAGTTCTCTTTTCTGGTATACAATTGCATCTCTGAATATTTATACGCTCCATGGTGTTTATGCAGGCCTTATATGCCTGTATTGAACCTCATACCCATGGTGCCTCTAGGGCAATTCAGACAGCTGAATGAGGACCTTTATTACTGATGAATGTGTTTGCTTTTGATTTCTGTGTTTTGTTTCTGTTGCATTTCATACCTGATGTGTATCTGTAAAAGAGACCTTGGTCTCAGTAAGACACCCTGATAAATTAAAGAAAGAAAAAAAGAAAAGTCGAATGAGTTTAATGCTTAGTGGTAATGTCTCTTACTGAACCAATCGTGAAATTCAAGTAAACCTGCCCTAGCACAGACACGTTTTAACTGCTACAAAAATGCAGTACTGAAGTAGGCTACATATTCAACCTTATTAGTCAGTCACAGCCATTTATACAACACCAGTGTAAGGGGCCGGTGCGATTTGGTGCGTCAGTGCTCCCTCCAGTGGTGTAAAATTAGCATTGAGCCAGATGATGAGATTCAACTATTCAAACTGCATTTAATTAATTGCTGTATTTAGTAGTTATTTTTCACCTCGCTAATGGTCAAATAAAATCACAGTAAAAAATAAACTTCTCCAGTATTACTTCTAATTGTACTATTACTACTACCACCAGTCTGTTAATCAGTCTTGCCAGTCTTGGCATTGGATATTTTTATAAATATTTACGAATTGAACTTATATTACACACCAGCCAGCCAGACATTATGAGTAAAAGCTGCCATTTATATCTGTCATAAAGTTTAAATAAAACAATTCAGTAGACACCTTGTTTGGAGTATTTGTTTTATTTTTTTCCCCCTTCAAAGACGACGCAACACAAAAACCTGTCATTAAGCAACATTTTCAGTTCTATCCTTCTTTTTCAAATACCTCAATTAGCGATGGGAGCTTTGATCCCTCAGCCCTTGGTTCTGCAGACAGTAAACCTCCTTTGTTAATGAGCCGAGAGATTACTATATGGCAGCCTCTTTGCATGGCAGAGCGGCAGGGTGAGACAAGTACAAAAGCTGCAGGATCTCTTAATGGAATAGATGGATCTAGGCCTTTACCGCAGGCCAAGCCCCGAGTTGGCCACCTTGCCACCCACAGACTCCCCACAACCATAGTCCCACCCCACCTCCCCCCACAACAAAATGAGTGAATTGCGGCATCCCGGATTTTGAAAGTGCTTCGTGGGAGTTGTTTTGGAGGAGCAGGTAACCTTTTCAGATGGCGGTGATCGTAGGTGTTCCCCCCCTTGGCTGGGTGGTGTGTAACCTGTTAGGGCAGGAGAGGAGAGCTCTGGGGTGGGAATGGCTGGGATGGTTGCCCCAGGGGTATGGGGGATTAAGGTAGGCTCTCTGACAGGATGGGCCTGTATGTCTATCTGTCTGTGGGCTGGGTTGATTTCAAGGGATACAGGAGATGAGCAGGGCAGGTTAGAAAGAGAAGTGACGTTGGTGTGTTGGTGGCCGAATTAAGGGATTTGACTTGAAAGCATCAGCATGGGTGTTCTTGCTGAATTTCTTTTTGTCTTTATCTCTTGGTTGATTGTTTGTTTCAGTGGGGTAGGATTAGTTTATTTTGTGTTTGTTTGTGTCTGTGTGATCTTTCAATAAAATGATTGATCTACACTGTAAATATATATTTAAAATAATAATAATAACAAACAAACAAAAATGTATAATTGCTTTAAGGTTCCATTGGTGTCATTGTTGTTATTAGCGCTTTATATTGCTATTATTGAATATATTACTGGCATTTGGGTTCTTCCCGCAAAAATAAACACAACCTGCTCTTTTGACTTTTTCTGACTTAACAAGTCATGATCACATTAAAGGAGGGGAGTCCTGTTTGTTTTTTTATGACACTAACCCTGGGACCACACAAAATGAAAGTCCTTTCACGTCCCGGCTTGGGCTATCATTAGGGTATACCACTAGAGATCTGCCAGGTTGCCTTTGGGCCATCTCTTTGGATAATGTTAGTTGTGGTGTCTCGACTTGTGTCTGTCACTCACAGAACAGTCTTTATCAACGCAAGAAATTTGTCAACTTGGGAAGGTAGTGGTAGGCTAATACAATGCAAAAGAAAGCTATAGGCTTCAAAATATAGTATTGCCCTCTAGTGGGTGCTACAGCCCCTACAGGTATAGCCTGTTTCAATCGAGACAACTTTGACCGAAATATGACAAAAAGGTCGAAATCAGATGGAAGTAATGTAATGTAAAAGCTATAAAAGTGCTTTCCTCATCCTTTTAATAAAATATGGGGTAAAATATTCAAACCCTCCCAATTATCAATAACAGAGGCTGACATTCATATGAAGGCCAGATTTTATTGATGTTTGCTTGAGGAACATCCTCCCAACCAAATGTGTTTGCACTTAACTCCCCAGGCATGTGGGCTGGGGACTTGAAATATCAAACAGAGCAACTGTTTAACAGGTTGTGCATGACGCACGCACACACATTCAAAAACTCCTGTGCATACGCAGACACACACACACACGCATCCATGTAGCAGCCACACACACATATTCACCCAATACAGTTCCTAGATAGTGGTGGACCGTATCTCATTACAAATAGATGATTAAAATCATTCAAGAGACACTGCTTTGGGTAAAAAAAAAAAGATCTATCCTACTATACCACGGGACAGAGGCAGAATTACCCCATGTGCCAGGGGGATCTAATGCAATTAGTAGTGTTGACTTACACCGCGTGTGTGTCCTCGTCTGTGTAATGGCACAGGCTGCATCCGCCGGCATTCTACCATTCAAGGCAGTGTTTGTTTTCTGAATTTGCCCTCCTCCCAAACCACCCTTACCCCCCTCCCCCTCGTTAATATCATCAATTAAAGTAAACCGATAGGATCGAGAAACGGGGGGTTGAAAAAGAGATTGTGTTTGGAGACCAGATTTAACTCTACCGCAAATCAAAAGTCAAAAGACATCGGGGGCTGGGAAAACATACATTATTTATGACACGATAGAGGGCCACATAGTGAGTTTGTTTAAAAGATTAGTGATTGGCCTCCATATTTGCTTTTAGCGTCCATCTGAGGAGCTTCCTTCCTTTTCAGGGGGCTCATTGGTTATGCTTTCCGCATAGCAGTGCTAATAACCTCAAATATGATGAAATTAACAATGGTCGCTCCTTTTTATTTTATGGGGTGGATCAGTTTTAATATTGAAAATGAATTGTGGCTTATATCAACGTAATTGTCAGCATCAATTCCAATCCCCAATAAAAATATGGATTTTTGTAAATATATATTTTTTTATGCATTTTTATTTCTTTATTATTTTCCACTAACCCTACCACCCCTCCTGTAGTTGGAGTAAACTAATAAGCAACAACACTTAGGCTTCTACTTCCAGTTTATACATACAATAAACATTTTACGGACACAATCTATTTTACAATAGATATCTTTTGTTTGTTTTAAGTCCCATTCTTCAGCTACCCTTCCATCGCCTCTTCACTGTTGACGTTGAGACTGGTGTTTTGTGGGTACTATTTAATGAAGCTACCAGTTGAGGACTTGTGAGGCGTCTGTTTCTCAAATTAGACACCCTAATGTACTTGCCCTCTTGCTCAGTTGTGCACCGGGGCCTCCCACTCCTCTTTCTATTCTGGTTAGAGCCAGTTTGCGCTGTTCTGTGAAGGGACTAATACACAGCGTTGTACGAGATCTTCAGTTTCTTGGCAATTTTTCACAATAAATATCCTTCATTTCTTCAGAACAAGAATAGACTGACGAGTTTCTAGCTATTTTGAGCCTGTAATCAAACCCACAAATGCTGATGCTCCAGATACTCAACTATTGCTTATTTTAATCAGGACAACAGTTTTCAGCTGTGCTAACATAATTGCAAAAGGGTCTTCTAATGATGAATTAGCCTTTGAAAATGATAAACTTTGATTAGCTAACACAACATGCCATTGTAACACAGGAGTGATGGTTTCTGATAATGGGCCTCTGTATGCCTATGTAGATATTCCATAAAAATACAAATAAATTTAACCAACCGTTTCCAACAACAATAGTAATTTACAACATGAACAATGTTTACGATTATGATGAATTTGATGTTATTTTAATAGACAAAAAAATGTGCTTTTCTCTAAAAAAAACATTTCTAAGTGACACCAAACTTTTGAACGGTAGTGTATATTTCAGCAATATAGACGCAATACCCCATAATTGTAAGAACCGACGCAGGGGTGTAGAGAAGCAGGTACGGAAAGTGAACATTTCCTTTTGCACATACATGAAACAGGATAGGAATAGCGTCAGAACCGGGTAACACAACAACATATTAAAACTACTGCAAAAGCCGGGAACAGAGCTGGAGAACAGACATATATACACATATATACAGTGGCTTGCGAAAGTATTCACTCCTTTGGCAATTTTCCTATTTTGTTGCCTTACAACCTGGAATTAAAATAGATTTGGGGGGGGTTGTATCATTTGATTTACACCACATGCCTACCACTTTAAAGATGCAAAATATTTTTTTCTTGTGAAACAAACAAGAAATAAGACAAAAAAAATAGAAAACTTGAGCGTGCATAACTATTCATCCCCCCCAAAGTTAATACTTTGCAGAGCCACCTTTTGCAGCAACTACAGCTGCAAGTCTCTTGGCGTTTGTCTCTATAAGCTTTGCACATCCAGCCACTGGGATTTTTGCCCATTCTTCAAGGCAAAACCGCTAGAGTAGAGAAGCAGGTACGGAAAGTGAACATTTCCTTTTGCACAGACATGGAACAGGACAGTAACAGCCTCAGAACCGGGTAATACAACGACAAACAACAATTCATGCAGAAGCTGGGAACAGAGCTGGGGAATAGACAGCTATTGGGGAGGAAATAACACAGGTGATGAGTCCAGGTGAGTCCAATGAATCGCTGATGCGTGTGATGAGGGATGCAGGTGTGCGTAATGTTGGGCAGCCTGGCGCCCTCGAATGCCAGGGAGGGAGAGCAGGAGCAGGCGTGACAATGACAAAGTGAAATTTGTTTTTTAAAATGTTGTAAATCTATTAAAAATAAAAAAAACAAATACATTATTTACTTAAGTATTCCGTCTCTTTGCTATGAGACTCGAAATTGAGCACAGGTGCTTCCTGTTTCCAATGTTCACCCCTTGAGATATTTCTACAACTTGATTGGAGTCAACCTGTGGTAAATTCAATTCCAGGCTGTATCACAACCAGCCATGATTTGGAGGCCCATAGGCCGGCGCACAATTGGCCCAACATCGTCCTGGTTATGGTTTGGCCTGGATAGGCCTCACTGTCAATAAGACTTTGTTCTTAACTAACTTGCCTAGTTAAATAAATAAATCAAATCAATCAATCAAATTGATTTGACTTGATTTGGAAAGACATACACCTGCCTATATAAGGTCCTACAGTTGACAGCGCATGTCAGAGCAAAAGCCAAGTCGTAAAGTCGAAGGAATTGTCAGCAGAGTTCCGAGACAGGTTGTGTCGAGGCACAGATCTGGGGAAGGGTACCAAAACATTTCTGAAGCATTGAAGGTCCCCAAGAACACAGTGGCCCCCAATATTCTTAAATGGAAGAAATTTGGAACCACTGTCCCTAGAGCTGGACGGCCTGGCCAAACTGAGCAATTAGGGGAGAAGGGCCTTGGTCAGGGAAGTGACCAAGAACCCGATGGTCACTCTGACAGAGCTCCTCTGGGGAGATAGAAGAACCTTCCAGAAGGACAACCATCTCTGCAGCACTCCACCAATCAGGCCTTTATGGTAGAGTGGCTAGACGGAAGCCACTCCTCAGTAAAAGGCACATGACCGCCCGCTTGAATTTTTCCAAAAGGCACCTAAAAACTCTCAGACCATGAGAAACAAGATTCTCTGGTCTGATGAAACCAATATTGAACACAAAGATGAACAGAGCAAAGTGCAGAGAGATCCTTGATGGAAACCTGCTCCAGAGTACTCAGGACCTCAGACTGGGGCGAAGGTCATACAAAAGTTATACTTAAATCCGAACTGGTTCTCTAGCAAATTAGTAAGAATGTCTCACCCCATGTTCAATAATGGCCCTTTTCCCTTTATTCAGATTACAACTTTCGGTTATTTGAAAACGAAAGATTATCTCCAAAATATCGTTATTTTTAAAACAAGCCATAGAAAGTTGGTTGCAATTTCAGTTTAATCCACCAGAAAAGACAGAACAAATAATACAACAAATATTGTGGTTAAACTCAAATATATTAACTGATAAAAAAGGTATACAAAAAAGGTATAAAAAAGGTATAATCTTTGAAAATTCTTTCTTAAATAGGACTGGTGGATTTGTCACACAGGCAGCCAACACAAATATATGGAAATGTCTGTTCCACCCAAAATTACAAGTACTAACTGCAGCATTACTGCAAAAATTGTATGGGGAAAAAGAAAAGAACTTGTATGTCGGCCTTGCATTAAATTAAAGACCAAAATTGGTTAAAGAAAATTGTGATATAGAAAAAAATATACCAGTTTCATTTCAAGACCAAAAAATTGACAGCTGTACCATGTACTATAGATTGCAAAATAGCTGGGAAGAGATTTTTGATGTTCCGTTTCCATAGCACATGGTTTATGAATTGACAAGCAAAACGCAGGAATCAAAATAATTGTTCTATTTAAATTATTATACAAAATTCTTGCAACCTTTAGAATGTTATATATGTGGGGATACAACCTTCCCAGCCCTGCAAATTTTGCTGCGAGGAGGCAGAGTCATTAGGTAATTTACTTTCGTACTGTCCAAATGTAGTAGGTTTTTGGTCACAGGTCCAGCAATGGCTGAATAATTGCAAGATTTACCTTGAGTTAACTCTGCAGATAGCAATACTGGGTGATTTGAAAAGTCAAAGTCTAAATTATCAATAATATAAGAATACTTTTAACAAAAAAAAAATATCTTTAAAACCTCTTAAGGATCTGCCCCTTTTCAATCTTCACCTAAAATTACATACCCAAATCTAACTGCCTGTAGCTCAGGACCTGAAGCAAGGATATGCATATTCTTGATACCATTTGAAGTTTGTGGAAATGTGAAATTAATGTAGGAGAATATAACACATTAGATCTGGTAAAAGATAATACAAAGAAAAAAACATGCATTTTCTTTGTACCATAATCTTTGAAATGCAAGGGAAAGGCCATAATGTATTATGCCAGCCCAGGCACAATTTAGATGTTGGACACTAGATGGCAGCAGTGTATGTGCAAAGTTTATACTGATCCAATGAACCATTGCATTTCTGTTAAAAATGTACCTAATTGGTTTATTAATACATTTTCAAGTTCATAACTGTGCACTCTCCTCAAACAATAGCATGTTATTATTTCACTGTAATAGCTACTGTAAATTGGACAGTGCAGTTAGATTAACAAGAATGTACGCTTTCTGCCAATACCAGATATGTCTATGTCCTGGGAAATGTTCTTGTTACTTACAACCTCATGTTAATAACATTAGCTCAACTGTCCCGCGGGGTACCCACCGATCTTGTAGAGGTTCATTTACAATGTGTAGAAACTATAACAATGGAAATGTTCAAAACGTTTGTGTAGCATCACAGCACAGTTGAAAAATAAATGGCAAATAGAAATCCAATAAGGATGATGTTAAAAGCTAGATGGGAGGGTTTAATTGGAGCTGAAGGATGGGACTAATAACAAGATAACAATTGTAAAATATAATATCAGTAAAATGTATACAAGTTCAGCACTTTTGTGAAATAACTAAGTTAAAAATATATGGCAAATAGAAATCAAACTGGATGGACATCAGAAATAGATGGAGGTTAGAGGAAGGCCAGGTCTAAAAACAAACAAAATATAACTATTGTAAAATAGATTGTGTCTGTAAATTGTAAATAGTATGTATAAGCTGGAAGTAGAAGCCTAGGTGTTGTTGTTTATTAGTTTAGTCTAATGAGGGAAGTGGCGGTAGGGTTTGCGGGAAAAAAATTAAGGAAAATACATTTTTTAAATGTATATACTGTATATACAGTACCAGTCAAAAGTTTGGACACAGCTAATCATGTAACGGTTTTTGTTATTTTTTTTTACTATTTTCAGACATTGTAGAATAATAGTGAAAACATCAACACTCTGAAATAATACATATGGAATCATGTAGTAACCAATAAACAAATCAAAATATATATTTCTTTAAATAAACAAATCAAAATATATTTTATATTTGAGATTCTTCAAAGTAGCCACCCTTTGACTTGACAGCTTTTCACACTCTTGGCATTCTCTCAAACAGCTTCATGAGGAATGCTTTTCCAATAGTCTTGAAAGAGTTCCCACATATGCTGAGCACTTGTTGGCTGCTTTTCCTTCATTCGGCAGTCCAACTCATCCCAAACCATCTCAATTGGGTTAAGGTAGGGTGAGTGTGGAGGCCAGGTCATCTGATGCAGCACTCCATCACTCTCCTTCTTGGTCAAATAGCCCTTGCACAGCCTGGAGTTGTGTTGGTTCATTGTCCTTTTGAAAAACAAATGATTGTCCCACTAAACGCAAACCAGATAGGATGGCGTATCGCTGCAGAATGCTGTTGTAGCTATGCTGGTTAAGTGTGCCTTCTAAATAAATCAGGTTGTCACCAGCGAAGCACCCCCACACCATCAAACCTCCTCCTCTATGCTTCACGATGGGAACTACACATGCGGAGATCATCCTTTCACCTCCTCTACTTCTCACAAAGACACGCGGTTGGTAGGAGGGAGGAGACTATGACACAGTGTTAAGTATCTCAAAGGACTGTAAAGGTAATCACGCTACAAACTTTCATCACCGTGCCCTTAAGGAAATCACAAACATTATGGACACATTAGAAATAGTGGATATTTGGAGACTAAAAAACCCCGACCTATTGAGATATGCATGGAGGAGACTTAATCAGGCTAGTCTTCTTTACCACTTTCTTGTCTCTTTCTCTCTTGCATCAAAGGTTTTAAAAGGTTTTAATAGGAGAAAGAATGCGATCAGATCATCATCTAATTGGCAATCGCATAACTCTTCTAGAATTTCCACATGGATGGGGATATTGGAAATGTAATCAAAGTTTACTGGAGGACAACTTATTTTAAACTAAGAAAATCATTTATAACTGACTTTTTCCAGTATAAGTTTACATACAACTTAGCCAAATACATTCAGTTCAACATTCAACTCAGTTCCACAATTCCTGACATTTAATCCTAGTAAAAATTCCCTGTCTTACGTAAGTTAGGATCACCACTTTATTTTAAGAATGTGAAATGTCAGAATAATAGTAGAGAGAATTATTTATTTCAGCTTTTATTTATTTAATTCCCAGTGGGTTATTCCCACATTCCCAGTGGGTCAGAAGTTTACATACACTCAATTAGTGTTTGGTAGCATTGCCTTTAACATTTTAAACTTGGGTCAAACATTTTAGGTAGCCTTCCACAAGCTTCCCACAATAAGTTGGGTGAATTTTGGCCCATTCCTCCTGTCAGAGCTGATGTAACTGAGTCAGGTTTGTAGGCCTCCTTGCTCGCACATGCCTTTTCAGTTATGCCCAAAAATATTCTATAGGATTGAGGTCAGGGTTTTTGTGATGGCCACTCCAATACCTTGACTTTGTTGTCCTTAAGCCATTTTGCCACAACTTTGGAAGTATGCTTGGGATCATTGTCCATTTGGAAGACCCATTTGCGACCAAGCTTTAACTTCCTGACTGATGTCTTGAGATGTTGCTTCAATATATCCAAATAATTTTGCATCCTCGTGATGCCATCTATTTTGTGAAGTGCACAGTCCCTCCTGGAGCAAAGCACCCCCCAAAAATGATGTTGCCACCCCTGTGCTTCACTGGGATGGTGTTCTTCGGCTTGCAAGCCTCCCCCTTTTCCTCCAAACAAAATGTTGGTCGTTATGACCAGTGAGTACTATTTGTGTTTCATCAGACCATCTTTCTTTGTTGTATTGTTGATATAGATACTTTGGACCAGTTTCCTCCAGCATCATCACAAGGTCCTTTACTGTTGTTCTGGGAAAGATTAGCACTTTTCGCACCAAAGTACGTTCATCTCTAGGAGACAGAACACGTCTCCTTCATGAGTGGTATGATGGCTGCATGGTCCCATTGTGTTTATACTTGAGTACTATTGCTTGTACAGATGAACATGGTACCTTCAGGCATTTGGAAATTGCTCCCAATGATGAACCAGACCTGTGGAGGTCTACAATTTGTTTTTGGAGGTCTTGGCTGATTTATTTTTATTTTCCCATGATGTCAAGCAAGGAAGCACTGAGTTTGAAGGTAGGCCTTGAAATATTTCCACAGGTACACCTCCAATTGACTCAAATGATGTCAATTAGGCTATCAGAAGCTTCTAAAGCCATGACTTATTATCTGGAATTTTCCAAGCTGTTTAAAGGCACAATCAAGTTAGTGTATGTAAACTTCTGATGCAGTTGAATTGTGATACAGTGAATTATAAGTTAAATAATCTGTCTGTAAACAATTTTTGGAAAAATTACTTGTGTCATGCACGAAGTAGATGTCCTAACCGACTTGCCAAAACTATAGTTTGTTAACAAGAAATTTGTGGAGTGGTTGAAAAATGAGTTTTAAATGACTCCAACCTAAGTGTATGTAAACTTCCGACTTCAACTGTACATTCCATTACAGCTGCGCCATCATAGGTTTGGACAACAAGTTTCTCTATATACTTAAACTCAAGACATCGCAAAATTCATAAAGTCAAATACAGACGGCTCATCTCGCCCACTTGACACATCGAAGTAGCCCAAGAAACGTTCCTGAATAAAGCCCTGATCATCCACATACCTGACAACTGCAAGCAGACTGGTGGAACTGGACTGGACTCAGAGAAATGGAGCAATTTTTACTCCCTGGGGCCTGGAGTTTTTCCTTATATGTTAACCTAACTAGGAAAACTCTGGACCCTATAAGGTATGACAGTGATTAATCAGTGGTAAAAAGGTTTTATGATCTATGATGGGACCAGTTTTTCCTAATCAGGTCACATTATTTTTTTGAACTCCTGAAAAAAAATCCTGGCCCTGGGGGGGATGAAAACCTATCAAACTGCAGCTACCTTATATTTGTTCATATAAATGATATTTAGACTAGATTAGGAGGGTTATTTCCTCTATCCAGACACATATACAACAACTGATAGACAATAGAACTCACAGGGCTGAGCTTTCTTTATGCATGTTTGCATCATGCAGACATATGCAGCTGTTGGACAAAACATGTACTCACATCCATCATCACTATTCTGTTGATTCATTAATTCCAGTTAATTATTATTCATTAAAAACGTATAGTCAGCCTAGCCAGACCAATTGTGAATTTAAACTAAATTTGATCACATTCACATTTTCTGCTGACACACAGATGGACAATAAATACATAACGTTACCAATGAGTTTACCCTGACCAGATGGACAGGGCACATAGGCTGTATGCAGCTGCTCTTATTTGTAGCCTACAGTTGATCAGACTGAAACATTTTCTCGTTTTCGTCCTATACAGCATGTCAGATTTCTAATGTTTAGGTGTGGCCTAGGCTGCAGCAACATTTATGTCGTGAGTTTTTCCTTGTCTCTGTACGGAGTGATTATGTGTTAACATCTTTGCTAAATAAATACCAGAGGAAAGTGGAAAGCCTACTTGTGCGCACGCGGGAAAAAATGTGCTGCGTCAAACTGTCTCTTTAATCTTTTAATGGATGATTCGATGGAAGCTATCAAATCATTCGGGAATTGTCTTCGACGTCCAAGAAAAGGGAGTCGAAAGTTCGATATGTTCAGCGAGGAAAGCATCGTAGTGTGCAATTACCTCTGCAAGCTCCTTGTAGTTGCCCTGGTCGTCGGAACTTTCCATCTCGTCGTGACCTCTAAAAGCAAATTCTTGCATGCCCAAAAGAACGCAGGCAAAGCCAGCAATACAGGCGACTTGATGAAAGGTTCCCTGCTAGCCAGCTATACTTTTGATACCTGGTGGTATTGCACGCCCTCACGATTTCATCCTTCTTCATGAAACTGAACTCATGCAGAGGTCGACCCTCGCTTTTATTTCGCACATTTTCCATGTACCCCAGAGAATTGAAAGGGGTTCTTCAACAAAAATTCCACAACATTGTCAGCAGTGTTGGCCATTCTACCATTCTGGCGCAGAAAACTGCACACTGACGCTGTTAGCTAGCTACTTGAAGTTAGCCAGGCAAATTGAAATAAATTGCACTAACTGAACACAAAAATAAAGTTCTAAAACGAAGAAAACAATTTATAATATACTTCCTCAGTCTCCTGTCATTTGAAAAAAACTAATTTGAATTGAATAATAACTATTACTTTTCACTCTTAATCTCTATCCAACAATGTCACCAAGCTTCTAAACACATAGAAACTCCATAATGCTCTGTGGCACAATCACAATACAACTCAATAGGTTATTCTCGGATCCTAATTCTATGATTGGATGGACAACATGTCATTTCATACTACACAAGCTTTGATTGGCTGGAGGACGTGCTCCGGAAGTGGTCATATTTACCATGTATGTCTATGGAAGGGGGTGTGGCCTATGAGCCTGCTAGGTTTTGTATTGAAGTCAATGTAGCCAGAGGAGGATGGAAGCTGTCTGTCCTCTGGCTGCACCACGGTGCTACCCCAGACAGTGCTGTTGAAGTTGTTTACTCATTGCAAAAAAAGTGTTATTTAATCAAATGTTTGGTGACATATGCATATATTTAATATAGTTTAATTTTCCACTATTTTTATGTTTATTAATTTCACTGAGGAGGATGGTCCTCTCCTGCCTCCTCTGAGGAGCCTCCACTGTCCTATACTGTCCTGAAAAATCATTACCCCTTAGCAACAGATGCGGGATACATAAACACACTCTCTCCACCCTTCCCCCACAAACAACCACAAGCTCAGAAGTTCAACAGTTGTTCCATCCCGAGCCCAACTCAACAGAAGATATATACAGTTGTAGCATTTTGAGAAGGCATGCAAAATTGAGCAAGAATAGAAAGATTTGCTCAACCAACGTCATGTCCTGGCTGATGGAGCTCAGGTACACCACTTTCCCCTGAAAAACACACATGATGGTCTCTCACTGGGATTATTTCCCCAAGCATCTATGGAGCAGTCAGACCTTTTGTTAATTTTGTGCCGCCCGGGCTACAATAATTTGTCCCCTCTCTAATTGTCCAAGTGTGATCCCCTCCCCATGGGTTACTGCAACTAGTGTTGCCAGCACTGCCACTACCTGGGTGGGGGTCTCCACCAAAATTCCCACCGGCTAGGTGCAAGGTCATTAAGGTTCTCATTAGCAGCTTTGAGAAATTCCTTATGTATTATGTTCACCCACCCGGGGCCTCTGGCTTTGTTGGACCAACCCTGCCAGGCAGGCTCAGACTCTTGAGGGGGCGGTGCTGCTTTAGTGGGTCTCTGACTGCGTTCATCTTTCTGTCTTAGATACGTATAGGCTACATGCAGTAGGCCTATGAAACAGATAAGGACTTCTCCTTATTGTGTGGGTCGATCAGGTGGTTGTCTAGGGTTTAAGGTTGGGGGCTGTTCCATCATGATAGGACAATAAAGAAATAGACAATATTTGTAATTTATTTTTAAATGTGTATCCCATGTCTGCACACAGGTGAAAACTCTTTCTGTCACAACTCTTGCTCGCAGAAATAAATGGGCTCTGGCATTCTCAACCATTTTCCTTTTTCACTCACTTAACTCACCACACTTTTCCAACACAAGAACACTCATCTTCCATGATAACCACACTCCCCTCGCACATACCCACATATTGTGCCCAATATGTCTTCTGTTTGCTGTGTTTTTATCTCTACCATGTTGATTCCTATCTAATTACGAGCTTTTCAGTACTTTTTTGTTCCAGTTCCTTATATTTTGAAGTTGTATCATTTCAATAATTGTCCTTTCTTCTACTGCTATCTTTTATCTAATTATAAAAACTATAAATAGAAAGTTTAATAATTATTATTTTACAACGTTCCCGATCTGGTATAGTGTATTTGTAGTTTATTAATTAATTAATTGTTGTATTTGATTGTTTTCTTGTTTTTATTACAATATCTACCCTTGGTTAGTATTGGGTGTTCCATTATTCGACTCCTCTATGGAAACTTTGTAACATTTAGAATAGCCATGGAGTAGTCTCGGTGTCTCAGAACAGTCGGTTATCAATGTACAGTTTATTGACTGCAAGAGCTACGTGTTTCCATTTTATTCTATTCACTTCGAAGAGTGAGTTCAGAACTTTGCGCCGTTCTGCAATTTCCTTATGAACGGATCATTCATCCCTATTTTCGTGCCAGCGAGTCTTTTGCCCCAGAAATCTTTCCCAACACGTTGGGTCTTCACCCTCATTGTCTTTAATCCCGGTAAAAAGTACCAGATTTTCTTGTGCAGGTTTGCCACTGCAAGGATGATCAGCTGTCCGTCCTGTCTCCCTGTAGCGCTGTCTTAGGCGTCTCAAAGTACGGACATTGCAATTTATTGCCCTGGTCACATCTGCAGTCCTCATTACTCCTTGCAGCACGCCTAAGGCACGTTCACGTAGATGAGTAGGGACCCTAGGTATCCTTCTTTTGGTGTTTTTCAGAGTCAGTAGAAAGGCCTCTTTAGTGTCCTAAGTTTTCATAACTGTGACAGTAATTTTTATTTTTTTTCACCTTTATTTAACCAGGTAGGCTAATTGAGAACAAGTTCTCATTTGCAACTGCGACCTGGCCAAGATAAAGCAAAGCAGTTCGACACATGCAACAACACAGCGTTACACATGGAATAAACAAACATACAATCAATAATACAGTACACAAAAATTATATATACAGCATGTGCAATTGAGGTAGGATAAGAGAGGTAAGGCAGTAAATAGGCCATGGTGGCAAAGAAATTACAATATAGTAATTAAACACTGGAATGGTAGGATGTGCAGAAGATGAGATACTGGGGTGCAAAGGAGCAAGATAAATAAATAAATATATAAATACTGTATGGGGATGAGGTAGATTGGATGGGCTATTTACCGATGAGCTATGTATAGGTGCAGTGATCTGTGAGCTGGTACCTAAAGCTAGTGAGGGAGGTAAGAGTCTCCAGCTTAGAGATTTTTGCAGTTCGTTTCAGTCATTGGCAGCAGAGAACTGGAAGGAGAGGAGGCCAGCCAAAGGAAGAATTGGCTTTGGGGGTGACCAGTGAAGCTATACCTGCTGGAGCGCGTGCTATGGGTGGGTGCTGCTATGGTGACCAGTGAGCTGAGATAAGGCGGGGCTTTAACTAGCAGAGACTTGTAGATGACCTGGAACCAGTGGGTTTGACGACAAGTATGAATCGAGGGCCAGCCAACGAGATCATACAGGTCACAGTGGTGGGTAGTATATGGGGCTTTGGTGACAAAACAGATGGCACTGTGATGGACTGCATCCAATTTGTTGAGTGGAGTGTTGGAGGCTATTTTGTAAATGACATCGCCAAAGTTTTTTGCCTACCGTCTGTAAGATGTTTGTGTCTTATTAACGACCGTTCCACAGGTGCATGTTCATTAATTGTTTATGGTTCCCTGAACAAGCATGGGAAACAGTGTATAAACCCTTTACAATGAAGATCTTCAAAGTTATTTGGATTTTTACTAATTATCTTTGAAAGACTAAGAGAAATGCTACGTTTATTTAGTTATATTTTTTTAATGAAAAAAAAATCTTGAATCATTCTGCTCCGCTGTCTTCAGTCCACCATTGCTCCTCCCTACAATCTGTCCTCGCCCTTTCCTCTTGTACTTGTGAAATCTACATGGACATTTATTTAATATGACAGGCTTTCCCACGAACTAATCCAGCCAGGAGTTGGTGAAGGGAAAGGGGGGATGAGGGGAGGAAGGGTCGGTTGCATGTGTGTTTGTTTTCAGACATATTCTGTAACTTCTAGCCCATATGGTTCTTCCAACATACTGCATGTTTGACTTTCTGATTATGAACCTGTACGCCCGAGACTGTGTATCTTGTGACCAGGATGATATTAAGCAAATTGGCAAATGCTTATGTTTGCTCCAAGGGGTTCTAAAAGTATACGCAAACATGAAAAGAAGTGGTTCCAGCTTACTCAAGGAGTGGATCCACTTTTGCTGAAACAATGTAGATCAGGTGGAGGCCGGGTGGCTTGTTGGTTTTCACAGTGTGTGGTAGGAATACTCTTCACATTCTAAAGTCCCCTGCCCGAATTTCACATCGAAGGATAAATCCTTGTTTTAAGGTTAAATGTGTTTGTGTTTTAAAATAACCCAAGGTGACCGTCCCTTTCAGGCTTTGCCTGAAACAAACCATCTTCCAAAAGTCCTTCAGTCTTACTGCTGTTTTCAACATAATAATCTAAGTAGGCTTGGCTATAATGTAGGACTAAATCCTGAAAACAAATGCCATGCAAACGATAACAGCAGAACAGCAACAGAGACAATACAACCGGTGTATAGGCCTACCTTGAGCCTGAGGACAAGCTCAATTGAACAGCGTATTGATGGTGTAAATTGTGTAATTGTTCAGTTTAGTCCTGTTTGGGCTGGGTATAACTGAAAACTGTGGGAGGCAGACAGTGAATGAGTAATGGCCACAGGCCTCTGAAGCTTATTATTTGGGTTTTGTGTTCTTGTTACAATGACTAAGAGCCAAAGAAAGTAACATTTTAACTGTATTTAGTTGCAAATGTGTTTTGGGATGGGCACAAATCCATTTTGTGGACTGGCAAAATGCCAAGGAATAGTTTTTTTGTGAACCTCATCTTTGGACTACACTGAGCTGTCAAAGAGGACCCAACCACCACCAAGTATTTCATGATTTCCTTTGTCTTACCAAAACCTTGCATTTCATTTGTGATGAATGCTATCAATTTGAGTGTCTCAAGCGCAAAGCATATTTGACATGTCAAAAAGGCAACTGTAATACTTGCACGTACACACACACACACACACACACACACACACACACACACACACACACACACACACACACACACACACACACACACACACACACACACACACACACACACACACACACACACACACACACACACACCAGTTAAATACCCTCAAAAGTATCCTAACAAACCATCCCAGGAATTAACTAAATTTCATGCTCTCCATTAAATAGGGGGCATGCCCGGTTTGGGGATACAAAGAATTAGGGGGTAAACACAGAAAACTGAGAAAGCTATCTTATCCCACTCCATCTCCCAAACACATGAAATGATGCTGTTGAGTGAACAGTTGAGAAGAGGGGTTTACTGAGTAAGCCTATAGGCCACCATCAGAGACTCCCTATCTCACCTTCTAGCCTTTCAGGTGAATATTACACAAATGAGAAGATAGCGTTTTTGGCTGCCAGAATGTTTAGGATGGGGTTTGGGGATAATGCTCTTCAAAAGAGTCTTTCTCTGGTTTTCAGAGTGTTTATAGAACACTAGGCATGATCTTAGAAACTTTCAAACAGCTTTAGGGGACTTCAACTCCATACAGGTCTCTCTATCTCTTAGTTCTCTCTAAGGTCAAAAGAGAGTAGAGAGTTGAACTATATTTTAAATGTTTTATTAAATCAAAGGTAAATAAAAAAGGTACATTTGTGGCTATAGTGGCTAGCAACACTATTGGCTTACTGGCTTTAGGTTAGCGTAGCCATATAGATAAAGCTGTTTGGTGTAACCACCAAACCAGGTAAAGAATGTGCCAAATAATGTATTTACTTTCCTCACTCAGCAAACTCAAACACTTTCTCAAACAGC
The DNA here is from genome assembly GCF_023373465.1 of Oncorhynchus keta. Taxonomy (NCBI): domain Eukaryota; kingdom Metazoa; phylum Chordata; class Actinopteri; order Salmoniformes; family Salmonidae; genus Oncorhynchus; species Oncorhynchus keta. The sequence continues at coordinate 46,542,296 of NC_068450.1, forward strand.
TTTCTTCTTGGTTCCTCCATTGCACAACCTCTAGGCCAAAATCAAACTTGCCCTTTCAACTTGGAGTGTCCATCTAGCATTGCTTGCTAGCGATATTAGCGGTTATGCAAAATTGCACTAATTGTACATTATTTAGTGACATTTTGTGACCTTGGGACTATCAGATTCTATTTGGCTTTTAATTTTTTATATTTTTTTATAGTTATTCACATAGAGTTGCTCTTTATGTGGTCCTTTACATGTCAGATTTAAAAAAAAGTACATTTATGATGAAAGAAATAAAAAATGAGGAAGTTCTATCTGTGCAAACACCTTTTAACTTGGTGCTATAATGTTCTATCAGTAATCCAATCACACAATGCTGTGTTGTCAATCCAAATAATTTTATGCAAGGTGAAATACGTATTGAGTCATGAAAATGGAAGACATAACAAAACAGTTCTGAGATCTGGGACTTGAAAAATACTCATAATCTCAAAACTATACATTTTACAGATAGAACCTTATAGTCCCAAGACCTTGATTATTTTTATCATAGGTTCTGGTCCTCATTTTAAATGACTTTTTCACCACTTTTTCAGAAGAATGGCCGTAAGCTCTTTATGGTAAAATCAAATAAATACATGTGCCTTATAGGATATTTAAGGGCCCTTTGGAGAGGCATTGTTGTTTTCCTCTTGTTCTACACCAATATGAAAATCTTCATGGAAGGGGTATTTCACAAAAAGTACAAACTTACCACCTTTTATTGATAACTAGCAAGTAGTTTACTGACTTTGGGTGTCAGAAACCAGAAAGAATATATCCGCTTTAACAAATGTGTGTTGAACATGAATGAATATATTTGATGGTGTGATTAGAAAGAAAGAAGGGTATTATCTTTATTTAGTCATTAAATGTCTGTACTTTTCTATTGAAATAATTTAAACATCTTGTGTCAGACTGAACCCAGATTGACATTTCAGAGCCACAAGATTATATCTGCAATTGCACACCCCTAAAAAATTGATTTACAAATGTTTAGGTATTTTGATACTCTGCACATTAGGTACCTTTAATTTTAGTTAAAGCAAAGATGATCTATTATATTGACAAGATAGTCGACTGTCCGCTCTAACATTGGAAATACATGTTCTCGAAGGTGAAAGGCAGGTGGGAGGAGGTGATATCAGGTGGGACTACTCTAGCCAATCAGAGGGCAGATACGCCTGTGAATAACAGGTACAACTTCAATATAACCATTACAAAACTTATATTAGATCAAATAAGCCTCACGTAGCAAATTAGCTATTACATTTTTTGTTGACCAAATTCGACACTCTCTCATTCCTCACTTCCTGGTCTTATTTTCCTGGACAGATTTTGGGTGGTGTAAACCCTTTCGCATCGCCTCTCCCTCTCTGGTTTGAGCAGACATACTTCCTGTGTGCCGTAAATTTATGGAAAAGTCTAAGTGGGTTCCTTGGGATAAGCAACTCCAAAGTCACCACATTGAAGTTGAAATGTAAAACAGTTCAAGCTGGAATTTGAAGCGGTCAAACTGCCATGTCCATGTGCAGTGGTGTAAAGTACTTAAAGTAAAAAATAGCTTAAAGTACTACTTAAGTAGTTTTTGGGGTATCTGTACTTTACTATTTATATTTTTGACAACTTTTACTTCACTACATTCCTAAAGAAAACAATGTACTTTTTTCTCCGTACATTTTCCCTGACACCCAAAAGTACTCGTTACATTTTTAATGCTTAGCAGTACAGGGAAAATGCCTAATTCACACACTTATCAAGAGACCATCCCTGCTCATCCCTACTGCCCCTGATCTGGCAGACTCTGACATGCTTATTTTGTAAATTATGTGTTGGAGCATTCCCCTGGCTATCTGTACATAAAAAAAAACAAGAACATGATGCCATCTGGTTTGTTTGAAATTATTATACTATTATTATATTAAAACCAATTACTTTTAGACTTTTCACTTTTACTTTAGTCATTTTCTATTAAGGTATCTGTACTTTTACCCAAGTATGACAAATGGGAACTTTTTCTACCACTGTCCATTTGAACTATTTCAACAACAAAGATGCTACTTCAAACAACAAACACTTGGACATCATTGCATGAGGGATAGAAGAGCAGAGTGTGTACTGCACCTTCTTTTTTAGGGTAGGGGTTAAGGTAAGGGTAACGAGGTCCCAAGGAACCCGCTTAGCATCTACTGTAAATTTAAAGACACAAAGAGTTCAATTTTTCTCTCAAATTTCCATTTGCATCTGTTTTCATTATAGTGTGAATATATGAATATTTTACTTCAACTTTAAAAGTAACATTAACTGTAGTGAATGTTTTGTAATAATAAATCTTTTTACAGTGTGACAACAAGCCACAATGTCTTTAGGTGTGTCATTATTTACAATGTCCCACACATGTGTCAGTTACAATGAGGGATGGGGATGAAACCAGACAGAGGAGTGGCAGGGACATACAGTAGTAATCTCACAATTACTACCTTACTTTTGTTGATAGACAAAACAACAGCTTAGCCTGTCACAGAGAAAATGTGTGTGTGTGTGTGTGTGTGTGTGTGTGTGTGTGTGTGTGTGTGTGTGTGTGTGTGTGTGTGTGTGTGTGTGTGTGTGTGTGTGTGTGTGTGTGTGTGTGTGTGTGTGTGTGTGTGTAGAGAGAGATATGCATTGTGAACAAATTGTGGGTTGCTATAATCCTGTTGAAGGCCTTTGCTGTCTATCTTTTGCTGACTCATATGAAAACTGACAGTCTGAAATACTGTAGGTGTTTCAAGATGTGGGATCCGTGCACAATAGGCTAAAGCTATATTCAGATTTTTTTTTAAATAGAACATATAGGCTATGACAAGAAATCACAGGAGGTTGGTGGCACCTTAATTGGATAGGACAGGCTTGTGGTAATGGCTGAAGAAAAATGTGTGGAATGGTATCAAATACATCAGACAGTTTGATGCCATTCCAGTAGTTCCTTTCCAGCCTTTATTATGAGCTGTCCTCCCTTCCACAGCCTCCACAGCAAAATAAAATATACTTGTCCAATGTCCACATCTTCAAAACAATCCAACTGCTTGGCCTCTCATTACAGAGAGAGGCTCTGGTCCATATACTGTAATTATACGTATATCCTAGAATCCAAGATTATATTCTATAATTATATTCCTATCCTCGGGCCTGGGGTTTCCTCCACTGATTCAGAGTGTGCCAGTGACACAGAAGCAAAAGCCTTTTAGCGGTGTCAGAGCAAGGCTGGGGATGTCACAGGCTATGCCTGGCATTAGCAGTATAATGGCAAGGATTTGCTGATAAAACAGGGGCCTCCACTGCTAGTCTTTAGTGACTTAAGCGGCGCGTCCTTCCATGGCAGTGGGGGCTTTGTATCCATCCCAATATCTCTCTCTGACTATCCTCTCTCTGTCTTTAAGGGACTCTCACAAACGCACATACTGTATTTCCTCCTTTATAACGACAACGTGGGAGCTCAGTAAGTATGCTCTTCGCCGTGTTCATTAAAGATGGCACATTTGTTAGTTTATTTTGTTGGTTTTCAGCAAATTCAACCCACTTAAAGCTTAACAACTGGGCATGGCAAACGGGCCATCACCTCAACACAAAATGGGTTCTTTTTTTTTTACCACTGTGGATTTCTAATCAAATCCAACTTGAGGACTGAACAATACATTTTCTTTTGTACCCATGTCTGAAATTGCATGGCAATTTTGTTTATAACATACGGTCACAACCGTGTGAATGACTGACTTTACCTCCAACTTATATAATAGTAGAAAATAGACAAATACATTCATCACCAGAGATGTCGTGAAGTTGTGTCAACTTGTGAACCACAACTAGCTGCCTACAATAATTCCTCTCGGTTATGCTATGCAACGGATGCTCTTGAATTCATTGCCATGCTTCAGTGCCAGCTTTACAATTACCACTGTCTGATCAGTCATAATTTACCCATTAATTATAAAGACGCAGTTTCTATAGAATGTGGCATCAAATTGCCCATGTCTCGTCTTTAAAAGAGCAGGAGTTATGAAGGTAGAATAGCATAGTAAATGGGTCCTAAGGAGTTTCACACACACAATCAGTGACATCTTCTGGTATCATCAAAGTCTCATGCACTGACTAACCCACAATGAGAAGGCGATAAACGCACAGTGCTCAATCGTCAATTCACATTTCTACTCAAAATCATTAAGTGCTTTTATTTTTTTACCTCATGTTTTCATTTTAGAACATGCTTTGTTTGTGCTACCATCTGTCTGTGTCATTTATACAATAATTTAATAATTAAGGAGGAAATCTCTTGATCCCAATCTAAATATTGTGGAAGACAAGACAGCCCTTTGACATTTTTTCCTACGAGGCTGTTTGTTCACCAGTATTTACCCACGCTGGCATTTCTGTTGTTTGTCAATTTTCTTTATGAGTCTCTCATGTCTGTCGGAATGCAAACACTGACAACACCTTGGCCGCAGGGTAAAAGCTTGATATTTGCTGGGGAAACAGAAAAGATAATAAAAAAAAGCTGACTTGAGTCCAAATGGTACCTTTCTTAATAGTATAAATCTCATCCGGAAATTAAGGTAGGGGCAATAGCCCCCACAATATACAGGCATTGATTGAAGCTCAATGTTAAATTCAAATCTCCCTACCATCATATCTAAGCCAATATGTCACCAATCTGAAAATTATACAGATCAACTTGATTTGAGGTACACAAGACAAGACACTCCTGACCACTTGTCATGAGCCACCCGTTTGTTACCAAGAACCACATACCAGATTTTTAACAGGGCTGTTAGCATTAGCGTTGTCACAGTGTTTTTTGCTCAGAACTAGCTCAATATCTAAGCGGCGGATAAGAATGAGACTACAGCTTCCATACAGTGACCATTAGACTCACTACAATTTGGACTGAATCCGTTTGTAGGGGCAGTTTTGATGAAATGTACAGTCGTGGCCAAAAGTTTTGAGAATGACACAAATATTATTATCCAAAGTTTGCTGCTTCAGTGTCTTTAGATATTTTTGTCAGATGTTACTATGGAATACTGAAGTATAATTACAAGCATTCCATAAGTGTCAAAGGCTTTTATTGACAATTATATGAAGTTGATGCAAAGAGTCAATATTTGCAGTGTTGACCCTTCTTTTTCAAGACCTCTGCAATCCGCCCTGGCATGCTGTCAATAAACTTCTGGGCCACATCCTGACTGATGGCAGCCTATTCTTGCATAAGCAATGCTTGGAGTTTGTCAGAATTTGTGGGTTTTTGTTTGTCCACCCACCTCTTGAGGATTGATCACAAGTTCTCAATGGGATAAAGGTCTGGGGAGTTTCCTGGCCATGGACCCAAAATATCAATGTTTTGTTCCACAAGCCACTTAGTTATCACGTTTGCCTTATGGCAAGGTGCTACACCATGCTGGAAAAGGCATTGTTCGTCACCAAACTGTTCCTGGGTGGTTGGGAGAAGTTGCTCTCGGAGGATGTGTTGGTACCATTCTTTATTCATGGCTGTGTTCTTAGGCAAAATTGTGAGTGAACCCACTCCCTTGCTGAGAAGCAACCCCAGACATGAATGGTCTCAGGATGCTTTACTGTTGGCAAGACACAGGACTGATGGTAGCGCTCTTCTCTGGACAAGCTTTTTTCCGGATGCCCCAAACAATCGGAAAGGGGATTCATCAGAGAAAATGACTTTACCCCAGTCCTCAGCAGTCCAATCCCTGTACCTTTTTCAGAATATCAGTCTATCCCTGATGTTTTTTTTCTGGAGAGAAGTGGCTTCTTTGCTGCCCTTCTTGACAACAGGCCATCCTCCAAAAGTCTTTGCCTCCCTGTGCGTGCAGATGCACTCACACCTGCCTGCTGCCATTCCTGAGCAAGCTCTGTATTGGTGGTGCCCCGATCCCGCAGCTGAATCAACTTTAGGAGACGTCCTGACGCTTGCTGGACTTTCTTGGGTGCCCCGAAGCCTTCTTCACAACAATTGAACCGCTCTCCTTGAAGTTCTTGATGATTCGATAGATGGTTGATTTAGTTGCAGTCTCACTGGCAGCAATATCCTTGCCTGTGAAGCCCTTTTTGTGCAAATCAATGATGACACGTGTTTCCTTGCAGCTAACCATGATTGACAGAGGGAGAACAATGATTCCAACACCACCCTCCTTTTGAAGCTTCCAGTCTGTTATTCAAACTCAATCAGCATGACAAAGTGATCTCCAGCCTTGTCCTCGTCAACACTCACACGTGTGTTAACGAGAGAATCACTGACATGATGTGGGCTGGTCCTTTTGCGGCAGGGCTGAAATGCAGTGGAAATGTTTTTTGGGGGGATTCAGTTAATTTGAATGGCAAAGAGGGACTTTGTAATTCATTGAAATTCATCTGATCACTCTTCATAACATTCTGGAGTATATGCAAATTGCCATCATACAAACTGAGGCAGCAGACTTTGTGAACATTAATATTTGTGTCATTCTCAAAACTTTTGGCCACGACTGTTTAATTTATCGCTCTCACATGCTAAGTTCTGTCCATTAAGAACCAACGGTGTGCTACCTTTTTGGAGCATTTCTGACCATGCTAAAGTGTGTGCCATGCTGTGCACAGTCCAAAGAAAATGACATGATTGCTAACCTGGTTAGCTACGTGATTAAAAAAAGTCTGTGTTCATAAAATCAACTGTTTTATTACTATTGTATTTCAACCAGGCAAGAATAATAAATGTTCAATCAGTACTGAGCGACTTAACAAAGTTATTTTGGAACAAACACTTCTAGACTGCCCATTTCAATTGTCTGTTGAAATCAATGTTTTAAGAACAGGGTTCGTTGTGTCATGTTTAGAGTCACGGCCTTTTGATCTGAAGATGGTGGGTTTGCTTCCTGGAGGATACATTTAGTCAATTATTTTGTTTATAGTTTTGACAGCCCCCTCGCGGACACACACACTTATTTTCACTTATTAGGTGGCTCTTAAAAGAGCCTTTGGGTTCGTGGAGTGGCGGGCAAGTGGCAGTGAGTGTGGTGGTGTGTACTACTACATGTGTCTTTCTAGAAAGGAGGTGAGACCAGCTCTCAGACTCTCGAGGAAGAGATCGTTGCCCTCATCTGTGAGATGCACCCCATCCCTACGGTACTGCCCAGGACTTTATGGCAGAGTGGCGGATTGTGGGCATGCATCCTGTCACCGAGAAATGCAAGCTGCCCCATGTGGAGCTGACAAACGGCTTACGGTGTATGCCAATTCAAAGCCGACACATGGTACTTTGCACACTACCAATAAAACATTTATGTTCTGTTCTAAATCTGTGAGTACTCCCATATGTTTTCATATTTATACAGCCATTTATAAATGTGGGAATCTATGCTCTTTTACTGGAGTTGGACAGCTGTGTGCAGAATTACTAAGAACATTTGTAGCTAAAGGATTTGGAGCACATATCCAATGTCAGATTTGTAAATGTGTATATCATTTTTCTTACGAGTGTTTTGTACTTGTCTAATGTTATATTTTACTGGTGTTTCTCAGCAGTGTTTGTTTCAGGAGTTACCAAAATTGCTCTTGACGAGCCACAGGGTTATGCATGTTTTTATTTATTCAAGCCCAGTGCTACCACACCTGGTTCTGCTACTCAGCTGTTCACCATGAATAGTAGAATCAGGTGTGGTAGAAAAGCCTGCATAAACCTGTAGATTGTCAAGAGCAATTATGGCCATCCCTGAATTGTATTTACCAAGTTTACTATATCTGATGAATTTGGTTGTGCCACTTCATATTTAGTAATAACTCACTTTTGTTGACAGACAATGTTGTACTAGGCCTTTTTTCAGTAAACTTTAAGGTACATGTTCATACTAATGGGTACATGTTGATCATTTGTGTATTTTCCGGGAGCTTGCTCGATTGATTGATTGTCTTAAGAGAGATCAGGGAGAAAAAAATGTTACAGTTAACTTCAAATTGGCTTAAATGGGTTTTTGGTTTTTCGCTCCCCTCTGGAAAATCAGTTGTTAATATTAAATACTAACGACTACATTATTTCTGTTGCCATTTCTCATTATTGTTTACTATTACTTAACTTTTACTGCTGTGTTATGCTGTATTATAATGTTGTACAATCATTTTGCATGATCACCTTCCTTCCATGTGTAAAAAACATGGAAAATAAAAACTCCGTTTTAAGTGAGAAGTAGGCGTTGGTCTGAAGCAAGAAAAAGAAAGGAAATTCACGAGAACCACAATGCCGATTCCTCCCATGCTCTATTAAGGTTTTCCAACACACAGCTTTGACCTACTAGAGTAGCTGTGTTGGTATTGTATCTTTCAAACTATGTGTAGGCAGGTTGCTTAGCATTCAAATGGACTTTACAGTTTCCTGCTATTAAAATGATGTATACCGGTGTATATATGTCTATATATATATATATATATATATATATATATATATAGATACACATACATATACAGTACAAGTCAAAAGTTTGGACACACCTAGTCATTCAAGAGTTTTTCTTTATTTTTACTATTTTCTACGTTGTAGAATAATTGTGAATACATCAAATCTATGAAATAATTCATATGGAATAACATAGTAACCAAAAAAAGTGCTAAACAAAGCAAAATATATTTTGTATTTGAGATTCTTCAAATAGCCACGCTTTGCCTTGATGACAGCTTTGCACACTCTTGGCATTATCTCAACCAGCTTCCTGATGTTGTCACCTGGAATGCATTTCAATTAACAGGTGTGCGTCATTTCAATTAACAGGTGTGCGTCATTTCAATTAACAGGTGTGCATTGTTAAAAGTTAATTTGTGGAATTTCTTTCCTTCTCAATGCGTTTGAGTCAATCAGTTGTGTTGTGACAAGGTGGGGGTGGTACACAGAAGATTGACCTATTTGGTAAAAGACAAAATCCACATTATGTCAAGAAGAGCTCAAATAAGCAAAGAGAAATGACAGTCCATCATTACTTTTAAGACATGAAGGTCAGTCAATGTGGAAAATTTCAAGAACTTTCAAAGTTTCTTCAAGTGCAGTCAGTCGCAAAAACCATCAAGCGCTATGATGAAACTGGCTCTTATAAGTTAAGTTTGTTCGAGGTAACTACACTTCAGATTGCAGCCCAAATAAATGTTTCACAGAGTTCAACAGACACATCTCAACATCAATTGTTCAGATGAGACTGCGTAAATCAGGCCTTCATGGTCGAATTCCTAGAAAGAAACCACTACTAAAGGACACCAATAAGAAGAAGAGTCTTGCTTGGGCCAAGAAACACGAGCAATTGACATTAGACGGGTGGAAATCTGTCTCTTGGTCTGATTAGTACAAATTGAGATTTTTGGTTCCCATGATGATCTCTTCATGTGTGGTTCCCACCGTGAAGAATGGAGGAGGAGGTGTGATGGTGTGGGGGTACTTTGCTGGTGACACTGTCTGTGATTTATTTAGAATTCAAGGCACACTTAACCAACATGTCTACCACAACATTTTGCAGCGATACACCATCCCATCTGGTTTGCGCTTTGTGGGACAATCATTTGTTTTATCAAAAGGACAATGACCCAACACACCTCCAGGCTGTGTAAGGGCTACTTGACCAAGAAGGAGAGTGATGGAGTGCTGCATCAGATGACCTGGCCTCCACAATCACCTGGCCTCAACCCAATTGAGATGGTTTGGGATGAGTTGGAACGCCGAATGAAGGAAAAGCAGCCAACAAGTGCTCAGCCTATGTGAGAACTCCTTAAAGACTGTTGGAAAAGAAGCTTTCATCATGAAGCTGGTTGAGAGAATGCCAAGAGCGCGCAAAGCTGTCATCAGCGCAAAGGGTGGCTACTTTTAAGAATCTCAAATTTAAAATGTATTTTGATTTGTTTAACACTGTTTTGGTTACTACATGATTCTATGTGCTGTTTCATAGTTTCGATGTCTTCTCCATTATTCTACAATGTGGAAAATAGTCCAAATTAAAACCCTGGAATGAGTAGGTGTCCAAACTTTGGACTGGTGCTGTATATATACATATTTACATGTTGGTGCTCATGAACTTCCTTTCTTTTTCGGCTTTAGACCTATGACTACTTCTCACAAGAGAAATTGTTTGTTGTTTTTCATATGATTGAAATTTGAAATATATTTCACAACTTTTAATAAATGTTCTACTATACTAATGACATGGATTTACATCAGAGACCGGCAGTCATTGTAGACTGGTTCGCTATTAATTTTATTACAATTGAATGTTTTGATAGTAGTGAAAAAAGTAGATATTTGGCATGATTTGTATTACAATAAAACTGAGAGTGATGCATTCTCATAGTGAAACAAAACAGAGATATCTCAGAATTCACCATAACATAAAAACATGGACGGATTGAAGAAGATCAGTGGTTGATATGGTTGACACAGCATATTACACAGCGAGATACATGATGAAACAGGGAACACGATATGGCCCAAGTCTCTCAAACATGTAGTGAGGTATTATGTAATTCAAACAGCAGTTCCTTGGTGTATTAGTGTCCTAGCACCGTGACAACCTAAAAGATTGACAAATTCAAACACACCCTCAAAAAAAGAAAAGAGACTGCAACATGGATATTTTCCCACAGATTAGACAGACACATAGATACTTGTCCCCAAAGCAAGCCTTATACATCTAGAAGGGTGGGCTTGTTCAACATTTATTGATACGAGTGCCAAGTCACATAAGCACCTGTCAAAACTTGTCTCCTCCTTTCTTCTCTCGCCTTTTGATCTCTCTCTCTCTCTCGTACCCATACCCCTATTCTCTCTCCCTTCTTCCCTTTTTTGCAAACTTTCTTTGACGGGGAGAGTAAAAAATGTAAGCTTTGGATCTCTGATTGATTACACACAGAACCCGGAGCCGAACACAGAGACGGGAGGTACCGGTTCATTTTCCATTTTAAATAAAGATGGAAAATCAGGGAAACTGCCAAGGCTATTCATTTGATCTGAATGGAACCTCAATAAAGCAAATTCCCGAGACAGCTATTTCAGTTCATCATTGGGAGGCATTCCCCAAGCAACCTTTTGTCTAGGGCCCTGACAGGCTGGGACTGTTATTTTAGCCCGCCAGAGCGCTCTATATTAAATCAATATATAATATTACCAAAGTCGAAACTACACCCCAGCTACATGAAGAGTATATTTCTCAACCGCTGATGACACTGTGCCATTTGTCTCTCTATCACGAAACATTCCTGCTGATTCTTCTGCCTTCTCCTCAGTGCAAATGTATGTAATACTTTAGTTTCTTTCACATTGAATACCCATGGGAAATGTGTCTTGTATCTCCCATCAAACAAGCATAGCATTACATGCTAGCAAGCTCTATTAAAGTGTTACATAGGGGGAAATATTGAAAGCATTTGATTGTGTTAAGTTAATAGCTTTTGTCTCAATTAATAGCTCATACTTTCCACGACGAATTAAAAACATTGATTGTCACAATTAATGAAGTCCCTACCAGTGACAATACTGCACATCTCAACACTGAGGCTTAAGCAGTCGGGTCTAATATATCCCTCAGTATTTGATTCATTCTGTGCATGATGGTGTCAGAGGCTTTCTGTGGGGTGTGTCTGCCATCTACTGGTAGATGTATTCAATGCAGCGCAACATAAACATCTGCTGTGCATTGAAAATATCCTATTACAGTGAAATTACAGAAATAAAACGAGGTTGGTATTGGGCATTTCCTAAATTTGAGTGCACTTTGCAGAGGAAATTAAAATATTTGGTCAAGTAGTAACCTAGGAAAGAAGTAGAAGGTAGTTTATAAGGTATTTCGCTGAACAAGTGTATGGCTTATCTGAAGTCCATTGCCAGGAGGATAATAATCGACCTATAAACGTAATCTTCATCCAGCTGGTTCAGGCCAGTCAGTATCACATATTGATAATAGTTTGAATGCTAGAGGGGGATGGGAGAAAGATCAAAATCCCATAGGTGAGCTAAAGAGCATTTATTTGAGACACTTACAAACTATCACATACTTTAGCTAACAATTAAGGGACAACGACACAAAGACATCATATGAGCTTGAACTATTTGTATGTAATCCTACAACTCCAACTCTAAAGCTGTGATGTAATTATCCAATGTTAAGTAGTGCTGTGAAAAAGTATTTGCCCCCTTTCTGATTCTCTATTTTTGCATATTTTGGACACAGAATGTTATCAGATCTTCAACCAAAACCTAATATTAGGTCAAGGGAACCTGAGTGAACAAATAATAAAGAGATTGATACTTCATTCATTTATTTAATAAACAAAGTTATGCAACACCCAATGCTCCTGTGTGAAAAAGTAATTGCCCCCTTATACTCAGTAACTGGTTTTGTCACCTTTAGCTGCAATGACTGCAACCAAACGCTTCCTGTAGTTGTTGATCAGTCTCTCACATCGCTGTGGAGGAATTTCGGCACACTCTTCCATGCAGAACTGCTTCAACGACAGTTGTGGGTTTTCGGGCATAAACTGCTCACTTAAGGTCCTGCCAGAACATCTCATTGGTTTTAGGTCTTTCACGGCACTATATTGGACATAACTCAGCTGTCTAGTTTCCACACACACACACTGAGAGCTCTCACCTCTTCCCACCGTTCAGGAGGTCCAAAGCCTCATTGATCTGATCCAGGGTCAGAGTGTGAGTCACAAACACATCCAGCTTAAGTTTCTTGTTCATGTACTCCCCAACGAGTTTGGGGACACTCACCAAACTCTTCCACCCTATTGGAAAATGACACCATGTGCATGTGTATTTGTTCATTGTTTGGTCATATATTTCATATAGACATATGAAGTGCATTGGTAACACTACACCTGAACCCTTCATCATAAGGGGTACAAAACAGCATGATAACATGACATTACAGATGACATGCACAGTCAAGATCGTTATTGTTAGCTTATGACAATTCACTTTTCACTGTTATGGTACGAACAATGTTTAGATCAGCTGCACTTAGTCTGGCTTTAATATGTCTCATATCGTCAACTCACTTCCAAAGTATGTCCACTTCCAAGACCACCAAGAGGTCTTCAGGGACTAGAGATATCTACCCTACCTTTGTCCATCCTACGACACAGACACCCCAGGCATCCTTACACCTCTCCGGGCAGCTCTCAGGAAGAAAAAGGAAGATATATTCCAGAACTGAGACGGTTTGTCCATTAGCTATGTTATTCTGGTTAAAGCATTATAAATAATAGTGTTTATATATATATATATATACTATATATATATACTCTCCTATACATATATATACTCTTATATATACTCTCCTATATATATATATGTATTTATGAATAAATAACAATACAAATGCAAAATTTATATTTTTTAAACATTTAAGAAATGACAGCTTTGCACACTCTTGGCATTCTCTCAAGGTCGTCACCTGGAATGCATTTCAATTAACAGGTGTGCATTGTTAAAAGTTAATTTGTGGAATTTATTTCCTTCTCAATGCGTTTGAGCCCATCAGTTGTGTTGTGACAAGGTGGGGGTGGTACACAGAAGATAGCGCTATTTGGTAAAAGACTAAGTCCACATTATGGCAAGAGCAGTTCAAATAATCAAGACATGAAGGTCAGTCAATGCGGAAAATTTCCAGAACTTTCAAAGTTTCGACAAGTGTAGTCAGTCACAAAACCCATCAAGCACTATGATGAAACTGGCTATCACGAGGACCGCCACAGGAAAGGATGCAAGGACTGACCATCCATAATATCAAATGTATAGTTTTAACCATGTTATACAGTGTTTGTTTACATTCACCTTATTGGAGTAAAACAAGCTTATATTTTGGGTTCTGAAGGGGAACAACAATTGAACTAAGCTCATGAGGAACTTATAAATGGTATTCTTTAAGTATCAATGTGTATGTAATTCAGTTAAGTCAAAACAGGGATGTAGCAACTACGGATTCTAGCCTCAAGGTCTCAAAATAGCCTAGAACAGATCAATGGTACAAGAATAACAACACAACTACATTTTTAGTCACAAAAACATGATTATTACTGGTTTACCTGGTGAGAATTTGGAGACTCCAGGGATGACACCTTCCACCACGCCTGACCCCTTGTGGCCCAGAACCAGTGGGATGCATGCATACACCGGTCTCATAGAGGTACCCCTAGTCAGTGTGGCACATTACACTTGCTGCAATCATCAACAGAAACAGCACACAGTTTATTCTTTAGGTCAATATCCCTGCGAGCACTAGGCTTTACATAAGCATTGGTCTGGGAAATGTTTATCTTAGTGGAAAGTTGTGGTTACCTTTATGCGCACTTTGTGAGCCCTAGGTGGGGCAACCTCCACCCTCTCAATAGACAGGGGTTTGCCATGCTCCCACGCTACTGCTGACTTGCACTTGATCACCTTGGGTAATAGTAATAGATTCAATACATGCATTATAAAGATTTCCTCAGATAAAAAAAAATAAAAAAAACAATGGGTGCCTTATTACACAGACGGCTACTGCTTGGGCTTACAACAAGACAGACAGGTCATTGCTTACCTGGCTCTCTGTGTTCATTATAACTTCTTCCAGTTGTGAGTGTAGGGGAAATAAAGCACATCAACAAGTAGGCTGATAAATGTAATATGTATAGGTATGACAGTTGCACTTCTGTCAAACATTTACACTTTACACAGGTTTCAGTTACGCTAGCTCTAGTCCAGGTTGTTACGTGTGGCTCGAAGCTCAAGTTGCAGTCAATGATGTGTATAAACCCTGGATTTCTGATGCTATGTAATGGCCAATTATAGAGGCTGGTGGCTTTTTGAAGCCACCAGTGCAATATTGGCCCTCCCCAGAAGGAGCAGTCCATCCATAGGAATGAATGGAATTCCACAGTATTTCAACAAAATGTTACAAGGATAAAATTACATAGATTTAAGTCATTCTTTGTTGCAACAGTAGTACTCTCCAAAAAGACTATGGAATATGTTTTCATGTATATATATATTTGTTTACATTTTAAATGTTCAGTTCATTTTAAAAGTAAACATTAAAGATGGAATCCGCAGTAGGGGAAACAGTGTCACTGACCGCCCCACGGATGTTGTTGTTGTTTTGTTTGACAAAGCGGAGGTGAGGAGCATTGCACAACATGGCAACAAGAAAATTGCGGTACATGTTCTATCACGCTGCAATGATGCCGGTGGGGGGCGACGACGACGACGTGTTAGTTGTTTGCAGTGTACATCTTTGCTGTTGTAATATTGCAAACGGATGTGGCAGTTTCACCGTGAAGGATTCCAGCTTTAAGGTGTCTGTAATATACTTGTCAATTTTTTTAAAAATGCATTTCTATAGCTTTAAAAATATTCTTTTTTTTTACGACAGGGGAGGAATAATAAAACAGCGCCACTGTCAGTTATCTAGGGTTAATACTGTAATGACCTGAATAGATCATAAAGGAACAATTGTCCAGACAGAGGAATGAGTTTACGAAATTGACGGTTTATTAACTCAACTTTACACAGGCTACTGTTTGGCCGTAGCCTACCCCAAATAAATCAAAGTTACCCCACAAGCCAACCGTGACCTTCTCTTGTGAAGGCCAGACATAAGAAAAAGCACAATGGCTAAACCTGGTCTTGACTTCCAATGCTCCCTCCCCCTGCCCAACTCCCCTCCATGCCAGTCAGCCAACCACCAGGATGCCCAGCATTAGAACGTTCCAGGCATTCCCGTGATTGGCAGATAGCAGGTTGATTGGCATGATGAACCCCGCGAACACTGGTAAGTACAACACAACCCACTAATAGCCTAACACACCGCTGTCTGTGCGGGTCGCTACAATACATATCATTGGTCTCAGGTAACGCCCTGGACCAGAGCTACGTAATGTAAAGGGGGCACACAATTGCAGTTTTAAACAAATTAGTATTTAAAAAAAAACATTATTCTTATACAGCCTTAATTAAATTAGCCTTCTCTAAAGAATATGTAAAGAAAACATGTGCCTGCTCTCAAAAGTATTACTGTTGACTTGGTAGCAAATCGAGGTCCAGACCTTCCAGCGTTGTCAAAGCGATTGTGTGTGTGGTGTTCTCAGGTAGGGGATAATCTCAATTGTTTCCTCCTCGCGCCCTCTTTCTTCTCTGCGCGCCTCCTTCTATCAATTCAATTCAATTCAAGGGCTTTATTGGCATGGGAAACATGTGTTAACATTGCCAAAGCAAGTGAGGTAGACAACATACAAAGTGAATATATAAAGTGAAAAACAACAAAAATTAACAGTAAACATTACACATACAACAGTTTCAAAACAGTAAAGACATTACAAATGTCATATATATATATATACATATAGATATATACATATACATATATGTATATATATATATATATATATATATATATATATATATATATATATATATATATATATATATATATATATATATATATATATATATACACAATGTACAAATAATTAAAGGACACAAGATAAAATAAATAAGCATAAATATGGGTTGTATTTACAATGGTGTTTGTTCTTCACTGGTTGCCCTATCTCCTTCGATCTCCTTGGATGAGAAAGTCAGAGGTCCCGCCCCACTAACCTTCTCCTCCAATGAATTTTGAGAGAGACACGAGGAGAGGACGCTCGGTTATGCAATTGAGATCCCCCTAGTGTTCTTCACAGGATGTCGTGAATGAACGACAGTATGAGTTTTACGACAATCCGGACTTCTCTTCAGTTCTCACCATAGAGATAGATAGACAACTCATCTTTGTATCTGTGCCATTATAGCGTCTGTGACATTACTGGGAAAGGGATAGGGGGATACCTAGTCAGTTGTACAACTGAATGCCTTCAACTGAAATGTGACTTCCGCATTTAACCCAGCACCTCTGAATGCCCATGCTAAAATGTTTTTTTTTTTTTTTTTAACCAGGTAGTTGGAGTCCTGGGTGCTGATTGGTTGAAAGCGGTGGTCTATTAGACTATATTCCACAGGTAGGTTGCAACATTACTTGTTTACTGTTCTAATTATGTTGGTAACCAGTTTATAATCGCAATAAGACACCTCGGGGTGGTTGTGGTATATGGGCAATATATCACGGCCAAGGGGCTGTATCCAGCAACTCCACGTTGGGTCGTGCGAATAACAGCCATTAGCCGTGGTATTTTGGCCATATACCACACCTCCTCGGCCTTTATTATTTAAATATTCCTGAAGAGACTTCTATCAATCTCTATAGTTCTCACTTTACGGCACCACCTGAAAGCACATGTGTTTTCGTCGCGTAGAACTTGTGTCTGGCACACTTCACTCCTCCATCAGCTGAGCTTATTTGTGGTGCAAAGGTATGTCAATCAAATATATATATATGTGTATTTCATAAGTTGCACGACGCGACCATAATGTGCTCAGCAAAGCATATCGTGATACTGTAGTCTTTTGATATGTTGAAAATAAGTAGTCGAGCTGGCTAGCTAGCTTGTTCAATTGATCCCTTGGAAGTTGCTGTACTGATATAGTTCATAAACGTGAAATCATGCATTGATCAAGTCATTAGTTAAATCATGTTACTGTTCGTTGGCTAGCGAGCTAGTTTTATCGTGGTATTTAGCCAGCAAAGCATTTGGAAACATCCACTAACGTCACTGGCAATGTTTGAAGACCATGTCTAGTATTTGGAAGTGAATTGCTTTGAATTGTATCTATGCAACTTAATCTTATCTCCCGTCCTCCCAACTTTCTCAGGTACACTAGAACATGTCCTTCCGAGGAGGAGGTGGAAGAGGGGGCCGTGGTGGTGGATTCAACCGTGGTGGTGGAGGAGGATACGGTGGTGGTGGAGGAGGATACGGTGGTGGTGGTGGAGGATATGGGGGTCGAGGTGGTGGCGGCGGTTTCCGAGGTGGTGGACGAGGAGGTCGAGGGGGCTTCCAAGACTATGGCCCTCCAGAATATGTGGTTGGTAAGATGGAGACCGCCATGTGATGCACCCATATCGCGTTCCAGTGATGGAAAGGGAATTGTTAATGCTTTGCATATTGAATTTACACTATACCACATGTACATCTGGAATATATATATATATATGAGAGAGTCTGCCTGGCATTGTAACATTTGTACTTTCACATACTGTTCCCAGTTTATTATTTTTTTTCCTGTACTGACCAGATGTCCTTGCTCTTGTCTCTGCAGCATTAGGAGAATTCATGCACCCCTGTGAGGATGAAATTGTGTGCAAGTGTGTAACTGAGGAGAACAAAGTTCCCTACTTCAATGCACCCGTGTACTTGGAAAACAAGGAGCAAATCGGGAAAGTGGATGAAATCTTCGGCCAACTACGTGACTTTGTATCCTTTCAATCTTTCTTTGTCTAACCAAAGTCATCTGTGAAGTGTTTGGGAACATGTTTAATTTTCTTGATCTCATTAATAACACTGTAAAACTTGTATGCTTGAATTCTGTTTCTACTGGTTAACAATGAGTTTCATGTCATTAGTGACACTGGTTTGCCCCTTAACCTGAAGAAACAGTATTTCTCTGTTAAACTCTCAGATAATATGAAGGCATCCTCATTCAAGAAACTACAGAAGGTAAGCAATATCAGTGTATTACATGTAACAGAGCTGATGGTAATTAAACGTGCTTTCATGTTTGAACTGGTGTTATAACAGACAATGCAAGATATCAGAGCCTACCCCCGCTCGCCTGTCAACCAATCATCTATAAATCGTACGTAAAGGCCTTTTTATGGAGGTTCACTGAGCGCTGCGTGGCACTTCCACACAGCCGACGTGTACTTCCATTTTCTCGTGGACCCTCTTTCGGATTGACCATAAATTTGGTCAATTAGTTGATTGTTTAGCAACAACCGACACGTGCACCACTATGGGGCAAAACAGAGGTTGGCTTAGACTTTTGACAACATGTAACCCAAATTCTGTCCGATGTTTATTGAAAACAAATATATTTGCACAATGAACCCATGTCTCATACGTAGTTTCTGAGCTAGTTAGTAAAACTTAAGCCATATTAGCGTTTACATGAAATATGGTTACAATAACTCGAAACAAGACAGTGTCAAGAACAAGCTGAAACAAAACACTTAAGATTCCCCACAGGGCAGTTTCTTGTCATTCTTGCTAGCATCCAGAATCACGTAACGCTGACGACTGTCCCATGGAAGCATGTACATTTCTGTGACTTTGTCAGCTAATTCATCTATTGCATAAACATAGCTATGGCATGTATCCCGTAACTCATTATATTCTGCTCCACAGTTCTATGTAGACCCAATGAAACTCCTACCACTCCAGAGGTTCCTTCCCAGGCCCCCGGGTGAGAAGGGTCCCCCAAGGGGAGGCAGAGGAGGTCGAGGTGGAAGAGGAGGTCCCCGTGGAGGTAAGAGCAAAATGTCAACAGCTCAGGCCCCATGGCTGTTTTTCTTGTGAATAAAAGGGGGTGGGAATGTGAGTAAATTTTTATACCCCAAAAAATATTTTTGCCCTCCCAGGTGGATTCCGTGGTGGCAGAGGGGGTGGTGACCGTGGTGGATTTGGCAGAGGTGGTTTTGGTGGTGGTCGAGGAGGGGGATTCAGAGGTAGAGGAGGTGGCGGTGGACGAGGATTCAGGGGTAAGGCCAAATCCTAGAAAAGGAATCTAAATGAACGTGAATAGACAAGTTGTAAAGCTGCTTTGCATTTCATGTTTTTGTGGTGTTGATATGCCTTTTTCTATCATCCAGGTGGGAGATGATGACAAACTGTTTGCCTCGGATCCTCGCCAAGTGTCAATAGCGGCAGGAAGCATATAGTTGCGATGCCTGAGCTTGGCTCTTTTCAACTTGACTTATGGAGAACAGGCGTTGCATAATTTTATACTGCTCAGCTGTCAATTTGTTTTTGTACACCAATCTTTGATGAATAATGTGTGAATGGTTGGCTTTTATTTACTGATCTTTGAATGCACTCAGCATTCCCTGTGACAGCAATCATTAATAGCCCAGTTGCTTTTGCAACTCTTCAACATTGTTCACACTGGATGTTTTTTGGGGGGTACATTTTGGATACGTCACATTGTTTTTCTTATACTGTTGGCTATGATTCAGAGCTTTCAGTTAGACCAAAATATGGGCCCCTTGGGGGCACTGGACTGTTATCAATGTCATGGTGGAGTGCAACAGTCATTTCAATATTGATAAAGCCAGAAATCGATGAAACCCCGATGTTTGTTTGTGGATGATATGATGGACATGAGTTCATTTGTTTTCATTACAATAAGTGGAAAATATTCTTATTAACCACAGATAATCAAATGTGATTAGAGTATTGCTGTCTTTTTGTAAAGAAAAGCCTTTGATTAAACCGTGCTTTGTAGGTCGCTCCAATTTATTTGGACGTGTGACTTTTTATTTCCACTAATGCGATATTAGCATTGTGTTCCTGAAGCACATCCTTTAAATTCAAGCTGATTGTGTCTGTTTCCAACACCCTTTTTTTGTCCAAACTGTTCAGGTATGGAAATACAACTTGCTAGTACAACTGTCAAAGCAAATGATCCAGCAGCTCTCACTGCGAAGGCATGCCCCATCGTTCTGATGAAGGCAGCATAAAAATATTGCAGTTTGTTAGCTGCTTCTATGGATGTGAGCATTTGAGTTGTCACACCACACTTTTGTCAGGGTCTCATTTCGGTCCAGCTTGTTGCTGTCCTATATCCAGCCATAATGTCTCCTGAATGGCTACAGTGACTAATCTTGGGCAATACTTCTTGCTTTAACAGCTATGTGGTCAACATGAGAGCTACTCCACACACTTAAAGGAAATTGCTTTGCAGTGTCATATGTTAATGCCTCACTTCAGTGGCTGGTTTCCCTGTTCAGATTGTATGCAGGGTGCTTCTAAGAAGGGGTAGTAAAATCCCCTCCTTATATGTGAATACTGTCCTCCAAGAAGCCAGTGCTTTTTTTATTATTTTTTTGTCACAGATCGGTAACTAGTCCACTTGCCTCAAACCACAATGTTGCTACTTCAAGCATCAATTTGTCACAAATGTACCAATTGACTGATATTATCCTTTTATAAGATGTTTGCTGTAATTGTATTTAGCCCACATTTCATGCCCATTCACTGCATATGTTGTGTGAGGATTTCATAGGTTTTTGCCAATCATGGTACTCAGCGTGCCAACAGCGTTCCTGGTTGGTCTTTAGACTAGTTCTTAAAGCTGCCCGCAAGGTTGGCTCTTTACTCACTCAGATTTTTTCAACTCAAAAGAGTGAATCCTTCAACTGATTGTGTTCATTTGAGTCAGTAATGCCCAGAGCATGCAGGACCCTCTACCGGCAAACGATGAATGGAAAACTCAAAATAGTAATGCTTCTACAAGCCTCTCGTTCACCATAAGGGGCTTATTGGAGCTGTCATTTGTGACAGACTTGTATATGTGTGCCTTAAACAATGCACATTTCTTGGTACATTTGTAACGATGTCTATTTGTGGCCGTAATTGGACTAGATTGTGAACTACTCTTTGAGGAATGTATCACTGCTGTGTGCAGTTCGGGGCTGGGCTCAATGTGGGCGCATGTTTGACTCTGCCCATCGGTGTTTTGTTTTTCCTTCATCTTGAGGTTTGAGTCACACACTGAATAGAAAACACGTTTGTACAAGGCACACGTTGAATACGAATGTATTTAATTGTTGAAGATCGTAAGAAATATATAACGTGGTATCAGCACATGTGTTGTAACACTTTTTGCTTCATGCTGTATTTGAGACAAGCAACTGATATTGTTGCAGTGAACAACAGACTTGTTATATTTGTCATGCCCTTAAAATTGTGTTGATATATGTCAACTTTGTAATTGTATTATTTCATTGAGCATATATATATATACAGTTACTATCCTGATTTATAATGCTATTTACTTTTCTCATGAGAATGGAGACAGACTATACCATATAGATTTGTGTAGTGGTTAAAAACACATTTTTAATGACTCCAACCTAAGTGTACGTCAACTTTGACTTCAAATGTATATCTAAAAATGTCTTGTTAAACTATAGTTTTGGCAAGTCATTTTGGACATCTACTTTGTGTATGACAAGTAAATTCTCCCAAAAATTATTTGCAGACAGATTATTTCACTGTATAACAATTCCAGTGGGACAGAAGTTGACTGTGCCTTTCAACAACTTGGAAAATTCCAGAAAATTATGACATGGCTTTAGAAGCTTCTGATAGGCTAATTGACAACATTTGAGGTATTTTAAAGTGTACCTGTTGATGTAGTTCAAGGCCTACCTTCAAACTCAGCGCCTCTTTGCTTGACATCATGGGGAAATCAGCCAAGACCTCAGAAATAAAATGGTAGACCTCCACAAGTCTGGTTCATCCTTGGGAGAAATGTTCAAATGCCTGAAGGTACCACGTTCATCTTTACATACAATAGTATGCAAGTATAAACACCATGGGACAAACGCAGCCGTCATACCGCTCAGAAAGGAGACGCGTTCTGTCTCCTAGAGATGAATGTACTTTGGTGCGAAAAGTGAAAATCAATCCCAGAACAACAGCAAAGGCCCTTGTGAAGATTCTAGACGAAACAGGTACAAGTATCTATATCCACAGTAAAACGAGACCTATATCGACATAACCTGAAAGGCCACTCAGCAAGGAAGAAGCCACTGCTCCAAAACCGCCATAAAAAATCCATACTTAAATTTTCAACTGCACATGGGGACAAAGATCATACTCTTAGGAGAAATGCCCTCTGGTCAGATGAAACAAAAATAGAACTGTTTGGTCATGATGACCACTGTTATGTTAGGAGGAAAAAGGGGGAGGCTTGCAAGCCGAAGAACACCATCCCAACCGTGAAGCACGGGGGTGGCAGTATCATGTTGTGGGGGTGCTTTGCTGCAGGAGGGACTGGTGCACTTCACAAAATAGATGGCATCATGAGGTAGGAAAATTATGTGGGTATATTGAAGCAACATCTCAAGACATCAGTCAGGAAGTTAAAGCTTGGTCGCAAATGGACAATGACCCCAAGCATACTTCCAATGTTGTGGCAAAATGGCTTAAGGACAGCAAAGTCAAGGCATTGGAGTGGCCATCACAAAGCCCTGACCTCAATACTGTAGAAAATATGTGGGTAGAACTGAAAAAGAGTGTGCGAGTTAGGAGGCCTAAAAACCTGACTCAGTTACACCAGCACTGTCAGAGGAATGGGTCAAAATTCACCCAACTTATTGTGGGAAGCTTGTGGAAGGCTACCAGAAAAGTTAAACTATTTGGAAGGCTACCCAAGTTAAACTATTTAAAAGCAATGCAACAAAATATGCAAACTTCTGACCCACTGGGAATGTTACAAAATACATCAAAGCTGAAATAAATCATTCTTTCTACTATTATATCTACTACATTTCACATTCTTTAAACACAGTGGTGATCCTAACTGACCTAAAACAAGGAATTTGTACTTGCATTAAATGTCAGGAATTGTGAAAAACTGAGTTTAAATGTGTTTGGTGTAGGAGTATTTAAACTTCCGACTTCAACTGTATATTTTTTAAATTACACCGCATTATTTCATTTTGGGGATCTTTATTTTCCACCCGCACGTAGTTGGTGGAATGCACACATAGTTTTTGTGAAAGCCATTATACCAAAGAAGAAGAGGACAGTTGTTGGTCAGAGCACGTCACGGCATGAGTGTTTATTAATCCTGCTGTAGAATTCGTTGCTGCCAGCAGGTCAAACGAACGACTAAAATATATAGGGGGTGTTAAGAGACTTAATTAAGCCTATGCAACGTACCACCGTTTGGCTGCCTAAATAACATCTGCGTAACACCTGCGTGTAAGGTCAACTAACATGTCTTCATACCAACGTCTTACTAACGTCTGTGTGACGCCTGCGTGTTAATGAAAGTCATAAGGTGTTAATTAAATGTCAACCATAAATGTTAGAAACGTACAATTTTCTCAGTGCAAGCCGACATTCCGAAGTAGCCTCCGAGTGTAGCCTATGGCTTGTGTATTTCCTGTTATCACTAATGGCCTAGAAAAGATTATGTCCAATCTATATGTAATCTGTCTTTCCCTCAACACCTCATGGCATGGTATGTTATCTTATCTCACTGTAAACAGATCTAAATGTTGTTAGCCAATCACAGACTGTGTTGTGACCAGTTCCCCAGTAGCCTAAATCAGACAACCAATAAGACTTGTGTCCGTGGCTTTCAGTCAAATAGAGGAGTTCACATGCTGTCCCAGAGGGTCCGTGGTATTCGGGATCCTTGGGATGTCCCTTCCTCTGTCAAGTATAAGTGTACAATGGTTAAGTTTTGTATTAGTTTAGGGTTTAGGGTTTAGGGTTCAGGATAAGGACTTCCCAAGGAAACCGGATAGCAGTGACCGTTCATAGAGTGAGAGACTGGCACGGTATTTGTGAGCTCGGAGGAGACACAAACATTAATTTGTTTGTTTTTTTACAAGCGGCAGAGACGATTTTCGAGTGTCTGCCCCAGATAGTTTCCTTAGAGACAATGAAAATAATTACCAAGATGTCCTTGATCCAATTGAGGAGTAAGTAGGCTATTTTTAAGTTGTGATATCGTTAGGAAATATTTAGACCTATTGTGTTGATAAGGAAAATGTGGTTTATTTGAAAATAATACATTTTTGTTGATAACGAGTTGAAAGCACGTACGCAATATTATTTACTGTGTAGAGTAGGCTAGTGTACAATAATAACGCAATTTTTTATGTTATTATTATTTATCAATTCAATTGTACATTAAAATATACACATGTTGCTATAGGATATACATATTTTACATTGTAATACACTACCCCTACATGCCATTTTACTATAGGATATATACATATTTTACATTGTCATACGCTACACATACATGCCATTGTGTGCTGGAGCTATGGATTTGTTTTTCCACTGTCAATAGGCCTACACATTCACACTCAAACTGAATTGAATGGGGGATGCATAAGTACTGTTCACTGAAGAAGGGAAATGAGACACAACATACAACTTTGATCGAGGACCTAAAATCATGCCTTACAAGACCAATGAAATCATAACGGTATCCTAATATAATCTGGATACAGGGGTAGCCTATTTTACAATAATGTAACTGTATGTGCTAGTATTATGTATCTAATTGATCAATTAAATTGTAAATGTTGATGGGTATGATACATCATTAAATTGTACAAGGTAGATACAGGAGGAGCCTATAGCCTACAATAATAATGTCATTGAATGTGCTATAGTATAAGTTATTTCATTGATTAATACAATTGTAAATGGGGATGAGTGAATACTTCATTCAGTGCATACTGAAATATCTTGCTATCTGTGGGAGTATGTTAATTAAGGCTTTTCAGCTGTTGAACTATGCCAATGTCTAACTCATTTCTAAATCTATCTTTCTTTTAGTTAAGAAGTGATGAGCCAGAGAAAACAATCAGCGTCACTGCAGCTGTTCTACAAACCACCCACACTGCTCACCCTCCACTATCAACTGCATCCTCTTCTCCTGTTCTAACTCATTTGCTGCCACACTGAGAAGGATTGTACATACATACCACTGTGCCCATCTCATTGCAACATGATCCATCCCAGCCCTCAGCTGGATGCCGAAATTGTGAGAAATGTGAACAAGATGCTACAGTAGTGTGTGTGTGTGTGTGTGTGTGTGTGTGTGTGTGTGTGTGTGTGTGTGTGTGTGTGTGTGTGTGTGTGTGTGTATGGATGGAGTTCCAAGAAAAGACATGAGAAGATGGTAAAGGAGATAGTGATGACAGTAAAAGCATACAGTATGAAAATAAAGACCCCTTGGGATCTAAAATGAGTGTGGGGGGCCCTCTTGTGTCTCCTTTTTGTCCATTTTGAGGATACCACAGTCACCCCTACTGGGTGATGAAAACCTTCAAAGGTGGTTGTGCTATGTTGCGTGTTATCTTGAATACCTGGCAGATGTTTGAGTACAGAATGAAATGAGTTCAAACAAGGCTCTTTTTCTGTCACCAAAGGAGAACCCTTCTTGGTTCCAGGTAAACTCAGCAAAGAAAGAAAAATCCTCTCAATGTCAACTGCGTTTATTTTCAGTAAACCTAACGTGTAAATACGGTATTTGTATGAACATAACAAGATTCAAAAACTGAGACAAACTGAACATGTTTCGCAGACATGTGACTAACAGAAATTGAATAATGTCTCCCTGAACAAAGGGAATGTCAGAATCAAAAGTAACAATCAGTATCTGGTGTGGCCACCAGCTGCATTAAGTACTGCAGTGCATCTCCTCCTCATGGACTGCACCAGATTTGCCAGTTCTTGCTGTGAGATGTTACCCCACTCTTGCACCAGGCACCTGCAAGTTCCCAGACATTTCTGGGGAGAATGGCCCTAGCCCTCACCTTCCGATCTAACAGGTCCCAGACGTGCTCAATGGGATTGAGATCCGGGCTTTTCGCTGGCCATGGCAGAACACTGACATTCCAATCTTGCAGGAAATCATGCACAGAACGAGCAGTATGGCTGGTGGCATTGTCATGCTGGAGGGTCATGTCAGGATGAGTCTGCAGGAAGGGTACCACATGAGGGAGGAGGATGTCTTCCCTGTAACGCACAGCGTTGAAATTGCCTGCAATGACAACAAGCTCAGCCCGATGATGCTGTGACACACCGCCCCAGACCATGACGGACCCTGAGTACAGGCCTCAGTGTAACAATAATTCCTTCAACGATAAATGCGACTCCGACCATCACCCCTGCTGAGACAAAACTGCGACTCATCAGTGAAGAGCACTTGTTGCCAGTCCTGTCTGGTCCAGCGACGGTGAGTTTGTGTCTAACATGTCTAACATGCACCGTTATGCAATTATTAAGAGACTACAAATAGCTATTCCTGGCGACCAATGTTCTAGCATTAATTAACCAGAGATGTCAAGGTAATATGCTACAGTATATGTATAGTGTAAATAACAACTACCAATAGACTTACTGAATTATAAGCATTTAGTCAATCAATGAATTGCTCTGTAAAACGAGGAATGCAGGTATTCTATTAACTAATGGCTGAAAGAATTGACACTCAAACAATTAGTGTACGTGAAATACAATACAGAATAACACAGAGTATATGACTATGAACATTTCAAAAGACAGGAAAACACAGCCAGATTCAAATCTAATCAATTCATTGTAAATGATCGGAGTGCATCCTTTTTTCGCTCCCTCTTTGAACTTTCCGCTGGTTTGGATGAACGGACCAACCACACCCTCAAGACTGCCATGGGCAAGTCCCTTGTTAACCCTCGCAAGGCTGCTGGCCAGACGGCATACCTAGCCGCGTCGACAAAGCATGCACAGACCAGCTGGCTGTGTTTACGGACATATTAAATCAATCCCTATCCCAGTCTGCTGTGCCCACATGCTTCATGAGGGCCACCATTGTTCCTGTACCCAAGAAAGCTAAGGTAACTGAGCTAAATGACTATCACCCTTCTGTCATTATGAAGTGCTTTGAGAGACTAGTCATGGATCATATCACCTTTACAATACCTGATACCCTGGATCCACTCCAATTTGCCTACCACCCCAATAGGTCCACAGACGACGCAATCGAAATCACACTGCATACTGCCCTAACGCATCTAGACAAGAGGAATGCCTATGTAAGAATGCTGTTCATTGACTACAGCTCAGCATGTACCCTCCAAACTTGTCATTAAGCTCTTGAGACCCTGGGTCTCGACTCCGCCCTATGCAACTGGGTCCTTTCTATCGGGCCGCAGTGGTAGGCTTGATTACCAACAATGACGAGACTGCCTACAGGGAGGAGGTGAGGGCCCTCTGAGTGTGGTGTCAGGAAAAGAACCTCTCACTCAATGTCAACAAAACAAAGGAGATGATCGTGAACTTCAGGAAACAGCAGAGGTAGCACCCCCCTATCCACATCGACAGGACAATAGTGGAGGAGGTGGAAGGTTTTAAGTTCCTCGGCGTACACATCACGGACAAACTGAATTTATCCACCTACACAGACAGTGTGGTGAAGAAGACGCAACAGCGCCTCTTCAACCTCAGGAGGCTAAAGAAATTTGGTTTGTCACCCAAAACCCTGACAAACGTTTACAGATGCACAAACGAGAGCATCCTGTCCGGCTGTATCACCGCCTGGTACGGCAACTGCTCCGCCCACAACCATAAAGCTCTCCACAGGGTAGTGAGGTCTGCACAACACATCACCGGGGGCAAACTACCTGCCCTCCAGGACACCTACATCACCCGATGTCACAGGAAGGCCAAAAAGATAATCAAGGACAACAACCACCCGAGCCACTGCCTGTTCACCCCGCTATCATCCAGAAGGCGAGGTCAGTACAGGTGCATCAAACCTGGGACCCAAAGAGACTGAAAAACAGCTTCTATCTCAAGGCCATCAGACTGTTAAACACCCATCACTAACATTGAGTGGCTGCTGCCAACATACTGACTCAAATCTCTAGCCACTTTAATTATTGGATGTAATAAATGTATCACTGGTCACTTTAAACAATGCCACTTTATATAATGACTACATACCCTAGATTACTCATATCATACGTATATACTATACTCTATACCATCTACTGCATCTTGCCTATGCTGCTCGGCCATCGCTCATCCATATATTTATATGAACATATTCTTCATCCCTTTACACTCGTGTGTATAAAGTAGTTATTGTGAAATTGTTCGATTACTTGTTAGATTTTACTGCATTGTCGGAACTAGAAGCACAAGCATTTCGCTACACTCGCATTAACATCTGCTAACCATGTGTATGTGAGCGATACAATTTGATTCGATTTGAGTGTACAGAAAATCTGTGAAAGTAAATTGACACACCTTTACCAAAAAAAATTATATCTAAGTTTATATATTTAAATATATACTTAATATTTACTAAAATATTGCCAGGTTGGTTTTCACAGCTGTTTCACAAGGTGCTCATTATTGTAAGGTATTTGTTAGTTCAACATTATTAATTGTTGTATCCTAGGACCTACAATAGATACATTTAACCACAATGGTGTACTAATGAGCTATTCTTTTTTGTTATCCTAGCGGACTATTGAAATAATGTTTTTTCAGTGTAGACAAGGGAAGGCCAGCTTAAAATGAAAAGATGCTAGCCAGTCAAGCCAGTGTATAGGCGGCAGGTAGCCTTGCGGTTAAGAGTGTTGGGCCAGTAGTAAAAAGAGAATTACAGTACTGCTAAACAGCTTATACCTCCAAGCCATAAGACTTCTGAACATCTAGTCAAATGCCTACCTAGACTAGTTGCATTGCCCCCCCCCGCCCTCTCCACACCACTGCCACTCTCTGTTGTCATCTATGCAGTCACTTTCATAACTCTCTGTACTGGCACCCCCCTGTATATGTTGTTATTTCTTACTGCTGCTCTTTAATTACTTGTTACTTTTATATCTCTTATTCTTATCTGTATTCTTTTGAAACTGCACTGTTGGTTAGGGGCTCGTCAGTAAGAATTTCACTGGAAGGTCTACTACTCCTGTTCTATTCGGCACAGGTGACTAATAATATTTTATTTTATTTGATGCCGTTAACCTCTTGAATCCATCCTCATGTTTGTTATGTTTAAAAAAAAATGAGGGCGGCAGGTAGCCTAGCATTTAAAATGGTTAGGCCAGTAACCGGAAGGACGCTGGTTTTCATCCCTGAGCCAACTAGTTGAAAAAAATCTGTCGATGTGCCCTTGAGCAAGGCACTTAACCCTTTTTGTTTTACCCCGTTGCCTGTTTATTCATAAAAAGCAGATGATAGTAAATGTCATTAACTTTGAGATACCCCCCTTCTCTCAATTTCTGCCTGAAGACATACCCTAATCTAACTGTCTGTATCTCAGGCCCAGAATCAAGGATATGCATATGCTTGGGATCATTTAAAAGGAAACACTCTGAAGTTTGTGTAAATGTGAATTGAATGTTGGAGAATATAACACCATAGATCTGGTAGAAGAAAATACAAGGAAATAAACATACGTTTTCTGTTTTTTTATTGTTGTTGCATCTTCTTTCAACTGAACAAGAACAGCGGGCAAGAGGGCAACAATTTGAAAGATATTCAGAAAGATATCTTCAGGAATGAGTGAGCTACATGACATTGAGCATGTCGTCACCTAGGTGTCCCACACAAGTTGCCCAAATTTACCCAAGTGGCCAAATTGGTACAGTGACACATTTTGAAGTAAATGACTATATACAAAATACTAAAATGCTATTCTAACACCCCCCACCCAAAATGGCACTTTATTTTTAACTTTTTATGAAAATGAGAAAAAAATAGCAAGAGTAACTATTTACACACATTCAATGTATAATGTACAATATTGTGAAGACCCTCAGTCCTCTACACAATATTGTGCTGCTGATGACATGCCCAATAGCAGTCTCTTTCTGCTATAAAGCAGGGGGTTACTGAACAAGTGGTGCAGGTGATGGGGCATTTCCTGTGACAAAGCACAACACGACGCCTCCCCACTGTGCCCTTTTTGCCCTGAGGCACATTCATGCCTGTAGAGATGAATCTGGGCAGGTGAACACCACTGGTGGGAGCAGAAGGGACAGAGGTAGAGGGGACACTGAAGGTGCTGCAGTGGACTTGCTGTAGGAAGCAAGCTCCTGGATGAGCAGCTCTCGGAAGGCTAGCTGTGAGATGGGGGGCTGTACACAGCTCTTAGCCATTTCCTTCTGGAGGATGAAGGCATTCACCACAACAATGTCGATGAAATTATTGAGAAATGTCTTGTACCATTTCATTGTCTTGTGGAGAACATTGTAGTAACCTATCAGCGCGTCTGACGGGTCCACATCTCCCATGCCTTTGTTGTAATCCTTTATGGCTGCAGGAATGGGGGACATTTTTGGTGGTACATGCCCCAGTAGTGCACTTCACACGCCTGACGACGTGATCGCCACTGAAGGACTTGTGGATAGTGGTGCACATGACCACCTCTCTGGTAGCCATCCACTTCACAAAGAGCAGGCCATCTTGGTGAATCCATCTCATGGTACCGCGCTCAGCCCGCTTAGGCATGTCATTCACCTTGGTTTTCGGAAAGCCCACTCTGTTGGTCCGAATGGTGCCACAAGCCCACACACTTCCTCAGGGCTGTGAACAGGGTAGGGCTTGTGTAGAAGTTGTCCTCTCATCGATGGAAAGGTTCTGGGCGGGCTGAAAATAGGTCTTGCAGGCCTCAACCACACTGTGGTAGAGAGGTTTTATTTTGCAGAGCCTATCAAACCTTGCTGTGCCTCGCTTCATGAAGCGCCCGTGAGATTGTCAGAAACCTTTTGCATGACATGACAGTGGAGGGGAAAGGCACTTGATAGAGGGGAGCAGTTTTCCAGTAGTATTTCAGGGTTTTCAGCATCACAAGACCCATGTAAATGACCATTGACAGGTAACAAAAAAGATCTGACATGGACTTCCATCCCTCTTTCATGCCTGCCTGCTTCTCAGCACCATACTTATTAGTGTTCAACACCAGAGAATCAACAACTGACAAAGCGAAAAACAGCTGAAAAAGCTGCATGGTGCTGTACTTTGAGGTCATGTCCAGCTGAGTTCCTTGTGGCCTTTTCAGTCTGAATATTGGAGGTGGTGGCGCCAGATCCTCCTCCAGCACAGAGTGCCAACGACCCACCTGCTCTCTGATTGCAGGTTTATCTCTTCCCCACCTCCGCTTCTTTGTCACCGACTTCACACCTGGCTGGGTGGGGGTAGGTGTGGAGCCAGAGACAGCAAGGGTCCGGCTAGATGAACCAGCTCCTGTGGGGAATGGGCACCGTAGCAGTGGGGGCTCCCAATCAGAATCGGAGGGACTGTGAAATAAAGACATAGACACACATATTATATATAGCGTAGGGAACCCAATCACTATGGTGAGGTGCTGTTTCATTCCATGTTTAGATAAAATACATCTAAAAAATATTAAATATATAGATACAGACAGACATACATACACACACCCAGTGTAGAGCCATGTGTACTTCACACATTTCATTATTGATTATATATTTATACGTCAAATAAAATAAAAATATCTCCAAAACAACTCAAATGAATAATATTTGATATTATATTAATTTCAAACAACGGCATGAGAGGTACTTACCAGTCCAAAATTGCATCCTCTCCGTGCAAAAACGTTTCCTCAAATTGGGAGTCCAAATTTGTCTCACAATCTGACTCAGTGTCACTTTCTCTATCAACTTCGTCAATAATATCGTGTAGATCTGTATACCTGGACTTTGCAATGGCGAATGGCTGTGTTACGCTCGACTTTCGTTCAAGAGCTGGTCGTCCCGGATATAACCATTAGATATTGCCATTTACCTC
Organism: Oncorhynchus keta; assembly: GCF_023373465.1. Classification (NCBI taxonomy): domain Eukaryota; kingdom Metazoa; phylum Chordata; class Actinopteri; order Salmoniformes; family Salmonidae; genus Oncorhynchus; species Oncorhynchus keta. The sequence continues at coordinate 46,574,786 of NC_068450.1, forward strand.
AGCTCATTGGCCATCTACCAAGCCAGATTTCAAGACGATCAGTGGTCATTGGGCTGAAATACAGTCAATCAACGAAGCACTGGTCATATCATTGGCGCGCAATGAGGCCATTGTTTGGTGTGTTCAAATCATTTCCTTTCGGTCAATACGTCCCGCAAAAAGAACCATCATGTATGGATGTGTTACTAACAAACAGAGGACTGCAATGAAACCACCATGACTAGATAAACCTACGTTTAGTGTGAGTAATACATAGAATGTTTTGTCGAAAGATGAAGGAGACGGAATTCATGACAAAAGCCGTTTACAAAATGTTTCGTGTTATGCTATAAAAATGGATTTTATCGAACAAATGACCATTTATTGTGAAGATTGAACCTTTTGTATTGCCAAAAGAAGATCTTCAAAGGTAATTGGTTATTTTATTGCTATTTCTGACTTTCATGACGCTAATGCTTGGTTGGAAAATGCTAGTAATACTTGTGTGCGGGGCACTGTCTTCAGATTATCACATGGTATGCTTTCACCGTAAAGCCTTTTTCAAATCTGACACAGCGGTTTGATTAACAAGAAGTTAATCTTTTAGATGATGTAAGATACATGTATTTACAAGAATGTTTAATATTACGAATGGTGTATTTAGAATTTCACGTCCCACCTAGCCTCGGGAGGTTTTAAAATTGCAATGGTTAGCCTATGCAAATTAATAGGAAAACATTAAAAGACTAATTGGGAACAAATACAACATGGGGAAAAGTCAAAGGATCCTAGTCAATCCTAAAGGATCCTAGTCAATCTACTGCTGGTCAAATCCAGAGTAAATATAGGCCTTCATATGTATCAAATCCCTAGTCGATTGTGGGTTAAAACAATGACAAATATAGCTGGAATGTTCAGGCTTTATCATGATCTGTCATCAAAACAGGCTGTGGTGTTTTCGGTTCCGTTTAGCCTAAAGTTAAGGGGGAAGAACGAAACTGCACTGAAATGAATAGACTGACTCAATGTTATTATCCTGAATAATAAAGTATTTATCTGTTAAACTGTTTGGTGTATGGCTAGACCCACACCGATTCTATATTTCTTCTATTGGCATAGCCTACCGCTAATATTCTACACTTAATTAATCCATGTTTTCCTGTAATAGTGACACGTGATTTTTAATTAAAAGTGTATTTGTCAAAAGCCTGTAGGTCTACCAAGAAACCATGTTGAGGCTGAGCAAGACCTTCGATAGGCTAGTAGACTGTGGAAATAAAATCGGGGAGTAAATCTTGTTATAGCCCAGATTGTTTTACATAATCTGGACCGTTGTTATTTCTTAGGCTAAGCAAACAAGGGGTAGCATATGCCTTTTGCCCGTCTCCATAACAAGGGTTAGGCCTATATCCTCACATATCCCCTCATTTCGAGCCCTGCTTTTATCAGAAATGTATAGTCTACGGATTGCATGGTGACAGTGATTGTGTCTGTTAAACTAGGAACCCTGGGGGGGGGGACAAGGTCAAATCACGACATCAGTGATTTTCAGGTCAGAGAAAGATGCCCGAGTTTCTGAATTGTAATTCCGAGTTGGATGACCAGTTCAAATTATTTTTCCCAGTGGTAGCTCGTTTGTTTTCGAGTTCCCAGTTGTCTTGAAAGCACTGAAGATGGAAGTCAGAGATTTGCCGAGTTCTTTTGAATGCACCACTAGAGACCTAGGCTACCTCTTCTTTCTGAATATGGCTACCTTCAACAAAGAAGCCCTTGTGTCTATATTGATGTGAATAATAGGCATATCTACACAGTAATGGTGGATGGCTGTGATATCAACTCGCCTAATCATTTTTGTATTGAGGTGATATGTCTATTTCAGCTAAATCGACAAATGAAATTGATTTGATTACTCTGGAAATAAGAACTGATTTTTTACAAAATCATGTACATGTAGACGTTTGTAAGGCGTTCATGGTGAGATCTTTAATAATAAACTAAACAGACACGTGACGCATAACACATGTAGACGTTTTTAAGGTGTGCATGGTAAGATCATTCGTAATAAACTTACAAGCAAACTGACATGACGTCGACATGACGTGTATGTGTCACGTGACATAGCTGTGTTCGAATACTCATACTAACTGTACTATTTGTGATGTAATTTGGGTATATAGTATACTTATTGGTCATAGTATGGATATCATTAGTATGCCAAAAGTTCCCGGATGTCGCTTTTAGGGCCCATTCTTACGAAAATAGATGTGGCTTCACAACGTTTTCAAATTTGAAGAAAATTGTGAAAATATGCAACCGAAGAGCTGATACAACTTCATTGCTTTAACTTTTTGTAGCTGCAGGGGCAGTATTGAGTAGCTTGGATGAAAAGGTGCCCATTGTAAATGGCCAGCTCCTCAGTCTCAGTTGCTAATATATGCATATTATTATTAGTATTGGATAGAAAACATTCTGAAGATTCTAAAACTGTTTGAATTATGTCTGTGAGTTTAACAGAACTCATATAGCAGGCAAAAACCTGAGAAATTCCACTTCCTGTTTTTTTTCTTCTGGGGGTGGCAGATCTTCAACCAAGCTCTCATTGAAATTAGAGCGATATATGGATGAGTTTTCACTTCCTACTGCTTCCACTAGATATCAACAGTCAATAGAACCTTGTCTGATGACTATTCTGAAGGTGGGTCGAATGACACAGGAAATAGTCACCACTGCCACGAGTTGACCATGCATTCACTATGCGCGTTCACAGGGGAAGCACCTGCGTTCCACCGCTCATTTGAAGTCATTCTAATTCTCCGGTTGGAACGTTATTCTAGATATATGTAAATAACATTCTAAAGATTCAGTGATTCATTACATCGTTTGACATGTTTCTACTGACTGTTACAGAACTATTGGACATTTCGTCATGTTATAGCTTTGAAGACAACAAGTAATGACATCATTGTGCACCAATGATTTGCCCGCTGTTTTGTTGATTGACTGTATTTTAACCCAATAACCACTGATCGTCTTGAAATCTAGCTGGGTAGATTGCCAATGAGCTGAGGTAAATGGCAATATGTTATGTTTATGTGTTGGAAGACCAACCCATGTACGAAACTCCGACGTAAAGAGGGTAATTCGCCATTGAAGTTTCATACCGGAAGGAGCAACACATGTTGCGCACAGCGTTATTTTGGTAAAGCGCATATTCAGATGTTTATATATCGCGACTAAGTCAGGGAAAGCTATATCTAAGTCTAGATATACAGATGTACACACAATTTTAGAAGAAATTGATAGAGGACGATTAATTTAGCGATTCCCAAACGGAGGAATATTTTTTGAACGGAGAGGACATCGTTTTGGACTGGTAAGTTCTTCTCATGCTAATGCCATTGTTTGAAATTAATAATATAAAATATTATTTGTGAAATGAAATAGCTGAGGATGTTGAGGGGAGGGCAGGCCCACAAAAATGGCCAAAGTGAAACGGAGACAGTAGATACAGCTGGTCTGTTGTAATATAATAAAGACAGTAGATCTAGCTGGTCTGTCATAATATAATAGAGACAGTAGATCTAGCAGGTCTATAATAATATATTCAACCTTATGTTCCCTGTACTCTATATATATCTGTTTAATATACCTGTTGATACATGGCTCATATGTGAAACTATTCTAACTGAACATTTTCTTTCACAGTGACACTGACTCCGAATGGGAGCCCCCAGTGCCAAGGTGTCCATCCCCCACGGAAGCTGCCATAAGTGGTGTTCACCTGCCATATAGCTCACATAACGAAGGTTACATATGTAACCATGGTTATGTTTCACTATATTGGATCACTCCAATATATTGGTATACCCGTACCAGATTTAGTTGATGCTAGAGGGATCTGGCCAGCCAGCGGCTGGACCAAGACGCAGGGGATGCCCAGCACCGCTGAACCAAACGTGGAGGGAAGTGCCATATTTATCCGATAGTACCTAGTAAAGGTGCAAGAGGAAGCCCAGCTGGCCGCAGCACCGATATCAGCGAGGGGCACTCCTCTCAGTAGAGCCCAGGACTCAGCCACACCTTGTGTTGAATGTGACACCACAGATCCCAGCACCGGCCTGCCAGCCAGGCAGTATGCTGTCGTAATCATGTCCACGATCCAGTGAGAGAGCCTCTGCTTTGATGTAAAAGCAATTCACAGCACACACATAGAAGAAGCCAGTCGGCAAAATGTGTAAATTACAGTTTATGGCAGCAAGAGCCACCATACTAATGGATGCACACAGAGTCGTAGTGTAATGCTAACGAAACACAAGTATACAACAAACCACGGGCGGAAGATACATTGTCCTTCTGTAGCTCAGTTGGTAGAGCATGGCGCTTGTAACGCCAGGGTAGTGGGTTCGATTCCCGGGACCACCCATACGTAGAATGTATGCACACATGACTGTAAGTCGCTTTGGATAAAAGCGTCTGCTAAATGGCATATATTATTATTATTATTATATATTATACAGATCAACCACACGCAGCGAGTGGAGCACTCAAGAGGGGCTGGCCATGTAACCAGCTGCTCCAGGCTGTGAGTATACTGCCACGCAAGATATGCAGTATACTGCCACTTACCAAGCGAACTTCAGAAAGTCTGTACCTTAAACCATACAGACGCCTGCCGAGAAAATGACAAAGAATGTGTATCGCGGCCATGGGGTCAATATATAGGGGCGGACCCCAGCCGTGACACAGGTGTACACGGGAGTAAATCCTCACCTCGGACATATCCCTCTGCCGCGGAGTGATAACGATATATTGGAGTGATCCAATATAGTGAAAGATAACATTCCACAGGCCTGATCAACTATGCGAAGGAGATGTGTTGTGCTGCATGAGGCAAATGGTGGTCACACCAGTTACTGACTGGGTTTCTGTCCATACCTTTTTTTAAGCTATCTTTGATCAACAGATGCATATCTGTATTCCCAGTCATGTGAAATCCATAGATTAGGCAGGGCTGTCCAACCCTGTTCCTGGAGGGCTTACCATCCTGTAAGTTTTCACTCCAACCCTCATCTAGCGTACCTGATTCGAATAATTAGCCGGTAGATAAGCTGAATCAGGTTAGTTACAACTGGGGTTGGAGTGAAAACCTACAAAAGGGTAGCGCTCCAGGAACAGGGTTAGACAGCCCTGGATTAGGGCCAAATTAATTTATTTAAATGGACTGATTTCCTTAAATGAATTGTAACTCAGTAAAATATTTGAAATTGTTGCATATTGCGTATTTTTTTTTGATCAGTGTACATTGGCCTCACTAGTACAGTAATATTAGTTAGGATCATGGTTCCTTGCTGTTTCAAGACTGAACCAGTCCTCTCCAGAATACCTTACACAGGCAGCCCAATTCTGATCTTTTACCCAATCACTGGCAAAGGAGTTGATCCTAAGGTATGTAGGTAATAGGTTAAACTGGCTGTAGTAGCGAGACTGCAGATCAAATTCCTTCCAACTGTAAGGAGGCCAGGTGCACACTGAATATGTAACCACAGACCAGCACTCTCCTCTCCAACTGCACTCACCACAGACAGACACCACAATCAATCTTCAAAATCATATTTTCTGTGTATGAAATGGACAGTTGATACATTGCGGATCTCTATCCTCCAGGTGATTAAGAGCCAGGCGGCTGTAGCATGAGAGGCTGGGAAACACTTGTCCATTGAGGAGGTGAAGGTAGCCCCACCAAAGGTCCACGAAGTGCGCATCAAGGGAACGGCCCCTTCCCTACGACAAAAATGTCTCAGACAAATGCTCCTGTATTGTATTTGCACTCACATGACAATTCCAGCAACAACATAACCAACCACCCCAGCCTGCAGCAGACCTTGGTTTTGTGTGCAGTATCTTTGGTTTGTAAATGTGATTCAATATATCTTCCCCCTAGAATAATATGTATGTGAGCTCTTTTGCTCTGTAAAACAAAAAGGACATACTGTTTGAGGCAGGCTGCTTTTCGGCAGGGATGAACTGTTCAGCTGATGGAATACTGTGGGGAGCATCAAGTGTTTTCCTTGTCTCCCCGCCCAAATGGATTTAGTAGGCCAGCTGTGATGAAGCCATCTTTTGGAACGTGTTCAACAGGGTCTTTAGAAAACGTTGTTATTCTAAGAACTTTACCACGTTCCTTTATTGTACTAGCTAGCTGTCTGTCTTGCACCATTGAGAAACAACCTTGTGATAGTTTCTATTATCAACATAGCAGGTGCAGTAGTTGGTATTAAAGGAATAGTCCTAGAGCGTTGGGACTTGGTTGAACAATTTAGGGTGTTTTAGGCTAGTTGGCAACACATACTTCATAGCTTACTGGTTGTATTGAATGAGAGAACCTAATGGCAATGTTGTGCGTTTCAGATCTTTGCGACGGGGGTGTGTCAAACGGATACCTACACTCTGCGCGGCAGCAACCCTGAGGGACTCATCCCTGTCATCCTGGGTCATGAGGGCGCCGGGACAATCGAGAGCGTGAGCGAGGGAGTCACCAAGTTCAAGCCAGATGAAGGACTGTAAATATCAGCAAATGTATTCTCCCTAAAACAGTGTTTTACTGTCCCGGCGACCCACTGGGGAACATACTTGTTCCCGTCCAGTACAAACACTCCAGAATCAAATAATGCAATGACTTGATTATGTTGAATCAGATGTTAAATGAAAGTCTATTTTCTCTCCCAAGGTGATACCGTCATCCCATTATATGTGCCACAGTGTGGTGAGTGCAAATTCTGCAAAAACCCCAAGACCAACATCTGCCAGAAGATCAGGTAATTGGAATGCAATCTCGCCTGTCATCAACTATAGCTTGGAAGGTTGTGGTCAGGATTAGGTTTGCAAAATTGCAGGAAATTTCAATAAATTCCCTGGTTTACCAGAAATCCCAGTTGGAGGATTTCGTATTTCCGGCTTATTCCGGGAACTTCGAACAGGGATTTCTGGAAAATCAGGGCACTTATTTAAAGTTCCCGGCATTATACAACCCTAGTCAGGATCATTCATTATTTACATTTACATTTAAGTCATTTAGCAGATTATTGACTCCCCATTTTCAAAGTTGCCAAGTAGACAGTGAGCATATCTATAATGATAGTTAGATTAATCTTAGAAATAGTACGACAGTATTCTACTCCAATCTTGGGATTGCAATTGGTGATGTGCAAGCGAAGAAGTAACCAGGCTTGCAAACACCAACATTGCAACTTCCTCCAAATTCTGTCTGGCAGGTAGCCTAGCGGGTAGCCTAGCGGCTAAGAGCGTTGGGCCAGTAACCAAAAGATCAGTGATCAGACTAGGTGAAAAAAAATCTGTCTGTGCCCTTGAGCAAGGCACTTTACCCAAATTGCTTCTGTAAGTCACTCTGGATAAGAGTGTATGCTAAATGACAAGAAAATGCATGTATGAAATAGCCTCTGAAATATTTGGCTAAAGCATATAGAGATCACTGGCTTTGACCCCTTTTTTTTTCACCTTTATTTTACTAGGCAAGTCAGTTAAGAACAAATTCTTATTTTCAATGACGGCCTAGGAACAGTGGGTTAACTGCCTGTTCAGGGGCAGAACAACAGATTTGTTGTACCTTGTCAGCCTCGGGGATTCGAACTTGCAACCTTCCAGTTACTAGTCCAACGCTCTAACCACTAGGCTACCCTGCCGCCCCTTTACTGATACTCATCCATCCTCTCACCAGGATAACCCAGGGCCGGGGTCTGATGCCCAACAACACCTTGTGGTTCACCTGCAAGGGCAAGCAGCTGTCTCACTTCATGGGGACCAGCACCTTCTCCGAGTACACGGTGGGTTCCGACATTTCGGTGGCCAAGGTGGATGAGAAGGCCCCCCTGGACAAGGTGTGCTTGCTGGGCTGCGGCATCTCCACGGGCTACGGAGCTGCCCTCAACACTGCCAAGGTGGGTGGGTGAATCCAGGTTGCAAGACAAAATACCCCGTCTAGAAGTGGAAAGCGCAAGCAATGAGCCACAGCTTTGTCATCTTTTTATGTTTTATATCCTGTGAATTAACTTTCCACTCGTGCAAACACAGTTCAATGAATAGACTATGATCATAACACACATCTTACACAAAAATAATATCATTGTTTTACTGACAAAAGCCATTCTATAACTCTTGTTTGGGTGCCATCGGCCTTGCCGTCATCACGGGCTGCAAAGTCGCTGGGGCAACCAGGATCATCGGTGTGGACATCAACCCGGACACGTTTGACAAGGCCAAGGAGTTTGGAGTCACTGAGTTTGTGAACCCCAAAGACCATAGCAAACCTATTCAGGAGGTACTAGTGGAGATGACCGACGGAGGGGTGGACTACTCCTTTGAATGCATTGGCGATGTGGGAATCATGGTAAGGCTGGTCAGGGGGAGTGAAAAAAAGAAGCTTGGGCGAGAGCCTCCAATCCTAGTTCTGTACTGAGCTCAGGGGGCTGTTCAGAATGGTTTAATGTTACAGAATGTATTTTTTACCTAACACTTATTTTTCTTGAAACTGCAATGTTGGTTAAGGGCTTGTAAGTAAGAATTTCACTGTTGTATTCGGCACATGTGACAAATACAATTTGATTTGATTGTGGACAAGTTAAAGATGTCTGTCATGTGAATAGGGAATCGTGTCACCATTGTAATTCCGTCTGAAACTTTCTGAATGGTTTCCCCTCACTGAACACACCCCTGCTGCCCATGACCTTTCCACAGCTCCTACTGAGATGGTGAGGCAGGAAACTGGGAAAGTAATTGAACTGTGGCCCTTTTTTTTGCTCTCACATATGGAAGGTGTTCTACTCTTCACCACCAGAGGTCACTGTAGTTGACACTTCACAGGCTTGGACCGCAATAGCAAAATACTTTTCACTTTGCTAAGTAGATTGGCTTCCCCTAAATACTTGTCTTCTGATGATACTCAATCTGTTGTTTCAGAGGGCGGCTCTGGAGGCGTGCAACAAAGGCTGGGGCAAGAGCATCATCATCGGGATGGCAGGTACAGGACAGGAGATCTCCACTTCAGCTGATTACCGGCCGTGTGTGGAGGGGCACAGCATTTGGAGATGAATGTCGTGGATGATTTTTGACCAATTTTGTCTTTTTGATAAATGAGAAGCAATGTGGCACTAGCTATAATACTAGAAATAAAAAATAAGTACAGTTTTTTTTCTGGAAGTATGGTAATGCCATAAGGTAATACATAGATTACTCGTGTTTTCCTGTTCCCCTGTCCTAGGCTGGAAGAGTGTGGAGAGCGTCCCCAAACTAGTGACCGACTACATGAACAAGAAGCTGAAGGTGAATGAGTTTGTGAACCACACCTTGCCCTTTGACCAGATCAATGAGGGCTTTGATCTCCTGCATGCCGGAAAGAGGTGAATAGATCAAGTGTTGCATCATATTACATCAATTAGTTACGTTAGTCTATTCACATATTTGTTCAAATTGAAAAGTTTCCAGCACAAAGTTTATTAAAGTCCTTTAGAATTGTATGCTAACCACTTCATTTTAATTTGTCTATTCCAGTATCCGTGCCGTCCTGAAGTTCTGAAGTGCTTGCCATGTTGAGCCTCACTCACCTTTGCCTTTTATAAACAAACAATCACCTTTCAATTGCTGAAGCACTTACCTTTCAGAATTATATTGTCACGTGTGCTCCCTCTCCGGCCTCAAGGTCATCAGGCTGCTCATAATCCTACACACCTGTCACCATCGTCACACGCCTCATGACACTCACCTGGACTCCATCACCTCCTTGATTAACTTCCCTATATATGTCACTCCCTTTGGTTCCTTCCCCAGGCATTATTGTTTCTGTTTCTTGTCTGTGCGTTGTTCGTGGTTCTTGTTTTGTATTATGTTTTGTTTATTGATTAAATCACTCACTCCCTGAACTTTCTTCCCGAGTCTCAGCGCACATCGTTACAGAATAACGCCTCACCTAAGGGAGTTTTTTTTCTTTCCCCCCCCCCCGATGGCGTAAAAGACGTCAGGTCCGGGAGCCACTACAGGCTCTCACGCCTCAGCCGGCTCGTCGGGCTTTCATGCCTCCACCAGATCGCCTGGCTCCCCTTTCTCAGCCGGCTCACCAGGCTTTCATGCCTTTGCCGGATCGTCAGGCTCTCATGCCTCAGCCGGGATCTCCAGTCTCCCCTGCCACAGCCGGCCATTTAGTCATATTAAAGCCTAACAATCATCCAAAGTTACACGAACAAATTGTTTACTTATGCGTCATGATTTGATTGATCATGGGGAAATCATTGAAAGCGACATCAAAACCACATCATGTAAGACAATCGTGATTGAACATTGAGAAGTATTTGGAGTAGCTGCATGCTATGACTAAGCCCCAACCCTAAACCCTACCCTGGAACACAGCTGTGAATATACCTTTTAGAAACCATGAGAGAAAATAGCCCAAATTAGGACCCCAATCAGTTCCTAGTGAAGGCTAATCTTAGATGTAGTCTTAAAAAAAATAGGTGGGGAAACTCTGATTGCCGGTGAAAATACAGGCCATAATCACAACCGGACGTAATTAGGGGCGCGCACAAAAAAAAAAACTTTAAAACGGCACATTTTTCTCTGCACCTCCATGACAAAATGTGTAGAATTTTAGGAAATAAGCTTTAAACCTGCAAAATGTTCTCTCTGCCAACAAGAGGGGTGTGAACAGTTTGGGTCATGAGTCGTGCTTGTGCCCGTAGAAATAGACATGGCGGGGGTGTGTAGGATGTTCCCCATTGCAGGAAGGGGGACTTGGGTGAAAAAGGTTGGGAACATCTGGCCTAAATCCTACATTGATGACAAAGACTATTCTGACTTACTGCCTTTCACTACTATGCCTTTTCTCCTTTCCTCAGTATGTATAAATCAAATAACTTGATCTCTGGCTACTCACTTTTCAAGGTAAGGGTCATTTTCCCTATCTGTAATCTCACACCTGTTCCTTTTTCTTCCATACACCTTTCAACATCCATAACAGCACATTTGTCTGTTCAGGTTGTGGCCAATAGCAGCAACCCATTAATTGTCCATAACATGCCATTAATTCACCAAAGTTCAGTTGAGTTCTTGACTTGCCCAGTGCCTTTCAGACCCAAGGGCTACACTATGACAGGGAGTTGTCACATTTCCCATGGTCTTGTTTCAGCCTGTGGCCTTAGCTTTTACTTCAAGGGTTAGGACTCCTCCCAGGGAGGTCTGTCCGCATCAAATAGACAACTACTCAGATTGATGCAATTGTACAAGCCTCTCCCAGTGATATTTAAATGTCATACTTGGCTACCAGTGTCTGTTGGCTGCTTTTCACTTCAATCCTCTTCCAATTTCAGTTCCATCTTTCAATAACAACCAAACATTCAGAAACTGAGAACAGAGTTGTTCTTGGGTATAGCTTAATCACTTCATCTAAATACAGTTTAATCCAAAGCCCATCTCCTACCATGTAGTGTCAAGTTCTCCAACAAAAACAAGCAATTGTTGTCACGATCGTCGTGAGAAGCGGACCAAAGCGCAGCGTGGTGTGAATGCATCATTTTAATGGATGACGAAACCACGAAGTAAACTGAACAAAACAATAAATGAACATCGTCCGTGCCGCTATATACGAAAAGCATAATCGTACTCACATAGACAATCACCCACAACCCACAATGACAAAACAGGCTACCTAAATATGGTTCCCAATCAGAGACAACGACTAACACCTGCCTCTGAATGAGAACCATATCAGGCCAAACACAGAAACAGACAAACTAGACATCCAACATAGAATGCCCACTCAGATCACACCCTGACCAAACAAAACCTATAAACATACAAAACAAACTATGGTCAGGGCGTGACAATTGTTGAGGTTTCTACAGTTTACTCTGTGCAGATGGCAATCAACCCCTGATCTATAAAGGTGAACATGGTGTAGGCCTAAAATAAGGTAATGTTCTTGACCTTTACCCCCTGAGCCTGGCCTGTTGTGCTGCAGGATGGTATCGAGCCCATGTGGAAGGACGAGAGGAACAAGCGTGGTGGCAGGTGGCTCATCACACTGTCCAAACAGCAGCGCAGGGCCGACCTCGACCACTTCTGTTTGTGATGTATTTAAGTGTGTGGGACATACAGTTGAAGTCAGAAGTTTACATACACCTTAGCCAAATACATTTAAAATCAGTTTTTCACAATTCCTGACATTTCATTCAAGTACAAATTCCCTGTCTTAGGTCAGTTAGGATCACCACTTTATTTTAAGAATGTGAAATGTCAGAATGATAGTAGAGAGAATGATTTATTTCAGCTTTTATTTCTTTCATCACATTCTCAGTGGGTCAGACGTTTACTCAATTAGTATTTGGTTGCATTGTCTTTAAATTGTTTAACTTGGGTCAAACGTTTCTGGTAGCCTTCCACAAGCTTTACACAATAAGTTGGGTGAACTTTGGCCCATTCCTCCTGACAGAGCTGGTGTAACTGAGTCAGGTTTGTAGGTCTCCTTGCTCGCACACACTTTTTCAGTTCTGTCCACAAATGTTCTATTGGATTGAGGTCAGGGCTTTGTGATGGCCACTCTAATACCTTGACTTTGTTGTTCTTAAACAATTTTTCCAAATTTTTTGGAAGTATGCTTGGGGTCATTGTCAATTTGGAAGACCCATTTGCGACCAAGCTTTAACTTCCTGACTGATGTCTTGAGATGTTGCTTCAATACATATTTTTTTCTGCCTCATGATGCCATCTATTTTGTGAAGTGCACCAATCCCTCCTGCAGCAAAGCACCCCCACAACATGATGCTGCCACCCCTGTGCTTCACAGTTGGAATGGTGTTCTTCAGCTTGCAAGCCTCCCCTTTTTCCTCCAAACATAACGATGGTCGTTATGGCCATACAGTCGTATTTTGGCGGTTTTGGAGCAGTGGCTTCTTACTTGCCTTTCAGGTTATGTCGATATAGGACTCGTTTTACTGTGGATATAGATACTTTTGTACCTGTTTCCCCCAGCATCTTCACAAGGTCCTTTGCTGTTGTTCTGGGATTGATTTGCACTTTTCGCACCAAAGTACGTTCATCTCTAGGAGACAGAACTCGTGTCCTTCCTGAGCGGTATGACGGCTGTGTGGTCCCATGGTGTTTATACTTGTGTACTATTGTTTGTACAGATGAAAGTGGTACCTTCAGGCATTTGGAAATTTCTCCCAAGGATGAACCAGACTTGTGGAGGTCTACCATTGTTTTCTGAGGTCTTGGCTGATTTATTTTGATTTTCCCATGATGTCAAGCAAAGAGGTACTGAATTTCAAGGTAGGCACTGAAATACATCCACAGATACATCTCCAATTGACTCAAATTATTTCAATTAGCCTAACAGAAGCATGACATCACTTTCTAGAATTTTCCAAGCTGTTTAAAGGCACAGTCAACTTAGTGTATGTAAACTTCTGACCCACTGGAATTGTGACACAGTGAATTATAAGTGAAACAATTGTTGGGAAAATGACTTGTGTCATGCACAAAGTAGATGTCCTAACCAACTTGCCAAAACTACAGTTTGTTTACAAGAAATGTGTGGAGTGGTTGAAAAACAAGTTTTAATAACTCCAACCTAAGTGTATGTAAACTTTCGACTTCAACTGTAACTGCTATCTAGTGACCTCTCTCTGACACACACAACATAGTACATCCACCCATGTAATTAATGTCTCAGAAAGTTGACTATGTTTATCTGTCATTATAATGTTAAATACATCTGGCTGTCCATGTGCGATGCAGCTCCTGTGCCTTGTGGGTGAAGCTTTTGATGACCATAGCAACTATACTGTAGACAGGTGTGTGCCTTTCCAAATCATGTTCAATCAATTAAGTTCACCACAGGTGGACTCCAATGAAGTTGTAGAAACATCTCTATTATAATCAATGGAAACAGGATGCACCTGAGCTCAATTTTGAGTCTCATAGCAAAGGGTCTGAATACTATTTCTGTTTTTTATTTGTAATACATTTGCAAAAAATTCTTAACCTGTTCTCGCTTTGTCAACATGGGGTGTGTGTAGATTGCCGAGGATAATGTTTTTATTTAATTCATTTTAGAATAAGCCTGTAATGTACTGTATATGGCAGACAGTTTTACCATCTTTCTTAAAGATCTGAATGTTGTGTGTTAAGTATTGGCAGTTCATAGCGCATTGAGTTAAGATACTACCAAACAATCACTCTCTACACTAGTAGATGATAGTAAGTATACTCTGAAGGCTACTGTGAGGCAATTTCCTGTTTAGAGTTGATAAAATGAAGGGTGTGTCAAGCCTCTTGTATTTGGGGTTTCTTGATACCACGTGGTGAGAGAGATGGTCAGGTTGTTGTGCTCCTACACATAGAGACTAGATGGACTAATGTGGGACTTCAGTCCCGTTGAAGTACTCAACTTAAACCACTGAACTACCAGGCAATACTAGAGCAGGATGGCCTAGACTGGTCTACCAGGGAACGTTGGTGCTGGTTGGCCTAGAATGGACTAAATTACCAACCAAGCAACGGTCGAGCTGGCTGGCCTAGAGGGAGGTCAGAGGTCAAAAGTGGAAGGCGGCAAATGGCTTTGGCTAAGATGGACAACACTGGTATGCTTATTCTTACTTCCACTTCTTTTACAGACATTTATAGCAGATTACAACCCCTATGTGTTTCAGCATAGAGCCTTCATCAAGGCTGGCTGGCTACCTGGTTAAATCACTCCTGAGCAGCCTCCAGTGTTGACAGCCTCCTACCTGGATCATGGGAAATTCACTGAAATCTAAATGTATTTCAATCATCCACAAGGAGGCAGTATTGGACCACTCGATCGGTTTACACCTGTACTGTCGTCTGTATGAATGACTCCATTGTGAAAACGTAATTTGAAAAAAGGAAATTAGGATTCCAATCTGAGACTGTCTTCATCTCTAACGTACACACACCGGGGGGAAGAGGTATCTAGAAATAGCAGTTGGAGGTTTTTTTTCCAGTTTTTTTTCTCTCTCCCACTTTTCAATTTTCCCCAATGCCTTCCTGCTCGGTCAACTTGTATATCACATACAAAGGGGGACAGAGCGAGTCAGGCAGTGCACTGATTCTCAAGCTATGATGTTTTAACCCCATGCACTCAACACTCTCTGGCAAACTCAACATGAGGTTCCATGTTGTTCCAGTCTAGAGGTCCACAAGAGGTGTAGCCTAAATCCCCCTCTAGCTCCCATGACAGAATGTCACTGGCCTCTCAGTTCGAGAGTGAGATGTTCAGTCCCACTGTGCTTGGTAGGCTGGAGTACGGTGGCTGGGGCCGGCACAGAGGGTCACCAGACACACTACTGTTATCCATGACAGAGCTGTCAGTTTCTCACAGCTGTAATGATCTCTGCCGGTTTCTGTTTCACTCATAGCGGGACTACAAACACACATCTACACATTCATCTTGTAACTGAGACTTGTGATGCTGTTCAGGTGCCTACATTTATGGTGCATGTAATGGATGGGCTTGGGGGAAAATGAGGCAGTCTATAAAATTCAAGACTTGTGTCTACAGGGTGGCAGGTAGCCTCGTGGTAAGAGCGTTGAGCCAATAACCGAAAGGTTGCTGGATTGAATGCCCGAGCTGACAGGGTAAAAATCTGTTCTTGACTGACTTGCCAAGTTAAATAAAGGTAAAATAAATAAATTATGCTAATTACAGACACACACATAAACACAGACAAGCTCTTAAAATGTGTTTTAAAGGTGTTTGACCCCCAAAGAAACAAATAACTAACATGTGTGTCATAGACTGTACATTCCTCAAAGCCTCCCCTGTCATCCACCTTTGAGCCCTTCTCGAGGCGACTGCTCCTTTTACGCGGGTAATGGGGGGGAGAAAAAGCGTGTTAATTGCCCTTGACTGGTTGAAAGTAAATGAATTATTGATTGGCTTCTCAACTCCTCTTCTGTACTTACATACCCTTACAAATCCTTTTATCTTCCTTCTGTGTCAGTACATTTCCTTATTCTTTTATTATTATGCAGGGAGGAAAGCCCACGGACCGCTAACCACCTCATTAGCCAAAATAGTTATTTTGCTGTTGCCGTTTTGCTACATCGAGGAGGCTTTGAAAAGGCACACTGAGTGGCTTCTTGGCTTCTCTCTTCTCTTTCTCTCCATCACACTCCATCAGGCTCTCTCTGTGTCTTTCCATCCCTCCCTTTAACTCCCCCATCTCCGCCTTCTGCCACAAACACACGCACACCTGCACACTCAATCCAACCTCAGCACCAAGTAAATAAGAGAGCAGATGAATGAAATTAGTTTTGAGGTCCAAAGGCTGTGTCTTTTAACGGATGATTCTGAATATAAAGGAAGAAAGGCAGCGCAGACAGGACTCGCATCATTATTCTACCTATTGATTTTTCCCTTCCCCTCCATCACCTCTGAAAAGAAAGCCACACAGTTTCTTGAAATGAGCTATACACAAAGTACAACATGATATAACTGGTTATTTATTCAGCTCTGCTAGACGGCAAGCCTCCCGGATTAAAGCTTGAAAGTGGAGGTGCATGGCGTGTGTTTTTATGCGTCCAAGCATGTGTGGGTGCAGGTGTGTGTGCTTGTGAGTGCGAGCCTCTGGGTGGGTGGTTGAAAGTGTGTGTGTGTGTGTGTGTGTGTGTGTGTGTGTGTGTGCGGGTTGGATGCGTGCTTGTGTATTTGTGCGTGTTGGTGGGTGGGTGAGTTGGTTGTGTGTGTGTTTGTGGATGGATCTATATATTTGAGGTCAGCCAGTAAACATGCATTTGGTTGAAAGTCCGGATAAACCGCTTTCCTCTACCATTGCTGGTGATAGACAGTATTCTTGGACAAGTGATACCACCAAACAAGCCTATTTGTCTGGTTCAACTCTGTCAACTTAATCAAACAAGATCCTACAGTGGCAGATCTAGAACTACAAGACATAAAGAAGAGTGAAATCCTATTGAAAGGGTAACTATGCGTCCCGGGGCCATGCTGTATTGGCAATGGCAGTTCTGACCTTTTTTAACGAGAAAAGTCCAAAGTGTTTTTCACTTTTCCAATGAGACATGACTTGATTATCCAAGTGCCTTGTTTCTTCTTGTGTCCATTATATCCTTATTACAAAAGTGAATTCCTCTATTTTCTGCCTGTGAAGTAAAGGGCCATTGAGGTGTTCTGCCTTTTGGCAGGGAGCTGTGAAATGAATGGAGAGGTGCAGCCCACTTTACATTTACATTTACATTTAAGTCATTTAGCAGACGCTCTTATCCAGAGCGACTTACAAATTAGAGCTGAAATGTGTGCTACACCTCTAGTTCATTTAAAAGCCACAAAGAAAAGTGTAAATGGAGAAGAAACCTATCCGGGATCATCTTATTTGTCTACTAGGGAAGCCATCGACAGCAAATTTCAACATAAATACAAATCATCATCATCATTATATTATTAATATTATGACAAAAAAAAACATATCATTAATTGTGTGAAAGCCACAAGTTTGATGTTGGTTGCAAGCAAGTTCAACAGTACATGCAGTAAAGACAGTTGATTGAGCTCTTCTATATTTCCCATTATAAACTGGGTGGTTCAAGCGCTGAATGCTGATTGGCTGAAAACCGGTGTACACTACATGAGCAAAAAGTCAAGCCTTCCAGGATTTTGCGAAAACATTTTTTTGGTGAATTCTGTGGCCAAAAATACTTGATTTTGTGGCAGCTTTTACGAAATTCTGTGATACTTTTTGCATTTCATATAAAGCAATAAAAAGTCATATGTGCTCAGTTTTAGGACGATTTTAAGCAGAATACATAATACAAAAATAAAGTGCTTCATTTTGTTTATTTTCCTGATAAAACAGCTCTGTCATAATCCACTCACACATTCACTCACAAACACACCTCTCCATCAGGCTTGGGGCTTGCTATCAACACGAGATACACCTCCCACTCTCTCTCTCTCACAAAAAAAATAATAAATAATAATAATAAATAAATTAAAAGCTGATCAATCGCTTTCAATTTGAGGATCACTATTTATTTAGCATATTTTTCTTCTAAAAGGGTGGTGAAGGAGAAAAATAACAGAACAAGTAAAAATAGAGTATTGTGGTTGATATGTACTTTTACAACAGTATTAACATTTTTTTTTTAAATCTAGAAAGATTGTGCTTTCGTGATCCGTATTAAGTTTCACAAAGAGTTTAAAACGGCAAAGATGACAAATTACACTCAGTGCTTTGAGGAGCACTCTCCATTGACAGACTGGGGAGAGCAGAGTGTCGACGACCCTACTAAAGCCAAGATGAGCGGAGTAAAAGTTTGAGTAAAACGCCACTCACCTTGATTCTTCCAGCGCTCGCCACTGTCTTCCCTGCTACCAGTTCAGTCATGGTGATCTGCCGCTCCTGTTGGATCTGTTCTGACATTCTAATATGCTTTGCTGTTTCGAAGTTACCGTTGATTGTCGACTTTCTCTTGTTTCCAAAACATTTGGAAATGGTTTCGCACGGTCTTTAGCTGTTCTTTTTTGTTGGCAAATGAGATTTGATTTATGTTCATTGTACTGCCTGTTAGCCATCAACAATCACCCATCATCTTCACACGTGAATACGCTGACAGGCCAGGGGGAAAAAACTTTGTTGAGGTGTGTTTGCATTGGGCCATTTTCCACCGTAACAGTGCAGTAATTTGGTCAACATTACAAACCTGCTTTTGATTGGACCCTTTTATGCACTAAAAGTACAGGGATTGGTCAAAATCATGAGCTCTTGCAAAATATGCTCTGATTGGTTGATTTTGCATTGAATCATGCCATTGCGGAATCCTGGAAGGACTGAAAAGTATGTGGACACCTGCTCGTCTAACATCTCATTCTAAAATCATGGGTATTAATATGCAGGTGACCCCCCCCCCCTATTGCTGCTACAACAGCCTCCACTCTTCTTGGAATGCTTTCCACTAGATGTTGGAACATTGTTGCTGGGGAGTTGTTTCCATTCAGCCACAAGTGCATTAGTGAGGTTGGACTCTGATGTTGTGCGATTACACCTGGCTCGCAGTAGGTATTCCAATTCACCCCAAAGGTGTTCAATGGGGTTGAGGTCAGAGCTCTGTGCAGGCCGGTCAAGTTCTTCCACACCACCTCACATTGTGCACAGGGGCATTGTCATGCTGAAACAGGAAAGGGGCTTCCCCAAACGGTTGCCACAAAGTTGGAAGCACAGAATGTGATTGTATGCTATAGTGTTAAGATTTCCCTTCACTGGAATAAGGGGCCTTGCCCGAACCATGAAAAACAGCCCCAGACCATTATTCCTCCTCCATCAAAATTTGCAGTGCAGTTGGCATTTGGGCAGGTAGTGTACGCCTGTGTACGCCTGGCATCCTCCAGACCCAGATTTGTCCTTCGGACTGAAATACACATTTCCACTCCAGTCCAATGGCAGCTAGCTTTACACCACTCCAGCAGACGCTTGACATTGCGCATGGTGATCCTACACTTGTGTGCTGCTGCTCGGCCATAGAAACCCACTTTATGAACTTTCCAACGAACAGTTATTGTGCTGACGTTGCTTCCAGAGGCAATTTGTAACTCGGTAGTGAGTGATGCTCCTAGATGTTTCCACTTCCCAATAACAGCACTTACAGTTGACCGGGGCAGCTCAAGCAGGGCAGAAATTTGACGAACTGACTTGCTGGAAGTCACTCTTCGGTAAGACCATTCTCCTGCCAATGTTTGTCTATGGAGATTTTATGGCTGGCTATGTGCTTGAATTTATACTGTGGCTTCCCTCCAGGACCAAACACCTTTCTCTAGACTCAGGTTAAAGATATGACAGATAGGAGTGGCCATAGAGTCAGCTACCATTCTCAGTAGCCTTCCATCTAAGTTGTCAATGCCAGGAGGTTTGTCATTATTGATTGACAATAATAATTTCACCACCTGTTCCACACTAACTTTACAAAATTAAAACTTACAATGCTTCCCTTTCATTATGTTTTTTTAAATGCATGAACACAATGGCTCACTGTTCGTTGTTGGCATTTCAAGGTACATTTCTTCCACTTTACTTATGAAGTAATGATTAAAATAATTGGCAACATCAAGTGGTTTTGTGATGACTAAGCCATCTGATTCGATGTTGATTTTGTCTTTCTGCCCATAATTTCATTTAAAGTAGGGGTCTACCTTGCTCGCTTTTCCAACCTTTGTGCACTCGAGGAGTTAACTAGTTTTGTCTTCTTTTACTAAATCAGACGTTATTATCCTGGGTGACCTAAATCATGATTGTCTGAAGCTTGCATTTCCCAATCTAAAAAAAACACGTTTCACCATCTAAACCTAACCCAGCTGGTGACTATGCCTACACGACCCAACCCTATAGATCCTTCAACGTCAACTCTGATTGATCTTATTTTCACGAAAACACCAGATAGAGAGATATAGTACTGGTCAAACGTTTTTTTTTAACATCTACTCATTCCAGGGTTTTTCTTTATTTGGACTATTTTTCATTTTTTTTTTAATAATAGTGAAGACATCAAAAACATGAAATAACACATGTGGAATCAGAATTCCTCCACAGCGACATGAGAAACTGATAAACAACTACAGAAAGCATTTGGTTGCAGTCAGTGCAGCTAAAGGTGGCACAACCAGGTATTGAGTGTAAGGAGGCAATTACTTTTTTTTTGCACAGGGGCATTGGGTGTTGCAGAACTTTGTTTAAGAAATTAATTAAGTATTTAATAGTTGCTATTTGTTCATTCAGGTTCCCTTTATCTAATAGTAGGTTTTGATTTAAGATCTGTTAACATTCAGTATAAATAAAAATATGCAAAAGTAGAGTAAATGTCAAATATAAAAATAATGCACATTGACACAGTCCACATAACACCACTGACGACTTGAGGGTTATGACATTTAGAGCAATGTGTTTTTTTTGGTCATAAGGTTAGGTGAAACACATGAACAAAGTTGTGTGTGTGTGTCAAAGCCTTTGACTATCGTGGAGTCGCTTGCCATAGGCCTAGGAGAGGCGGGGTGAAGCCTTGGCATCAACTCTTTGTCATTACCATCCACTCAGTCATGTCTGAGAAGGTCATTTTGTGCAACTAATGGTCTCCAATGTCACTGCTTTCCTTTTATACTTTTCCATTACATGTCGCGTGAAATATTCATGGGCCACCGCCATGTTTGTTCTAAATACGGAGGCCATTCATATTTTATATCTGCTTTATCCCGAAATCCTCCTCTCTAAACCACCCAGTTGGATCATGCTGCTCTGGATTTTATCATTGGGAAGATTGTGTCACGGGAGGCATTTTCAAACCTGCCAGCGTTAGTCATGAATTGTGAATGCACCGTCACTGATGGACTCCTGTTCAAACGTTTAAGGAGCCTATTTAAGCAGCACGTTATAACGCACAACATTAAGTTACCTGAAATGCCATTTAATTTGGCAAAACTGATATAACATAGCCTCCATTCTTATCAATATGAGTAAGTGAAAAAGTTTTTTGAGCATTAATGAAGGATTCAATGCTTGTATTGTATGATTATGTTGTATGACGCAACGATTGAGTCAGCCTCATTAAGGCACTCACTGTAAGTTGTCCTGGATAAGAGCGTAAATGACTGGAATCCAAAACGTTGTAAAGGGTGTAGACTATCACAGGGGAGCGTGTGTGTGCGTGCGTGCGTGCTTCATCCGTGTGTGTGCGCACAACTGTTTGATTGTGTGTACAGGGCAAAGGTAGCCAAGCATTTACAGTTCTTCTCACGCGTTGGATGCAGTGATTTCCTGACCCTCCCTTAAGAAGACTCATTTGGATATCATTCTCCAACTCCCTCAATCCTCTTTCTGCACCCTCCACATCATCTGTCTCTCCCTCTCTTATCTCGCTCTCCCTGTCTCTTCTCTTTATCTGACTCCCTTTCTCTCTCTACCTTTATCTCTCTCTCGCTCTGACACATTCTCACACTTAACTATGCCAGGTGAGACTGGCAAACTCATTTATTAAAATGCTTTTTTTTTTTCAAGAGCTCAGGCTCTCCTAGCTCTCTTTCTCTTCACACCTCCCTCTGTAACACCCACCTCATAACTCATCCCTTTTATCAGCACTCGATATGGCCCAGCCACCACATGCACATTTTAGAGGATGACACCAATTGAGTGTTTGCGATAAGCACCTCACAATGAGCGACACCTTTTTTTCTTATCAGGTTCCAATGAGCGTGTGAGGAAGAATGCGAGGGAGATAGTTTCGCCAGATCTTGTTGATTTCACAGCCAAACAATGAGATTAAACCTACAAAACCTTAATAATTTATCCCTTGGTAGGCACGTTCACGGTTTTGGCTTCATGCAGTGTTCCTGGTTTTCTTTAAAGGAGAACTCTGTAGATTTTCCTCGACCTGATTTATTACACATGCATACAGAGTCAATCAGTTGACACACACACACACACACACACACACACACACACACACACACACACACACACACACACACACACACACACACACACACACACACACACACACACACACACACACACACACACACACACACACACACACACACACACACACACACACTGTTGTCTAGTTCGCCATTAGGGATGCCCTCTTTAATTTTACACTTGAAAAACACAAAATATCCTCCTATTTCAGAGTGTACCTTCAAAAATAATGATAGAGCATGGCTGGAATGACTTTGGCCTTTACAACCTCACTACATCACACAGACACCAAGCACACTAAAATACCTAATGAAACTAACAGCATATCTCAAGATCCCTCTTTGTGGTAATAATACACAGCAGACAAATATTTTCATGATATTCCATCACCAGTAAACAATAATAGAGTTGGTTAAAAGTAGGGGGCTCCGTAGCCTAGAATTGGATGGCTACACAACTCTTTAGCATGCATGCTTTGATTGCCGACGGTGCAAGTGTTTATCATATAAAATGTATTAGTAATTTCCCAGGCCTGCAAAAATATTGACCCTGGTATTTGTCTAACCTAATCATGCTTATGCCTGCAGCGTGTATATCATGCCAAATCAGCTTTAATTACGGAGAAGTGCGTTTGCGTCGGGTACAACGGAGATTTACTTTCGTTTAGATTTACAGCTGTGTTTGGTTTTACGATCTTATCAGACGGATTCATGGTTAGGGTGCAGATAATAAGCAGATGATTTGTGTTTGTAGAACATAGGCCTACAGGATTATGTGTGGGTACATTTGGACATGTCATAACACAGAGGCAAAGAGAAAAGCATGGGAGAAATGCTATCACTTACAGAAACTCTAATATCTGGACTACTATTAATACGGTGCAGGATCTTATGTGCTGGGTACATACAGAGTTGGACATGTCATTAACACAGAGGCAGGAGAAACATCAGAGAAATGGATGCCACCTACAGAAATTCCAGTAAAATGTGGTATTACTGTTGAAGGTTCGTCATATGCAGATTTCTGTCCATTTCCTTATCCACATATTCCCGATCACCCACACCATTAGGCATAATAAAATGTTAATAACCGATCATCTGTCATCATAGGAAATAATTGTCAAAAAGTCATTTTAAATGGACAGAATCTGCATATGACAAACCTTCAATGAAATCTGCATATGACAAACCTTCAATGGTAATACCAAATATTCCTGGAATTTCTGTAGGGGGCATCATTCTTTGATACTTCTCCTGCCTCTGTGTTGTGACATTACCAACTCTGTATGTACAAAAAGCATAGCTGCATTGCTTTAGGTCTCACAACAACTTGCAGCAGCTGCAAATTGAAATGTATGCATGGGAGATCCAGCGTCTTAATGTAGACAATCTGAACATTCAAACACCCCAAGTAAAAGATAGTGTCAGTCTATCAGTTAAACGAGAGAAGACGATTTATCACCTACATATTCTTCATGACCCACACCATTAGGCATAATATAATGTTAAAACATCATGTGTCATAGGATTTAAAAACCTTTTTTTTTTTTTACATAGTCCCCCCTTGTTTAATATATGGAATGACTGTCTTATGACTTTTACTTGGGACATTTGTATGTACAGATTGTCTACATTACAACATTGGATCTCCCATGCATACATTTAAATGTGCGGCAGCTGCAAGTTGTTGTGAGACCTAAAGCAATACAGCTATGCTTTTAGTCACTAAACCTTACTTTACCTGTTTTTAGTCACAAAACCTTTTCCCACTTGTATATCAGATAAGTATGAATTCCTTTCATGTGCAAATCAGATAAATGTTTTATATTTCCTCTGGCTAGCGTCATGCTTTAGTTTTAGTACGCATACTCATGATAGTTCCCAAGTCATTACATTCATCAGGAGCAAATGGGTTTTATATATTTATTTTTTATTTTGGCTGTCCATTTTTTTCGGTAGCCTTTTAAGGTTGTTGGGCTACATGACTGTATTCAGAGAGCTCCTCAATGCTAGCTTTATTGGGGTGGCTTACATTAGAGAATAAGACAGTAACAATGTAGTTACAGTCTGATATAGGCATGCTGCATACACAGTCCACTTCATCATTCTCAATTCTTGGCAGACAATGTCGTCCAGGGTGACTTGCATAGGCTCGTGAGTTGGCTCCTGCACAAGTCTATTGTCTCCCATTTGACATATTCAGTGACAATTTAGGATAAACTTCTATCTTAGAGGAAGAGATCAGCACCTCACAGGGTATTGAAATCTGCTGCCATGCTTTAATTCACTTTCTTAACCACCATGGAGTGTCCTGAACAGCAGGCACGTGAGCACACCGCAATGGTTTAGTGCAGAGGTGGAGTGTGTATGTGGGTGTGTGCTGGAGGCTGTAGTGACGGTGAGGGAAGTGTACTGCAGTAAAGTCCATGCTCTGTTGGACCACTCCTTTCTTTGTGCATCTTAAAGAGTGACTGCCCCTATAAAATAACCTAATCCCTTTGAAAATGCCCTATGTGGCATAATTTATTCACGTGTCAAAATGAACTACAAAGTGTAAAGAGGGTAAGTCAGTCTCGTCTAAAATGTATTTTGGAATCTGTGCATCACAATGAGTAAAGGAAGGTTGGGTTTGAATTACAATGATGTCAACAATTCTTGCTCCCCTTTGCCAAACTCCACGTGCAAATCGCCCCTCTGCCGACTTCGCTTCCCTTCATTGAATTGGGCTCAGTTGTTTCATTGCCGCCAACGCGTAGAAAGGAACACGGGCCTTATACGGATTGACAAAGCCTCCACAACCAAGTTCCTTTGTAGGGGTAGGCAACCCTGGTCCGGGAGTGCCACAGGCACTTCATGTTTTTGATTTAACTGACCTGGAAGACCCAAGTGTGTTGAGTTTGATCAGTTAGCTCAGTTGGTCAGGTGTGGTGCCTAGTTGGAACAAAATCCTGCAGTACCTGTGGCAGTCCGGGAACAGGGTTGCCTACCTCTGTTCTATGGTTGCATGCCCTGTTGAAGGACCCTAGTAGTATGCAGAATAGGTGCTTTGGAATTTGTCTGTCGCTAAGTCTGCACCAGTAACGCTAGCTTGGTGTGCAACGGCCGGTGGTAGTGGTGAGTATAACCAGAGATACTGGAATAGAATTACATCTCTGGTATAACTTAGCTAGTGACGTTAGATAACATTATTGGTGGTTAATCTTAAGGATCGGTGTCCCGCGAGAAGGACATCTTCCGGTGAAACTGAAGGGCATGTAATTCAAATAATTTCTAATATTTATTATGAATTTTAAACATTTAGGTACATATAATTGTCTTATATTGGCTGAAAGCTTAAATCCTCATTAATCTAACTGTACTGTCCGATTTACAGAAGCTATTACAACGAAAACATGACATGCGATTGTTTGAGGACGGCGCGCCACATCAAAATACTTTCCCACCGGCACAGGTTTCATACATTCACATATAAAGATTAAATATTCACTTGCTTTTTGAAAATCTTCCTCTGATTTGTCTTCCAAAGGGTCCGAGCTATAACATGTAGTGTCGTTTTGTAAGATAAAATAATTGTTTTACATCCCAAAAAGTCAGTTTAGTTGGCTCTGTCAACTTGCGGAGAAAGGAATCCAAAAATCTACCCCTAAACTATGTTTCAACAAGTCAAAATACGTTTCTATGTACTCCTCAGACACCCTAAAATGTAATCAAACTGATATTTATTTCGGAAAGAAGTATGTTCAATAGGAAACCGATTTTAGCAGGTGCGGAACTTCGTCATGGCGTGAAAAAACACACATTTCCAAGACTGTGTCCTCATACAAAAACTGTTATTTATTATTCGTTTTTGAAGTTACAAGCCTGAGACCTTGAACATAGACTGCTGACACCCTGTGGAAGCCATAGGAATTGCATCCAGGGAGCTATTTTACAATATGACCTTTCTCTTGTATTTCTAAGAGGATGGTATCAAAAAACAAAATATTCTGGTTGTTTCTTCTTGGGATTTTATCCTACCATATCTATTGTATTATATTCTTCTAAATTATTTGAATATTTCTACAACCTTCAAAGTGTTTTCTTTCCAATGGTACCAACTATATGCATATCCTGGCTTCAGGGGCTGAGCTACAGGCAGTTTACTTTAGGCATGTCATTCAGGTGGAAATGGAGAATAAAGGGGCCTAGCCCTAAGAAGATTCATTAATAAGTAGCTATATTTTGATAAAGCGAGGCAGGCTAGCGAATGTTAGCTTGTGAGGCAGGCTAGCTAAAGGTTAAGCTAACATTAGCATAGCTCATTAGATATTACAACTTAGTTGGTTCGTAGCTCATACATGTTTATTGTGTGTTATCTAGATACTGCTGGTTATTTAACATTATCATTTGATATTGCTGGCAAAGCAGGCTAGCTAACGTTAGCCTACAAGTCAGATTTGCAAGTTAGTTCATAGCTCATAGTTTACTTTTTTTTTTTTTACCTTTATTTAACCAGGCAAGTCAGTTAAGAACATATTCTTATTTTCAATGACGGCCTGGGAACAGTGCCTGTTCAGGGGCAGAACGACAGATTTGTACCTTGTCAGCTCGGGGGTTTGAACTCGCAACCTTCCGGTTACTAGTCCAACGCTCTAACCACTAGGCTACGCTGCCGCCCCCATAGTTGTGTATTATCTAGGACAAAACGAAATAATGGCTGGTAGTATGGTGGTAAATAACTCATGTCTGAGTCTAACTACTACAGTGAACTAGGAGCAATAAACCGTAACGCGTCACCGGCCTGAATATAATCCAATCTGGAGCTACAGTTAATCTAGATCTGTAAAGCATAGACTTGGGGTTTCCACTAGTTATCACAGCCACAAGACAATGGGCTATAATTGTACAAATTCATTAAAAACAAAAATGAGTATTTTTGTCTTAACTTAAGGTTAGGGTTAGACATATGGCTATCAGTGTGGTTAGGTTTAAAATCACATTTTGAGAAAATAAATTGTAGAAATAGGCAGGCATTATGATTGTGGCTGTGGAAACTAGTGTCGGCGTAGAATTAGCTTGACCCAAGTTACTGCACTGATGACACAGACTGATTCATCAAGAACGGTAATCTGTGTTATTACAAAAGTTGTATAAAAAAAAATCAGTTTGACAAACTATTAGGTTATTTACCCAACCAAGCAGATACAAGTTGTAAAGTCATTTTGATTGTGAAGTGCATTATAACAAAATGCAATTTACCACATCACTGTCTATTGTTTCACCTTGTCACATTGTGGGACTGAAAGTGATTACTAATAATACAGTACAGCAGAAATGTCCAGTATTTGAAAAAACATTTTCATTCCATGTGTCACTGATGAACTCTAGCTGAACTCTAGATATTTCTACAGATGCAGTGGACTGTTGAAGTTTTGGGCAGACGCCAGCCTCTGTCGTTTGATGGGGGGGACCATGATTGGATAGGTTTAGTCTGACCTCTTCAAACGTAGTACCTGTTTGTGCATCAGATACTGTATTACCTATCCTAACTGTCATTGGTAGTAGAACAGTGACTATGTGTGTATGTCTTAATAGGAACACGTGGAGCCAGCACATGTAGAGACTTGCAAGATGATGTGACGCAGTCCAGACTGACAGACATACTTGATACTGACGTCTCTAAATGGAGAGAGACCTATTACTCTGCACAAAATTGTCACGAGACTCAACTTTTACTTGTGTTGTCTTTTTAAATGTTGAATTGAATGGTATCAGTCAATATGAGGAGGAAGAAAACCTGTGTATTCTACACCAGTATCAGGAAACTCCTGTTTCATACACCACTCAGAAAGGTATGACCACTCTGACATGTTTGCAAAGTAGCCCCATTACCACCAGACAAAAAGCCCATAGTATCCGTATTCACTAGCAATGAGAATGAAATGTGCACATTGTTATATTAGCAGAACACTGCTTAAAGGTTATTAATTCTACATGGACTTGTTACTACATTTGAAAGTTAGCAAAACACTTAAGTTTAGAATACAAAATTCAGCAATTGCATTCTTCGCATTCTAAGGCATCTCACCATACATACATACATACAGGCAGATGCCTGTAGTTACTGAACTCAACCTGCAGGAGTTTTGTTTGTTGTCATTGATTGGGGGGGAACAGCAGCGGGCAAGGTTCTGACAAATGGGTGTGTCTCGGGGGTGGCATGGAAACACCAAAGAAACACCCACATCAATCCACACCCCCAAGCCAACTCACGTTAGGTTTTTGTCATGGCCGCCATCATTTCTTGAGGAGCAAGTCAAAAAACAAGGCTAAATCAGCAGATGCAGTTCCCCTTTAACCTTAAAAGCCTGGCAAAAACAAATCTCTGTTTCCCATCTCGTCCCCTTCTCCGTGAGTTGGTATTCATGTCAGAGCCCTCAGGTGGAAGACTCTCGCCTGGCAAGGAGGGCTGAGAAGGATGGCCCGTCAATACACATGCCCTTTATTCCCACAGACTAGCTGATATTGAGTATGCCAGACAGATTTTCAGGAGTGCCGCAGAGTATTTCAGGGTTTTATCATGACTAGCCTCAGACCAGATCACGCCACGATATTGTAATGCAAAGCCACAAAGAGATAGAAACAAAGGTGACCTCTGTCTGAACTGTTTAGTGATTTTTTTTATTTTTACATTGTTAGGTTATGTTGGCGTATTACCAGCCCTATGTTTTGATGATTGGAAAGGGAAAGGCATTGATGTCAAATGTAGGCTTTATCAGACAAGGGATGATATGAGGTACTATAACTCTCTATGGCATGGTGTTGCCCTCAGGCAACAAACTACCCTTTTGGACCTCACACCGCCCCTTTAATTTTTAAAAATATATATATATATTTTTATATAATATTGCCTGACATGTCTGTGTCCAAAGAAATGAGGGGCTGAAGTGGGTGTGGCCTTTTGTCTGGGGGTGGAGCAGTCCTTTCAGGACGCAAAGCTGCATGGGACACAGTGCCACCAATTGGTAAGATAAAATCACTTTTTAACATGTTTAAATTGAAATAATTTCAAATTAATAAAATATATGCATGAGTATGTTTGATTATTTAAAGACTTATTTTGTTTTTATTTATATACTAAAACTGTGTTTTTTGGTTCGTTGTCTCAGGGCATTATTGTGCAGTTTTGTTCGGGCAATATCATGCTAAAGTGTGGCGACGTGCTCGGATGCATAATTATGACCATAGTCGATTTTTTTACTTTACTATCTACTGATACTTGCAGGAAATGGACACAACAACATTTTATGGGCAGAAGGAACAGGAAGAGTTGTACAACCCCCTGAGCTAGCAGATGTGGGAGCAAGTGTCAACGTTGTCCTCCGCCTGGCCCAGCCTATACCCAATCGAGAGAACTACAAGCTCTTCTTCGACAACTGGTTTACGAGTGTCCCTCTTGTGCTCACATTGGCTCAGCAGGGAATTCACTGCACTGGTACTGTCCGTGGCAACAGACTACCAGGCGTCAACTTGATGTGCGATGCTGAGCTGAAGAGAGCAGGACGTGGATCTTTTGAACAGAAGATGGCCATGGTTGGGGAAACCACGTTGTGAAGTGGTACGATAACCGCTCAGTGACCCTTCTGAGTGATTACACTGGAGCCCACCCAGGAGGAGGAGAAGAGGAGAAAAGGACCCGCTGCTCCAATTCCAGTCCCTGATGTGCTCCTGGATGCCACAGCCCACTGGATAATTATGGTTGAAAAGAAGGGAAATGCAAGGTTCCAGGGTGCACAGGTACACCAAAAGCCAAGTGCCAGAAATGTGCTGTCCACCTCACATCCACCAGCAACTGCTTCGTGAGGTTCCTCACAGAATAGGAAATCAGAGTGTGCTTTGTCAAAAAGAGAAACACTGATTCAAACAATAACACACACACACACACACACACACACACACACTCACACACTCACACTCACACTCACACTCACACTCACACACACACACAGTCATTTTGATGTTGGTTTATATGTAATGTGAGAAACATTTATACTGGAGGTGTTAGTTGTAATTAGTAGTAGTTTGTTTATTTGAATTATTTGGTATTTTGACTTTAAAGCTGCTAATTGTGATTGGTTGGAACCATTTGTGGTTGATGTTTGTCGAAACAAAAAAAAATTCTAATGCATATATTGCTTGTTATCCTTATACCCAATATCTGATTGGGTGGGGAGGGGGAGGGGGGTGCAGACTACAGTTACTGATGTTATTGGGAAACCCAGACTTAGTTTAACAACCACTGCCTTTCCATTGTGTAGACAGCCAGCCACTGAATCCACATGGCCATTTTAGTCCTGCACTCAATAAAAACCCTCAACCTTCCTGGGCCACACAAAACCGCTTACAGTGTTTACCCCCAATTGTCAATTCCATATGCCACAAGCAAGGAGAACAACTGTGGGACACAGAGTTGGATGTCAGCTTGCAACATTAATGGAATTTAGCAGCTTGTCTCGCTTTGTGTGTGTGCACAGAATGGTAGTGCTTGACACAATTCAATAACAAGTGTGTATATTCATGCAAGTGTGTGTACCCACATGCATGTGAGTGTATTTATGTTTGCCAATGTTTAGGCTGAGCAGTGATGTGCTGTCAAGGTTGGCACCTGTATTGTAATGGAGAACAGTAGTGTGATGGACTGCAACAGGAGCAGCCAGCAGCGTTTCACCTTGGGACAAGGGTCACACTCCTCCCTCATAATCCATAAAGCCGACCATAATAGCTTTTGTCCCAGAAGTAACCCTGCTCAAAGTCAAGTAGAACAATATGGCCGAGGTGGGCCCCTCGACATTGGACGTCTGCATAGCCATGACCTGGGAAATACACACACACACACACACACACACACACACACACACACACACACACACACACACACACACACACACACACACACACACACACACACACACACACACACACACACACACACACACACACACAGTTTTTTAATCGTGTCAAACTCTGTCATTATGTTAGACATTTATATGACCATACTATAGGGAGCTTGTTGCACTTGATTCCAATTTAAAAATAAACATCACAATTATACAGAGAGGAGAAAACATATATTCTGTTCAAGGGAAAGAACCTATCCTCTGTAACTAAATACAAATTATAATTTGCGAACAGCCTGAGACAGGAGCATTGCACCTCATAGGTTTCATTGTAACACTGATTCCACATCCATGCCTGCATCCTAGCTTGCCTACAACCAGCTTCACCTCATCTCTCCAACTGATTCCTCATAGTAATCTGATAAAATAACTGCATATAATGTCATTACTGGCTCCCCATTGATGCAGAAAGTCTTAAGAAGTTATCGGAAATCTGCAGTCACCTCATACCCACTGTCTATCTGCTTTTGCCGGCCACAGACAGAAGGCCATTATAAAGGGAGAGAGCAAGAGAGCTTCTGCCAAACTGTCCAGAGGCCTGGTGTTAAATGAGCTCAGTGGCCCCTGTGTCAGCTCTCCTCCTCATTCTCCCCCCATCCATCTGTATCTCTACAGACATCACTCCGCCAAGCACACACCCTCTGTCTGAAAATGGGGAACTGAGACACTCTTTTTGTCCTGAAATCATATTACATTGTTACTTTTTTCTGTCTGTCTGTCTGTCTGTCTGTCTGTCTGTCTGTCTGTCTGTCTGTCTGTCTGTCTGTCTGTCTGTCTGTCTGTCTGTCTGTGTGCTTGCTGTCCCAAAATAATGGTCATCCGGAATAGAAGACTGACGGGAGGGAATTATTTAATTGCCGCTGGGTAATACTATCAGACCCGGTTGCAATGTCGGACTAAAGATGCTATGAGTCTGGCTGTACATCATCAAAGCACTGTTGTTTCCTGACGTTCCGACTTACCTTTGTTTTGGTAGTGGCCGAAAAGAGCAAAGCCCATGAATACTCAGTACCGTCATGTGGAAACCCTGAAGGACATTTCAATGTCAACAGAACTGGAAACCTGTAAAACAACATGTTCTTGGCTAGTGGGGACCTCCTCATTTATGATGTGTAGTAAACACCCTCAAAGTAATACCTTTCATCTATTAAAAGGACTATACACTGTACAGAAATATAAACGCAACATGTAAAGTTTCATGAATTGAAATAAAAGATCCCAGAAATGTTCCATATGCACAAAATATTTTTCTCAAAGCTGAATAAACAGGATGATCATTACAAAGGTTCACCTTGTGCTGGGGAAAATGAAAGGTTTTTCCTCAACACAATTCCACACAAGTTTGAGGGGAGCGTGTGTCAGGGAAATTCTATAGGAAGAGAGAGACTGTAGATTCTTCCAACAACAACTTTATTAGATTCGCAAAAATTAAGCAATCAACATCACCAAGAATGGTTCAGAGTTGAATGTTTAACAAACATAGCCAGGTCTCTGCTTTCATAGAGAAAATCCAACCCCTTTCTGTATATGTGGCAGTCAGCAGATGGTGTGTAAAAGGTAATTTGTTGTCTGTGCAAACTTAAGATCAGTCTAACTGCATTCACAACAACAAATACTATAGTGTACTCCTTTTTGAAAGTTTCCATGCATGTGACTTTTTGTAGACAGTAAACCCACGGGATTTCACATGCTGCGGTTGCACCCAAATGTCTCTTAGCTGTAAGCAGTCTTATGACTAAGTCACACCAAGAAACGTTTGTATAAAACTTGAGCATATAACAAGAGACTATTCTTTAAGCAGTAAAACACAGGATTGTATGACTAATTATGCAATTTTCCACGACATGTGCAATTGTCATAATGAATGCTTCCTTCAATGTCATTTTAGAGAATTTGCCAGCCCAGGACCAAGAGATCTGTCTTTTTTCCCTGCGGGATCGTCTGAGACCAGCCACCCGGACAGCTGATGATATTGTGGGTTTGCACAACTGAAGAATTTCTGCACAAACTGTCAGAAACCATCTCAGGGAAGTTCATCTATGTGCTCGTCGTCCTCACTAGGGTCTTGATCTGACTGTGGTTTGGCGTTGTAATCGACTTTAGTGGACAAATTCGCACTTTCGATGGCCACTGACATGCTGGAGAAGTGTGCTCTTCACGGATGATTGCCCATTTCAACTGTACCGGGCAGATGGTATAGGCAGGCATAATCTACGGACAATGAACACAATTGCATTTTATCAATGGCAATTTGAATGCACAGAGATACCGTGAAGAGATCCCGAGGCCCATTGTCGTGCCATTCAGCTGCCGCCATCACCTCATGTTTCAGCATGATAATGCACAACCCCATATCGCAAGGATCTGTACACAATTCCTGAAAATTAGATGTCCCAGTTTTTCCATGGCCTGCATACTCACCAGACATGTCACCCATTGAGCTTGTTTGGGATTCTCTGGATTGACCTTGAAATGATTGGGATGCTCTGAATGAACTCTGAAGTGCCAGGATGGACTCTGCTGCACTGCTAAAAATCTGTCTGGTCACGGTATCTCTGTGCATTTAAATTGCCCAGGACAAGCACACCTGATTCAACTTGTCAACTAATCATTAAGGGGTTACAACAAAAATGTCTGCTGTTGGGTGTATCGGAGGACTGGAGTTGGGAAACACGGGTTTATCAGAAGCTCTAATCCAAACCAGTTTAAAGTTTAGAACTGTCTAGGTTTGTGAACAGTCCCCAGAGAATCACAGATGGCCTTTTCCCCCAGTCCTGTGGTCAGGCCTAACTACAGTGCATTCAAAAAGTATTCAGACCCCTTCCCCTTTTTCACATTTTGTTTTACGTCACAGACTTATTCTAAAATGTATTAACTACATTGTTTTCCTCATCAATCTACTGTACACACAATACCCCATAATAACAAAGCAAATGTTTGCAATTACAATAAAGTATTCTGACCCTTTGCTAAGAGACTCAAAATTGAGCTCTGGTGCATTGTTTCCATTGATCATCCTTGAGATGTTTCTACAACGTGATTGTAGTCCACCTGTGGTAAACTCAATCGATAGGGCATGACGTGATTGTAGTCCACCTGTGGTAAACTCAATCGATAGGCAGACACCTGTCTATATTAGGTCCCACAGTTGACTGTGCATGTCAGAGCAAAAACCAAGCCATGAGGTTGAAGGAATTGTCAGTATAGCTCCGAGACAGGATTGTGTTGAGTCACAGATCTGGGGAAGGGTACCAGAAAATATCTGCAGCATTGAAGGTCCCCAAGAACACAGTGGCCTCCATCATTCTTAAATGGAAGAAGTTTGGAACCACCAAAACCACCAAGACTCTTCCTAGAGCTGGCCACCTGGCCAAACTGAGCAATCGGGGGAGAAGGGTCTTGGTCAGGGAGGTGACCAACAAAGTTCCTCTGTTGAGATGGTTGTCCTAGAAGGTTCTCCGCTCCATGCAGCACTCCACAAATAAGGCCTTATGGTACAGTGGCCAGCCGGAAGCCATTCCTCAGCCTGCTTGGAGTTTGCCGAAAGGCACCTAAAGACTCTCAGACCATGAGAAACAAGATTCTCTGGTCTGATGAAACCAAGATTGAACTCTTTGGCCTGAATTCCAAGCATCACATCTGGAGGAAACCTGGCACCATCACTACGTTGAAGCATGGTGGTGGCAGCATCATGCTGTGGGGATGTTTTTTAGTGACTGGGAGACTATTCAGGATAGTGGGAAAGATGAATGGAGCAAAGTGCAGAAAGATCATTGATGAAAACCTCCTCCAGAGCACTCAGGACCTCAGACTGGGGTGAAGGTTCACCTTCCAACAGGACAACAACACCAAGCACAAAGCCAAGAAAAAGCAGGAGTGGCTTCGGGACAAGTTTCTGAATGTCTTTGTGTGGCCCAGCCAGGGCTCGGACTGGAACCCGATCAAACATCTCTGAAGAGACCTGAAAATAGCTGTGCAGCAACGCTCCCCATCCAACCTGACTGAGCTTGAGAGGATCTGCAGAGGAGAAAGGGAGAAACTCCTTAAATACAGGTGTGCCAAGCTTGTTTCGTCATACCATAAAATTGGTGACAATTTTCAGTAGTTTATTCTTTATAAATGTGCCAAAAAAATATAGAAACCTGTTTTTGCTTTGTCATTATGGAATATCTTGTGTAGATTGAGGATTTATTTTGATCCATTTTAGAATAAGTCTGTAACGTAACAAAACATGGAAAAAGTCTCTCAAAGATAGGGGTGAAAATGAATGGCACCCCAATTTTCAATACATCAACTTGCGAGAATAACAACACTGAGCACTTTTTCTCAGATGTTTTATGAGATTGGAGAATATGTTGGGCGAAATCTCTATACCCAGATCCTTGATATCCTTCATCTGCGCTTTGCCCTCTTCAATTCCAACCACAACATTTCAATGGGTGGGCTTCAAGTGTGATGGTCATTTCAAAATGTTGATGTTGTGGTCAATTAACCATTTCTTTGTGGAATTTGATGTGTGCTTGGGATTGTTGTCTTGCTGGAAGATCCACTTTTTGTAAAGTTCCATCCTCCTGGCAGAGGCAACCAGGTTTTTGGGTAAAATGTCGATTACAAGGGCCCCAGGACCAGTGGAAGCAAAAATGCCCCATAATTTCAAATATCCACAACCATATTTTAGTTGGGTCGAGGAACGTATGGACTGGTGGATACAGTTCAGGACTTCGTGTCTCATTGCACTGTATCTGTCCCGTTGAAAGTGAGGCTTGGCAATGTACAAGGGGGAGGAGTGATGGAGTTGTCCTTTTGTCTTTCTAACCTGATTTAAAACAAAATTTATTGAATAAAAAGG
Organism: Oncorhynchus keta; assembly: GCF_023373465.1. Taxonomy (NCBI): domain Eukaryota; kingdom Metazoa; phylum Chordata; class Actinopteri; order Salmoniformes; family Salmonidae; genus Oncorhynchus; species Oncorhynchus keta. The sequence goes on from NC_068450.1 coordinate 46,611,051, forward strand.
AGGAGATGGCTTGGGCTGGGGAAGTGGGTAAACAACTTTATAAAAATAGAAAGTAGGAGAAACCTGCTCTTCGGGATACTGGGGAAGGGGTACTTTTTGATTGCGAGTGGTTGGATGAGCGGTTTGTTGTTGTAATAAGCTTTGTTTTCCTTTGTCCAACAGGAGCGGGCTGAAAGGATTACACACGTCTGGTTGTAAAAAGAACAGGTAAGTATTAAGTATGTTTTTAAAAGCAATGCATGTTCAGGAAGTATATTCCTCTTTACAATTTGTTAGGGGTTAAAACTGGGTTGGTTTGTTTCCATTTAAAATGACCTAAAAAAAACATCTTCATAGGAATGTAAAAAAAAATGTTTTAACTGATGTGAGCAAGTCAGATATCAACCTCCAAAATGTAAGATATCAGCGGAAGTAAAAGAGGATAAAATCTGGTTGAAGTACCTCAGAAATCCACTTAAAATGTTTGAAAGAGGTTTAAAAGTGATAAAAGTAATCAATATCTAAGAAGCAAAGAGAGGGGGTGCTGGCTGGATAAAAATCTGTGTGGGTTCGTTCTTGGATAATGGTTTTTAGTGAGGGGTTCCCCACTGACCTGAGGTTAAACTTGTGTCCCAGAACAGCCATTCTGTTCTTAGTCCTGCCATCTGGTGGATGTAGTGGTTGTTGGTATACATGGGGAGTCTTGATTGCCAGGTTCTGTATGGTTTTTAGCCTTTTTCAGATGAGAACCTTCCACGTTACGCCAGGCAGGACAGGCATATTCGAACAGATTCGATCCAGTCAAATTTGTTAAGAATTTGTGATGTAACTAAGGACAGTTTTACAACATACCTGTATCTCTGAATGTACATATTTCTCAGTTATCAGGGCCACACCAAGATGTTGTGGAACTTATATAATTAAATACAAAACTTTGTGAGAAGATAAAATGTGATGTTATTCTTCTAAATGAGAGAATTGTTATTCATATAAAGTCTTAACTAGTCAGTGAGCACAGACAATAAATATGTCGGCATCATGGATTGCCCCAGAGAACATAAAACCCACTTGCGACAAAATTGACATTAGACCAAGCAGGCGGACGTCACGAATGGTTAAGATATCTACAAAACTAAAGTTAAGAAAATGTAAGGACGGTAAGTCCCCACGTTGAAATTGCTACCACTCTATAGACCAGTTACGTGCAGTTCCAGCTGAATACGTTACAAACGGTTTAAAGACTACAATACCAGAAAATGGTAAGATCCTCAAACTCTTGAGTGAAGAAGACTTCACAGGAACAGTCAGTCTGCAGCTGTTTAAATACTGTTAGCCTAAAACTTGACCGAAGAAGAGCGAGAACAGTTTCCTCTCACCATTATAGATACCTTTAATGTTTATATTCTAACGATCCGAGCCCCGAGAACCACTGGGTGGTACTTTGAAAGATCCATTCTAAAGAACATTTCCCTATCCAACCACCAATGGTACATCTGACATATCCATTATAACAGATATCAGCTACAACTACAAAGGATATGGGGGACAAACCGGAGACTTCTGTCAAACTACTCTCCACAGACGGACCGGCGATTTCAACAGAAAGACAACAAAGGCATACATATATTAAATATATACGTTGCAATTATTTTTCAAATGAGCGGCCATTCATGTGCAAAGTATTCATATTTCCATGAGCCCAGTTATCAGTTGTATGAAAGATAGTGAAGTCCTTTATCTTTTCTCGCCCTCTTTCTTACATGCCCCTCCCTTTCCATTTTGTGGAACAAACCGTCATATCGGCTTAGTCCATTAGGGACCTTTCATTGTATTGTGTTAGTAACCAATAACTGTACTGTGTGTGTGTGTGTGTTTATGTAATTCTGTGTGATTAGTTAATTAGTAAATAAATAATTAAGCCAATTTGTATATTGCTGATTCAACATTTATGCTAGGGTTCGTGTAGATATTCAGAATGAGACTGATAGAAGGCCACAATTAATTGAATGACTGAGATAAGATATTTATGTCTTTAAGAGTCGTTAAATAAATAAATATAAAACTCGTTAAATAAACTTTTTCCATGGTGTCCCAAAATTGCTAAGGAGTTAATTGTTACAGGATTAATTTAATCATCATAATAATTCAACATAGTTAATCGATTCGCTAAAACAATCGTCATCACATTAATGATAGCCAAGACACGACAATGCTGCGCAGAAAATGTATATTTCAGAAAAGAATAGCATGCTCTAACTTGACCTTATGTTAAGTCCTAATGTGGCTATGCCAAAAGGCCGTGGGCTACACTAGTTCATTTAGCAGGCAAGAATACAATTGAACAAAGCTGAATGTAATACAAATATTTTCTCCAAATGATTTGAGGCAGTGTTGAGCAGTTAAAAACGAAATAGGTACCCCTATATGATTAATTGATTTTTAAAATTTCATTTGTATTTTTTTGCGCAGGCTGCACACACTCCAATAGTCTCTTATTCACATTTTGACAAGCACTTGTTAATGCCCCCAATTTCATGGTGGAATCCTTTTGTGGCCGTCGTGCACCCTAAAAAAATCCATGCCTTTTGCTTCCCGGAGTGCTGCTCTGTGCTCTGCATGTGCTGCACATTCCGAAGCGCCTCACTCACATGGCCGTCACGTGACCGGGCCTTTCTCACAGGCTACAAGCGAAGATGAGTAGGCCCAACGAGCAGCAAAACACTAGCCTATGTCAATCGACTATCCCCAATAGTACAAAATTCAACCTATTCTATTCTGTGTGAGAAAATAAATATTCCTGTCACGACTTCCGCTGAAGTCGGCTCCTCTCCTTGCTCAGGGCGGCGTTCGGCGGTCGATGTCACCGGCTTTCTAGCCATCGCCGCTCCATTTTTCATATTTCCATTTGTTTTGTCTTGTTCCCTGCACACCTGCTTTTCATTACCCAATCACACTGCATGTATTTAGTCCTCTGTTCCCCTCCATGTCTTTGTGTGTAATTGTTATTTGTTACGTGTTTTATGATGCGCCAGGCTGGTGTTTCCCGGGTACCGTTTGTCCACCCGTAGTATGTTTATTGTCATACTCCTTTTTTGCATCATTGTAACTTTGTCGCACTTTACACTTTCGCTTTTGGGTGAAGGTTTGTTTCTGCCTAATAAAGTGTGTGCCTGATCACAACTCTCTGCTCTCCTGCACCTGACTTCTACACCAGCACGCACTCCCCTGACAATTCAAAGCATAGTCTGGGACAGTTGTGGGGTGCGATAGATCACAAATTAATACAACCACTAGCATCAAAAAACATTTCTTATGCAATGTGGCTGACGCAACAGATCAGAAAATGTAGCTTAATAAAATGTTGATAGACTATTAGGCTATTTCTTCACATTATAAGCGCAGCAATGCACAAATGGTAGTAGGCTATAAGCGCAAATGTTCCATTAGTGGAAAACACCATTATCAAAAGTGACCGCAAATGCAATTATAATAAAGGTGCATTGTATTGGTGAAAATGTTTTTCCCCAAACTTGAAACTCAAGTGCTGCTAATATATGCCAGTTAGGCTGTACACACCTTGTAAAGTGGATTCATGTGCTTAATTTTAAAAGTTATTTCACTTCACAAAATAGATGGCATCATGAAAAAGCAAAATGATGTGGATATATTGAAGCAACATCGCAAGACATCAGTCAGGAAGTTAAAGCTCGGTCGCAAATGGGTCTTCAAAATGGACAATGACCTCAAGCATACTTCCAAAGTGGTGGCAAAATGGCTTAAGGACAACAAAGTCAAGGAATTGGAGTGGCCATCACAAAGCCCTGACTTCAATGCTATAGAACATTAGTGGACAGACCTGAAAAAGCGATTGCGAGCAAGGAGACCTACAAACCTGACTTAGAAACACCAGCTCTGTCAGGAGGAATGGGCAAAAATTCACCCAACTTATTGTGGGAAGCTTGTGTAAGGCTTCCCGAAACAACATTTGATCCAAGGTAAACCATTTAAAGGCATTGCTACCAAACACTAATTGAGTGTATGTAATCTTCTGACCCACTGGGAATGTGATGAAAGAAATAAAAGCTGAAATCAATCATTCTCTCTACTATTATTCTGACATTTCACGTTCTTAAAATAAATTGGTGATCCTAACTGACAGGGAATGTTGACTAGTATTAAATGTCAGGAATTGTGAAAAACTGAGTTTAAATGTATTTGGCTAAGGTGTATGTAAACTTTCAACTTCAGCTATGTGTGTGTGTGTGTGTGTGTGTGTGTGTGTGTGTGTGTGTGTGTGTGTGTGTGTGTGTGTGTGTGTGTGTGTGTGTGACTTAAATGTATGTATATATATATATATATATATATATATATATATATATATATGTATGTATGTATATGTATATATATTGAATGCTTTCCGATGTGTGTGCGTGTATGTATGTGTATATATATTGAATGCTTTCCGAATGTGTGTGTGTTTATTATATACAGTATATATATATATATATATATATACATTCACACACACACATTGGAAAGCATTCAAATAAATGTAGATTTTTTTTTTTTTTTAAACTATACCAATTTACCAGTTATTTGTTTTGGCATATGAGAATGAGACAGAAAACAATAGAGAAGGTATATAATGAGGTAGCAAATGGAGATGCGAAATCAACGGGCATCAAAGGGTTGGTCCCTTCAATTTGAAGCTCCTTGAATATTGTGTACCGGGGGAAAAAAATACTTGGAACAGTATAAGCTTGAAATACATTTATGTCACAAGGAGAGAGGGCATTTATTTTTCCGCTGACTCCACTGCCATGACAACGGCTGAATGAAAGGTTATCAACGATAATGCTTAGTCTTGGGAAGCCATTTTGTATGCTTTCATTGCTTTGCATTTATAAGGTTTTGTAATTACAGACTATTTACATTTATGCCTTGAGAATATCCAAAAAGATCGGCTTCATGACAGATTTGGTGTCTCACAATAACATTTTAAAGCAAATTTAACTCAGAGAAATGATTGGCGGGGATTATATAGATTGTTTTCTGTTCTTGGAGTTGTTGAATATTCCAAATCCATTTCAGCATAAAAATATATATTTCTTCCATTCACATGGTGTCAATCATCATCTGAAAGTTTGTGGACTACGGATGGGAGATTGAGGGCGTAGCATTAAGTCTGGCAATGTATCTGGGTAGGCAATATCCAGTTCTGTATGCAAATGAGCTATAATAATGCTCTTTAAGTTCCAATCCTTCCTCTTAATATTAGCCCAGAGCTAGCAGGTTCAAGGCTGCAGACAGTTGCATGTGGGTGGCAGATTCGAGCTACGAGTCAGCGATAATATCACCTTACTCTCTCAATTAAACAGGTTACCCTTGTTTCCTTCCTCCCATCCTCTCTTCTCATTGACCAACTCGGAGCAAAGGTTTCGAACAACTTCTTCAACATCCCATTGTGCCATGATTCTCAGGCTTCAATCCCTTCTTAATTTTTCTTCCCTCACCATTTTCCTATGCCTGTGATAGAATGAAATGTGATTTTCATTTATATGAATGTGAAATGATACGTGCTTTATTGATGTCTATTTGTGCAGAGGTTGAGTGATGCCTAGGAAATCCTTTAGGGGGTGGACGGAGATTCCCAGTTCAGTCATTACAACTGACTTGAAGCGGAAGATTCTCCGTGTGAATCATTTCTGTAGTTCCCCTCTTTCAGGCAGAAATTCATATTTGGAATGTATTTGCTCATGTAAGAATGTTAAACGTTAATGTGTGTTAGTTACTGTTTAGCAAATGTGTTTGATTAATGATATCAATGTGTCATTTGAATGCTTAGCACCACTCTGAATTAGCTATTAGCCGTTTGCTCATGAGCTCACAAGGTGTCGGGATTATCAAAGGGTGACCCATGCAGCTGTGAGTGGAAGCCAATGTATGCTTGCTCCAGCGATGTGCGGCGGAGGCTCCGTACAGGTGGTGTGACACAAATAGGGAAAAATTGAGCTCCGTACCGCATGGCACTCCCCAAATTTTGTAACAATGCGGAGGGCTCCGTATAGCTATGCATTGACATGATTATTTGACGGTAGGTGGTGCATACTATATAAATGCAAACTCACTTCCTTGACAACTTCCTTGACAACAAACATGGAGAACTATGATGAAAGGCTATCAGATTAAGTTCACAAATAAAAAAAACATCTTTATGATATCTTGTGTAGGGATTTCAAAGACAGGAAAGTGAGTTTGAACACCTGGAAAGAGATTGGGGTGCTAAAGAGATCAATGGAATGCAGACTGTGGGGGACGCTGGATTGGCGCACATCTAACAAAGTGGATATTTGTAAAATCCTTAATGATTGGTGTATTCTTACAGGCCCACAATGAGGTCACTAAAATCCCATCTGGATATATTTGGCTGTTTTCCCTGCATAACATTTTAGAATTTGTTCCTTTTCAGGTTTAGATAAAAAAAAGTGACTGGGTGCTAACTCCCATTCGTATAAGCTGCTAGCAGAGCTAGCATACAGAAATCGGTAATGGTAGTCAAAGAAGTTTTTAAGTGTAATGTAGTTGATTGATAAAGATGCCATAAACATGTTGACATCCATGCAAGCATTATATTCCGATTTTTACCTCAACATAGTGTGAAATACACATATAAACAATAGACTGAATGTAGGTTAATTTTGGATGGAGATGCGGGTGGGAAAACGGTGCAGTCTTTTTACTTTATGCGATCTTGGCTGGGAAACAAACTCGAACGTCTCAGAAGAGCTATAGGTATTTCCGTTTAGCCAGTTGCTTGTAATTAGCCTGATGGCTATAAGAGATTAGCCCTGAATCCCTATGAGAGGTGCAGTGCAAAACAATTTATTAGATGCCTATGACAGCTCCCCCGAAGCTGTCAAGTATGAATCCTCTGAGGCTGCATTGATGTGATGTTGGATTGACCATGCAGAGTCTTTGAGAGAGACGTGTGCGCAGCTCGTGTGTGTGTGTGTGGTGCGCCCGCAGAGCAATAGAGAACTGTTGGGAAATGTGAATAAGATGAATCTTATCTAAAGCAATAAATACGAATTTATACAAGGTCATGTTTTTGGAGAGTTTACATACTGATAGGAATGAGTAAGTATGTAATACATATGGAGACATGGTAAATGAGCATAAGTCATGGTGGTAGGAATAATAATAATAATAATAATTACTTGCAAAGTTCATTTCCTGAAGAAAATGTGGTGTGCATGCTAGCTTGTGAAGGATCAATTGATTGATAGAATAACCTGAACATGTGAAAGTTGGTTTGTTGTCTGCAACTTCCTTTGTTCAAAAATGATTGTTGTTGGGTTATTCTATGCTGATTTATACAGAAAAAAAAACTTAAATAAGGATTTCCTGAACCTGTAAAAGTTGGTTGGGTGTTTCCAGCTAGAACGGTTCAGGAGTTACAGTTGGTGAGTAATTTTATGCAAATGTGTGCAAATTTAGATAATTATAGTTGGTAAACATTTTTTAAATCAAATGTAATTTGTCACATGTGCCGAATCCAACAGGTGTAGTAGACCTTAGCGTGAAATGCTTACTTACAAGCGCATAACCAACAACGTAGTTAAGAAAAAGATTTAAGAAAACAATATATATATATATATTAATAAACAACAATAATGAGGCTATATGCAGGGAGTACAGGTTAGGTTTAAAGAATTGGAAGTTATCATATCCTGAACTTGTGAAAGTTGGTTTGGTGTTTCCAACTTAAACATCTCAAGAGTTACTGTTAGTGAGTTATTTAATGCAAATGTATATAGTTATGTTTTTTTAGAATCTTAAAATAGTATGGCCTGTATATAGACTTTTTTAAATATTGTGTTGACTGTACGCTTGTTTATTCCATGTAACTCTGTGTTGTTGTTTGTGTCGCACTGCTTTGCTTTATCTTGGCCACGTCGCAGTTGTAAATGAGAACTTGTTCTCAACAAGCCTTCCTGGTTAAATGAAGGTGAATTTTATTTTTTTAAACAAAACATTTGGAAGTTGGTTTGGTGTTTCCAGCTTGAACGGTTCAAGAGTTACTGCTGGTGAGTTATTTTATGCAAACATATATAGTTATAGTTGATAAAGATCTAAAAGAATTTGAAGTTAGGACAGCCTGAATGTTTTAAAGTTGGTGTTATAGCTTAATTGGCCAAGGAGTAGGACCATTTAAAATAGCTACCACTGTATTACTGTGGTTTTAATTAAATCCCATGTTCATTCATGCAAAAGTTAAATGGTTATAATTCCAAAACTATAAATAGTTTAAATCTGAATACAAGCATTAGTAAATTGGGTCAGTCTGGACAACTCAACGTTAGTTTGGCAGTGATCCCTTCAACGGTGTAAGTACAGATGTGAATCCAAATACTTCCCATTCAAGCCAACGGAGCTTTTATTAACATTTAAAATGGTTTTAATTCCAAAAATGTTATCAAAATTATGAACGCAAGCAATCTAAGTTGGGTCAGTTTGAACATCTCAACATTGGATTAGCATTGATATATGGAGTAGGAGATGTGCCCAAATTGTATTGCCATTGAAATGCATTGTGAGCTCATTTGAAATATTATTGTAGTCAAAGTATAACTAATATCAACAAATATTTTCTCAAGCAATCTAAGTTGGGGAAGTTTGCACATTTGGAAGTTGGTTTCATGCTATTAGCTTAAGTTGTTGAAGTGCTGGAGCGAGTGGAAGAAATCAAATAATAATAATAATAGGAGTATTTAAGAAATCTGGAGTTGTGCATTGCTTTGCATCCATGCCGAATAACTTCATTTGTAAAGCACTTTTGAATACACATAACAAAGTGCTTCACATCATAAAATAATCAAATAAAATGACTAACAATGAAACAAATACAAGAGGAAGGAGAATGAAAAAAAAGACCATACAATCATACATTGAAGTCATGCATTAAAAGCATCTTTATAAAAGTGTCTACAGCAAGGATTTAAAAAGAAGCACTGAACCTCCTCTGCCAGACCATTCTGAAGTCTAGGGGCCCTAAATAGCAAATGCCCGGTCTCTTTTGTTTTCAACCTACATTAGCCATTGGAATGGTCAACAGTACCCTGCCAGAGGATGTCAGGCTGTGTCCTGCTTCCCAGGGAGATAATTCATAGAAGGATATGTGATGAATTTAAAAGGTTAAAAGGGTTTTGTGATTTATTTCATTGAGTCAACTTTGAATATTAAGAATACAATAGTACATAAGAACACATTAAGCTATGGTAATTGATAAATGCAGAATACTGGCTTATGGAACAATGTAAGAAAAAAAAAATAATAATAATATATGAGCTTCCCTAACATATTTTGTAACAATGTAAGAAGTTGATACAACTGACTGTAAGTTGAATCTATTTCTTTCTCCATGTGTCTCATTTCTATTTCCCCCATTTTAGGGATATAACACCTCAAACCACTACTAGGTCTAATTTCAAAGTCATACGTTGAATGAAAAAGCCTCACACATCGACGTTATCAATAAAGACACAACAAATGTCATCATAAAGCCTTCATGTGGGCGTTTTCTTGTTTGTACAGTACTGGGGAATGACAACACAATATGAGGAAATAGTAGAAAGAGGATTTTGTAATATTCCCTTCGCAACAATGCTGCAGGAGTAACCAATTATGACACCTTACATGGAGTAGCATATTTATATTATGGTTACTCTGTAACTTCTGTGGTAACTAGAGTAACAGTTATCAAAGTTGTGGTTCATGATATGGTAACAGCAGGTAAAGCACCAGAAACAATGGCTGCAATTCGTAAACTGGGCTTATGATCCCAGCTGTGTCAAACCCTGAATCCTCCCTGTGTAGACCACTCCTAAAATCACTCTTATGGTGGAAGTATTTGACATTTTCCCTCTGCTTGATTGTGTTTCTCGGGACTAGATGTGCTCTTACCTCTGCAGTCGCTCTCCCTCTCTCGTGGCTCGCCGTCGGCTGCCTGAGAGGGGCGTGTGTTTGTGTGAGGGTGGATGATTGAAAGAGTGATGGTTGTCAGTTGGCTCATAGCTTAATCTTTCTACACAGGCCTCCTCTGTACTCCTGTCTCCCCTCAGCCATGTCTTTAGCCTTCTACCTGGACCCCAGCCACCGCTGCCGCAAATGATCCAGTGTTTACCATAAGGCTCTGACGCTGTCATAGTCCGCGTGGATCGAGTACCTTCAAACCAAGGTGAAACTGTGTCTGTCTTTGTCTTTCCCATTCAGCCTTGTGTTGCCTAGACAACCATGCCACAGTGCTCTCTCTGTCTTTACTCATTCTACAGTATTTGATCAGAGGTGTCCAATCAGATTGACCCACATGAGAAGTTGTTAAGCATTGAAATGCATCTTGACGCATGGAGACAATATTGGGGGGAAATTTCAATGTCAATTTATTTAGATTAGAATTGCATCCCTGCGAGACGTTGTGACATTTCAACGAGACACAGCCAAGGTTTGGTTGCATAAGGCCTCATGGCTCGGTGCATTGTTCTACCACAGATGGTCGATAGAGTATATGCAAAAATCACTGCTCTACACGTGGTGTGTGCGTGTGTGTGCGCGTGCGTGAGCATGTTTTGTTTGGGGGTGAATGTAAAAGCATCAGGACCCTGGAGCGTCTTTCTTTTCCTGTAATGTGAGGCACCAATAGGATGTTGTAAAATGCTTAGAGCCCTTAGAGGCACCCAGACAGAGGTGTTAATGAGTGTTGGCTGATGTATAAGTACATGAAATATTCTCTGACTGGTTGCCAGCTGCCCTACTATCCTACTATCCTTTCATTACTCATTGCCAATTCAAGACGCTTTTGCGAATGGGTTTATCTTCAAGTCGAAGCGCTAGCTATAGCTAACTGCCTTAGGATCCTTACAAGCAAGCTAATTGTGTTGTTTAAGAAACAGTCGGTAACAGCTGTAAAATTAGGGTGAGAATATGTTACTTCCTTCTAACTATTATTTAGATAGTTGTTACTAGCTGGCAATAGTGATTTACTTGGTGTGAATGTGCTAACTTTAGCTTTAAAGGAATTTTCCATTGAACTTTTCTGTAGTCAATTCACCCAAAAATATCTGGATATGCATTTCTCTTTTTTAGATACTCAACAGGCATATTTTGCATTTCTAATATGACATCACATCAAAATTAATTTAGCAAAATAATGATGAGACCCATATAATAATGTATGTAGATGGAGTGTGGCAACGTGTGCGAATTGTTCTAAAATAAGGTTACATTTTGGGTTCTGACAAGCCTGAGAATGAATTCACAATGGTGCTCGAGGGGGCTATTATACCCAGGGGGTTTGATGCCAAAGCAGGGGGCTTGGGTGGCAATATCCACAGCTAAGACCCCTAGGGAGATTGATGGGCATTCTAGCTCTTTCTCCAAATACTCTGAGACAGCCAGACAATGTTCCGTCAGGTATCGTTCAGAGAGCAAAAGCTTACAAGGAGAAAGGCAGTATTCTGTAGAATGCTGTAGCAAACACCTAATATAAATATAATTACGCATTGTGTTGTCCTTTTTGGGAGGGGATAATGGAATCCAGGTTTACATTACGAGGTGTAATTGATGTTATTTGGATGTTAATGGGCTGTATTTGAGAATACTTTTTTCAGATTAATAGAACACTGCAGGTAATAGTCATGAGATCCATTTTTAGCATTGAGAGAGACACCTTACATTTCTTAAGGATAATTTGCCAATGAATGTGCACATAACTTCACATATGCAAATTTATGTTTTTATAGTGCAGCAATGACTTTGATTCATTGATTCAATCAATCTTAAAATCTAGCAAAGACATACGTAGTAGTTAAAAGCAGAGACATTTTCCCAAACCAAATAAGATATCTCATGCAAAAACTCTAGAGGTAGCAAAGCAATTCTATGTATTGCTGCCATTCATTCCTCATCTGTCAACTTTTAGAAGTCTCTTGTCGGTAAACGCTTTCTTTGTGACATAGATTTAAGTCCAAACTGTAACTCAGGAACATTCACTGGAACATTGTTGGAACGAGAAACATAAGCATTTCGCTACACCCGCAATAACATCTGCATGTGATAAATACGATTAGATTTTGTCTTCTTGGTAAGCAACTGCAGCGTAGATTTGGCCTTGTGTTTTAGGTTATTTTCCTGCTGAAAGGTGAATTTATCTCCCAGTGTCTGGTGGAAAGCAGACTGAACCAGGTTAACCTCTAGGATTTCATTTTAATCCTGAAAAAAATCCCAGTCCTTAGCGATTACAAGCACACCCATAACATGATGCAGCCACCACTATGCTTATTAATATGGAATGGTACTCAGTGATGTATTGTAATGTATTTTCCCCAAACATAACACTTTGTATTCAAGACAAAAAGTTAATTGCTTTGTCACATTTTTTTGCAGTATTACTTTTATGCCTTGCTCCAAACGAGATGCATGTTTTGGAATATTTTTATTCTGTACAAGCTTCCTTCTTTTCACTGTGCCAATTAGGTTAGTATGTGGAGTACCTACGATGTTGTTAATCCATCCTCAATTTTCCTCAGTCACCATTGGCCTCATTGTGAAATCCCTGTTTTCCTTCCTCTCCGGCAACTCAGTTAGGAAGGACGCCTGTATCTTTGTAGTGACTGGGTGTATTGATACAACATCCAAAGTGTAATTAATAACTTCACCATGCTCAAAGGGATATTCAATGTCTGTTTTTTGTTCAGCTACCAATGCGTGCCCTTCTTTGCAGGGCATTGGAAAATCTCCCTGGTTTTTGTGGTTGAAGCTGTGTTTGAAATTCACTGTTCGACTGAGGGACCACCTTATAGATAATTGCACAACAGGCGGTTGGTGGCATCTTATTAATTGGGGAGGATGGGCTCATGGTAATGGCTGGAGTGGAATCATGGAATGGTATCAAATACAGCAAACACATGGTTTCCATGTGTTTGATGCCATTCCATTGGCTCTGTTCCATCCATTATTATGGAATCATGTAGGTCTAATATACCATGGCTGTCAGCCAATCAGCATTCAGGGCTCAAACCACCTAAGTTATAATACAAGTTCATTTGTGGAATTTTCTTTCCTTCTTAATGCGTTTGAGCCAATCGGTTGTGTTGTGACAAGGTAGGGGTGGTGTACAGAAGATAGCCCTATTTGGTAAAAGACCAATTCCATATTATGGCAAGAACAGCTCAAATAAGCAAAGAGAAACAACAGTCCATCATTACTTTTAAGACATGAAGGCCAGTCAATTCGGAAAATTTCAAGAACTTTGAAAGTTTCTTCAAGCGCAGTCGCAAAACTCTTCAAGCGCTATGATGAAACTGGCTCTCTTGAGGACCACCACAGGAAAGGAAGACCCAGAGTTACCTCTGCTGCAGAGAATACATTCATTAGAGTTAACTGCACCTCAGATTGCTGCCCAAATAAATGCTTCAGGGAGTTCAAGTAACAGACGCATCTCAACATCAACTGTTCAAAGGATACTGTGTGAATCAGGCCTTCATAGTTGAATTGCTGCCAAGAAACCACTACTAAAGGACACCAATATGAAGAAGAGACTTGCAGTGGACATTAGACCAGTGGAAATCTGACCTTCGGTCTGATCAGTCCAAATGAGAGATTTTTGTGGGAAGCAAGAGTAGGTGAACAGATGATCTCCACATGTTTGGTTCCCACCGTGAAGCATGGAGGAGGTGTGATGGTGCTTTGCTGGTGACACTGTCTGATTTATTTAGAATTCAAGGCACACTTAACCAGCATGTCTACCACAACATTCTGCAGCGATACGCCATCTCATCTAGCTTGCGCTTAGTGAGACTATAATTTGTTTTTCAACAGGACAATGAACCAAAACCCACCTCGAGGCTGTGTAAGGGCTATTTGTGATGGTGCTGTATCAGATGACCTGGCCTCCACAATCGGCTGACCTCAACCCAAGTGAGATTGTTTGGGATGAGTTAGAACGCGGAGTGAAGAAAAAGCAGCCAACAAGTGCTCAGCATATGGGAACTCCTTAAAGGCTGTTGCAAAACCATTCCTCATGAACCTGGTTGCGACAATGCCAAGAGTGTGAGAAGCTGTCATCAAGGCAAAGGGTGGCTGCTTTGAAGAATCTAAAATCTGAAATATATTTTGATTTGTTTAACACTTATTTTGGTTACTACATGATTCCATATGTGATATTCTGTAGTGTTGATGTCTTCTATTATTCTACGATATAGAAAATGGTTTTAAAAAAAATAAAGAAAACCGTTGAATTAGTAGGTGAGTCCAAACTTTTGACTGGAGCTGTATATAAACATAATTCCACTTTGACATTATGGGTTAGTGTGTGTTGGCCAGTGACAAAACATCTCAATTTAATCCATTTTAAATTTGGGCTGTAATACAACAAAATGTGGAAAAAGTCAAGGGGTGTGGACTTTCCGTAGGCACTGTATGTGGTATTATCAAGCCTTTCACCTAGTGATCTTACTATGTTAGAAAAGTAAACAAAGACATTCTACAAATGTCAGTCTCTCTTGCATGCGCTACCAGGCAGGGTTCCTTTGAATTGTGTGTTGTGTTCTTTGTATGGAGAGTTGCATGTCCCTGCTTCTTGTTCTTTTCGGTACCATCTGGCACTCGACAGAAGCTACATTTCAGTCCCTTTCATCTGAACTAATCAGCAATCGGTTTTCCTCAGGTTTTATCCATTGTGAGGGTAGAGTTAATTGTGAATGAGTTGTCATTACTTTCTGTTGTCACAGTAATGGAAATTACCTTGTTGTTCCCATATTTCAGACAAAAGGAATCCATACATGTGGCATAGTCCAGATGTTGCAACTTCATTATGGTTTTCTGAAAATAACCTGCCACTCCAAGGATTTGCAAATATCACAGAGGTTGAAATACATTTTCCCTCTTTACTCTATTCCCATAATTCGTCCATTGGAAAAAATGTTTTTAAAACAAAGGTATTAAAGCACAGCAATTTAACATCATGGCACAACAGCAAAGGCAAAGATACGTTGTCACAGAATTGTATTACAACAATTTAGCTATAACTATTCACTGTATTGATGTCCAATTGCGTATAGGAATGTTCACTGCATTTGACGTTAGAAATATGTAAAAAAAAACGAAGGCCAATTCATTACGTTTTAAGTCTATGAAGAAAAAGAGTGGTTGATGGACAGCGTTGCAATAATAGCCCTGGCAGCTAGTGAAGGCTGCTGCTGTGCTTGTGTTGAGTGCAGGTCTGACTCATCGACTCATATGAAAAGCCTAGGCCTCATGTTGTTTGCTGGTAGGGAGAGTATACATCAATGAAACCCCAGCAGACTAATGAGCAAGATATTGGATTTCCCCCAACTTCTCTTTCTAAGGGGCCTTTGAAGTTGATCGCTTTTGTTTTTGTCAGTATCCACAAACCCCTCAGACCTTCCCTTCCCTTGACCTTCCCGACTATGTATGGCCAAGGCTCTAAATTAAAAATGTTCGACTTTAAAAAGTTATGTGCACAACATAAAATGTAGGAGCACCAGAAGAAATATTTGAAGGGCAATTTTCAACCTCATTTTGATTATCTCCAGCACAATACCAGTGTCTATATACAGTTGAAGTTGGAAGTTGACATACACCTTATCCAAATACATTTCAACTCAGTATTTCACAATTCCTGACAGTTAACCCTCGTAAACATTCCCTGTCTTAGGTCAGTTAGGATCACCACTTTATTTTAAGAATGCGAAATGTCAGAATAATAGTAGAGAGAATGATTTATTTCAGCTTTTACTTCTTTCATCACATTCCCAGTGGTCAGAAGTTTACATACACTTGTTAGTATTTGGTAGTATTGCCTTTAATTTTTTTAAACTTGGATCAAACATTTCTGGTAGCCTTCCACAAGCTTCACACAATAAATTGGGTGAATTTCGGCTCATTCCTCCTGACAGAGCTGGTGTAACTGAGTCAGGTTTGTGGGCCTCCTTGCTTGCACATGCTATTTCAGTTATGACCACACATTTTTATAGGATTGAGGGCAGGGCTTTGTGATGGCCACTCCAATTGCTTGACTTTGTTGTCTTTAAGCCATTTTGCCACCACTTTGGAAGTATGCTTGGAGTCATTGTTCATTTGGAAGACCCATTTGCGACCAAGCTATAACTTCCTGACTGATGTCTTGAGATGTTGCTTCAATATACCCACGTAATTTTCCTGCCTCATGATGCCATGTCACAGTTTTCATGTGGTGAAGGAGAGTCGGACCAAACTGCAGCGTGTATATTGCGATCCGTGTTTAATCACACAACGTAAACACGAATAAACACAAACACTACAAAACAATAAACGAAACGAAAACAGCCTATACTTCTGTCAACTAACACAGCACAAGGACATCAAGACACTCAGGACAATCACCCACACCACAACCAAAGAATATGGATGCCTAAATATGGTTCCCAATCAGAGACAACGATAAACACCTGCCTCTGATTGAGAACCACTTCAGACAGCCATAGACTAACCTAGAACACCCCACTAAGCTACAATCCCACTATCTACACACCACATACAAAAAACCATGTCACACCCTGGCCTGACCAAATACATGAAGAAAAACACAAAATACTACGACCAGGGCGTGACATGCCATCTATTTTGTGAAGTGCACCAGTCCATCCTGCAGCAAAGCACCCCCACAACGTGATACTGCCACCCCCGTGCTTCACGGTTGGGATGGTGTTCTTTGGCTTGCAAGCCTCCCCCTTTTTCCTCCTAACATAACAATGGTCATTATGGCCAAACAGTTCTATTTTTGTTTCGTCAGACCAGAGGACATTGTCCAAAAAGTACGATATTTGTCCCCATGTGCAGTTGTAAACCGTAGTCTGGCTTTTTTATGCTGGTTTTGGAGCAGTTGGCTTCTTCCTTTCAGGTTATGTCGATATATGACAATTTTTAATGTGGATATAGATACTTTTGTACCTGTTTACTCCAGCACCTTCACAAGGTCCTTTGCTGTTGCTCTGGGATTGAAAAATGATGCAGAAAAATTCATACATGCTTTTGTTACTTTTAGGTTAGACTACTACAATTCTCTACTTTCCGGCTACTCAGATAAAGCATTAAATAAACTTCAGTTAGTGCTAAATACAGCTGCTAGAATCCTGACTAGAACCCCCACAAAATATCATATTACTCCAGTGCTAGCCTCCCTACACTGGCTTCCTGTTAAGGCAAGGGCTGATTTCAAGGTTTTACTGCTAACCTACAAATCATTACATGGGCTTGCTCCTACCTATCTCTCTGATTTGGTCCTGCCGTACATACCTACACGTACGCTACGGTCACAAGACGCAGGCCTCCTAATTGTCCCTAGAATTTCTAAGTAAACAGGGAGGCAGGGCTTTCTCCTATAGAGCTCCATTTTTATGGAATGGTCTGCCTACCAATGTGAGAGACGCAAACTCGGTCTCAACCTTTAAGTCTTTACTGAAGACTCATCTCTTCAGTGGGTCATATGATTGAGTGTAGGCTGGCCCAGGAGTGTGAAGGTGAACGGAAAGGCTCTGGAGCAAAGAACCGCCCTTGCTGTCTCTGCCTGGCCCTCTTTCCACTGGGATTCTCTGCCTCTAACCCTATTACAGGGGCTGAGTCACTGGCTTACTGGTGCTCTTTCATGCCATCCCTCGGAGGGGTGCGTCACTTGAGTGGGTTGAGTCACTGATGTGATCTTCCTGTCTGGGTTGGCGCCCCCACTTGGGTTGTGCCGTGGCAGAGATCTTTGTGGGCCATACTCTGCCTTGTCTCAGGATGGTAAGTTGGTGATTGAAGATATTCCTCTAGTGGTGTGGGAGCTGTGCTTTGGCAAAGTGGATGTGGTTATATCCTTCCTGTTTGGCCCTGTCCGGGGGTATCATCGGATGGGCCACAGTGTCTCCTGACCCCTCCTGTCTCAGTCACCAGTATTTATGCTGCAGTAGTTTGTGTCGGGGGGCTAGGGTCAGTTTGTTGTATCTGGAGTACTTCTCCTGTCTTATCTGGTGTCCTGTGTGAATTTAAGTATGCTCTCTCTAATTCTCTCTTTCTCTCTTTCTTTCTCTCTCTCGGAGGACCTGAGCCCTTGGACCATGCCTCAGGACTACCTGGCATGATGACTCCTTGCTGTCCCCAGTCCACCTGGCCGTGCTGCTGCTCCAGTTTCAACTGTTCTGCCTGTGATTATTATTATTTGACCATCCTGGTTATTTATGAACATTTGAACATCTTGGACATGTTCTGTTAAAATCTCCACCCGAAACAGCCAGAAGAGGACTGGCCACCCCACATAGCCTGGTTCCTCTCTCGGTTTCTTCCTAGGTTTTGGCCTTTCTAGGGAGTTTTTCCTAGCCACCGTGCTTCTACACCTGCATTGCTTGCTGTTTGGGGTTTTAGGCTGGGTTTCTGTACAGCACTTTGAGATATCAGCTGATGTACGAAGGGCTATATAAATAAATGTGATTTGATTTGCACTTTTTTTGCACCAAAGTATGTTTATCTCTAAGGTGACAGAATGCTTCTCCTTCTTGAGAGGTATGATGGCTGCGTGGTCCAATGGTGTTTATACTTGCGTACTATTGTTTGCAATTATTTTCTGAGTTCTTGGCTGATTTCTTTTGATTTTCCCATGATGTCAAGCAAAGAGGCACTGCGTTTGAATATAGGCCTTGAAATACATCCACAGGTACACCTCCAATTGACTCAAAATTATGTCAATTAACCTATCAGAAGCTTCTAAAGCCATGACATCATTTTCTGATTTAAAAAAAAGGCACAGTCAACTTAGTGTATGTAAAGTTCTGACCTACTGGAATTGTGATACAGTGAAATATAAGTGCCTGTAAACAATTGTTGGAAAAATGACTTGTGTCATGCACAAGGTAGATGTCCTAACTGCCAAAACTATAGTTTGTTAACAAGACATTTGTGAAGTGGTTGAAAAATGAGTTTTAATGACTCTAACCTAAGTATATCTAAACTTCCGACTTCAACTGTATGTCTATATAACTGTGCATTTCTGCATTGTGTAGAAATTAGGAAAGTTAAAAAGTTTGACTCGATGACATGTTTGAAAAATCAGTTTTTGTTTTTTAAAATTAGTTTTTCTAACTTTTAACCCTACCATGTGATTTTTTGAGGGACCTTTTCTTTTTAACCACAGAAACATGCCATTTTTTTGAAAAGGGGTGGAATTGCGCTTTAAAATTGATCTAGATATAGTCTATATGAATTCTGGCTACTTCTGAAGCATGTTGTTCCACACAAAATGATATGTAACTCTTTAGATACATTTGTTTATTATGAAAATGTAAAATGTTGTTACAAATACATGTAATTGAAAAAAAAGTAATTTCTGGAATTTTAAGTTATGTAAAAGCATTATGTTCCTATTTACATTGAAAATAGTACACTGTCTCTTTAAAGCTGAAATATGTAACTTTTTGGGTGACCCAACCAAATTAGTTAAAGATCTGTTAAAGATTTGTCATTCTCATTGAAAGCAAGTCTAAGAAGCTGTAGATCTGTTCTATGTGTGCTATTTCAATGCTTTTCATTGTTAAGTTTAGTTTTTGTCTTACTTTTCTAAAACATAAAAAAATATAGAATATTTTGGTAACTGAACAGATATTTCACAGCGATTTAGATGGTACAATAATTCTCTACACTTTTGTCACATATCCTGAAATTAGGCGAACTATTAAACTTTTAGCAACCCGGAAATGGTAGTGATTTGTGCATATTGCACATTGAAGAGCATCAAGTTTTTGATGACTACGTGCATAAGATCTGTCATTCATTCATTGCTATGATCATTTATCCCCTGAAGAAGCGATACCTTTTCCTTTCTGTGTCCTCAAATGTTTGGATATACTGGTAAATAGCTAGCTAATGAGGTAACAAACATGAGTGAACAAGGTGTAAAATACAGAAAAATTGTTAACAGCCTTCACAGAGTTTTCGAACAGCCCGCAACATGGTTTATGAATGTAAAATGTGGCCGCCAATCCTCGACGGGAAGAAAAAAAACATTGTGCTGGTAATAAGGGTCAGATAATTTGAACTGTTTCCCAACAAAGAATATTATGTTGTCAATGACTTACTGACATTGTAACTTTTTTACCACTTACGTAACTATCTTACTTATACCCGTAAGAGTGAAGTTCCTTGCTTCACCGTAACTTGCTTACATTGTAATTTCGTCATCAATATGTCATGACAATGTGATGTAAATAAGGTTGCCTTTTCGTCATTTGCCAACTATTGTCAGCCTTTTAGGTATTTGGTAATGCAATGTTTATTGTTGCACTTGCAAACCAGTCCATCCATTCAGCCTAGGTACCACAGCTAGCTGTTATACTTTCTGTCAACTCCTGGTCTTCTCTGCAGTATCAACCATTTCAAATCCCATTTAGCCATTGTGCATGGTGTGGTTCTATATAGTTCTTAAATATCTCTGCCATTTTCTGGTTACTAAAATTCTAATAGTTTGCCTAATTTTAGTATGTGACAAGACAAGCAATCTAAAGTGAGGACATTCATTGTGCCATCAAAACTGCTGTGAAATATATTTTCAATAACCAAACATTTTGTATTTTCAGCTTTTTGAAGCTAGTGTACAAAACTGAAAGTAAGAGACACCAAAACTAAACTTGATAACAGAAAGCATATCAATAGCTCGCATAGAACTGATCTACCGCTTCTTAGACTTGCTTTCAATGGGAATGGCATATCTATAACTTACTAACTTTAAGCCTAACCCAGACAAAGGGTTTAAGGAGTTTAATAATGATACTGGGTTCTGGACTACATTTACATTTTACATTTAAGTCATTTAGCAGACGCTCTTATCCAGAGCGACTTACAAATTGGTGCATTCACCTTATGACATCCAGTAGTATAGTCACTTTAAAATAGTGCATCTAAATCTTAAAGGGGGGTGAGAAGGATTACTTATCCTATCCTACTCCTTGACTGCAGCAAGCTATATTTTAAAACAAAATTGGGTCGACTGTGTCCTGGTTTGCAGGTGCTTCAAAAACTTAGGATGGACCACAAATATGCAACTATTGTGTGTAATTTCATCAAGCAATCAATGAAATTTCAATCAAATGTATTTATAAAGCCCTCTTTACATCAGCTGATGTCACAAAGTGCTATACAGAAACCCAGTCTAAAATCCCAAACAGCAAGCAATGCAGATGTAGAAGTACAATCAAAATCAAAATCAAACAATGGGAAGATATTAATTGCCATTGATACATGCGTGAAGTGAAACCCACCTCCTACAAGGTAGTGATTGTACCCTTACTTAGACCTAAAGTAGCACACAGTCTAAATCCAGATTAGTGACAATGTAGGACTACTTAAACCATTTGTAAAACAGAGTTTTAGGTAGTCCAGCATGAAGGTGCAGTTTAGTTTACGATAAGGCATAATCTGTGTTTGGGAAAACACCCCAATATCTATTACCATTGCTTGCCAGAAGTAACTGTGTTGAAATTGAACTCATGTTTGATAACAATGTATACTGTTTTTCCCTTGTAGGCTATAGTGCTTCCAAATATGGCTGGAGGCGGTGGTCCTAATTACCTGCCTTTCATAGTCTCCCGGGTTGGCCCCACCAATCAGGCTGAGATGGTGAGTTTGCAACGTAAGTAACACAGAAATTGAATCAGAAATACTTTCGGGTTTTATTTTTTTATTTTTACCTTTATTTAACCAGGCAAGTCAGTTAAGAACACATTCTTATTTTCAATGACGGCCTGGGAACAGTGGGTTAACTGCCTGTTCAGGGGCAGAACGACAGGGGTTTGAACTCGCAATCTTCCGGTTACTAGTCCAAGGCTCTAGCCACTAGGCTACGCTGCCGCCCAAGGAATGCATAGTCATTAAATCGTCTTACCGCCTTTAAGCTTTGGCATACACAATAGAGCTGTTATACAAGTCTCTGCATTGTCGGTCAAAGAAGCTACTTCCCTCGTTGGAGCTCAGATGCAAGGACACCCCCTCTCTCTCTCTGTTCAATTCTCAATTTGTTCAGTCCAAAGAGATAAGGTGCATTGGGTGCATTTTCTAAGGTTCGTGTTCCCTTTTATGGAAAGATGAAGACTCAGTTTGTCGTAAGCGATCAGAGTGTATTGTTCAGCAAAGTTCCTCTCACTTGATTCTTCTGTTTGAGTAGTGCAAGTCAAAGTTGAGTAGGTTTCTCACAGCGATTGATCATTGAAACTGAAGATCTGATCTGAAGATCCGATTCTGTGAACCTGAGAAGTGTTCACAGAATGTTTAAAGGTGTCTTAAATAAGATAAACAATCTCGAGGATGAAATACGTAGTATGTAGAGTCCAAATATGGATAATGTCATCATTTGCAGAAAGTTGTTGACACATCAACCAGGATTAAGGGTCAGAGTAATTTGTGACTAGCACTTCAGTCTCCCCTGGTTTAGCAGCTGTATGCGTGAGTCATGTCAGAAGTGGTTTTGTCGCAAAATTAAGACTGTTGCCGAAACAAAGATAGTTCTGTGGAGTAATTCAAGGAAGGCTTCACATCACACTCTAACTTGAGTATCTTACCTAGTCTTTCATATCTAGTTTCTGCTCTTTTTGTAGCTTTGGCAACTGTGTGTGTGTGTTTTCTATACCTGTTTTCTCCTCTCCCTGCTTTAGACACTCCCCATCCTTTCGCTGCAACCTTCCTAATTTAGTGTAACCTGCGTGCACAAGCCATGTGGAATTCCAGGGCTCTGGCAGCGTTTGAAACAACTGATCTGCTGTTAAGAATGCCGTGTTCATCTCAGCCTATGCTGCCCTTCAGTCCCATGACATTTTGGCCCTGACGAAGACACGGATCATCGCAGAGAACACTGCTACTCTAGCTGTTCTCTTCATCTGACTATGCTTTCTCTCATAGTCTGAGAGCATCTAGTTGTCACGGTGGTGGCACAGGGCTACTCATTTCTCTTTGAATATTGAAACAATGTTGAAAATGTCGGCGAGACAAACAGCAAGGTCTATACAAATCTCCGATGTTGAAAAAGAGAGATAATGTCTAGATGCTTTTATAGAGGAGATCAAGTTTAATAAATGCCTTGCTGGGTTGATGAGACAGTGGATTGTGCAATCAGATGGAATATTTTAACCAATCAGCATTCTGGATTAGAACCACCCGTTTTATAGCAAACTATACAATATTTCATAGAATCCCTTACATGAATGCAAGATGTTACTTTTGGTTTTGGTATGAGGTCTTCTCTCTTTTAGAGCAGCGTTGGGTAGCATATAGTTATGTTATTAATCATATTGTATTAAAGCTGTGACTGGTTTTTCCACTGTTGAGCCTCATCTATCAAGTGTAACCCCCACAAATCTTGAAAAATTCATTCATACGCTTCGAAAGCAAAGTATGAGAGAGCATAATTCTTCCCATTTTGACCATATGGATAATTTCTTATGGGAAAATATCAGCATCACAGAGAAAAGTTTTATGGCTCTCCAGTTTTGCCCACACAGTACTGTATGCAGTTTGAGTGCTTAACAATGACATCTGGGAAGATTGGGATATTAATTGGTCCAGTACTCCTTGTCAATACTCAGGGAAATATTACAATTATGCTGTGTTTTGAATGGGTTTATTCAGTAAAATTGGGTAACGATTTACTTTAACTGTACTGTACACTGAGTATACAAAACATTAGGAACCCCTAATATTGAGCTGCACCACCTTTTGCCTTCAGAACAGCCTTAATTTGTCAGGGCATGAACTCTAAAAGTTGACAAAAGTGTTCCACAGGGATGCTGGACCATGTTGACTCCAATGCGTCCTATAGTTGTGTCAAGTAGGCTGGGTGTCCTTTGGGTGATAGACCATTCTTGAAACTGTTAAGTGTGAAAAACCCAACAGTGTTGCAGTTCTTGACACACTCAAACCGGTGCACCTGGCACCTACTACTATACCCTGTTCAATGGCACTGAATGGCACACATACAATCCATATCTCAATTGTCTCAAGGCCTCAATTGTCTCAAATCGTTCTTTAACCTGTCTCATCCCCTTCATCTACATTGATTTGAAGTGGATGTAACAGGTGACATCAATAAGGGATCATAACTTTCACCTGGATTCACCTGGTCAGTCTGTCATAGAAAGAGCAAGTATTCCTAATATTTTGGTCACTCAGTGTATATCAAAACGCCTATTACACATCTTTAAGCACATCAAAAACATTTCTTAGCTATTAATTACATTTACATTTAAGTCATTTAGCAGACGCTCTTATCCAGAGCGACTTACAAAACGTTAATTATTATCTATAGATAATGTGTCAGTGTTCCACAGGGAATGTTCAGGGACCAGTTCACATGGAAAATGCTGAACTGAGGAAGTGGTAGTTTCTACAGTCAAGGGTCTGAGAGCCCATTTTGTTTTCTGAGTATATTCCGTTTTTGCTGCTTCCTCTCCCTCAGACAGTTTGGCTGTAGTCTAACACCTGCTGCAGAGACTGTCTGGGGCTGACCTGCAAAACACTGACTCAGAAAACCCTAGTACGCCTGTAACCGTAACAGGGAGCCACACACACACAAACACACACTACACACTATTTAAATTTCCCTTATAATAAAAACATTGTAGTATAATCCATTTGGTCAATTGTATTTGTAGATTATATTAGTTGTAGAGTTATAGTAATTTATAGAGTGGTCCAGCTACAGGTTCTTTTGTCAAAGTAGAAACTAAAAATATAATACAATATAAACCACATAGTTGCACAGGTGAAATTAAAAGCACTAGTGCATGAACAATTGTAAAGGGTGAATTGCATTAATAAATAGTGTAAATATATTCTTGACAGGATATAAAAACAATCATTTGTTGATTTAATCGGACACAATATTGTGCCCTTATGTGTGCCTTTAAGCATGAATCAATCTTGTCTTCTCTTTATGCTTTGGGTCCACATTCAGCACAGTGCTTCGGGGCTTTGTGTGAGTAAGACCCACAAATAAATCGGTTGCACTGCACACAGTTTCATTGGCCTTGTTTCTTGTGCACCTGCCGCAGGTGTCACATAATCTCTCTGATGCGCTTACATGGCATGGTCTCTCTGAAGCGGTTGCATGAAAACGACCACCCCATACCTATCAGACCAAAATGACTCCACACCATGCTCTTTCTACTCTGTCCCACGTACTGTTCCCTTTTCTGTGCCCATGAGCTACAGTACAATATCTGATGTGCTGTATCATGACTCTCTCTCCCTGATGAGGATCAAAGGTGCCAGATCAGCTTGGCACAGGGCTGATAGATAGCCAATTGCCAGGGAAAATGCAGAGCGCTAGATTCAAATAAAATACTATAAAATTCAAACTGTCATTAAATCACACATAAGATAGCAAATTAAAGCTACATTCGTTGTGAATCCAGCCAACATGTCAGACTTCAAAAATGCTTTTTGGCGAAAGCATAAGAAGCTATTATCTGATGATAGCACAGCAGTAAACAAAGAGAGAAATAATATTTCAACCCTGCAGGCGCTACACAAAACGCAGAAATAAAATATAAAACATGCCTTACCTTTGACAAGCTTCTTTTGTTGGCACGCCAATATGTCCCATAAACATCACAAATGGTCATTTTGTTTGATTAATTCCGTCCTTATATATCGAAAATGTCCATTTATTTGGCGCGTTTGATCCAGAAAAAAACTGCTTCCAATTTGCGCAAAGTCACTACAAAATATCTCAAAAGTTACCTGTAAACTTTGCCAAAACATTTCAAAATACTTTTGTAATACAACTTTAGGTATTTTTAAACGTTAATAATCAATCAAATAGAAGACGGTTCTATCTGTTTTCAATAGAGGACGAGAGGAAACTAACGCTACTTTTCAAGTCTTGCCCAAATCTCAACAGCGTTACCCTTTTCCAAGATGGCTGTACGTCTTCATTGCACAAAGGAATAACCTCAAACAAATTCCAAAGACTGGTGACATCCAGTGGAAGTGGTAAGAACTGCAAACAAAGTGCCTAAGAAATATTGTTTCCCCATGAGACCTATTGAACAGACAGCGACCTCAAAAATAAATCATTCTGAATGGTTAGTCCTCGGGGTTTTGCCTGCTACATATTTTCTGTTAATCTCACAGACATGATTCAAACAGTTTTAGAAACGTCATAGTGTTTTCTATCCAAATCTACTAATAATATGCATATCTCATATTCTTGGCATGAGTAGCAGGAAGTTGAAATTGGGCACGCTATTGATCCAAATGCGAAAATGCTGCCCCCTATCCCAAAGGGGTTTTAAACGTAGTAGGTAATTATTTGATAAATATCAGTCATCACATTAATTATAGTCACGACAGCTGCAACATCTGTATGTCACACAAACTCGTCACTCTTTTCAAACCAAACCGTGCCATCCCTCCCAGACTCCTGTTACACCGTGTCAGTTGGGATCACCATCTCAGTTGGCTCTGTTCTGTTTTTTTTTCTGCGGCGAGGCTAAGGCATCGGAGGTGGAGGTTCAAAGTCAACATCAGAATCAGATGAAGACTCTTCATCAGCAACGTTGATTTCAAGCTCAATATCCGGTCCTCTATCTGACTCCAACTCATCTAAATTCTGCAGCATTTGCCCATTCGTTTGGTTTGACTTGCCATTGTGAACTACATACATTATTGTATTAGTCACATGCGCCGAATACAACAGTGAAATGCTTACTTACGAGCCCCTAACCATTTTACAAAAAATTATAAGTATAAGAGATAAAAGTAACAAGTTATTAAAGAGGAGCAGTAGAAAATAACAATACACACAGGGGGAGCAGGCACAGAGTCAATGTGCGGGTGAAACGGGTAGTTGAGGTAGTATGTACATGTAGGTAGAGGTAATTAAGGTGACTATGCATAGATGACAACAGAGAGTGGCAGTGGTGTGGAGAAGGGATAGGGGGCAATGTGAAAATTCTAGATGTTCAGGATTCTTACGGCTCGGGAGTAGAAGCTGTTTAGAAGCCTCTTGGACATAGACTTGGCGCTCTGGTAACGCCTGTGGTAGCAGAGAGAACAGTCCATGACTAGGTTGGCTGGAGTCTTTGACAATTTTCAGGGCCTTCCTCTGACACCGCCTGGCATAGAGGTCCTGGATGGCAGGAAGCTTGGCCCCAGTGATGTCCTGGGCCATTCACACTACCCTCTGTAGTGCCTTGCGGTCAGAGGTCGAGCAGATGCCATACCAGGCAGTGATGCAACCAGTCAGGATACTCTCGATGGTGCAGCTGTAGAACCTTTGAGGATTTGAGGACTAAATATTTTTAGTCTCCTGAGGTGGAATAGGTTTTGTTGTGCCCACTTCACGACTGTCATGGTGTGCTTGGACCATGTTAGTTTGTTTGTGATGTGGACACCAAGGAACTTAAAGCTCTCAACCTGCTCCACTGCAGCCCCGTCGATGAGAATGGAGGCGTGCTGGGTGCTCTCTTTCCTGTAGTCCATAACCATCTCCATTGTCTTGATCACATTGAGGGAGAGGTTGCTGTCCTGGCACCGCACTGCCAGGTCTTTGACCTCCTCCTTACAAGCTGTCTCGTTGTTGTCAGTGATCAGGCCTACCACTGCTATGTCATCGGCAATTTTAATCATGGTGTTGGAGTCGTGCCTGGCCGTGCAGTCATGCGTGAACAAGGAGTACAGGAGGGGGCTGAACACGTGCCTCTGAGGGGCCCCTGTGTTGAGGATCAGCGTGGCGGATGTGTTGTTACCTACCCTTACCACCTGGGGGCGGCCCGTCAGGAAGTCCAGGATCCAGTTGCAGAGGGAGGTGTCCTTAGCTTAAGGATGAGATTTGAGGGCACTATGGTGTTGAACGCTGAGATGAAGCCAATGAAAAGCATTCTCACATAGGTGTTCCCTTTGTCCAGGTGGGAAAGGGCAGTGTGGAGTGCAATAGAGACTGCATCATCTGTGGATCTGTTGGGGTGGTATGCAAATTGGAGTGGGTCTAGGGTTTCTGGGATGATGGTGTTGATGTGAGCCATGACTAGCCTTTCAAAGCACTTCATGGCTAGAGACGTGAGTGCTACGGGTCGGTGGTAATTTAGGCAGGCTGCCTTAGTGTTCTTGGGCACAGGCACTATGGTGGTCTGCTTAAAACTTTTGGTATTACAGACTCGGACAGGGAGAAGTTGAAAATGTCAGTGAAGACACTTGCTAGTTGGTTAATGCATGCTCGCAGTACATGTCCTGGTAATCCATCTGGTCCTGCAGCCTTGTGAATTTTCCTGTCTAAAGGCCTTACTCACATCGGCTGCGGAGAGCGTGATCACACAGTCTTCCGGTACAAGCTGATGTTCTCATGCATGTTTCAGTGTTATTTGCCTCGAAGCGAGCATAGAAGTAGTTTAGCTTGTCCGGTAGGCTTGTGTCACTGGTAGGCTTGTCACTGGGCAGCTCGGCTGTGCTTCCCTTTGTAGTCTGTAATGGTTTGCAGGCCCTGCCACATCCGATGAGCGTCAGAGCTGGTGTAGTACGACTCAGTCTTAGTGCTGTATTGATCCTTTGCTTGTTTGATGGTTCGTCGGAGGGCATAGCGGGATTTCTTATAACCTGTTAGGGCTCATGCGAATTTTCGCAGCTTTTTGTTAAAAATCGCGCAACATTTCAGCGCCCTGCTACTCATGCCAGGAATATAGTATACGCATAGGATTAGAATGTGTGGATAGAAAACACTCAGACGTTTATAAAACTGGTTAAATCACGGCTGTGACTATAACAGAACGTGCGTTTCATCGAAAAGTGCAGGAAAATCTGATCACTGAAAATGGGAAAATATATCCATGCGCCACTTCAACCAATTGTTAAAGGTGAACCACAATAAATGGGGCCGAGGTTGCAATGCCTACAGCTTCCACACGATGTCAACAGTCTTGTCATTTGCCTACTATTTGTTTCTTGGTCAAAAAGAAACAAGGCAGCGCAGTTCTTCCGGTCTCCGACCAGATATTTTGATTGAGATTTACCCGGACATTATTTCCAGACGTACAGCTATAGAATATACATCGCCTCGTGATCAATTTGATCGCTTATTAACGTTTACTAATACCTAAAGTTGCATTACAAAAGTATTTCGAAGTGTTTTGTGAAAGTTTATCGTCGACTTTTTCAATTTTAAAAAATGACGATGCGTTATCAAACTCAGTTTTTTCCTTGATTACACAGTCTTCATAGATCGATATCTAGGCTATATATGGACCGATTTAATCGAAAAAAAAGACCCAACAGTGATGTTTATGGGACATCTAGGAGTGCCAAGAAAGAAGCTCGTCAAAGGTAATGAACGTTTTATATTTTATTTCTGCGTTTTGGGTAGCCGCAAAATCTGTTGTGTTAGGTGACGTTGCAGTATTTTGGGGGTACATGCTATCAGATAATAGCTTCTCATGCTTTCGCCGAAAAGCATTTTACAAATCTGACTTGGTGGATAGATTCACAACGTGTAGCTTTAATTCACTACATTGAATGTGTATTTTAATTTAAGTTTAATGAAAGTTTGAGTTTTATCAAAAACTATTGGTGGCGCTCTGAAATTCCGCTGAGTGATGTTCCTGCATGGGGACTGTATTCTGCGTCACGACTCAGTCTTAGTGCTGTATTGATCCTTTGCTTGTTTGATGGTTCGTCGGAGGGCATAGCGGGATTTCTTATAAGCTTCCGGGTGAGAGACCCGCTCCTTGAAAGCAGCAGCTCTAGCCTTTAGCTCACTGCGGATAATGCCTGTAATCCATGGTTTCTCGTTGGGGTATGTACGTGCGGTCGCTGTGGGGACGATGTCATCGATGCACTTATTGATGAAGCCAATGATAGATGTGGTGTACTCCACAATGCCATTGGAGGAATCGCAGAACATATTCCGCCATAAGCAAACAAGAAAGCGCTCACCCAGAGGAGGTGCACCTAGTACCCTGGGTCTTTAATGCAGGGAAACTTAAATCAGTTTTACCTCATTTCTATCAACATGTTAAATGTGCAACCAGAGGGAAAAGAACTCTGGACCACCTATACTCCACACACAGAGATGCATACAAAGCTCTCCCTCACCCTCCATTTGGCAAAAATTATACATTTTCATTTTTAAAAAGGCTGGCATTTGAGTTACCGTGAAGCGCTTTGTTATTAAATAAAAAATTGGCATAATTTCGGACTACACAATTGAATAGTACATTTGTCTTGATTGTGTTAACATGCACCCAAATGTGCTAGCAAAACGGTCCTGTATCTTAGCATCTGCTTCATCTGACCACTTTTTTATTGACCGAGTCACTGGTGCTTGCTGCTTTAATTTTTTTATTGTAAATCAGATTATGTTCCGATTTGCTAAATGGAGGGTGAGGGAGAGCTTTGTAAGCATCTCGGTGCCTCTCTCGGTGCGCCTCCTCTCGGTGAGCGTTTTCTTGTTTGCTTATGGCGGAATACATCTCATTCACATTAAACTGATTTAGGTTTCCCTGCATTAAAGTTCCCGGCTACTAGGTGCGCCTCCTCTGGGTGAGCGTTTTCTTGTTTGCTTATGGCGGAATACATCTCATTTAATGCTATCTTGGTGCCAGCCTCTGACTGTGGTGGTATGTCAACAGCTACAAAGAATATAGATGAAAACTATCTCGGTAGGTAATGTGGTATGCAACTTATCATGAGAAACTCTACCTCAGGCGAGCAATGGCTCGAGACTTCCTTAGATATCGTGCACCAGCTGTTGTTTACAAAAAATACAAAGACTGCCGCCCCTTGTCTTACCAGATGCCGCTGTTCTATCCTGCCAGTACATTGTATAACCAGCCAGCTGTATGTTGATATTGTCATCGTTCAGCCACTACTCTGTGAAGTATAAGATGTTACAGTTTTAATTTCCCATTGGTAGTTAAATTTTCCCAACACCACCACAGTCCATTTTATTGTGCAAAGATTGCATGTTTGCGAGCAGAATGGATGGGTGTGGGGGTTTATTTGATCGCCTCCTACTCCTCAGAAGGTAGCCCTCCTTCTGGCCTCTCTTTCTCCGCCTCCTCTTCACGCAGATCACTGGGGTCAGGGCCTGTCCGTAAGGGAGCCGTATGTCCTCCAGCTCGTCAGGGTCGTGAAAGAAGAAAAATAATTCTGCTTGTCTGTGGTAATCGCAGTCCTTATGTCTAGAAGTTATTTTCGGTCCTAAGAGACGGTAGCAGCAACATTATGTACAAAAATAAGAAAAAAATAAGTTACAAACAATGCAGATAAACAAACAAAAAAACACAATCGTGTGGGGCACGTAAAACGTCTGCCTTCTGCTCAGGCGCCATTTTAAAAAGCTTTAACTCTCCCAGGGGAAATTATATACCATTTCCAGCCTTTCATAATAAAATAATTAGACCTCCCACAATCCTCTTCACCCTCATCATTCAGATCTATCAAATTCAATCACCCCTTTCATCCTCATCATCATTCTGTTCATTGAAGTTACATGCACCATTATCAGTTTCTGTGGTTTCTAAAGCCAATTCATCCATTGATGGTGGTAATGTGCTGAATGCATTAACAGCACAGGTATTTTTGGAAATAGAGCTGAACCTCTTGAATTCTGAGTTATTTGACAAAGATACTGTTTGTGTCATACAAATGGCAGAATTTTGTCTTCTGGTACTACTCTGAAAAAAAAATATAAACACAAAATGTAAATTGTTGGTCCCATGATTCATGAGCTGAAAGAAAAATCCCATACATTTTCCAAAGGCAAAAAAACATTATTTCTCTCAAATTGTGTGCACAAATTTGTTTACATTCCTGTTAGTGCACTTTTCTTCTTTGCCAAGATAATCCATCCATTTGACAGGCATATCAAGAAACAGATTAAACAGCATGATCATTACACAGGTGCACCTTGTGCTACGGACAATACAATTCTACTTTAAAATGTGCAGTTTCGTCACACAACACAATGCCACAGATGTCTCAAGTTTTGAGGGAGCGTACAATTGGCATGCTGACTGCAGGAATGTACGCCAGAGAATTTAATGTTAATTATTCTACCTAAAGCTGCCTCCGACGTCATTTTAGAGAATTTAGCAGTATGTCCAGCTTGCCTCACAAGTACTTCTGTCTGTAAGTAATAAAGCCCTTTTGTGGGGAAAAACTAATTCTTATTGGCTTGGCCTGGCCTGGCTCCCCAGTGGGTGGGCTTATGCTCTCCAATTCCCACCCATGGCTGCACCCATGCCCAGTCGTGAAATCCATTGATTAGGTCCTAGTTAATGTATTTCAATTGACTCAATTCCTTACATGAACTGTAATTCAGTAAAATCATTGAAATTGTTTCATGATGCATTTATATTTTTATAAAGTATATTAAAAAATCAAAATGTTTCATCTGTATGTGACTGGGGGTGGATTAGAAAAAAGTGATGCTCCTTTCTCCTCATCTGTCAATTACACGATGCACCCATTTCTTTATGTACAATTTGAAAACTGGTCGGCCTAATATTGTCACTCATCAGATTGTCAATTTAATCTTGTCTATAGGCTTACTCTTATTATGTGTGAAATTAGTTTCGGTATCGTTTAGGTGTAGTTTCGATGGGCCGGCTGTGTATGTTTGTTTCCCACTCATCAACCTGGATAGAGTCAGGCATATGTTTTGCGTTATTCTAAAGGCCTACTGCCACACATATACAGTATTATACCTATCATCAGCATGCTTTTGTTTCCCTTACAATACATGTGATTAGTAATAGAGTTATAGTAAATGAAACAGTCCCTTTTTACAAAGTCAAATGTAAAAGAGAATGGTATCATCCTGCGGTTAAATTATTGACATGAGCGCCAACGCTGGCAAATAGGCTTAGCACAAACTCATCATTACACCATTGTTCTTCTAAATTAAATCAACCTCTTTACCCTCATCATTCAGTTAGGCCTAATTTAAATCCATTTGTGAAGTAACTTGCACAATTATAGATCATTCCAACCATTTGTCATTCATTCAGTGGGCTGGCATCGTTTGCTTGACGAGATAGAGTCAATGTCATATTTAACATTATTCTAAAGGCCTACTGCAACATGTAGCATGCATTTGTTTCCCATGCAATACATGTGATAGAGTTAAAGTAAATAAAACATAAAAGAGTCCCATAATAGCTTCTTTAAAGTAACATGTAAAAGAGAATGGTATCAACCCGCAAGGCATATGGTCAAATGATTTGCTGCTGATAAATAGTGAAAACACCATTACACTATTGTCTTTCTAAATTAAATCAACCTCTTCACACTCCTTATCATTGTTAAGCCTGACTTGAATTCAATTGGGTAGTAAGGTGCACTGTCATCGCCCATTCATCCATATCAAATTGTATTTGTCACGTGCGCCGAATACAACAGGTACAGTGAAACGCTTACTTAACCAACAAAGCTTTAAGATATTTTAAGAAAAAAAAAGTATAAAGTAAAAAATGGATAAGTAAAAAAATAGAAAATAAATGTCAAATATTTAAACAGCAGCAGTAAAATAACAATAGCGAGGCTATATAGAGGGGGCACTGGTACAGAGACAATATGCGAGGGCACCAGTTAATCGAGGTAATTTGTACATGTACGTAGAGTTAAAGTGACTATGCATAGATAATATCAAATCAAATGTATTTATATAGCCCTTCGTACATCAGCTGATATCTCAAAGTGCTGTACAGAAACCCAGCCTAAAACCCCAAACAGCAAGCAATGCAGGTGTAGAAGCACGGTGGCTAGTAAAGCTCCCTAGAAAGGCCAAAACCTAGGAAGAAACCTAGAGAGGAACCAGGCTATGAGGGGTGGCCAGTCCTCTTCTGGCTGTGCCGGGTGGAGATTATAACAGAACATGGCCAAGATGTTCAAATGTACATAAAAAACCAGCATGGTCAAATAATAATAATCATAGGCAGAACGGTTGAAACTGGAGCAGCAGCACGGCCAGATGGACTGGGGACAGCAAGGAGTCATGCCAGGTAGTCCTGAGGCATGGTCCTAGGGCTCAGGTCCTCCGAGAGAGAGAAAGAAAGAGAGAAAGAGAGAATTAGAGAGAGTATACTTAAATTCACACAGGACACCGGATAAGACAGGAGAAGTACTCCAGATATCCAGATATAACAAACTGACCTAGCCCCCCGACACATAAACTACTGCAGCATAAATACTGGAGGCTGAGACAGAAGGGGTCAGGAGACACTGTGGCCCCATCCGATGATACCCTGGAAACAGGGCCAAACAGGAAGGATATAACCCAACCCACTTTGCCCAAGCACAGCCCCCACACCACTAGAGGGATATCTTCAACCACCAACTTACCATCCTGAGACAAGGCCGAGTATAGCCCACAAAGATCTCTGCCACGTCACAACCCAAGGGGGGCGCCAACCCAAAGAAGTTCATGAATGTATTACTGCTGAAGTGAAAGCCATCCTCTCTTGGGGAATGCTGCTTTTTAGTGAGCTTTGCGACAGTATCAAAAATACATTTCGGATTGTTCTTATTTTCCTCAATTAAGTTGAAAAATAGGATGATCGAGCAGCAGTAAGGGTTCTTCGATACTGCACGGTACTGTCTTCCCAAGCTAGTCGGAAGACGTCCAGTTTGGTGTGGCGCCATTTCCGTTCCAATTTTCTGGAAGCTTGCTTCAGAGCTCGGGTATTTTCTGTATACCAGGGAGCTAGTTTCTTATGAGAAATGTTTTTAGTGTTTAGGTGTGCAACTGCATCTAGGGTATTGCGCAAGGTTAAATTGAGTTCCTCAGTTAGGTGGTTAATGGATTTTTGTCCTCTGACGTCCTTGGGTAGACTGTGTGTGGAGTAGGATTTTGGATAGGATATACATGATAGGATATACATGATAGGATATAGGTAGGATATACATGATCGTAGTTTGTCTATTTTATTATTGACGAATAGGACCGATGGCAAAAGTAGATTACCCTCTCGGCGACCGATCCTTATAAGGCCCCCGGACCTTCGACCTCGATACCTCCGACTCTTTCTCCTGCGAATGACAGGGATGAGGACCTTGTCGGGTGTCTGAAGTAAATCCTTCCTGTCTGACTCATTAAAGAAAAAGTACTCCTCCTGTACTGGGTGAGTAATTGCTGTCTTGTCATCTAAAAGCTCTTTTCGGTCATAAGACACGATGGCAGAAACATTATGTACAAAATCAGTTACAAATAACGCAAAACAAACATACACAGTAGCACAATTGGTTTCGGGACCGTAAAACGGCAGCTATCTCTTTTGGCGCCATACTTGTTACCCCTTGTTACCAATTTGTCATTCATTCAGTGAGGAGAGAGAGACGCATTAGCACCTCCCCCAACAGAGACAAAACTCCAGATTATACCTCTCATCAGCAGCTTCTCAGAAACAAACTCCTTCACTCCTGACTCAAAGAAGGATTCACCACACACAACATACATTCCCCCCACTTCAGGACTTCAGACATACAGTATATCACAAAAGTG
The DNA here is from genome assembly GCF_023373465.1 of Oncorhynchus keta. Taxonomy (NCBI): domain Eukaryota; kingdom Metazoa; phylum Chordata; class Actinopteri; order Salmoniformes; family Salmonidae; genus Oncorhynchus; species Oncorhynchus keta. The sequence goes on from NC_068450.1 coordinate 46,646,596, forward strand.
AGTACACCCCTCACATTTTTGTAAATATTTGAGTATATCTTTTCACGTGACAACACTGAAGAAATGACACTTTGCTACAATGTAAAGTAGTGAGTGTACAGCTTGTTTAACAGTGTAAATTTGCTGTCCACTCAAAATAACTCAACACACAGCCATTAATGTCTAAACCGCTGGCAACAAAAGTGAGTACACCCCGAAGTGAAAATGTCCAAATTGGACCCAATTAGCCATTTTCCCTCCCCAGTGTCATGTGACTCATTAGTGTTACAAGTTCTCAGGTGTGAATGGGGAGCAGGGGGTTTAAATTTGGTGTCATCGCTCTCACACTCCCTCATACTGACTGGTCACTGGAAGTTCAACATGGCACCTCATGGCAAAGAACTCTCTGAGTATCTGAAAAAAAGAATTGTTGCTCTACATAAAGATGGCCTGGGCTATAAGAAGATTGCCAAGACCCTGAAACTTAGCTGCAGCACGGTGTCCAAGACCATACAGCGGTTTAACTGGACAGGTTCCACTCAGAACAGGCCTCGCCATGGTCGACCAAAAAGTTTAGTGCACGTGCTCAGCGTCATATCCAGAGGTTGTCTTTGGGAAATAGACGTATGAGTGCTGCCAGCATTGCTGCAGAGGTTGAAGGGGTGGGGGGTCAGCCTGTCAGTAATCAGACCATACGCCGTACACTGCATCAAATTGGTCTGCATGGCTGTCGTCCCAGAAGGAAGCCTCTTCTAAAGATGATGCACATGAAAGCCCGCAAACAGTTTGCTGAAGACAAGCAGACTAAGGACATGGATTACTGGAACCATGTCCTGTGGTCTGTTGAGACCAAGATAAACTTATTTGGTTCAGATGGTGTCAAGCGTGTGTGGCGGCAACCAAGTGAGGAGTACAAAGACAAGTGTGTCTTGCCTACAGTCAAGCATGGTGGTGGGAGTGTCCTGGGGCTGCATTACATTTACATTTAAGTCATTTAGCAGACGCTCTTATCCAGAGTGACTTACAAATTGGTGCATACACCTTATGACATCCAGTGGAACAGCCACTTACAATAGTGCATCTAAATCTTTTAGGGGGGGTGAGAAGGATTACTTACCCTATCCTAGGTATTCCTTGAAGAGGTGGGGTTTCAGGTGTCTCCGGAAGGTGGTGATTGACTCCGCTGTCCTGGCGTCGTGAGGGAGTTTGTTCCACCATTGGGGGCCAGAGCAGCGAACAGTTTTGACTGGGCTGAGCGGGAACTGTACTTCCTCAGTGGTAGGGAGGCGAGCAGGCCAGAGGTGGATGAACGCAGTGCCCTTGTTTGGGTGTAGGGCCTGATCAGAGCCTGGAGGTACTGAGGTGCCGTTCCCCTCACAGCTCCGTAGGCAAGCACCATGGTCTTGTAGCGGATGCGAGCTTCAACTGGAAGCCAGTGGAGAGAGCGGAGGAGCGGGGTGACGTGAGAGAACTTGGGAAGGTTGAACACCAGACGGGCTGCGGCGTTCTGGATGAGTTGTAGGGGTTTAATGGCACAGGCAGGGAGCCCAGCCAACAGCGAGTTGCAGTAATCAAGACGGGAGATGACAAGTGCCTGGATTAGGACCTGCGCCGCTTCCTGTGTGAGGCAGGGTCGTACTCTGCGGATGTTGTAGAGCATGAACCTACAGGAACGGGACACCGCCTTGATGTTAGTTGAGAACGACAGGGTGTTGTCCAGGATCACGCCAAGGTTCTTAGCGCTCTGGGAGGAGGACACAATGGAGTTGTCAACCGTGATGGCGAGATCATGGAACGGGCAGTCCTTCCCCGGGAGGAAGAGGAGCTCCGTCTTGCTGAGGTTCAGCTTGAGGTGGTGATCCGTCATCCACACTGATATGTCTGCCAGACATGAGTATATCAGCCTACCACAGAAACCCCAAACTGAGGGGCCACTTAGTCTATACCAAATTTTCCAACAAACCACCTATTGAACAACAACACTGTAGGCCACTCCCACATATTCAAAATCCACATGCACACACCTCCAGTCTTATCCAACAACTGATGACCATTAAGAGCACTATCATTGTCTATGTCATAATATGCATACTATGTCACAACATTTATATAAGAGAAACCAGCCACACCATCTTGACACGCCTCAAACATCTTAAAATCCAACCCACAAATGTTCCTACTTGTCCGAATTTTCCTTGTTGTACTTTTCTTGTGACGACTTATCCCCACAAGGATGGTAAAACCAAACACACACACACACACACACACACACACACACACACACACACACACACACACACACACACACAGCCCTTGTGTGACCATGTAGGGTGGAGCGGCCTCAGAAATGGGGTTGTAATAAAGTATCTGCTTGAAAGGAAAAACAAGAGATTTGTTTGCCACCCCTTGAAATAACAAGTCTCTCTATTTGTCTCTCCTCCCCCTCCCCTCCCAGAGGACCTGAGCCATAGGACCATGCCTCAGGACTACCTGGCCTGACGACTCCTGGCTGTCCCCGTCCCCAGTCCCCCGGGTCGCGCTGCTGACCCGAGTTTCTGCGGTTATGCCTGCGGCTATGGAACCCTGGGATGTTCACCGGATGTCCCCTCAATCTCTCTCTCCACCTCTTCCTTTCTCTCTCTCTCTCACTCTCTTTCTCTTTCACTCTCTACTGCAACTGCTGTCTCAACCTCTGAATGCTATGAAAAGCCAACTGACATTTAATCCTGAGGCACTGACCTGTTGCACCCTCTATATCCACTGTGACTATTATATGACCCTGCTTGTCATCTATGAACGTTTGAACATCTCGAAGAACGATCTGGCCTTAATGACCATGTACTCTTATAATCTCCACCCGGCACTGCCAGAAGAGGACTGGCCACCCTCAGAGCCTGGTTCCTCTCTAGGTGTCTTCCTAGATTCCTTCATTTGTGGTTAGTTTTTCCTAGCCACCGTGCTTCTACATCTGCATTGCTTGCTCTTTGGGGTTTTAGGCTGGGTTTCTGTATAAGCACTTTGTGACAACTGCTGATGTAGAAAGTACTTTATAAATAAATGTTATTGAAATTTGATTCAACTGTCTGTGGCAACGGGGTCAAATGGTCAACTATGTAACATGTCTTGTGCCAGCCGGCTTAGATCTTCTTACAAGTCCAGTGTGTTGGTTTCCCTTGCTGCACATCTTGAATTGAAATAGATTGTTGTGTCACAGCATAAGGTGGAAGATCACATGGAGTTTAAGGGGGTGATAACTAACACTGGGATAAAAAAAAGTCAACCACATAATTTCCTGTCACAAAATCCTGGTCCAAATTTCGACACCTCCTGCTGATTTGGCCTGTTTTTTGCTAAGTTTTATTTTGATTTATTTTTATCTTGTTCGAAAGTGTTTGTTTCAAAACTTGCTACCAACTAGCTAACAAGGTTGCAATGGAGTTTCCAGCGCTGTAGAAGTTTATTAATTAAGCCCTTGTCCAGGACAATATTGACAATCCGGAGTTAAAATGCAGCAATTGTTTGCTTGCAGAGGATTACAGGAATGAGGCAGTTATCCTTAGTAAGCAAATTTCAATTCTGCACAAACTTATAGGGAAAATCCCTTAATTATACACCTGTCAGCAATGGGTGTGGCTGAAATATAAGAATCCACTCATTTGAAGGGGTGTCCACATACCTATGTATATACAATGCCTTCAGAAAGTATTCACACACCTTGAATTTTTCCACATTTTGTAGTGTTACAGCCTGAAATTTAAATTGTGATTTTGTGTCACTGGCCTTCTGTACCCCACACATACAATTATCTGTAAGGTCCCTCAGTCAAGCAGTGAATTTCATCCACAAAATCAACCACAAAGACCAGGAAGGTTTTCGAATGGCTCACAAAAGGGCAAGTTTTAGTAGATAGGTAAAAATGAAAAAAAAATGGTTGAATATCCCTTTTGAGTATGTTGAAGTTATTATTCACACTTTGGATGGTGTATCAATACACCCAGTCACTACAAAGATACAGGAAACCTTCTATCTCAGTTGCCGGAGAGGAATGAAAACGCTCAGGGATTTCAACACAAGTAACCTTACTCAAATATTCCAATAAAATGTCGTAATAACGAGCCCACAATAACGGACCGAACATACATAAAACAATCACGCACAAAAACCATGGGGAAAACAGAGGGTTAAATAATGAACATGTAATTGGGGAATTGAAACCAGGTGTGTTTTAACAAAGACAAAACAAATGGAAAATGAAAAGTGGATCGGCGATGGCTAGAAGGCTGGTGACGTCGACCGCCGAACACGGCCCGAACAAGGAGAGGGACCGATTTCGGCGGAAGTCGTGGCAATTCAGCTGTCTTAACCTACCACAATACCTGTTTTCTCTATTGCTTTAGGAACAAAATCAACACACTTGCAACCATGGGACAAAACAGATGAGGTTGGATTAGATTGTTAACAACATGCAAACTATATTTCTTCTCCATTGTTTATTGAAAACACAAATAAATGTGCACAATGACCACTTGTTTTCTCAAATACATCATTACAGTTGTTGCTTACTAGTAGCTAGCTAGTGACTTTGAGCCATGTTTGCATTGACATGAAATCATTCAAAACACGATAAAACAAAACACGGTATCAATAACAAGATGACACATGCTGAAATGAGCCACTTACGATCCCCCACATGGTAGTGTCTTGTCATTCTTGCTAGCAATCTGGCCAACCGTAATCACAACAGGCCACTTCTGCCCCATGGAAGCGTGGACATCATTTTCGTGACATTGTCAGCCAAGCCATCTATGTAAATGCTACGAGTAAATAATTGTTGCAAACACACACACAATCTATTCACTTACTCCTGCAAATACAACAACCATCTGTGTTTGCTGGGCTGCATCTCTCGCCCTCTTTCTCAAAAAAAATGTCTCTATGTTCATCTTTTATAAGTTAGAAAAACAATGTTAACTCAGCTATCCAGCTTTGATTTCTCAACAGATAATTTCTCAAGTTAATTGAGCTGAAGTTACCAAAGTAGCAAACGTCATGTTAGCCATGTAAGCCTTAAGTTAGCTAGTTAGCTTTATTTGCATTTGTTTTAGCATATTTGGACAGCAATTGATTAGACAGTAATTTCTTAATTAATTAGTGATACTTTTCGGGTGGTGAACAGAGTGCCAGTACTTGGATTCAGTGTCCAGATAGCTAACTTAATCAATTACTCTCAAAACCCATTCATGGAATTTGCTAGGTAGCTAATGTTAGCAGCACTGCTAGCAATACTGGATCGTCAGTGTAGCTTTTGAGTAAAGATGCTGAAATGTAAGTTACTCGAATCTGGCTTACTGTGAGGTCAATAACACTGAATAGCAAGGATCACATCATGGGGTAACAAAATGTGCTAGCTATAGTAGTAGTAAGCTAACAAAGTTTACCTCCACTTCTCCTTCTCATCTTTACGCTCTCCCTCAGAGAATGCGCCGTCTCCGCGTGCCCAAATATAATTTCTTTAGATGAATCAAAAAATGACTTTGGAAATCCACTCCGCCTCCAAAAGTGCCATCGTACACAGAAATGCTGGTTTTGGCAGCACTAAAAAGGCAGGCCAGGCCTCATGATTGGAGTATTCATTGCAGTGTAGCCTAGTTTGTTTTACACCATCCCAGCAGGGCAGAAGACTCAGGGCTGAGACAAGATCACTTGAAGGTGAACGGAAAGGCTCTGGAGTAACGACCCGCCCTTGCTGTCTCTGCCTGGCCGGTTCCTCTCTCTCCACTGGGATTCTCTGCCTCTAACCCTATTACAGGGGCTGAGTCACTGGCTTACTGGTGCTCTTTCATGCCGTCCCTAGGAGGGGTGCGTCACTTGAGTGGGCTGACTCACTGACGTGATCTTCCTGTCTGGGTTGGTGCCACCCCTTGGGTTGTGCCGTGGCGGAGATCTTTGTGGGCTATACTCGGCCTTGTCTCAGGATGGTAAGTTGTTGGTTGAAGATGTCCCTCAAGTGGTGTGGGGGCTGTGCTTTGGCAAAGTAGGTGGGGTTATATCCTTCCTGTTTGGCCCCATCCAGGGGTAACATCGGATGGGGCCACAGTGTCTCCTGACCACTCCTGTCTCAGCCTCCAGTATCTATGCTGCAGTAGTTTATGTGTCGGGGGGCTAGGGTCAGTTTATAAAATCTGGAGTACTTCTCCTGTCTTATCCGGTGTCCTGTGTGAATTTAAGTATGCTCTCTCTAATTCTTTCTTTCTCTCTCTCGGAGGACGTGAGCCCTAGGACCATGTCTCAGGATTACCTGGCATGATGACTCCTTGCTGTCCCCAGTCCACCTGGCCATGCTGCTGCTCCAGTTTCAACTGTTCTGCCTGCGGCTATGGAATTCTGACCTGTTCACCGGACGTGCTACCTGTCCCAGACCTGCTTTTTTCAACTCTCTAAAGACAGCAGGAGCGGTAGAGAAACTCTTAATGATCGGCTATGAAAAGCCAACTGACATTTACTCCTGAGGTGCTGACTTGCTACACCCTCGACAACTACTGTGATTATTATTATTTGACCATGCTGGTCATTTATGAACATTTGAACATCTTGGCCATGTTCTGTTATAATCTCCACCCGGTACAGCCAGAAGAGGACTGGCCTCCCCTCATAGCCTGGTTCCTCTCTAAGTTTCTTCCTAGGTTTTGGCCTTTTTAGGGAGTTTTTCCTAGCCACCGTGCTTCTACACTTGCATTACTTGCTGTTTGGGGTTTTAGGCTGGGTTTCTGTACAGCACTTTGATATATCAACTGATGTAAGAAGGGCTATATAAATACATTTGATTTGATCACTTTCATAGCAGCCACATACAGCATCATCAATTTGCTCGTTGTAATAATTCCTTCTCGCATCAACAAGCTCTCCACCTCTCACATTTTCCCGTCACTTGTGGACTTCAGTGCACAACACAACAGCTGTCTGTGATGAGGCAAGAAATATTATGTCCAAGCTTACATAAAAAGCATTCCTCCCTCTTTTGATTCAGGTTGTTGAGTAGGCTAAAATAGCTGCATTGGCTAGCTAAGTGAGTTAAAATTCAACAAAATATAGATCTCTCTCTCTCTCTCTCTCTGCTAGTTCTCCATAATTTTGGAAGAAATGTATTTGTTCGAAACTGTTCAACTGCTGTCTTTCTCTCTCTTTGAGTCAACTACTCTGCACACTTTATGCACTGCAGTGCTAGCTAGCTGTAGCTTATGCTTTCAGTATTCAATTAATTCTCTGATCCTTTGATTGGATGGACAATATGTCAGTTCATGCTGCAAGAGCTCTGATAGTTTGGAGGACATCCTCCGTAAGTAGTCCTAATTTCTGTGAAAGTCTAAGGAAGGAGGTGAGAACCATGAGCCTTTTAAGTTTGTATTTCAGTCCATGTACCCTTGTAGAACGGAAAATAGCTGTACACTGGCTACACCATGGTGCTACCCTAGAGGGTGCTGTTGAGGCTACTGTAGACCATTGCAAAACAGTCTGTTTTAATCAGTTATTGGGTGACATGTTTAGTATAGTTTTATTTAAAAAGGATACATTTTATTTGTTTCACTTCCCTCCGTCCTCTGAGGAGTCTCCACTGTGACACCAACCGATAGCCATTATGACACTACAGTAGATACACACCACACACACACAGATCCCCCCCCCCCCTACACACACAAACACATACATGCTGCATATTCCCTGCAGGAAACCAACCAAGTCAACTCAACCTTTGAACATTTTAAGTCAAAGCTATGAAAGAGGCTCTCAGGTGGAAGAACTACTCAGAGCAGAATCCCTCCAGGAGACATTTAAAATGTAATTGAAAAATACAAAAAATGTAAGTGGACAGTCAATGACTGGTCTCTCTTACACCCGGCAATTAGGCTACTCCTTTCACCAGAGACTGTCTCTCAGGCGCTCTGTAGAATTTGAACATGATTGAGAAGAGTGAGTGAAGAACCCCGATAAAGCACTCTCAAACAGTCTGTGCTAAATGCTGTATCCTGAACAAGTCATGCTTAGCAGAAGTCTTTGTGGTCTTCCATCCTCGTACTACACCAGGGGTTAAGAACAGATTTAACAGAGACAACTCCTAAGAGACAACTCTCTCCTTAGAAGGTCTGGAATGAGCTTAACCATTGATTTGAGGCCAACATATTCCCATTAACTAATGCAATTTATGTATGAGAATAAAAACCTAAATCAGATTACCACTTCATGGTTTAACACAAGAAGTGCCTGGCCTTTCAGCCTATAAGTACCCGCTAGAGCAGGTATTCCCAAACCTGGAAATACCCACAGGGGGTACGCCAAATAGAAATGTGATTCACATTTCTTTTAAATCTATAAACATTTTTTAAAAATCTTCATTTTCAAACAGTCCATTCATATTTTCCAACGGGGCTATACAGAGTTTTTCTCTCTCGCCTGAGTAGCCTCGTTTCCCTGCCCAAAATAACATTAAACCATCTAGTGTTTAGCAAAAGAACAACACAATGTAAAATACAGGTAGCCTGGTCAAATTCCACTAACGGTCCGTATGTAGCCAAACGTAGCTGCTGCTCATTCCGTTTGCTCGAAAATTGATAAATGGTTAAAAAAAAGTAAGCCCTGCAGCCATAGAGACCAGTTCTACTGGTCGTCATGCTACTTCCAGGAGTACTACAACTGTGCCTGTAGACAACACAAGTTGTTCTGCTTCCACATGCACATCCAATGCTAGCCTCCGTAATTCTACATTTATTGTTAGCCCAGCTAGCATGGACACTGACAGTAGTGAATCTGATGCAGCCAAAGAGCTACTGCCCACTTACCCAGGAAAGCACCGAACAACAGACAGGGATGTTGGACCATCGAAGAGACATATGATGAGAACTACACTGATTTGGGGTTCACTTGTATTGCGAGTAGTGCCTTTCCTCAACCACAGTGTCTTATATCTGCAAAAGTACTATATCACAACTCAATGAAACCTTCACTTTTGCGCAGACATTTAGAAATAAAATGCCAATTTGAAAAATAAGGCATGGGAGTTTTTTGAGCGAGAATTAAGATGACTTTCGAGTAGTAAGACATGTATAAAAGCAACAGATGCCAGTAATAAGAAGGGTCTAGAAGCATCTTATATGGTGAGCTACCGAGTGGCTAGGACAGGCAAACCCCACACTCGTGTGGAGGACTTTAATTCTTACACTGCTGCTGACATGGCTGGGACAATGCTGGGGGAAAAGGCCAAATAAACCTATACAGACAATGACTTCATCAAACAACACTGTTTCATGACGCATCAATGACATGGCAGGATATGTTTTGAAACATTGACTGCTTCGCATACAAGCCAGTGAATTTTATGCGTTACAGTTTGATGAGTCAAAATACCTGGCACTGCTCCTGGTATATGTCCATTACGTTTATGGGGAGACATCCTCTTCTGCAAACCACTGGAAACCAGGGCAACATGAGAGGATATTTTTAAAGAACTGGACAGCTTTGTGACATCAAATGGACTTTGGTGGTCAAGATGTGTTGGTATCTGTACTGATGGCGCAAAAGCCATAACAGGGAGATGAACTCAAGCTTACGGAACAATGTTAAATGTGATAAAGAGAAGCACCTGAGTGAGTTGGGTGCGCAATTATGCAGGTACTTTCCCGAAACGGATGACACAAACAACTGGATTTGTTATCCCTTTCATGCCCTGCCTCCAGTCCACTTACTGTTATCTGAATTGCAACAAGCTGTTCTGTGAAAATTTAATTGAATCATAAGCCACTGCCAGATTTCTGGATTGGGCTGCTCTCAGAGTATCCTGCCTTGGCAAATCACACCAATGCGTGATAAGTAGTAAGGGTAAATTGCATGAACAGATATTTGTGGAAATACTGAATATCTGTGTAAAAGTCCAACTTGTTTTTTTGTTTAGATAGAGTCAAGGATAAATCCTAGTGAAAACGTAGTGCTCAAGCCTATTTTTGTTTCACTTACAATAAAAACATGTAATGGATTATCAATGAGGGGCTATGTTCATTCTCTGGAAAATAATGCACAACGCGGAAGGTGTGTTCCCCACATTATTTTCCAGAGAACGTATTTAGCCACAAGTTGATTATCCCTTTCATACCATGGCTGTCACTTAGCACATTTGCCACTAGAAATGTGTTCATTTGCAAGTAGAAATGTGCTCATTCTCAAGTAGAAATGTGTTCAACATCCACTGAAGTAGCTAGCAAGTTTACTAGATAGCTACAGTAGTTACCATGGTAATCAAACATACTTTCTAGTTCAGCTAACCAACCCATCAGTCCTAGCTTGCTTTTATGAAAACAGTACCAATACTGTTTTCAAATCGGCTTTTGCTTTCAAAAGTAGTTCAAATAAATCTTGTAAAATAAGCTACAGCCAATTACTTCTACTGTGAAAATATACAGTGCGTTATAGGGAAAAATGACACGCTATAGAATTTCCTTCAAGCCAATCAGAAAGGAGTATTTAACAATGCCATTGTAAACAAACAGTGTAAAATACAGTGCATTTGTTTGTATTTATTATGGATCCCAGTTAGCTGTTGCCAAACTATGTTTGTAAATTTGATTAGTAATATAGTTATTGTAACTAAGAGTCCAGTTTCAGCTTCTTTTGACAAAGTAGAAACACAAAAAGGTAATAATAATAGAACCAGCCAGGTGCACAGGTGAAATGACTTGCTGTATTCCTAAACAAAAGCACCAATAGATGAACAATTATAAAGAATTAATTGGTTTACATTAGTGGAAATATATCCATGACAAGATGTAAAAACAATATCGGACACTGTATTTTGCCCTTAACCCCGTGCCTTTATGAATGAATGAATCACGTCTTCTCTTTATGGGGTCTGGTCCAAAAATCAAAGGCAGTGGCCATATTAACTACTGTAGCTATTTTGTTATCAAATGAAATTGTACCAATCGTATATTGGCATGGACCAGAGCTCACATAACCAATGACAAACAACAGATGTTGACCTGGCTAATAATGCACATTTGGCCCTGGTTTGTGTAAACTCCCTCGAGGTTTCTAGACTGTGTCATCTCAAATGTAAACATAACACAATTTTAGCAAACGAAGGAACAGATATGGAGTTGCATCATGTTAGCATTACCATACGGAGCAGGACCTTCTGTTCCAAGAGAGACGTGCAGATTGAATCATCCATATCCAAAATAGACTGTTTTAAAGATGTCTTTGTTTGATGCGCTTATGAGCAGTGTTGTTTTATTATGTTCATTTTTACACAAAACTCAGCTGAATTCACAAGTTCTGTTTACATCTTTTATATATTGCATGCATAATGAAGAGTGAAATCTAGATCTGAACTTAAAGCAGTTACTTTTCTTTTCATAAAAAGAAACAAGGGCACTAATATAATCTTTCCTTCTGCTATCGTAACTAGAGCAGCAACATCAATAGTATCTGCCCTACTTTATTGACTGCCCCAAGGGCAGCAACACCAATAGTATCTGCCCTTAGTAACCGCCCCAAAGGATGCAACATCAGGTTTTTCCTTAGTCCAGTTCTCAGCTGCAAACCTAACAAACACCTTTTATGTAGCACATCAATTAATTAATTAAAGTCACTACAACAAACACTATCCAAGCCTCAAGTGCATATCTGGATATTGCTGAGATATGACATGGCCTAAATTTCAATGTTTGTACTATGTTATTATCATGTTCTTATAACATCCCAGAAGCAAATGCCTACTATGCCTGCTTTGACAACTCACAGAATACCACTACAAACACCTCAGGAACATAGATTTAAATTCACATGAAGGGTTTTAGAGTTGGTTTCAATCTCTCAAGGTACCTCTTATTTTTATCCTGTAATCATTTGAGCCTAAAAACCTAGAAAATCGCACGTGATGTGCCTTTTCTCATCCCCATTTTCAGCAGATGAGCAGGGTAAAGGACTTCATGTGCTTGCCACTGACATGATAACGAGCTCACATTGAAGGCACCTTTCTTCGATCAGCCTCTCTTATCAGCCATTACTGTGTACAGTGGGAGGGCAATCACTTCCCTTCAGCAGAGGGAAATGAAGGCGCTCTCACACATAATAGCAGCCTCTCATTTCTCTAATCGTAATATTAGGTTGGGTATACCACCACAGAGATCTGATTATGCAATAAGGGGGGACGTTGCAATTTAAGGTTGGCTAAAGCAATTTCCGAAGCAAATAATTGGAGATGGATTTCTTTTTATGGATTGGCAAAAGCCCTAAAGCTCAGACTCACTGGTAAGATTGTCAAGGGTTTTGCAGTACTTTGCATCCCCCAACAAAGTGTCGGCAGTCAATTTCTTTTGTGTTCACACAGCAAAGACCTTGGAAATTGTCAGCTACTCAGCCTTGATAAAATACTCCAAACCAGAATGTGCTAGTAGCGTTGTTTGGCAATGCATATCCGTGCGTACTGCTTATGGTTCCAAGCTATCTGTGCTTAATGTTGCTATTTTGTAGAAAGCCCTTGTTGATACTAGCCAGATGGCCACAGCTAGATAACTCCATAGCAAAATGTTGAAGAAACAATTTAATTCACTCTCCATAATCCCATAATCCCATTCTCCATAATCCCATTCTCAGCCCATAGCCAAATGTTTAGCTAGCTAGCCACCATTAACATATTCGCTAGCTGACACAACATAGCTAGCTAGCTAAGTACAATGTACTAACTAGGCAGCTAACACAGGCAGCTGTTTCAAGGAAACTACCTAATCCATTGTGATTTAATTATAATGTCAATAGTAGCAACAGTGGTTAGCTAGCTTGGAGGAAGTGTTTAATATTGTGTGCATTGCGTCAGTGTACTTAGCTAGCTAACATTGCGTAGCCTACATTGCATATGAAGTGTGATACCCTCTTTTTTGGAAGGCGGGGCTCCCCCACGTGAAGGGTTGTGCTCTTTGATTGGCTGTATGTCAGGTTGTTGGCCACTAACAAGTAGAATCTGTAGATTCATCATTACCAGGTCGGCAAGCGGCAAGTACCGCTTTTGTTCTAGCAAGAGGAACAGCCTCACACTGTGATAAGTACCTATCAACAGTCTAACAGCAGTGAGATTCTCAGTGATTCATGAGTAAAACTCCAAACTAATTGACAGCATTTTCCAATCCACCTTGTCAGGGTCACAATGTAAGATGTTTTTTTCTCTAGATCTGCTTCGTGTACACCTAGTGACTGGTAAGAGTTAATATGACACGGCTCTTGACATGATGGTAGACAACACTAACTGTTACTTGGGACGTTGTCTGAGTCAATGACGTCTTGAGGGAATGTAATTTTCACTCCAATTCTAAACTCATAACGTATTGATATTAGATGCTTTTCAGATAAATACAGTACATTTACATTTACATTTAAGTCATTTAGCAGACGCTCTTATCCAGAGCGACTTACAAATTGGTGCATTCACCTTATGACATCCAGTGGAACAGCCACTTTACAATAGTGCATCTAAATCTTTTAAGGGGGGTGAGAAGGATTACTTTATCCTATCCTAGGTATTCCTTAAAGAGGTGGGGTTTCAGGTGTCTCCGGAAGGTGGTGATTGACTCCGCTGTCCTGGCGTCGTGAGGGAGTTTGTTCCACCATTGGGGAGCCAGAGCAGCGAACAGTTTTGACTGGGCTGAGCGGGAACTGTACTTCCTCAGTGGTAGGGAGGCGAGCAGGCCAGAGGTGGATGAACGCAGTGCCCTTGTTTGGGTGTAGGGCCTGATCAGAGCCTGGAGGTACTGAGGTGCCGTTCCCCTCACAGCTCCGTAGGCAAGCACCATGGTCTTGTAGCGGATGCGAGCTTCAACTGGAAGCCAGTGGAGAGAGCGGAGGAGCGGGGTGACGTGAGAGAACTTGGGAAGGTTGAACACCAGACGGGCTGCGGCGTTCTGGATGAGTTGTAGGGGTTTAATGGCACAGGCAGGGAGCCCAGCCAACAGCGAGTTGCAGTAATCCAGACGGGAGATGACAAGTGCCTGGATTAGGACCTGCGCCGCTTCCTGTGTGAGGCAGGGTCGTACTCTGCGGATGTTGTAGAGCATGAACCTACAGGAACGGGCCACCGCCTTGATGTTAGTTGAGAACGACAGGGTGTTGTCCAGGATCACACCAAGGTTCTTAGCGCTCTGGGAGGAGGACACAATGGAGTTGTCAACCGTGATGGCGAGATCATGGAACGGGCAGTCCTTCCCCGGGAGGAAGAGCAGCTCCGTCTTGCCGAGGTTCAGCTTGAGGTGGTGATCCGTCATCCACACTGATATGTCTGCCAGACATGCAGAGATGCGATTCGCCACCTGGTCATCAGAAGGGGGAAAGGAGAAGATTAATTGTGTGTCGTCTGCATAGCAATGATAGGAGAGACCATGTGAGGTTATGACAGAGCCAAGTGACTTGGTGTATAGCGAGAGTACGTACCATTACATAAACTGCATCAGTAAAAGACTTTTAGACTATATGCACTTCACATTTTTATGATGCCTTGTCCTATATTATTTCACTAGGGATATATCCTATAGAATAACATAACTTAATGATGGGTCAAAAAAGAGTCACGAGACATGTTTCTTTAAAGGACCACCTCAGAAGAAGTTGCTGCACCTATTTCAAGTCATTCCTGTCCTAGAGCAAAAATTCTCATTTAGGTTCCACCTTGAAGACTGACGCAGCACAGCAAAATCTCCAGTGTTTTAATTCTTGTGTTAATGATTTTGGAGTCCGGCTTTGCATTTTACAAGAGAAACACCACGAGTGTAAATTAACAATAGAGTCTGGTGTTCAATTCCGGAGTTGTTCAGCTCCGAGCAAGGTTAACTGGAACATCCGGGATATTTTGATAGGGACCTACTTTTGGATGCCATTTTACTACCCTCACATTGAGAAAGTGGCAGCAGTGAGGGAATGGTGATTATTCTTACAATGAAATAGAGGCTACTCATGAGTTTATGATGAATTTGCATAGAATGTAATATCACTGGGTCAAAAAGGGTCAATATCAGGGGATATCTTTATCTATATATTTCTGGATATCTGCTTTCAAAAAAATATATATACATAAGGTGTAGACATGCTCCAGATATGCCTGTCCTTAATGTAATATATGGAGCTAGGATATTCTGGGACAGTTTCTAAATGCATCCGATCCGGACCTTAGAAATCTCCCTGCAATGTACACTTTAGTCATTTTAGCAGACACTCTTATCCAGAGCGACTTACAGTAGTGAGTACATACATTTTCATATATATTTTGTAGATATCTGGTATCAAATCAAATTTGATTTGTCACAGTCTCTGAATACGACAGGTGTGGTAGACCTTACCGAGAAATGTTTACTTACAAGCGCTTAACCAACTATGCAGTTTTAAGAACATAGAGTTAAGAAAATATTTTTCTGAATTAACTAAAGTAAAAACATGTTTAATTGTTTTATTACAAGTAACAAGTAAAGTAATGGGTGAGATACATTCAAGACATGCACCTGATGCGCATTCACCCACTTACATATTTGTAGAATATTTTAACTCCGGAAGGAGTATGTGTCAACATGCTCACATATCTGTAGTCATTGGTTGATCATTGATGTGTCCGTATATACAAAACAATTGTTATTTCAATAGACATCCTTACATGATATGTAATATTCATCCTCGTGTGTTCTGATCGAAAATGGGCTAAATCCAACTCGTGACATGTCCAGCGGCCAAATTATTTGACCTGTTCAGGCATCGAAAATCATTGTGCATCTTCACATGAAGGTGACATAATGTATCTGAGCATACATTTGCACCATATTCAGTAGTAGGCTATACAAGGCACAGAAAGGCAAACATTGTAATATTTCATCCAATTTGCTATTTCCAAAGCTATTTCTGTAAAGAAAAATGCAGCATAGCAAATCCAGAGCTCCAATCACAACACATGTTTTCTGTAAAGATGCAAACATAGGCCAATCTTTGAAAATGTAAAATTATAAAAGTTGCACACCCTCAATACCCCTGCCTGCCCTGTTTGTTGTAGACGGTATAAGTGATGGATGCAGATTGGGTCTTCAGTGGCGGTCCCTCGCAGTCCAGACCCAATCGTCATGGTAGTGTTGGTCTGTGATCCACTCCAAAGTATTGATGCATAAATCATTAATAAAAGTTGTCGATATTACAAGAAATATTGTAATTTCACATAAGCATTCCACAAGTAGGGTTGTGACTGCCGGGCCAATGTGCACGGTGGTAGCGGTGAGTGGGTAAAATCAACGGGGAAGCTAAAAATAGTCAAATTCCAACCTATACTGTATGTGTGATAATTGCGTTGTTTGCTCTATAACATGTTAGTTCATATGCCTTGCCACCATGATATATAGACCTAAGGTCGAGACAATAAGAAGACACAGTGGCAGAATACATTCAACCACACCTGTGTTTCATCACAAAACAGGAGAGCCAAAACAGGAGAGCCTGACCGGTGAAGTCCACAAAGCATATTGTGTGAAACAAACAGATACATGGCATACAGCATGACCAAGTAAGTTAATATTTCCGATATTTTCGGACTACTGAACATTTTATGATTTAGAACCACAGAGAGTTAGGCAACCACAAGTCTCAAAGAAAACAGAAGCTGCTTCAACTATTACAGCACCATTTCAACTTGAACATTTCAACATTATCAAATCACCTATGCTTAACTTTATTTGCATGTAGATAAACTTGACCAAATAGCGGGAATGTTTACTAATGATTAAAAGCAAATGTTTTACTAACTTAGCCTGTCTGTTAAACTTTCTACCTCTCCTCTTTCCAACAGATGATGTGTGTGGGTGCAGAGAGCTATTGGCCATGGCACTTCAGTAAAAAAAAATATTTGTGGACTTTCTTTTATACAATGCACATTTTCATTGCTTCAGAGTAAATATATAACTCTGTCTTCTTTTACACAAAGGCTGGATGTGTCTGACTGTTGATTAATTATTCAACAGCAGTTGACTAGGTTGTTCTGGCTCTGAGGCCTATAATGCGCTAATGCTGTGTCAAATGGACAATGTACCAATCCTCTCCAACCTGACATGGTAAAATTTGATATGGAATATTTCCTTAATTTATATATTAATCCACGCTGATTATGCCCGGTCCTGGCCAATATGCCCCAAATAACTTGCTCATTGTTGCCTATGAAAGGAAGTTTTGCTAGCGAGCAAGCATTTAACCAGGTAGCCTAAGACAACAAAAACTAAAAGCAAGTACTGTATGTAGAAGGATGACATTGCCATTTCTCTACAAGTAGGATGAGTTAACATGTTTTTTTCTACTTGCAAGCACACACATACACACTGAAATAAGTAACCATGGACAGCCACATCATACTTAGCTTACGTTGATTGGACTAAATTGTTTTTGGCATCTTTTACTTGTCACATTTTAACAGTGCCTAATTCTAATAATAAAAAATAAACATATCCTAAAATCTATGTAGGCCAATTTAAACGGTTTTGGCGGTTATTTTATTTTCATGACGGTCTTTATCCATAACCGTCAGCTACACGCTTATTCAATTACCATCACAGCCCTAACCACAAGGTAGCTACTCTACCTGCTTCATTCATGACGAGAAAACTAACCTCAGTCGAGCACATGCATTGTATGTGCTGAGAAAATACTGTATACTATATAGAGCTACGGTCAGTAGGCTATTTGTCATCATATAGAGAAAATATGTCCACATAGTCCTATCTGTATGATATCCAAAAATGATTTGTGCATGAAATAAAAATACGTATTTAATGTTTGTCAAGTTATTGAGCATGTGCTGAACACTCTAAATCCATCAGAAATCGTCCTTATATTCAGCATATCAAAACGCAAATCAAAATCTGGATACGGACCTCAAGCCGAGAGAAGCATATCTGGAATCAACATAGCTTCATATCTTGAATGTGCTGAGAAAATACATATGCGATGTATACAGTCAGTTTTTGTCAACATAAAGGGAGAAAATAGGATGTAAAGTAGGTCAGGATATTACATTAGTCCGTATTTGTCCACAGGAAATGTCCATGTGTGATATACTAAGCAAATCCCAATATCATATAATGTCTAAGGGAGTGAACATATTTATAATAAAGGTTATATGGAGACACTCTGGCCTCTCTGAAATGAAAATGGATGGCCCTCCCTTCAAATCAAATCACATTTTATTAGTCACCATACAACAGGTATACAAAACCTTACAGTGAAATGATTACTTCCAAGCCCCTAACCAACAATGCAATTTGAAAAATATGAATAAGATTAACAAATAAATGTAACAAGTAGTTAAAGAGCAGCAGTAAAATAACAATAGTGAGACTATATACAGGGGGTACCGGTACAGAGTCTATGTGCCCAACCGGTCCCAACCGTTTAGTCAACGTATTTGAGCAGGTAGTCTTCCTGGGGTCCACACAAAACATGAAACTTAATACAGAATGACATAATACAGAACATCAATATACTGTACAAGAACAGCTCAAAGACAGAACAACAGTTGAAGTCGGAAGTTTACATACACTTAGGTTGGAGTCATTTAAACTCATTTTTCAACCACTCCACAAATTTCTTGTTAACAAACTATAGTTTTGGCAAGTCGGTTAGAACATCTACTTTGTAGTAATTATTTCACTTACAACCCCATGTATCACAATTCCAGTGGATCAGAAGTTTACATACTAACACTAAATTGACTGTGGCTTTAAACAGCTAGGAAAATTCAAGAAATTATGTCATGGCTTTAGAAGCTTCTGATAGGCTCATTTACATAATTTGAGTCAATTGGAGGTGTAGCTGTGGATGTATTTCAAGGCCTACCTTCAAACTCAGTGCCTCTTTGCTTGATATCATGGGAAAATCAAAAGAAATCAGCCAAGACCTCCACAAGTCAAGTCTTGGCAATACACAAATTGTAGACCTCCACAAGTCTGGTTCATCCTTGGGAGCAATTTCCAAATGACTGAAGGTACTACGTTCATCTGAACAAAACAATAGTATGCAAGTATAAACACCATGGATCCACGCAGCCGTCATACCGCTCAGGAAGGAGACGTTCTGTCTCCTAGAGATGAACGCACTTTGGTGCGAAAAGTGCAAATCAATCCCAGAACATCAGCAAAGGACCTTGTGAAGATGCTAGAGGAAGCAGGTACAAAAGTATCTATATCCACAGTAAAACGAGTCCTATATCGACATAACCTGAAAGGCCGCTCAGCAAGGAAGAAGCCACTGCTCCAATACCGCCATAAAAAAGCCAGTCTACCGTTTGCAACTACACATGGTGTCACGCCCTGGTCGAAGTAATGTATGTTTGTCTTCATTTATTTGGTCAGGCCAGGGTGTGACATGGGTTATTGTGGTGTGTTTTTGTCATGGGGTTTTTGTGGGGTGTCTAGCATAGTCTATGGCTGCCTGAGGCGGTTCTCAATCAGAGTCAGGTGATTATCGTTGTCTCTGATTGGGAACCATATTTAGGCAGCCATATTCTTTGAGTACTTCGTGGGTGATTGTTCCTGTCTTTGTGTTAGTTGTCACCAGATAGGCTGTATAGGTTTTCACGTTCCGTTTGTTGTTTTGTATTGTTCGTGTTTTTTCGTCTATTAAAGATGTATCGAACTAACCACGCTGCATTTTGGTCTGACTCTCCTTCAACGGAAGAAAACCGTAACACATGGGGACAAAGATCGTACTTTTTGGAGAAATGTCCTCTGGTCTGATGAAACAAAAATAGAACTGTTTGGCCATAATGACCATCGTTATGTTTGGAGGAAAATGGGGGAGGCTTGCAAGCCGAAGAAAACAATCCCAACCGTGAAGCACGGGTGTGGCAGCATCATGTTGTGGGGGTGCTTTGCTGCAGGAGGGACTGGTGCACTTCACAAAATAGATGGCATCATGAGGAGGCAAAATTATGTGGATATATTGAAGCAACATCTCAAGACATCAGTCAGGAAGTTAAAGCTTGGTCACAAATGGGTCTTCCAAATGGACAATGACCCCAAGCATACTTCCAAAGTTGTGGCAAAATGGCTTAGAAACAACAAAGTCAGGGAAATGGAGTGGCCATCACAAAGCCCTGACCACAATCCAATAGAAGATTTGTGGGCAGAACTGAAATAGCATGCGCGAGCAAGAGGTCCAACAATCCTGACCCAGTTATACCAGTTCTGTCAGGAGGAATGAGCAAAAATTCACCCAATTTATTGTGGGAAGCTTGTGTAAGGCAATCCGAATGGTTTGACCCAAGTTAAACAATTTAAAGGCATTGTTAAAAAAATACTAATTGAGTTTATGTAAACTTCTGACCCACTGGGAATGTGATGAAAGAAATAAAAGCTGAAATAAATCATTCTCTCTAGTATTTTTCTGACATTTCACATTCTTAAAATAAAGTGGTGATCCTAACTGACCTAAGGCAAGGAATGTTTACTAGGATTAAATGTCAGGAATTGTGAAAATCTGGGTTTGAATGTATTTGGCTAAGGTGTATGTAAACCTCCTACTTCAATTGTAGGTAGAGTTATTAAAGTGACTATGCATAGACAATAACAGTGTAGCAGCGGCGTAAAAGGGGGGAAGGACAATGCAAATTGTCTGGGTAGCCATATAATTAGATGATCAGGAGTCTTATGGCTCGGGGGTAGAAGCTGTTTAGAAGCCTCTTGGACCTAGACTTGGAGCTCCGGTACCTCTTGCCGTGTGGTAGCTACCACTTTTGTGGCTGGAGTCTCTGAACATTTTTATGGCCTTCTTCTGGCACCGCCTGATATAGAGGTCCTAGATTACAGGAAGATTGGCCCCAGTGATGTACTGGGCCTTATGCACTACCCTCTGTAGTGCCTTGTAGGCGGAGGGCGAGCAGTTGCCATACCAGATATTGATGCTCTCAATGAGAATGGGGGCGTGCTCGGCCCTCCTTTTCCTGTAGTCCACAATCTTGTCCTTTGTCTTGATCACGTTGAGGGAGAGGTTATTTTCCTGGCACCACACGGCCAGGTCTCTGACCTCCTCCCTATAGGCTTACTCGTCGTTGTTGGTGATCATGCCTACCACTGTTGTGTCATTGGCAAACTTAATGATGGTGTTGGAGTCGTGCCAGTCTTGAGTGAACAGGGAGTACAGGAGGGGACTGAGCACAGACCCGAGGGGTCCCTGTGTTGAGGATCAGCGATGGCGGATGTGCTCTTTCTTACCCTTACCACCTGGGAACGGCCCGTCAGGAAGTCCAGGATCCAGTTGCAGAGGGGGGTGTTTAGTCCCAGGGTCCTTAGCTTGTTGATGAGCTTTGAGGGCACTATGGTGTTGAACATTGAGCTGTAGTCAATGAATAGCATTCTCACGTAGGTGTTCCTTTTGTCTAGTAGTTCTAAGAGGTCAAGTTTCCCTGCATTAAAGTCCCCGGCCAATAGGAACGCTGCCTCTGGATGAGCGTTTTCCTGTTTGCCTATGACGGAATACAGCTCATTGACTGCTTTCTTAGTGCCAATCATCGGTCTGCGTCAGAGTCGTGTGTATAGGTGGCCGGGAAGTCAGGCACAGGAGAGTCAAACGGAGTGTAAAATGGAGTCATTAATGAATGTCCACGTAACATGCTCCATAACACTAATAAGAATAGAATATAAACAAACATGGGTTCGAGGACCCGTCGCGCACCTATACAATAAACACAACACTGACAATAAACAATCTCTGACAAAGACATGAGGGGAAACAGAGGGTTAAATACACAACATGTAATGAATGGGTTTGAAAACCAATGGAAAATGAAAAATGGATCAATGATGGCTAGAAGACCGGTGACGGCGACCACCGAGCACCGCCCGAACATGGAGAGGCAACGACATCGGCAAAAGTCGTGACAGTCTGTCATGGTATGTAAGATATCCACGAAAAATACAGATGAAAACATTTCATGCAATTCTACATATTTCTACATATTATATATTTTTTAATACCACACAAATTACTGAAATTAGAGGCTAAGAATGGAAAGAGAGATTAGGGCTATGTGTTCATTTTATCATATTTCTCCAATGCCAAATCAGTGTGTCTTGTATACAACACAACTGTCCCAGTTGGCAAATACTTTAATCTGAGACATCATTAGGAATCTGAGCATTGTACTTTCAAAAATTAGGACTCCTCTTCCACCTCAGACAAAGTAAGCCTACTGATGGAGAAATATGTAAGCTTTAACTGCTGGCTACTGGTCTTCAGTGGCTTGAAGAATGTCTGGTGTTGTGGGGGCTGTTTTGTAAGATTTCAGTGCCGCTTTTGACATCATATGTGAGGACAGAGGCTGGGAGATGAGAAGGAAGTACAGGGAGTGAACATTTAATAAATAACTGACATGAAACAAACAAGGACACAGGGATCAAACTGAGGAACAGACAGATAAAGAGGGGGCAATCAACAAAGTGAAAGAGTCCAGGTGAGTCCAATGAAGCGCTGATGTGGGTAATGATGGTGACAGGTGTGTGTAATGATGGGCAGGAGCAGGTGTGATGACATCGGGGAGTGGGAGCAGGTGTGACATTATTGATCATAGACTGTTGCTGGAAAAACGTATGTATTATGGCTTTACACCCCCTGCAATATTGTGGTAAAGAGTTACCTATCAAACAGAACAAAGAGGGTGTTCTTTTTCTGAGCTGGATTAGTTGGTTTGGATTGCCACCTCTTTGTCAGTGCGTTTCATGTAAAGAAAACAGATACATATACACTACTGTTCAAAAGTTTGGAGTCACTTAGAAATGTCCTGGGTTTTTAAAGAAAAGCACATTTTTGTCCATTAAAATAACATAAAATTAATCAGAAATACAGCGTAGACATTGTTAATGTTGTAAATGACTGCTGGAAACAGCAGATTTTTTTTATGGAATATCTACATAGGCGTACAGAGGTCCATTACCAGCAGCAATCACTTCTGTGTTCCAATGGCACGTTGTGTTAGCTAATCCAAGTTTATCATTTTAAAAGGCTAAATTATCATTAGAAAACCCTTTTGCAATTATGTTAGCATAGCAGAAAGCATAACAGAAAACTGTTCTCCTGATTAAAGAAGCAGTAAAACTTGTCTTCTTTTGACTAGTTGAGTGTCTAACAATACAAATCTGTAGTATTTTGTAAGAAATGTAAGGTATTTTTTACATGTTGCAAGAAAGTTGACTAAAGTAGAAGCTCATACTGTATGTTGGTTATAGATATTTTCACTTGATAATGAGTAGTAGGCCTAATTATACAGAAATAGCAAACTCATGTGTAACACCTAGTAACTACATTGTATTTATGCAGATTTGACATGTACTCTGTGGTGTGCTAGTGTGTTTATTTCTCACTTGGATGGCACTTTCAGAATCTGACTAATAGATTGTTAGGATGGGTAACATACTTTGTAGGTACACTATAATTACAAGTGAGTACCCCTCAAGATACACAAATCCCGTGTAACAACTAGTAATTGCATTGTACTTATGTGAGTATTACATGTACTTCATGGTGTACTAGTGTGTTTATTCTCCCACTTGGATGGTGCTTCCAGAAGCTTAAAAAATGAGGGCCAGGTTCTCAGGATGCCCATTTTACGGAATAAGTACACATTAATTACAAGTAAGTACCCCTCAAGATACACTGTAACGGCAGATTTCCTCCTCATCGTCTGAAGAGGTATAGCAAGGATCAGACCAATACGCAGCATGCTACGTGTCCATGTTTTAATAGAAAAGACTGAACATGACACAAATACAAAATAACAAAGTGAAATGGAAACGAAACAGTCCCGTGTGGCACAAACACTGACACAGGCAACAAACACCACCCACCAACAGTGAAACCCAGGCAAGTAACGACACCTGGCTCTGATTGAGAACCATACTAGGCCGAACACAGAAATAGAAAAACATATAAACACAAAACATAGACTGCCTACCCCAACTCAAGCCCTGACCATACTAAATAAAGACAAAACAAAGGAAAATAAAGATCAGAACGTGACATACATGTCATTTTAACTCGCTAAATCCAGTGTAACAACTAGTAATTACATTGTACTTACATCTGTTTTTCATAAACTCAAACAAGTTAACCCAGATGGTAGGCTTTATTTTGGGTGTAAGTGCGAGCAACAATGTTGACTAGAGATACACGGAACAAAATAGAAAACACAAAATGCACCAATTTCAGAGATTTTACTAAGTTACAGTTCATATAATGAGATCAGTCAATTTACATTTTTTAATTAGGCCCTAATCTATGGATTTCAAATGACTGGGAATACAGATATGCATCTGTTGGTCACAGATACCTTAAAAAAGGCAGGGTTGAAAATCAGAAAACCAGTCAGTATCTGTTGTGATCACCATTTACCTCATGCATACATCGCCTTCGCATAAAGTTGATCAGGTTGTTGATTGTGGCCTGTGGATTGTTGTCCCACTCATCTTCAATGGCGGTGCGAAGTTGCTGGATATTGGTGGAACTGGAACACACTGTCACAAACGTCGATACAGAGCATCCCAATCATGTACAATGGATTACATGTCTGGTGAATATGCAGGCCATGGAAGATCTGGGACATTTTCAGCTCCCAAGAAATGTATACAGATCGTTGCGACATGGGGCTGTGCATTATTATGCTGAAACATAAGGTTATGGCGGGGTATGAATGACACGACAATGGGGCCTCAGGATCTCGTCACGGTATCTCTGTGCATTGAAATTGCCATTGATAAAATGCAATTGGGTTTGTTGTCCGTAGCATATGCCTGTCCATACCATAATCCACACCACTATGGGGCACTCTATTCACAACGTTGACATCAGCAAGCAGCTCACCCATACGACTCCATACATGCTGTCTACCAGATGCCCGGTACAGTTGAAACTGTGATTCATCTGTGAAGAGCACACTTCTACAGTGTGCCAGTGGCAATCGAAGGTGAGCATTTGCCCACTGAAGTCGGTTATGATGCCGAACTGCAGTCAGGTCAAGTGAGGATGACGAGCATGCAGATGAGCTTCCCTGAGACTGTTCCTGACATTTCGTGAAGCCATCTATTTTCTTCAGCTGTCCAGATGGCTGGTCTCAGATGATCCCGCAGGTAAAGAAGATGGATGTGGAGGTGCTGGTTACACACTGTATGCGGTTGTGAGGCCGGTTGGACGTGCTGCAAAATTCTCTAAAATGACAGAGGTGGCTTATGGTAGAGAAATTAACATTCAATTCTCTGGCAACATCTCTGGTGGGCATTCCTGTTGCCAGCATGCCAATTGCAAGGTCCCTCAAAATGTTGTTGTGTGACAAAACTGCACATATTAGTGGCCTTCTTTTGTCCTCAGTACAAGGTGTACCTATGTTTTTTACTTAATTTTATTTAACCTTTATTTAACCAAGTAGGCTAGTTGAGAACAAGTTCTCATTTACAACTGCGAACTGGCCAAGATGAAGAAAAGCAGAGTTACACATGGAATAAACAAACATGTAGTCAATAATACAGTTGTCAGGCCCTGACCTTAGAGAGCCATTTTATTTCTCTATTTGGTGAGGTCAGGGTGTGATGTGGGGTGGGCATTCTATGTTTTGTATTTCTTTGTGTTTGGACGAGTGTGGTTCCCAATCAGAGGCAGCTGTCTATCGTTGTCTCTGATTGGGAATCATACTGAGGTAGCCTTTTTCCTACCTAATGTCGTGGGATCTTGTTTTTGTACAGCTCTTGTAGCCTACGGAACGGTATGTTTGTTTTGGTTTCACTTTGTTATTTTGTTGCTGGTTCTCATTTAATAAATATGATGACCACAAATAACGCTGCGCCTTGATCTCCTTCAAACAATGCACGTTACAACAGTAGAACAAGTCTATATACAGTGTGTGCAGGCAATAAATAGGCCATAGTGGTGAAATAATTACAATAGAGCAATTAAACACTGGAGTGATAGAAGATGAGTGTGCAAGTAGAGCTACTGGGGTGCAAAGGAGCAAAATAAATCAAATAAATAACCGTATGGGGGATGAGGTAGTTGGATAGGCTATTTACAGATGGGCTATGTACAGGTGCAGTTATCTATGAGCTGCACTGATAGTTGGTGCTTAAAGTTAGTGAGGGAGATTTGACTCTCCAACTTCAGTGATTTTTACAGTTCTTTCCAGTCATTGGCAGCAGAGAAATGGAGCATGTGCTACGGGTGGGTGCTGCTATGGTGACCAGTGAGCTGAGATAAGGCGGGGCTTTACATAGCAAAGACTTATAGATGACCTGGAGCCAGTGGGTTTGGCGATGAATATGAAGCGAGGGCCAGCCAACAAGAGCATACAGGTCGCAGTGGTGGGTAGTGTATGGGGCATTGGTGACAAAATGGATGGCACTGTGATAGACAGCATCCAATTTGCTGAGTAGAGTGTTTGAGGCTATTTTGTAAATGACATCGGTGAAGTCAAGGATCGGTAGGATAGTCAGTTTTACGAGGGTATGTTTGGCAGCATGAGTGAAGGATTCTTGTTGCGAAATAGGAAGCCAATTCTAGATTTCATTTTGGATTGGAGATGCTTAATGTGAGTCTAGAAGGAGAGTTTACAGTCTAACCAGACACCTAGGTATTTGTAGTTGTCCACATATTCTAAGTCAGAACCGTCCAGAGTGATGATGCTGGACAGGCGGGCAGGTGTGGGCAGCGATCGGTTGAAGAGCATGCATTTAGTTCTACTTGCATTTAAGAGCAGTTGGAGACCACAGAAGGAGAGTTGTATGGCATTGAAGCTCGTCTGGATGTTAGTTAACAGAGTGTCCAAAGAAGGGCCAGAAGTATACAGAATGGTGCCGTCTGCGTAGAGGTGGATCAGAGAATCACCAGCAGCAAGAGTGACATCATTGATGTACACAGAGAAAATATAATTGAACCCTGTGGCAACCCCATAGAGACTGCCAGAGGTCTGGACAACAGGCCCCCCGATTTGACACACTGAACTCTCTCTGAGAAGTAGTTGGTGAACTAGGATAGGCAGTCATTTGAGAAACCAAGGCTGTTGAGTCTGCCGATAAAAATGTGGTGTTTGACAGCGTTGAAAGCTATGGCCAGGTCGATGAATACAGCTGCACAGTATTGTCTCTTATCAATGGCAGTTATGATATCCTTTAGGACCTTGTAAGTGGCTGAGGTGAACCCATTAACAGCTCGGAAATCAGATTGCATAGCGGAGAAGGTACGGTGGGATTCGAAATGGTCGGTGATCTGTTGGTTAACTTGGCTTTTAAAGACCTTAGAAAGGCTGGGTAGGATAGATATAGGTCTGTTGCAGTTTGGGTCTAGAGTGTCTCCCCCTTTGAAGAGGGGGATGAACATGGCAGCTTTCCAATCTTTGGGGATCTCAGACGATACGAAAGAGAGGTTGAACAGACTAATAATAGGGGTTGCAACAATTTCAGCAGATATTTTTAGAAAGAGAGGGTCCAGATTGTCTAGCCCGGCTGATTTGTAGGAGTTCAGATTTTGAAGCTCTTTCAGAACATCAGCTATCTGGATTTGGGTGAAAGAGAAATGGAGAAGCATGGGCAAGTTACTGTGGTAGGTGCAGGGCTGTTGACCGAGGTACGTGTAGCCAGGTGGAAAGCATGGACAGCCGTAGAAAAATGCCTCTTCAAATTCTCAATTATCATGGATTTATCGGTGGTGACAGTGTTTCCTAATTTCAGCTGGGAGGAGGTGTTCTTATTCTCCATGGTCTTTACAGTGTCCCAGAACTTTTTGGAGTTTGTGCTACAGGATGCAAATTTCTGTTTGAAAAAGCTATCCTTTGCTTTCCTAACTGCCTGTGTATAATGGTTCCTAATTTCCCTGAAAAGTTGCATATCGCGGGGGCTATTCAATGCTAATGCAGTACACCACAGGATGATATTGTGCTTTAAAGGGTAGTCAGGTCTGGAGTGAAACCAAGGTCTATATCTGTTCCTGGTTCTACATTTTTTGAATGGGCCATGCTTATTTAAGATAGTGAGGAAAGCACTTTTAAAGAATAACCAGGCATCCTCTACTGTCAGAATGACATCAATATCCTTCCAGGATACCCGAGCCAGGTCGATTAAAAAGGCCTGCTCACTGAAGTGTTTTAGGGAGCGTTTGACAGTGATGAGGGGTGGTCATTTGACCGCAGACCCATTATGGACGCGGGCAATGAGGCAATGATCGCTGAGATCCTGGTTGACGACAGCAGAGATGTATTTGGAGGGCAGGTTGGTTAGGGTGATAAGTATGAGGGTGACTGTGTTTACGGATTTGGGGTTGTACCTGGTAGGTTCATTGATAATTTCTGTGAGATTGAGGGCATCAAGTTTAGATTGTAGGATGGCCTCTTGGAACTCTGGGGGCGGTATTTCATTATTGGATAAAAAATGTTTCCGTTTTAAGCGCAATATTTTCTATATTATGCAGCATTGTGACGTATTTGTAGGCATATCATTGGAAGATTGACCATAAAACACTACCATTTACCAGGTGGTCGCTTGGTGTCCTCAGTCCCAATTATTGCGTAATCTCCAGCTGCAGTATTTTTCCGTTTGCTACAGAGGAGAAACCCAACTGCCACGAATGATTTATCATCGAATAGATATGTGAAAAACACCTTGAGGATTGATTCTAAACAACGTTTGCCATGTTTCTGTCGATATTATGGAGTTAATTTGGAAAAAAGTTTGGCGTTGCAATGACTGAGTTTTCGTTTTTTTTTTCTTAGCCAAACGTGATGAACAAAAATCTTCAAATGATTCTCCTTCACAAATAATATTTTTGGAAAAAAATGAACATTTGCTATCTAACTGAGAGTCTCCTCATTGAAAACATCCGAAGTTCTTCAAAGGTAAATTATTTTATTTGAATGCTTTTCTTGTTTTTGTGAAAATGTTGCCTGCTGAATGCTAGGCTTATTGCTTGCTAGCTATGAATACTCTTACACAAATGCTTGTGTAGCTATGGTTGAAAAGCATATTTTGAAAATCTGAGATGACAGTGTTGTTAACAAAAGGCTAAGCTTGTGAGTGAATATATTTCTTTCATTTCATTTGCGATTTTCATGAATAGTTAACGTTGCGTTATGGTAATGAGCTTGAGGCTATGATTACGCTCCCGGATACGGGATTGCTCGTCGCAAGAAGTTAAGCATGTCCCAGTTTAGGTCACCGAACAGCACAAGCTCTGAAGATAGATTGGGGGCAATAAATTCACATATGGTGTCCAGGGCACAGCTGGGGGCAGAAGGTGGTGTATAGCAAGCGGCAACGGTGAGAGACTTGTTTCTGGGAAGGTGGATTTTTAAAAGTAGAAGCTCAAATTATTTGGGAACAGACCTGGATAGTAAGACAGAACTCTGCAGGCTATCTCTGCAGTAGATTGCAACTCCGCCCCCTTTGGCAGTTCTATCTTGTCAGAAAATGTTATAGTTAGGGATGGAAATGTCAGGGTTTTTGGTGGTCTTCCTAATTCAGGATTCAGACATGGCTAGGACATCCGGGTTGGCAGTGTGCTAATGCAATGAATAAATCAAACTTAGGAAGGAGGCTTCTAATGTTAACATGCATGAAACCAAAGCTTTTACGGTTACAGAAGTCAACAAATGAGAGCGCCCGGGGAATGGGAGTGGAGCTAGGCACTGCAGGGCCTGGATTAACCTCTACATCACCAGAGGAACAGAGGAGGGGTAGGATAAGGGTACGGCTAAAGGTTATAAGAACTGGTTGTCTAGTTCGTTCGGAACAGAGAGTTCAAGGAGCAGGTTTCTGGGCATGGTAGAATAGAATCAAGGCATAATGTACAGACAGAGGTATGATAGGATGTGAATGCAGTGGAGGTACACCTATGCATTGAGTGGCGATGAAAGAGATATTGTCTCTAGAAACATAATTTAAACCAGGTGAGGTAACGGATGTGTGGGAGGTTTAACTCAAGGGTTAGCTAATTCATATTGAGCAGGGCTAGAGGTGCTACAGTGAAATAAGGCAATAATAACTAAACAAAACAGCAGTGGACAAGGCATATTGGCATTATTACCTATGTAATAATCATGCTGTTTAACCAGCTTCTGGATATGTCACACCTGTCAGTCGGATGGATTATATTGGAAAATGAGAAATATCTACTAACAGGGATGTAAACAAATTTATGCAATTTTTGGGGGGATTCATTTTGTTCTCCAACTTTGTTATGGATACCACATGTGCCATTATCCAGCAGATCATCATCAGTGCCATTATCAAATATATTGCTAATTGTGTATTTCGACTCCTTGACAATCAAGGAGATGTTTGTTTTAATCTGTTTAGTTGATCAAAGAGATTCTGCTGACGAAACCAGGAGGGACAGCAATGCTGAAGGGGTATGAAGACACTGGGACAATAACGAAGGCAGATGGTGAACATTCTTACATCACATAATGTATGACAGATTTCGAGGAGTATGTTTATGATGTGAAATTTTAGGATCATTTGTCCATCTTACATTGTTCTTTCATATCTGTTCTTATTCAGATTAGGGGGTGTACTGTATGAATGGTGAAAAAAATGCATTATAATCCAAATCAAAGTTCAATTAAAATTACTGTACTATATTTTTCTGCAAGGAACTTAATTTGTAAAATGGTACATTGCACACATGACATGACACATGACACAGGCACATACAACATATATAAAAACATTCAGAGCAATAAATACATCTAAAATCGGAGCAGAAAGACACTCTGAGGTAGAGAGTGTTGTTCACAAATATCCTTTAAAAGTCTATAGTCCATAAGAGTCGGCAGTCCATAAGAGCAGACAAACTCGAAATCTTTGCCTGCAATGACTCTTCACTTGGGTCCTTGTAGGGAACTTAAAACACTTGAACAAAATGTTGGCGATGAGTTCATTTGATGCTAATATCAGCACTTCTTGCTTAGAGAGTGGGACAGTGACATGTCTTCGTTTCTAGTCCTAGTTCCTAGTTTCTAGTTCCTTATCAGGAAGCCTGCTGGAAGGAAGAAAATACAGAAGATCAGCGCAGCTCACGCCATTGAACATCTGGTTGTATTTCACAAGGTATGTGGCAGATGTCAACTTCTTTGAGCCCAGTATGTGAATCAAATTCCAACAAAGAAGTGGAACAAGGTAATCATTGTGTATGCATGTGTGTCAAATTGAATATGAAACCCTTTATCCTAACACATGACAAAGATATCTTTTGAACTTTCTGTACCTCAGCATAACAGCATTGTTGAATGTCTTTTTTTTGTTTTTTTCCTAAGTCCTGTAGGAGCCTAGATGAGTACTTGGAGACGAGGGAAGACGGCAGCCATACCTACTCACCTGAGGATCCAGCAAGCAGGCCATCAGCAACTTCTACATTGTCATGTAGAATTATTGGCAGCATTTGACTACATTTTCAAAGCTAATTTTGATTTCAATATAAGCTACAATGAGTTAATCAGCAACATGAACACATTTCTCCAGACAACAGTCTACAGCATTGATTTTGGCAACACAAGAGAGAGCCCTAAATCTAGTACCTTGTCGGACCCCCCTTTGACTCCAGAACAGGCTGAATTTTTCAGGCCAATCTTACAAGTTGTCCAAGGAGATGTTGGCCCATGCTGACACAATTGCATCACGAGGTTGCTACAGATTGGACGGTGGTACATTAATGCTGCAAACAGCCCATTCCATCTCATCCCAAAGATGTTCTAGTCTAATGGGTTGAGGTCTGGGAACTGCGCAAGCCACTCAAATAAACTGAACTCGCTTTCATGTTCCAGGCGATGTTTTTCCACTCTTCAGTTGTCCAGTGTTGGTGATCGTGTGCCCACTGGGACCACTTCTTCTTGTTTTTAGCTTATAGGAGTGGAACTCGGTGTGGTCATCTGCTGCAATAGCCCATCCGTGACAAGGATTTGTCTGTGGCCCGCCTGTTAGCTTGCAAAATTCACACTTTTTTCAGCCTATGTGTTGGGATAATTGCATTCTTTGCTCTACAACCAGTTAATTCATATACCTTGCGACTGTGATATATAGGCCTGAAGACCAAGACAATAAGAAGACCCGGTGGCAGAATAAATTCAACCACTTCTTTGTTTTAGCACAAAACCAAATTGGGATGGGATGAGATGGGATGATATGGAATGGGCTGTTTTCTGTTCAGTGAAGTCCACAAAGCATATTGCATGTATAATAACAGACA
This sequence comes from Oncorhynchus keta, assembly GCF_023373465.1. Lineage (NCBI taxonomy): Eukaryota > Metazoa > Chordata > Actinopteri > Salmoniformes > Salmonidae > Oncorhynchus > Oncorhynchus keta. The sequence continues at coordinate 46,678,834 of NC_068450.1, forward strand.
GTTAATGACCCACAGCATGGTCAAGCAAGTTAATGTTTCCGCCATTTTAAGACCACTAAACCACTATTGATTGAGAACCACAGAGAGTTACCGCAAGTTATTCCGGCACCATTTCAACTTCAACACCATGAATTCACCCGGTACATTTTTTTTATGCTTCTTTGTCAAGGGAGGCCAGATTCCTTCTGGCAGCAACAATGTCATACTCGTTTGGAGCAGACAGCATCAGATAGATGGCCTACATGTAGAGAGACAAAGGGGCCCTGTTTCGCTTGCTCAGATGATTTCTCCTGTGAAAGACATTCAGCCTCTTTGAATTAAAGGAAAATTATGAAACGTAAACAGACAAAAGACAAATAATTGTGTGTTTTTAAAAGAAATGATTGATTTTTTTTTTTGGGGGGGGGGGGACTGGCTTCCCTTTGCATCCATGAATGCACACCACTGTGCAGCTGGCACATTGATTCGGCAAATTAAGTTTTTGCATGGCTTGTATCCTGGAATAATTTTGTTTGATATGTGCTCAAGATGGATGTTCATTGCAATTCAAAAGTTTTGCACATTTTAGAAAGCACTTGATAAAAAACTATGAGAATGATATTCAGCATCATCACGTAATGATGGCAACACGCCCACAACTCCACAATCTGAGAATGTGATTGAAGAGACCTCGCAAGAGAGTGACTGATTCAGACCTCAATTTGTCCATCAACCTACAATGTCTCATATCTCAAAAGACCAGTCTAAAGAAATGTGTGCATCTATTATTGCTAAGTTACAGGGCAGTGGTGTTGCTAAGAATGTTGTACTGTCTATTGTTGAAAGCACGGAAGAGTATGTGCATGAAGGTCACAGAGAAGTCTCAGGGAACAAGTATTGAGTGTGGTCCCTCCTAACAATCCCAGTAGAAGCTCAGTAGAATACGTTTTTAACAATGTGCATAATCCTTTCACTAACTTAAACACAGATGCTAAATATATGAAGTATTTCAGAGAGAAATGTGGGGTTGTCGAACCTCTGGAAGTGCATTTAGAAGTGAGATATGATTAAAAGACAAACAAAGTAACTGGAATGTATGAACAGGTAGCAGTGAACAACACTTTCATCTAAATACCATTATTCAAGAATTAAGTTCATTTGCAAGAATGAGGATGTATGAAATCACATGCAGATGTCTTTTCATAGTGGCATGAATCATGATTTTTCTGATGGAAAGTACGACCGAAACCATCCATTGTATTCAAAGTATGAAAATGACCTGCAAATTCTAGTTTATTATAATGACTTTGAAACTGTAAACCCATTCGGGTCTAAACATGGCATTCATAAACTTGATGTCTATATTTCACTCTCCATAATTCTCCACCACCCCAGAATTAATCTCTGATGAATATCCATTTTATTGCATTGTTCCACTCTCAAGATGTAAAGAAGTATGGCATTGACAGAATGTCCATTTGTTGAAAATGTAAATGTATTGGAACAGAGTGGATTGAAAGTGTTGTTCACTGATAAATCTACTATGGTACCATTGCACAGATTACGTGTGACAATTTATGTTTCAATTGCATTCTTGGTTATGTGGAACCTTTCAGTGCCAACTACTACTGCAGGAAGTGCCTCACTGACAAGGTCACGGGTCAGGTGGTAGTCAGTCCGCACCAAAACATTGAATGAGGGGCATTACATCTTGCTTAGAATCCAGGTGACAGTTCTTGTTGCAGAATCAAACACAACAGTTTAGTCAATTCCTTGACATCAATGTATCAGATAACTCGTAATTCATTATGAAAATGTAATTCATTATGTTGGACATAATGAATGACATTTTAGAGGGTGTAGGACAGTATGAGATCAAGCTGCTCTTTGAATATTTAGTAAGAACTTTATTTCCAATGAAAACATTATTTAATGAGTTTATACATTCAGCTATGGCTATATGGACAAAAAGAACCGTAAGACAAAGTTAAACCTATAACACAGCGGTAGTGGCATCGGGATTAATGCCAGTCAAACAATGTGTCTTATGAGGAACATTCATCTAATATTTGGTGATGTAAGTCACAGAAGGAGATAGACACTGGCATTTGATGTTGCTGCTGTTGGACATTTTCAACATGTATTGTCTCCCAGCATCACTGAGGGGATGACTGTATTTTTTAAGCATGTTATCCCAGAGCATCATATATTGTTTACAGAGTTGTATCCGCTGAATAATCTGATTCCCGAAGCATCACTTCATGATCCACAAGCCAGAATCTATACGAGAAATTGGTCCACTGGTACATGTTTCAGGTCTAGCATGAAACATTTAAAGAATGTAACCAAATCCCTCGCTAGTAAACACCAAGTGGTCATTGCATATCATTGAGAATTATTCGCTATCAAAGGGATTGAGTCTGGGCATTTCAAAACTCAAATGTTGAATGACATTGAACATTTTAAATTGATCTCAGAGAATTTTCAGTTTGATGTGTCCTGTTCAATATGGGTCACACCCGAGTCGTGTGATGGTATTGAGTATTGCACTGGCCTTGTCTGTTCAAATGCAGTGGGTGAGAGGCCCGTGTTCAGTAAGATTGTTGGCATATACAGTACAAATCAAAAGTTTGGACACACCTACTCAAAAAAGGGTTTTTCTTTATTTTTACTATTCTCTACATGGTAGAATGATAGTGAAGACATCAAAAATATGAAATAACGCGGAATCATGTAGCAACCAAACAAGTATTAAACAAAATAAAAATATTTTAGATTCTTCAAAGTAGCGACACTTTGCCTTGTTGACAGCTTTGCACACTCTGGGCATTGTTTCAAACAGCTTCATGAGGTAGTCACCTGGAATGCATTTTTAACAGGTGTGTCTTGTTAAAAGTACATTTGTGGGATTTATTTCCTTAATACGTTTGAGCCAATCAGTTGTGCTGTGACAAGGTAGGGGTGGTATACAGGAGATAGCCCTATTTAGTAAAAGACCAAGTCCATATTATGGCAAGAACAGCTCAAACAAGCAAAAAGAAATGACAGTCCATCATTACCTGCAAACATGAAGGTCAGTCAAACCAGAAAATAACTTTGAAAGCTTCTTCAAGTGCAGTCACAAAAACCATCAAGCGCTATGATGAAACTGTCTCTCACGAGGAACGCCACAGGAAAGGAAGACCCAGAGTTACCTTTTGCTGCAGAGAATAAGCTCATTAGAGTTACCAGCCTCAGAAATTGCAGTCCAAATAAATGCTTCACAGAGTTCAAGTAACAGACACATCTCAACATCAACAGTTCAGAGGAGAGTGCGTGAATCAGGCCTTCATGGTCGAATTGCTGCAAAAAAAACTCTACTAAAGGACACCAATAATAAGAAGAGACTTGCTTGGCCCAGGAAACAAGGGGAACGGACGCTAGACTGGTGGAAATTGGTCTGATCAGTCCAAATATGAGATGTTTTCTTCCAACCACTGTGTCTTTGTGAGACCCAGAGTAGGTGAACGGATGATCTTTGCATGTGTGTCTGAAGATGGCGCCGACGGAGACGGCAGCATCGCGACTAGCTCTTAGGAAACGTTGCAGTATATATTTTTTTATGTACTATTTTTTTTACATTATTAGCTCAGGAAATGTTTTGTGTCATTACACACAGCCGGGAAGAACTATTGGATATGAGAGTGGCGGTAAATCACCAGAACAACCAGCATTACGACCAGGAATACGACTTCCCTGGAGCAGATCCTTTGTTCACTCTCTCCAGAGCAATTGAACTTATTCCAGAGGCTGACCCAATACATTGCCGGTGGTGGAGAGGCACTCAAAACGGCCCGCTGGTTCCATTTAGGAGGCGCGCACACCACCCACCTCTTCCGAGTATATTACCCGCTAATGTTCAGTCTTTGGAATAACAAAGTTGATGAGTTTAAAGCAAGGATTTATATCCTGAGACATTGGGGACTGTAACATACTTTGATTCACGGAAACATGGTTCTCTCGGGATACTCTGTCAGTAAAGCCAACAGGATTCTCAGTACATCGTGCAGGCAGTGGTGTGTTTCATGATTAACGACTCAAGGTGTAATTCTAGGAACATACAGGAACTCAAGTCCTTTTATTCACCCGACCTAGAATACCTTACAATGAAATGCCGACCATCTCCCAAGATAATTCTCCTCCTTCATCGCCAAGGCCATTTTTGTCCCACCTCAAGCCGAAACCTTGACGGCCCTCAAAGAACCTCACTGGACGTTATGCAAACTGAAAACCACATATCCTAAGGCTGCATTTATTGTAGCTGGGGATTTTAACAAAGCAAATCTGAGGACAATCAACATATCGACTGTCCTGCTCGAGCTACTAAGACTCTCGACCATTGCTATTCAAACTTCCGGAATGCTTACAAGGCCCTCCCCCGCCCTCCATTCAGCAAATTTGATCATGACTCCATCTTGCTTCTCTCGTCCTATAGGCAGAAACTCGAACAGGAAGTGCCCGTGCTTCGTACTAGTCGATGCTGGTCTGACCAATCAGAATGCACACTTCAGGATTGTTTTGATCACGAACGTAGTCTGGGATATGTTCCGGGTAGCTTGTGAAAATAATCTAGCCACATACACGGATACGGTGACTGAGTTCATACGGAAGTGTATAGGAGATGTAGTACCCACAGATTGTTAAATAGCCATCACTAGCACATTAGAGGCTGCTGCCTATAGGCATAGCATAGAAATCCCTGACCATTTTAAGGACTAGTCACTTTAATAATGTTTATATCTGGCATTACTCATCTCATATATATATATATATATATATATATACAGTATTCTATACTATTCTACAGTATCTCATTCACTTAATGTTTACATATCTTGCATTACTCATCTCATATGTACAGTATATACTGTTTTCTATACTATTCTACTGTATCAAGTCCATTCCGTTCTGACATCACTCGTCCATATGTATATAGTCTAAAATCATTATTTCTTAGATCTGTATATATTGTGTAATTTGTTAGATATTACTGCACTGTTGGAGCAAGAAGCACAAGCACTTTTCTACACCCACAATAACATCTGCTATTCACGTGTAAGTAACCAATAAAATTTGGAGGAAGTGTGATGGTATGGGGGTGCTTTGCTGGTGACACGGTCTGTAATTTATTTAGAATTCAAAGCACACTTAATCAGAATGACTACCAAAGCATTCTGTAGCGATACACCATCCCATCTGGTTTGCACTTAGTGGGTCTACCATTTCTTTTTTCAACAGGACAGTGACCCAACATACCTTCAGGCTCTGTAGGGGCTATTTGACCAAGAAGGTGAGTGATGGAGTACTGCATCAGATGACCTGGCCTCCACAATCACCCAACCTCAACCCAATTGAGATGGTTTGGGATTAATTGGACTGCAGAGTGAAGGAAAAGCAGCCAACAAGTGCTCAGCATATGTGGGAACTCCTTCAACACTGTTGGTAAAGCATTCCAGATGAAGCGGGTTGAGAGAATGCCAAGAGTGTGCAAAGCTGTCATCAATGCAAAGGCTACTCTGATGAATCTGAAATATAAAATATTTGTTGATTTGTTTAACACTTTTTTCACTACTACATGATTCCATATGTGCTATTTCATAGTTGTGATGTATTCACTATTATTTTAAAATAACGAAAAACCCTTGAATGAGTAGGTGTGGCCAAACTTTTGACAGGTACTGTAAGTAACATTGTTGGCATATATCTGAGAGATTAGATTTATTTTGTGGTGTCAGACATGGACACGACATTTGTTGAACACTTTCATGCATTTCACGCACTTTCATGTGCTTTCATGTTTGATTCCTTTGAATTTGACATCCTTTGATTCTTTTGAATTTATTTTTAGAGTTCATTTTTAGGATCACGAGTTTGACCAGTCTGTGGCTTCAGGCTCATGTATTGGTGCCTGGAGATCAGGCCAACAGCGGAGAATATCATCTCCACGATTGCAGAGCCACTGGGGATGCTAAACACCCTTTTGGCCACTCTTGCCAGGTTGGGCAGAGATGCAGAAATATTTTATTTTTCTATAGGTAGGCCTAAAGATTCTTAGGCAAAATAACCCAATCAAAATGGAAAGTACCTTGAACATTGGAATATGCCTGGTCAAAATTGGGCCAATATCAATTATGACCTATTGTGTAGATAATTGAACAAAAATTAACAAAATGTTTAATGTTTTAGCATATGCACATAGTAAATACACGATCATGCTTTCGGGATAGGTGTCTTTTCAGATACTAAAATGATTCTTTAGTTGCGGACACCACATCCGCACTCCCTGTCTTGCTCTTTGTACTCATCTTTGTAAGTCACCTTGATTTTGGACCTGTGTGTTTTATCAGTTTCTTCACGAAAAAATTTTGCGAACTCCATGACAAAGTCATTGTTTTACTAGTCACAAGTAAGTCTCAAGTCTTAGCACTCAAGTCCCAAGTCAAGTCCAAAGTCCTAAACTTGTGCTCTGCACCAAATGTAATACCATTTCATATTTTTAACAAGAGTATGGGGCGCAATAGGGCGATGTAGGCTTGTACACAATCGCCCAAACTTAACACACACACACACACACACACCCTCTCTGTGTGTGGTTACAGTTGGCTAATGTATATCAATGGTTTTAGAAACAGCAGTAACATCAGGCAGGATTTAGGCTAGCTAGTTGTAGCTCAATCTTGGGTGTAATGATCACGTTCCCGCACTGACTGACTGTGTGGAGGATCATTGATTCAACATTACGTTAGCCTACATGCTACACTAGCAAAGTTATATATAGCTGTCGGTTATATTAGCCACGACTTTGTGCAGCTTCACATGTAGAAAAAGTTGTAAGTTGTTGCTCCTCCGTCTGTAATTTTATTCCCACATGTTTTGCAAGTTGCAGTCCGTTTTTTAATGACTACAGGGTAGTCTTTATATCTGAAAATAATACTTTTGGGTATCATCTTTCCAAGGGCTCCGTCTGAATTCACCCACCGACGTTCCTCTGCACTGCCACAGGCAACTTTTTCTCAGCTGGCACAAATTGATTGGCTGCTGCTCGATTCAAACTGTAATCTCTTAAATGAAGAGTTGATGCACTGCACACTTTTGTTAATAGCATAATTTGTATATATTTGGGCTTGGGGAGGGTATCAAGTCAGTTTGAGTCAAAAGGCTCAAGTCCAAGTTAAGTCACGAGTCATTGGTGTTAAAGTCAAAGTGGAGTTGCAAGCCATCATATTTGTGACTCGAGTCCAAGTCATGTGACTCGAGTCCACACCTCTGTGAAATAGCCTACATTTTCCATATCATTATGAGACTACATTAGGCCAAATGCATTTTGTGATGCTGTCCTATATTAAATTAACTTATTAGACTGTTAAAATGTAGGGGAAAAGGCATACATTTTATATAAACATTGGATTTCTGTGGTCTGAATATTATAATAAGGTTTGTTTTCAGACGTCTTCCGTTGGTACCCATGTGTCTCTCCTCACTTGGCAAGCCTGCTCACTGCTGTAAATATCAAAACTGATAATTGTGACTTGATTGATTTGGGATGATCTGAATAATGATAATGGAGAGCCTAACCCTTTAATCATAGGCTATTGCTTCTTTCTCTAAAATCACTGTTTCCATATTTTGAGTCATACTAAGCTATATGGAATTGTTTTAAGGTCATACCAAGGATCATTGGATTTAATTTTAAGACTGCTTGAAGTATCAAACATATTTTTGGGACTTACTCCTATTAGCCCATACAAATGCATTGAATAACAGATTCACTACATGGACCAACAGATAGTCTCCCCCCATAAATCAAAAGGAAGTTTATTCTGAAGTGTCTTTCCTATATCAAGATCAGGAAACATTTATTTACATTTTTTGTTACATGTATTTAACCCCTTATTTTTGGCACTAAACAGTCTCTGTATGTACAGTGCAATCGGGAAAGTATTCAGACCCCTTCACTTTTTCCACATTTTGTTACTTTACAGCCTCATTATAAAATTGATAAAATTATTATTTTTCCCCATCACACTACACACAATACCCCATAATGGCAAAGCAAAAACAGGTTTTTAGAAATATTTTCAAATGTATACATTGTTTTAAACAGAAATACATGATTTACTTAAGTATTCAGACCCTTTCCTATGTGACTCGAAATTGAGCTCAGGTGCATCATTGATCATCCTTGGTGTTTCTACAACTTGATTTATGTCCACCTGTGGTAAAGTCAATTGACTGGACATGATTTGGATAGGCACACACCTGTCTATATAAGGTCCCACAGTTAACAGTGCATGTCAGAGCAAAAACCAAGAGCTCCGAGACAGGATTGTGTCGAGGCACAGATCTGGGGAAGGGTACCAAAACATTTCTGCAGCATTGAAAGTCCCCAGAACACAGTGACCTCCATCATTCTTATATAGAATAAGTTTGGAACCACCAAGGCTCTTCCTAGAGCTAGCCACCTGGCCAAACTGAGCAATCTAGTTTCTCAAGGGCTAGGTCAGGGATGTGACCAAGAACAAGATGGTCACTCTGACAGAGCTCCAGAGTTCCTCTGTGGAGATGGGAGAACTTTCCAGAAGGACAACCATCTTTACAGCACTCCACCAATCAAGCCTTTATGGTAGAGTGGGCAGACGGAAGCCACCCCTCAGTAAACGTCTCATGACAGCTCACTTGGAGTTGCCAGAACGCACCTAAAGACTCTCAGGCCATGAGAAACAAGATACTCTAATGCGAGAATATTCAAAGATAAATATTCAACACAGAGAACTAAAGATCAATGGAACTAGTTGTTTTTCAGTTCAACATCTGTTTAGAGTCTGTGTAGAGGTTCCAATCCGGGACTCATATCTACGTGTGGCAAGTTCTCATTGGTCCACATTATCTATACATTGAAGCTGAAACAGGATACTTTACATTTGGCCATTGGCCCAATTTTACAGCAATTAATTCAAATTTGTCAACCACAGGCTAGATTTGAGTATAAACTACATCCAGTCTCTTTTTTCAGTGGAGAAACAACGAGAACAGGGAAGAATGAATATCGACCATTCACTTTCCAGCATAACAAATGTGATTTTTTTCACTTTTAATAAATATATTCTCCTCCTGATTTGCTTTGGGGTCTGTGTTGTCAAAGAATAACATCAACTGCTAACACTGGTCTGATGAAAACAAGATTGAACTCTGGCCTGAATTCCAAGCGGCAGGTCTGGAGGAAACCTGGCACCATCCCTATGGTGAATCATGGTGATGGCAGCATCATGCTGTGAGGATTCTTTTCAGCTGCAGGGACGAGGAGGCTAGTCAGGATCGAGGGAAGGATGAATGCAGCAAAGTACAGACAGATCCTTGACGAAAACCTGATCAAGAGCGCTTACCTATTTGTTTCAAGCATTTTGAAAAACTGTTTTTGTTTTGTCATTATGGGGTATTGTATGTAGATTCATAAGGAAAAAAGCAATTGAATCAATTTTAAATTAAGAATGTAATGTAACAAAATGTAGAAAAAAGTGAAGGGGTCTGAATACTTTCCTAATGCACTGTACTTCCATAAAATGTTTCAACTGGTACCGGGGACCTTCAGATGAGTCTTGTGAGGCCTGTTAGCGTTCTAGAGCAAAAAATGACATGTGTTTGTGATCGTCTCATCTTTCCATAGAGGGGTCATATTAGTTTATAAGTCAAACTGTTAGGATATTACAGACAATTGTATGAGAAATACAATTTTCGGGATGACTCAAGTTCTGACAAACACCGCTCTAGCTCTGTCACCTTTCACCGCAGATGCAGGAGTGCGAGACCCATGCAAGATGCAGTACTCCCTTCACAGAACAGCTCAAACTGGCTCTAACCAGAATAGAAAGAGGAGTGGGACGCTCCGGTGCACAACTGAGCAAGAGGACAAGTATATTAGAGTGTCTAGTTTGAGAAACAGACGCCTCACAAGACCTCAACTGGCAGCTTCATTAAATAGTTCCCGCAAAACACCAGTCTGTCTCAACGTCAACAGTGAAGAGGCAACTCTGCGATGCTGGCCTTCGAGGCAGAGTTGGGAAAAAAAAGCCATATCTCATACTGGCCAATAAAAATCAAAGATTAAGATGGGCAAAAGAACAGAGGAATTCCGCCTAGAAGGTCAGCATCCTGGAGTCGCCTCTTCACTGTTGACGTTGAGACTGGTGTTCTGTGGTTACTATTTAATGAAGCTGCCAGTTGTGAGGTGTCTGTTTCTCAAACTAGACACTTTAATCAGAACAACAGTTTTCAGCTTTGCTAACATAATTGCAAAAGGGTTTTCTAATGATCAATTAGACTTTTAAAATTGTGGATTCAAATCTGCCAATAGAAAGAACATAAACTCTTGTAATCTGGATAGGCTAAATGTTGACAGGTTTGGAGTGTGTATTGACGCAACGGGCAAATTCGTTTTACATGGCCTGGTGCGCAAGGTGGGTGGAGATGTATCTTTAGGATTGATGGAATGGTCAAAAATTAGCAAACCCTGCACACCAGTGGGACCACAAAATGAATTTGCCTAAAATGTTAGTGTTATCATTTGCTCCATGGCTAGGTGGCCAAGTATAAGGTCATAACTAGTTAACACAGCTAAAAAGTTATTCAAATCCGATTTTAAGCCTAACCTTAACCAGGCTGCTAGCCTTAACCTAATCCTAACCTTAAATCTAGACCAAGAAGCTAATTTATTAATGTTTTCATTTATGCTTTGACTGCATGCTGACAGTGTGTTCAGAAATGTATTCAACCGAAATGTGTCTTCTACATTTAACCCAACCCTTCTGAATCAGAGAGGTGAGGGAGGCTGCCTCGCCCGGGGACCAGTGGGTTCACTGCCTTGCTCAGGGGCAGTACACCAGCAGACTTAATTTGACAAGGTTCCCGTGAAGCAATTGTAATGACAGTCCACCACAACATTGCCGAGAGTCTCCTGATTAGCAATATGAATAACTTTTCGTTTGATTTAGAGATTAATCTATTGTGTGCATTGTCTTGACTCATTAATCTGATGACTGTTACTGATCTAATCAACTAACTATGTTTAATTGTTACCCAATTTAAATTAATCATGTAACAATTAACTCATTAGGATTTTGGGCAGCACGAGAGGAGTTCTTTAAAGAGTTACCATCTCCCAAATTAAACTCTAAAGTCTTTACCTATCACATCCATAAACAGTCAACTTATGATCATAAGGGGCGGCAGCGTAGCCTAGTGGTTCGAGCGTTGGACTAGTAACCCAAAGGTTGCAGGTTAGAATCCCCGAGCTGACAAGGTACAAATCTGTCGTTCTGCCCCTGAACAAGGTAGTTAACCCACTGTTCCTAGGCAGTCATTGAAAATAAGAATTTGTTCTTAACTGACTTGCCGGGTTAAATACAATGTAAAATAAATACAAAAATATTATAATTCTAAACAGTCAGAAACCTCCTGCATCTGCAAAAACCCTTACTTATGAATCAGTACTACACAAATTGTTATTTACTAGCTAACTAAATGGCTACACAGGATGAACATACACACATAATACATTAGAAACAGGTCACTAGTGAACTGACAACAATATGGCAGCTTGTTACAAAAAGACATGGATAGGGCGAGACAGAGACACTTAATGTTGGCACATTTTAGAAACTACTTTCACAGTAATCATATACTTTGCACACGATCCGACGCCTGTGTAAATTCCTTGGTTTGCCGTATTATCTGTCGGAACAGGCCTTCTTGGAAAGGTTGTTGGGCCTTTATGCAGCATGATTGTAAGGATCTGATTGTCCAAAAATGGTCCCCAACCGTCTCCTTCTGTTGCTCTCCTCTGCCGTCGCCCGGCATCCCGTTGTGTAGTCCTAAACAGAACTACAGAGCTAACTTCCACTCGCTTTGGAAGATGCTTATTTGAAGATAGGCTAGCCAGCCATGTCAATGGTTCTTATTGGTGATGAGAGAAGTAGAATAGGATGGTTTGAAGATAGCAGTACAATGGTCCCCCTTTACTTAGGACAGGTAATCATAATCATAATCCTCATGTTGAGATTTCAGAGTTCAAACCACTTTGGACATGACCTGCAGATACACATCTCTCTGGTCTAATATGTTAATTCTTAACCTACCGTTTTATATAGTCCATTCAAAAGGGGCGGTTTGTGAGGCTCACATGCCCTCTGACTTCACTTAAGGGGCGGTGACAACTTGTACAAAGTTATAGAAACAATTTCCTCTTATAGATTCTAACATCACATCCCTCTCTTAACAAAAACACTTTCATAATTTGTTATATTACATACACAAGGTAGAGGATGTAGACTTCGCACATGTAGTATATATACTTTTCAAGTTACAGTATTTACTTTATAACATTTTTAATGACGTCACAAAATAACAACCGCAATGACATTATACTTTTTTTGATCATCTCTGACCATTCCCCACGTTCTATGTTAGAAATATTGGTTGAGTATTTGCTTCAGAACGTGCTAGAGTTTCAACGGGAAAACGTCTGTGAAACATTTTGTGCCTAAGACACATTCATGTGTGAATTTGGAGGGAGAGATAGCTGAAGGTTCTAATCCTTGATTTACAATAGGGTGTGAACTGTCAATCCCCCCACCAGCTCCTTTCTCCACCCTTTGTGGGTGAGAGAGGGTCTGGTTGAAGTCATCCATTTCCAAGCTGATCTGACCTATTTGGATCCTCACAGGACAGTCATGACAGTCCCCCTCTGGTGGGTTCAATCTTGGAGGGATTCTGCAATTTGCAACTCGCCACAAGAATTATCACCGGATGTCCTGGTTTGTGGATCCTCATGACAGTTCCCCTCTGGTGATTTAACCTTGTAGGATTTCTGTAAGTTGCAGACTCCCACAAGAATGGCCATGGGATGTCCTGGTTGTGGATCATTGATCCGGACACATCGTCTGGTTGTCCAGGCTTGTGGATCTAGGAAGTTACTTAGATGTTAGTAACGCATAACACTCACGAAATACATCATTACATTTCTTCCCCAAATGAGCGGCATTGTGGCACTAACTGGCGGTCGTATTGGGAACTTGTTTGTGGCACTATCACTTCCTAAGAGTCAAAGGAAATGAAAATGAAATTAAGAATAAAACACAAACAAAAAGATATACAAAATATAATTACCACACCGTAATCATCTAATTGGACTCTGTTCTATATACTTCCACGGTTTTGGCTAAATTACACTATCATGGAATTTTGTCTATTGTCATTTCGAGGGCGATCCGACTTAGTGGTGTGTTGCTTAGGGCACTATCCTAAATTGATAACTACATTATACGTTTATAGCTGTAAGATGTGTGTATCTGGCTGCAGGGAAGTCAGGCGCAGGAGAGCGGAACTGGGTAAAACAGGAGCAGTTTATTGAGGCAAGACCGACGGCACCCAGAACAGCTCCCACACTACCGGCGCCACCAGGCTGGAGGCTGGAGGTATAGGGGTGGGATCCCCTATACGTCCTCTGTGTCATACAGCCGGGACAGTGCGACTGCCTTGACATTCTGGGAACCTGGTCTGTACGAAAGGGTGAAATCAAAATGGGTAAAAAACATGGCCCACATTGTCTGGCGAGGATTCAGTCTCCTTGCTGCCCGGATGTACTCCAGATTGCGGTGGTCAGTCCAGATGAGAAAAGGGTGTTTAGCCCCCTCAAGCCAATGTCTCCATGCCTTCAAAGCCTTGATGACAGCCAATAGCTCCTGGTCCCCCACGTCATAGTTTCGCTCTGCCGGAATGAGCATCCTCAAGAAGAAGGAACAGGGGGAGCTTCGGTGGCATACCCGAGCGGTGAGAGAGCACGGCTCCTATCCCAGCCTCGGACGCGTCCACCTCCACTGTGAATGCCAAAGAGGGATCCGGATGGGCTTGCACGGGAGCCGAGGTAAACAGAGCCCTTCGGTGACCAAAAGCCCTGTCCGCCTCAGCCGACCACTGCAAAAGCACCGGGCCCCCCTTCAGCAGTGGGGTAATGAGAGCCGCTACCTGACCAAAACCCTGGATAAACCTCCGGTAGTAATTGGCAAACCCTAGAAAACGCTGCACCTCCTTTACCGTGGTGGGAGTGGGCCAATTACGCACGGCTGAAATGGGGTCACTCTCCATCTCCACCCCTGAAGTGACGAACTGCCTAGGAAGGAGACGAACTGCTGAATGAACAACCTCAGTATTGAGGTACAGGTCATGCTCCAACAGTCGACCTAGCACCATGCGCACCATGGACACATGCTTGGCACGTGCAGCGGTGTATATCAGAATTTCATCAATATACACCACTACACCCTGCCCGTGCAGGTCCCTGAAAATCTCATCAACAAAGGCTTGGAAGACTGACGGGGCATTCATTAACCCGTATGGCATGACGAGGTACTCATAATGCCCTGAGGTAGTACTGAACGCAGTCTTAATATAAATAATATATGCCATTTAGTGGACGCTTTTATCCAAAGCGACTTACAGTCATGTGTGCATACATTCTACGTATGGGTGGTCCCGGGAATCGAACCCACTACCCTGGCGTTACAAGCGCCATGCTCTACCAACTGAGCTACAGTCTTCCACTCGTCTCCCTCCCGGATACGCACCAGGTTGTAAGCGCTCCAGAGATCTAGTTTCATGAAGAAGCGCGCCCCGTGCTTTGACTCAATCGCTGTGGCTATGAGAGGTAGCAGGTAAACTGTACTTCACAGTGATCTGGTTAAGAGCTCTATAGTCAATACATGGGCGCAGACCTCCCTCCTTCTTCTTCACAGAAAAGAAACTCGAGGTGGCGGGTGAAGTAGAGGACCGAATATACCCCTGACGCAGGGATTCGGAGACATATGTCTTCCTAGCCGCCGTCTCTGCCTTTGACAGGGGATACACGTGACTCCTGGGAAGTTCGGCGTCTACCAGGAGATTTATCGCACAATACCCCCGACGATGGGGTGGTAATTGAGTCACCTTCTTTTTGGAGAAGGAGAGAGCCAAATCGGAATATTTGGGGGGAATGCGCACGGCGGAGACCTGGTCTGGACTTTCCACCATAGTAGCACCAACGGAAACACCTGAACAGCTCCCAGAGTACTCTTGCGACCACCCCGTGAGAGCCCTCCGTTGCCATGAAACAGTGGGGTCATGACAGGCTAACCAGGGTAGGCCTAGCACCACGGGAAATGCAGGAAAGTCAATAAGGAAGAGACTGATTCTCTCCTTCTGACCCCACTGCGTCACCATGCCCAGGGGAGGGGTGGCCTCCCTAATCAACCCTGACCCTAATGGTCTACTGTCTAAGGCGTGAACTGGGAAGGGCATAGCCACTGGAACAATGGGGATCCCTAAACTATGGGCGGATGATCAATCCATGAAATTCCCAGGCACACCTGAATCGACGAGCGCCTTGTGCTGACAATGCGGGGAGAACTCAGGAAAAGTAACATACAATAACATGTGTGCAACAGAGGGCTCTGGGTGAGAATGGTGCCGGCTGACCTGGGGTGACGCCAGAGCGTCCTGCCTGCTGCCTCGACCCCCAGAGGAACCAACCCGGCACCGACCGGCAGTGTGACCTCTGCGGCCACAGATTGTGCACGTGAAGGAACCCCCTCCGGTTTCCCTGAGCGCAGCACCAGCTCCATGGGCATCGGAGAGGTGGTGCTGGGGGATGGAACCGATAGATCCTGCTCTGAACGTCCGCGGGTAACCAGCTGGTCAAAGGTGAGGGTGGTGTCCCTGCAGGCGATAGTGGTCGATCAGGGCCCTGTCGTCCCATCCTGCGCCGGCGGCCAGGGTCTGAAAGTCCATCGCAAACTCCTGAGCGCTCCTCGTCCCCTGCCTCAGATGGAAGAGACGTTAATCCGCCACTCTACCCTCGGGTAGGCGGTCAAAGGCGGGTGAAATACTTGAAATGCTCAAGCGCCTCATCTCCTTCCTCCCACACGGCGTTGGCCCACTCCAGGGCTTTCCTCCAGAGGCACGAGATGAGGGCGGACACCCTCTCACGGCACGAAGGAGCCAGGTGGACGGTTGCCTGGTATAGATCCAGCTGCAACAGGAAACCCTGGCAGCGTGCAGCCGTCCCATCGTACTCCCGGGGGATGGGTGAGACGATTCCCACTGGGACCGGGTGCAGGGGAGGTGAGCATTGGAGACCCCTGTTGTCCTGGTGGAGGCGCTGAAGGAACTCCCTGTCTCTCCTAGCGGTCCATAGTTTGGACGACGCAGTCCATGCCGGCGCCGAGATGGTGGAGCATCGCCGCGTGCCCCCGGAGGCGCTCCTCGGCCCCTATACCAGAGGTACCTGCTCCTGCTGACTCCATATTCGGGTGTGGAATTCTGTAAAAGGTGCGTAACTGGCTTCAGGGAAGTCAGTTACGCAGGAGAGCAGAACTGGGTAATAACCGGAGCAGTTTAATGAGGCAAAACCGACGGCACCCAGACCAACAAAATATGGGTTGAAATAACCCGTCGCAAACTAGTCTATAATGCACATACACTTTACAACAAACAATTCAACACACAGACATGGGTGGGGGGGGGGGAACAGACGGTTATATACACGTCACAGAAATGAGGGAATGTAAACAAACAACACAAAATAAATGGAAAATGAAAGGTGGATCGGCGATGGCTAGAAGACCGGTGACGTCGACCAAAGGAGAGGAACCGACTTCGGCGGAAGTAGTGACAACTAGCTTCGGACAGTCTACAGGGATGACCTAAGGACCTCTGGTGAAAAAACTGGTGATTAATGTAGCTGTAGAGTCAAAGGGGTGTCAGGGTCTATTTCCACTTTACCAAGACTGGTATTTTGCTTGAACGCTTAAGTGATCCTTGTATGAATCCTCATTAAATGTTCCGTTGTGCTTGCACAAGTGCACATGCCAAGGGCAAGAAAACCAAATATCCTGGTGGGCTGCAACCTGGACAGAATGAGTCATCAGAATATTTCCATGTCAATGACCATGTCTCAGTAAGAATTGGTGCCGACCTCAAGCCTTATGCCAAGGGGACCTGTACTGGATTTACTACAAGTCAAAGTGTCTTACGCTATTGTAGTGGCGATAGGTATGAAGGAGACTATTTCATAACTATGTCATCCACAGAGGAGCTAACCTCATGACAGAATTACTCTATAAGCACTGAATCAAACTTTCCTCCAGAATGGAGGATTCTATTTATTAGCAGAACAGTGTTTTGGAGATTCCCTTCCATGTGTTGCAATCTGAGTGGCTAATCCCTCCTCTGTCGTTGTTATGAAGGGCATTTCGAATTGTTAGGTCTCTAACCTTCTTACTGACTGTGGCTGGACTGACTGTTGCTGGCATTGGTACTGGTTCCCAAGGGGACCAGCTATCCTATTAATTTATTTCGTAATGTTATCCTACAGGAACACATGATTAGAGTATTTTACTAGTTGTTTTGTAGTTGAGACCATGCATGGCAATAAATTATTATTGTTACCATTGTTTTGGTAGGTAGGTCTTTCATGACACGTGTGGGACACCTCAGTGATATCTCAAATGTATTCTATGGTTATCATGCCTTTCTTTCTTGTGGGGAAATGTACAACTTGTTCCTGATCAGGGGGCCTCATACAGCATTGCACGTAGTCCTGACCCCCCCCCCACCCCCCCACTGGCCTCATAATGGATCTGAGCTACTATTCCCCCTTTGTGTCTCGGGACGAGGGAAGGATGAATGTAGCAAAGTACTGAATGAATGTAGCAAATTAACAATCACCGAGTCTACTCGCTCCTGAAGCGTGAGAGACAGAGATAATACTTTGCTTTGGCCAAACTAATATATTTTCTCAAATTTCCTTAAATCGGCTGGCCCTAAATGTCTCAGTTCTGGAAACGTAATAATTGGTGAGTCTACTCACTCTGACCCTTTGTCAGGTATAAAACAACACAATCTTTCACTGCCATCTGGGTTGAAATGAAACAAACACAAACTCTCAACGATCCTGCCTACAGCTCTATTGGTGTATAATGTAATTTTGCTACAACATTCATATAGACTGAATTCAGCAGTAAAGCCTAATTTTGTCTTAGTTTCCTTCCTTCCTTGGCTTCAATATGTTGTGACTTTACTTTCATTAATCTGATGACTATTATTTATCAAATCAACTGAGTATATTTAATTGTTACCAAATTCTATTAATCATTTAACAATTAACTCATTAGCATTTGGGGCACCACGAGAGAGGTTCTATAACCTCTTGCTCCTACCTGACACGCAGGCGTCCCATCTAGACATCTGGAAATGCAAATGCGCTACGCTAAATGCTAATAGTACTAGTTAAAACTCAAACGTTCATTAAAATACACATGCAGGGTATTGAATTAAAGCTACACTCATTGTGAATCCAGGCAACAAATCAGCATTTTGAAAAGCTATTATCTGAGAAGCATGTATCAGCATGTAACACCCCAAAAGACCCGCAGGGGACGTAAACAAAATAATTAGCATAGTCGTCGCTACACAAACCACACAAATAAAATATAAAACATTCATTACCTTTGACCATCTTCTTTGTTGGCACTCCTAGATGTCCCATAATCACTATTGGGTCTTTTTTCGATTAAATCGGTCCATATATAGCCTAGATATCGATCTATGAAGACTGTGTGATAAACGGAAAAAAATAGCGTCTTATAACGTAACGTCATTTTTTTTAAATTAAAAAGTCGACGATAAACTTTCACAAAACACTTCAAATACTTTTGTAATGCAACTTTAGGTATTAGTACGTTAATACGTTAATAAGCGATCAAATTGATCACGAGGCGATGTATATTCTTTAGCTGTCCGTCTGGAAATAATGTCCGGGTAAATCTCAACCAAAATATCCGATCGGAGACCTGAACAAATGGCTTGTCTCTTCTTCGTTTGACCAAGAAACAAAGCCTAGGCAAATGACAAGACTGTTGACATCGTGTGGAAGCTGTAGGTATTGCAACCTCAGCCCCATTTAATGTGGTTTGCCTTTATCAATGGGTTGAAGTGGCGGATGGATATATATTTCCATTTTCAGTGATCAGATTTTCCTGCGCTTTTCGATGAAACACACGTTCTGTTATAGTCACAGCCGTGATTTAACCAGTTTTATAAACGTCTGAGTGCTTTCTATCCACACATACTAATCATATGCATATACTATATTCGTGGCATGAGCAGCAGGGCGCTGAAATGTTGCGCAATTTTTTTAACAGAGTGTTCGAAAAAGTAGGGGGTAGGAGTAACAGGTTAAAAACCTGTAAGTGGAACATATAAAATTGCTCATTACAGTTAGTAGTATAGCTAGAATTTCAGCAGCACATTACAGAGAACATTCACCAAATGCCAGGGGACAGAGAAAAGTTGCCATCATCCCAAACCTTAGCATGGTTCAGAAAAATATACCCCATTCATGTCAGCAAATTTAAAGTATCATATTACTCAATAAATCCCATCTAATATTTTACAGGTGAAATTAAATGCATTAGTTTACAATGACCCCTGTAAATCATAATTGCACAATCTCGCCTTTCAGGTGCCCATATGTTATTCATGGCATCCTTCAAGGTGTTCCACTGTAATACATAACAGGGAAACTGATTTACAGCATCTACAAATGGCTGACTATTTTCCATTTCCAAGGCAGCACGGAGGTGGCCTTATGTGGTCTGTCTTCCTTGTCCGATGGTTTATGTAACCAGAGTTTTTGAAATGTCACTCTGAGGATTTAGCCAGGCTGAGCCTTTGTAATCCTCAGCACAGATACTTATACAAATCCTGGATTTAATTAGATTTCCCCATTTAGTAATTTGCTGTCTGAAGCCTAATTCCAGCATAATGCTCACAGTGAGAGTGTCTGTATCCCTGGCAGCCGCAAGAACTGGGCACCATGTTCTTCTTCAGTGTCTAGTTGTCCAATGTGTTCCATTTCACTTTGCAGGCTCTTTAGGTTTCATTCTACTGAAAATACAGTACAAGACTATTGGTGAAGTCTTTACCTTGATTGACAGATCAGCCATTTGTGTATGAATAATTTCCCAGTCTTAGCTAGTCAGGGTGAGTGACATATTTTTTCAGGGGTATAATAATAGATTACATTTTACCCCTTTTTCTCCACAATTTTGTGATATCCAATTGGTAGTTACAGTCTTGTGCCTACGGGAGAGGTGAAGGTCGAGAACCATGCGTCGTCGGAAACACGACCCTGCCAAGCCGCAATGCTTCTTGACACACTGCTAGCTTAACCCGGAAGCCAGCCGCACCAAGGTGTCAGAGGAAACACTGTCCACCTGGCGACCGAAGTCAGCTTGCAGGCACCCGGCCTGCCACAAGGAGTCAACAGAGAGTCACAAGGAAATCTCGGCCGGCCAAACACTCTCCTAACCCGGACGATGCTGTGCCAATTATGCACTGCCTCATGGGTCTCCCGGTCACGGTCATCTGTGACACAGCCTGGGGTCGAACCCGGGTCTGTAGTGGCGCCTCATTTTACCCCTGGCCCACTCAGGAGGCCAGGAGATTTATTTTGATATTAGAATGATCAACAATGTCCATACAGGGTAAACTTAAATGTTTGCAGTGATAAGGGTTGTGTGAAAATGACAGGTTGAATTACTGTTACTCAATGAAAAGATAATCTCAGCAGTCATATCACAGACAAACTGTTAGATTGGTTTCATTGATTTACATTTTAGCAGACACACTTTTCGAGAGTGACTTACAGGAGCAATTAGATTTAAGCGCCTTGCTCTAGGGCACATTGACAGATTTGTCAACAAGTCCGCTAGGGGATTCAAACCAGACACATTTCAGTTATTGGCCCAACACTTCAAAGCTAGGCTACATGCCACAGAGTGCCGTGTAATTTTGTGACACACTCACAACTCACAGGCTTAATAATGATACCTTGGGATCCCTATGAGACCATTGACAACATAATTATGTGGCCGATTCACAACTTGGTCTGACGTCACAATTCCACATGAACATTTTGAGATTATGGAGCGATTGTTTATTGGAAAGCCGAAGAATAATTTAACTGGACTTACATTCAAATGATCAGCTTTGTTTATTTTTAGCGGGAAATTTGTATGAAAATACATGTCTTTATGCTCAGAGTATGTGGCTTTACACAGCTACTCAAGCAGGGATACGTTTACCTACACTACAGCATTCAGAAAAATATTGGCTATTATCCATAATTTGAAAGCGTTATGTGGAGATTCAACCCAACATAACTTCCCATCACTTATCAAAACTGAGATAGCCCTGAGGTTTTTATAGGCCACTAAAATATAAAGACATACATTTAGCCGGTTCAGCTATTATTATCTTGTGAAATAATTCCCTATTGATTTTTAGATTGTACCCAGTCTCTTCAAATCCATGACATTTTCAGAAGAGGAGTCTCTGAAATAAAAAAGTGAATTCCCCCAGAGGATGCCCGAGGTCCTTAAAAATTACACCAAGGCACAATTTCTGATCATTCTCTATTAAGGCAATAGCACTGATTTCATTTTTGGGGGGTAAATAATGACCAGATTAAATGGATAAACCTGCTTAAAGAGCAAAATGGACGACTTTATTTCCCTAATAGCTAAACGTTAAAATTTCTTAAAGGTTATTAAGTGTCAACCTTAAGCTGATATCTCAAAACATAAACATAATTTAATTGATAGAATTGCAGTTGTTTTCTACCTCAATAAACACACTGCAGCATTCTTGATTTGTTAAAGGTGTCCATATTTGGACAGTCACACGACCATAGTTGTCAGAGTAGTCACTTGGAGTTGTCCTTATATGGACACTCTATACATTGGGTGAAGTTAAACGGACTAACAGCACTGTTGCCAACAACTTGCTCCGACAAGCTCATTATGGTAGCCCTACTACCATCAGTCAACCCATCTATTGTACATACAGTAACTGTATAGGTTTGACATCACAGTTCAGTTATGGTCTAGGGACAGCAGAAAGATTCCCATGGTACTTTATTTTTGCACTGAGCAACTGTGTACATCCCTGATTTAAATCATGTTTGTTGAGCACAGGAGGATGAGCAAATGACAAAAAAACGAAACAAAATTTACCATAGGATTATATATCATTATTACTGTGGGGATTTTATATTGAAAGAGATCTTTTACATTTTTATATTTTCACCCACTCGCAAATCCTAGCAAACACCATGGCATATACACTGTGTATAAAACATTAAGAACACCTTCCTAATATCTTGTTGCACCACCCTTTTCATAACAGCCCAGATTATTTTGGGCGTGGACTTTATAATATGTCAAAAGCATTGCACATGGATGCTGGCCCATGTTGACTCCAATGCTTCCCACAGTTGTGAAGTAGACTGGATGTCCTTTGGGTGGTGGTCCATTCTTCATACACACGGGAAACTGTTGAGTGAATAACCCAGCAACTTTGCAATTCTTGACACAAACCGGTGCACCTGGCACCTACTACCTACTATAACCCGTTCAAAGGCACTTAAATATTTTGTCTTTCCCATTCACCCTTTGAATGACACACATACACAATCCCTGCCTCAATTATCTCAAGGTGTAAAAATTATTCTTTAAGCTGTCTCCCCTCCTTCATCTACACTGATTGAAGTAAATTTAACAAGTGACGTTAATAAGGGATGTCATGTAAAGAGCAGGTGTCCTTAATGTTTTGTACTGTACACTCAGTGTACGTCAAGGGACAAACACTCAATTGTGATGTAAGCATTTTTCACAATGCTGTAAACACAGCCCTTTGCCAGTTTGTGACAGCTTCTTTTCTGGAGTTCGTGCCATTTCTGGGCAATTTGGTTAATTCATCAACATTCAATTGGAGCTCAAGTTCTGTTTCCTCAATATCGATGGAAATAACAACTCTTCATCATGGATATTTGAGGGGGAAACAAGTGTTTGTATTTAGATTTGTTGTGATGATCCAAAGTCATGCCTTCTATGCAAGCCAACACTTAGTGGATATTTCAGTATGTTTAAGTATCATTGTGCATACAAAGCCTGGGGCAATAAATATGCCCAATGAAATCTGTTTTGATTTGGTAGGATGAAATACTGTTAGCCTTGCTGGGATGGCAACATAAGCTAGCATCTCTTTGTTTGTTATCTACACACCACAATATCTGTTCACTTCAAGAAGTCCACCATCACTGTATGTACATGTTTGGACTAAGCTTGCAATAATATTAATTGATCGATCTGTGGCTTTTCACCAGATAAAAGGGAAGTAATTCCCTGTCCAATAACAAGTTATCCTATGTGGATGACACTCATCTACTCTTCTCCTTCCCCCTTCTGACACCCAGGTGGTGACACGCATCTCTGCGTGCATGGCAGACATCTCAGCTTGGATGTCGGCCCACCACCTCAAGCTCAACCTCAACAAAACTGAGCTGCTATTTCTCCAGGGGAAGGCCTGCCCACTCCAAGACCTCTCCATCTCGGTTGACAACTCCAATGTGTCAGCCTCCCAGTGCAAAGAACCTTGGTGTGACCCTGCACAACACCATTTAGTTCTTTGCAAGCATCAAATAAATGATTCTATCCTGCAGGTTCATGCTCTACAACATCAGTACAACCTTTCCCCACACAGGAAGCGGCGCAGGTCCTAATCCAGGCACTTGTCCTATCCCATCCTGACTATTGTAACTCTTTGTTGGCTGGGCTCCCTGCTTGTGCCATCAAACCCCTGCAACTTATCCAGAATGCCGCAACCCCATGTCACCATGCTCCTACGCACACTTCACAGGCTTCAAGTCTAAGCTTGCATCATCTGTACTTCACCAAGCTATCTTAAGATGAATGCACAAATTGTAAGTCAATCTGGATAAGAGCATCTGCTAAATGACTAAATTGTCAAATGTAAATGTCCTCCTCGAGCATCTGCTGATGTCAATCTACAGCAGTGTTCCCCAACTGACGGTTTTATTTGGGGGCCCCCAAGTTTTCAACAACAACAAAACATGTGTATATAATAAATTAAAAAATGTTAAATTTTCATTGTTGTACATAAAACACCAGGAAATCAGCTCCAAGTAACTTTTATTTAAGAAATCTGTTCCCAAGTATTCCCACGCATAATAGAGAGACATATGATCATATACAAATGTAAGCAAGTTTTGAAAGTATTATGTTTTAGTCAAACATTATAACTGTTCTTGCGGTCAATTTGCACTCTTCAAATTATTTCCAATTCTGTTCCGGCCCCCCAACAGAAAAAAACCGCCTGCAGCTGAATCTAGTTGATGATCCCTGATTTAGAGGATGTGTCACTGAATAGCTCAAAGGTCAATCACTTGTATTTATCTACCGACTCATCCTTACAGGACTGTAGCTATCCTCTGTATTGGAGTTGTCAAAGATAACAACCTTGGATAGCATTAGACCCTCCTCATTTGTAGATCTATGTACAGTTGAAGTCGGAAGTTTACATACACCTTAGCCAAATACATTTAATTAAACTCAGTTTTTCACAATTCCTGACATTTAATCAGAGTAAAAATTCCCTGTCTTAGTTCAGTTAGGATCACCACTTTATTTTAAGAATGTGAAATGTCAGAATAATAGTAGAGAGAATTATTGATTTCAGCTTAGATTTGTTTCATCACATTTCCAGTAGGTTGGAAGTTTACATACACTCAATTAGTATTTGGTAGTATTCCCTTTAAATTGCTTAACTTGAGTCAAATGTTTTGGGCAGCCTTCCACAAGCTTCACACAATAAGCTGGGTGAATTCTTAGCCCATTCCTCCTGACAGAGCTGGTGTAACTGAGTCAGGTTTGTAGGCTTCCTTGCTCGCACACTCAATTTCAGTTCTGCCCAGAAATGTTCTATAGGTTTGAAATCAGGTCTTTGTGATGGCCACTCCAATACCTTGACTTTGTTGTCCTTAAACCATTTTGCCACCACTTTGGAAGTATGCTTGGGGTCATTGTCCATTTGGAAGACCCATTTGTGACCAAGCTTTAACTTCCTGACTGATGTCTTGATATGTTGCTTCAATATATCCACATGTTTCTTCTTACTCATGATGCCATCTATTTTGTGAAGTGCAACAGTCCCTCCTGAAGCAGAGCACCCCTACAACATGATGCTGCAACCCCCGTGCTTCACGGTTGGGATGGTTTTCTTCGGCTTGCAAGCATCCCCCTTTTTCCTCCAAACATAACAATGGTCATCATGGCCAAACAGTTCTATTTTTATTTCATCAGACCAGAGGACATTTCTCTAAAAAGTACGATCTTTGTCCTCATGTGCAGTTGCAAACCGTAGTCTGGCTTTTTTTGTGGCGGTTTTTGAACAGTGCCTTCTTCCTTTCTGAGCGCCCTTTCAGGTTATGTTGATATAGGACTCGTTTCACTGTGGATATACAGTGGGGCAAAAAAGTATTTAGTCAGCCACAAATTGTGCAAGTTCTCCCACTTAAAAAACACGAGAGAGGCCTGTAATTTTCATCATAGGTACACTTCAACTGTGACAGACAAAATTAGAAAAAAAAATCCAGAAAATCAAATTGTAGGATTTTTTATGAATTTCTTTGCAAATTATGGTGGAAAATAAGTATTTGGTCAATAACAAAAGTTTATCTCAATACTTTGTTATATACTTTTGGTTGGCAATGACAGAGGTCAAACGTTTTCTGTAAGTCTTCACAATGTTTTCACACACTGTTGCTGGTATTTTAGCCCCATTCCTCCATGCAGATCTCCTCTAGAGCAGTGATGTTTTGGGGCTGTTGCTGGGCAACACGGACTTTCAACTCCCTCCAAAGATTTTCTATGGGGTTGAGATCTGGAGACTGGCTAGGCCATTCCAGCACCTTGAAATGCTTCTTACCAAGCCACTACTTCGTTGCCCAGGCAGTGTGTTTGGGATCATTGTCATGCTGAAAGACCCAGCCACGTTTCATCTTCAATGCCCTTGCTGATGGATACACGATACATGGCCCCATTCATTCTTTCCTTTACACGGATCAGTCGTCCTGGTCCCTTTTTCAGAAAAACAGCCCCAAAGCATGATGTTTCCACCCTCATGCTTCACAGTAGGTATGCTGTTCTTTGGATGCAACTCAGCATTCTTTGTCCTCCAAACACGACGAGTTGAGTTTTTACCAAAAGTTCTATTTTGGTTTCATCTGACCATATGACATTCTCCCAATCTTCTTCTGGATCATCCAAATGCTCTCTAGCAAACGTCAGACGGGCCTGGACATGTACGGGCTTATGCAGGGGGACACGTCTGGCACTGCAGGATTTGAGTCCCTGGTGGCGTAGTGTGTTACTGATGGTAGGCTTTGTTACTTTGGTCCCAGCTCTCTGCAGGTCATTCACTAGGTCCCCCCATGTGGTTCTGGGATTTTTGCTCACCGTTCTTGTGATCATTTTGACCCCACGGAGTGAGATCTTGCATGGAGCCCCAGATCGAGGGAGATTATCAGTTGTCTTGTATGTCTTCCATTTCCCAATAATTGCTCCCACAGTTGATTTCTTCAAACCAAGCTGCTTACCTATTGCGGATTCAGTCTTCAGAGCCTGGTGCAGGTCTACCATTTTGTTTCTGGTGTCCTTTGACAGCTCTTTGGTCTTGTCCATAGTGGAGTCTGGAGTGTGACTGTTTGAGTTTGTGGATAGATGTCTTTTATACTGATAACAAGTTCAAATTAGGTTCCATTAATACAGGTAACGAGAGGAGGACAGAGGAGCCTCTTAAAGAAGAAGTTACAGGTCTGTGAGAGCCAGAAATCTTGCTTGTTTGTAGGTGACCAAATACTTATTTTCCACCATAATTTTGCAAATAAATTCATAAAAAATCCTACAATGGGATTGTAATTTTGTCTGTCATAGTTGAAGTGTACCTATGATGAAAATTACAGGCCTCTCTCATCTTTTTAAGTGGGAGAACTTGCACAATTGGTGGCTGACTAAATAGTTTTTTGCCCCACTGTAGGTACTTTTGTACCTGTTTACTCCAGCGTCTTCACAAGGTCCTTTGCTGTTGTTCTGGGATTGATTTGCACTGTTCGCAGCAAAGTACGTTCATCTCTAGGAGACAGAGCACGTCTCCTTCCTGAGCGGTATGACGGCTGCGTTGAAAAACGAGTTTTAATGACTCCAACCTACGTGTATGTAATCTTCCTACTTTAATTGTACAAACAGTACATCTACATTGTATGAAGACAATGCGAATCATATTTTTACTTATTAACCCCATCACATTAGTTCGTTAGTATATCATGTTCATGAGTTTGTGATTCACTCATGTGATTTATTTATTTCTATATGCTCTGATTTTCTATCTGATTATAAAGTATCGGATTAGTACATTTCAAAATGGAAGGCATGTACCCTCTGATGCTTGGCTACATTGCAGCTTTTTCTTGACGTCACCTGTAGCATGAGATCGCGTGGTAGTACATATGTACACACACACACACACACACACACACACACACACACACACACACACACACTCACACTCACACTCACACACACACACACACACACACACACACACAGATATGCCCCCCCCCACAAGTGTAGGTTTGCCTGCCAATAACCATAAGAACAAATCTTGCTCCTCTTGTTTCAGTTGCTGTTTACTTGCTGGTGGCTACACATGAACTCCTTTACATAGAGCGTGGGCAAGGTCATCATGACCATCACTAGCTGTTTGTTGCACAGCCTTTGGCTTTGTTACAGAGTCTCCTTTTCAAAATAAATCACCCAGATTATCCTAGACACATCTTGACAATCATAGACAACCCTGTGAATTCTCCTCATAATATTTATGGACAGATAACTTTAGTGGAGGTTCTTTAGGTTTTAAATAAAGCTGACCTTATTGTCTTGGCAGCTTGCATTTCAAATTCAGGAAATTAGGCGTATGTCGCAAGTCACGACTTCACAGGTGAGCCGTTTGAACGTAATGTGTTTTTGGGCAGAAATGCCTCCTCGTCCATACAAACCTTCATGTGCCTCAATAACAAAGTTGTATGCCATTTGTAAATACGAATATAACTGTTACATTTCAAGCCTTGTTGGTTAAGCCACAGAAAAATTCAGCAACCTTCCCACGAGCCATGATTGGCTGAGATAATGAGTGGGCTGGACATGCCGAGAGAGGAGTTCGGATTGGTCTGCTATATTGAAGGCTTCTGTCTATTTGAGCTTGTCAGTCTGTGTTGGAAAGCCTGTCGAACTCTGCTTTAAAAAAAACATGTAATGTGTAGTTGAGCTGCATACGTGTTGCTCTCCACTTTCTGGAGGAATACGTTTTGAAATCAGTGGAATAAGAGTATGATAGCTAACGAGATGGAGAAAACACCTGTCTCCGGATTACATCTTAAAACTAAGGGCAACCGTGGTATGGGATTCCTGATAGGGAGATGCGTCCATCATACATGAGGACGTATACAGGTAAGATAGTCTATCGTTAGCTAGCTACATGTTTATATACTACATTTTTCTTATAGTCTGCATGAGGTTGTGATTTACTTGTGATTTATTTATGTCTATATGCTATGATTTTCTATCTGATTATAAAGTATTGGTTTATAAAGTATTTTTTCTCGGATTACACCAGTCTCAACATCAACAGTGAAGAGGCGAATCAGGGATGCTGGCCTTCTAGGCAGAGTTCCAAATAAAACCTTATCTCAGACTGGCCAATAAAAATAAAAGATCAAGATGGGCAAAAGAACACATACACTGGACAGAGGAACTAACTCTGCCTAGAAGGCCAGGATCTTGAAGTCACCTCTTTGACATTGAGACCGGTGTTTTGCGGGTACTATTTAATGAATCTGCCAGTTGAGGACTTGTGAGGTGTCTGTTTCTCAAACTAGACACTCTAATTTACTTGTCCTCTTGCTCAGTTGTGCACCGGGGCCTTCCACTCCTCTTTCTATTCTGGTTAGAGCCAGTTTGCGCTGTTCTGTGAAGGGAGTAGAACACAGAGTTGTATGAGATCTTCAGTTTAGCCTTTATTTCTGAGAACATTAATAGATTTCTATGAGTGTAGTTATCAGGTATGAGTTTCCCTCTCTTGAGTGGGCCACACCCCCTTTCTTTGTCTGGCAAGCTGTCATATTGGTTTTGTCTGCTTGGGACTTTTTCTTTGTATTATGTAATACCCCATGTATGAACTAATTGTGTGTGTTTTCATGTATTTCTGTGACTTGATTAGCTAGTTAGCAACCACAAGGGTGCGTTCTGAGCCCTCTCCTGTACTCCCTGTTCACCCACGACTGCGTGGCCACGCACGCCTCCAACTCAATCATCAAGTTTGCGGACGACACAACAGTGGTAGGCTTGATTACCAACAATGACGAGACGGCCTACAGGGAGGAGGTGAGGGCCCTCGGAGTGTGGTGTCAGGAAAATAACCTCACACTCAACGTCAATAAAACTAAGGAGATGATTGTGGACGTCAGGAAACAGCAGAGAGACCACCCCCCTATCCACATCGATGGAACAGTAGTGGAGAGGGTAGCAAGTTTTAAGTTCCTCGGCATACACATCACAGACAAACTGAATTGGTCCACTCACAGAGACAGCATCGTGAAGAAGGCGCAGCAGCGCCTCTTCAACCTCAGGAGGCTGAAGAAATTTGGCTTGTCACCAAAAGCACTCACAAAATTCTACAGATGCACAATCGAGAGCATCCTGGCGGGCTGTATCACCGCCTGGTACGGCAACTGCTCCGCCCTCAACCGTAAGGCTCTCCAGAGGGTAGTGAGGTCTGCACAACGCATCACCGGGGGCAAACTACCTGCCCTCCAGGACACCTACACCACCCGATGTTTCAGGAAGGCAGTAAAGATCATCAAGGACATCAACCACCCGAGCCACTGCCTGTTCACCCCGCTATCATCCAGAAGGCGAGGTCAGTACAGGTGCATCAAAGCTGGGACCGAGAGACTGAAAAACAGCTTCTACCTCAAGGCCATCAGACTGTTAAACAGCCACCACTAACATTGAGTGGCTGCTGCCAACACACTGACACTGACACTGACTCAACTCCAGCCACTTTAATAATGGGAATTGATGGGAAATGATGTAAATATATCACTAGCCACTTTAAACAATGCTACCTTATATAATGTTACTTACCCTACATTATTCATCTCATATGCATACGTATATACTGTACTCTATATCATAGATCATCCTTATGTAATACATGTATCACTAGCCACTTTAACTATGCCACCTTGTTTACATACTCATCTCATATGTATAGACTGTACTCGATACCATCTACTGTATCTTGCCTATGCTGCTCTGTACCATCACTCATTCATATATCCTTATGTACATATTCTTTATCCCCTTACACTGTGTATAAGACAGTAGTTTTGGAATTGTTAGTTAGATTACTTGTTGGTTATTACTGCATTGTCGGAACTAGAAGCACAAGCATTTTGCTACACTCGCATTAACATCTGCTAACCATGTGTATGTGACAAATAACATTTGATTTGATTTGATAACAATAACGAGGCTATATACAGGTGGTACCTGTACCGAGTTAATGTGCAGCGGTAGAGGTTATTCGATCTAATTTGTAAAGTAACTATGAATAGATAATAAACAGCGAGTAAAGGCATTGTAAAAACAAAAGGGGGGTAAGTGTAAGTAGACCAGGTAGCCATTCGATTAGTTTAGTTGTTCAGCAGTCTTATCGCTTGGGGGTAGAAACTGTTGAAGAGCCTTTTGGTCCTCGACTTGCCGCTCTGGTACTGCTTGCCGTGCGGTAGCAGAGAGAACAGTCCATGACTTGGGTGACTGTCTTTGACAATGTTTTGGGCCCTCCTCTTACACCATCTAGTATATAGGTCCTGGATAGCAGGAAGCTTGGCCCCAGTGATGTACTGGGCCTTACACACTACCCACTGTAGCGACTAACAGTCAGATGCCGAGCAGTTGCCATACCAGTCGGTGATGCAACCGGTCAGGATACTCTCGATGGTGCAGCTAAAACTTTTTGAGGATCTGGGGACCCATGCCAAATCTTTTCATTCCCCTGAGGGGGAAAAGGTGTTGTTGTGCCCTCTTCACGACTGTGTTGGTGTGTTTGGACCATGATAGTTTGTTGGTGATGTAGACATCAAGGAACTTCAAACTCTCGACCCACTCCACTTCAGTCCCGTCGATGTTAATGGGGGCCTGTTCGGCCGTCCTTTTCCTATAGTCCACGATAAGCTACCTTGTCTTGCTCACAATGAGAGAGACGTTGTTTTCCTGGCACCACACTGCCAGGTCTCTGACCTCCTCCCTATAGGCTGTTTCATCGTTGTCGGTGATCGGGCATACCACTGTTGTGTCGTCAGCAAACTTAATGATGGTGTTGGAGTCATGCTTGGTCACCCAGTAATGCTTGGCCACCCATCAGTTTTGAGGATCAGCGTCGCAGATGTGTTTTTGCCTACCCTTACCACCTGGGGGTGGCCCATCAGGAAGTTCAGGATCTAGTTGTATAGGGAGATGTTTAGTCCCAGGGTCCTTAGCTTAGTGATGAGCTGTGTGGGCACTACGATGTCGAACGCTGAGCTGTAATCAATAAACAGCATTCTCACATAGGTGTCCCTTTTGTCCAGGTGGGAAAGGGCAGTGTGGAGTGCGATTGAGATTGCGTCATGTATGGATCTGTTGGGGTGGTGTGCAAATTGGAGTGGGTCTAGGGTTTCTGGCATGATGGTGTTGATGTGAGCCATGACCAGCCTTTCAAAGCACTTCATGGCTACCGATGCGAGTGCTATGGGGTGGTAATCATTTAGGCAGGTTACCTTTGCTTTCTTGGTCACTGGGTCTATGGTGGTCTGTTTGAAACATGTAGGTATTACATCTGCATCATCTGACCACTTCCGTATTAAGCAAGTCACTGGTACTTCCTGCTTTAGTTTTTTCCCTCTGGTTGCACATGTGACATGCTTGTCTAAATAACAGATTTAAATTGCCTGCATTAAGGTGCCCGGCCACAGCTTATCATGATGTATTCTATCTCAGGCGAGCAATATCTTGAGACTTCTTTAGTATTAGACATCGCGACCAGCAGTTATTGACAAATAAACACACACCCCTGCCCCTCGTCTTATCAAACGTAGCTGCTCTGTCCTGCCGAAACACGGAGAAGCCAGCCAGCTCTATATTATTTGTGTCGTCGTTCAGCCAAGTGTCGGTGAAACATAAAAAATTACTGTTTTTAATGTCTCTGACGCAGGCGTTCCGCAAGCAACCCACCTCGACAACATCCGGTGAGATTGCAGAGCCCCAAATTCTAAATAAATAAATAGTCATAATAAACTATCATAAAAATACAAGTGGTATACATCGGCTAAAATATTAACTTCTTGTTAATCCAGCCACTTTGTGTTAGCTGCCTCCTAAGAAGAGGTAGGTGCAGGAGTCAGGAGCAGGAGAGCAAGGAAGTCCCAGTAGCACAATCGTTTATTGAAAGTCCCAACAACAACAACAGGTGGGGAAACACACCCAACGAAGTCGCCACACACAGGGAAATAACGTAACACACGGACGAGAAACCTCTACTCCTAATTACAATCCAAACGGTACAACGACCGTGAGAAAAAAAAACACTGTGGCGCAAACACGCACTCCTAACAGAGCAACAACAGCCAATAATCCCGCACAAAGAATTAGCAGGCAGCGGAGGTTAATTAACTAATAGGACACAGATGTAAACAAAACAGACCGACAGAAACGAAAAGGAAAAATGGATCAGTGGCAGATAGTAGTCGAACAGGGAGAGGAGCCACCTTCGCTGAAAGTCATGAAACTTTGAAAGATTTCAAAAAGGCTTTACGGCGAAAGCATGCCATGCGATTATCTGAGGAGAGCGCCCCGCTTACGAAATCACACAAACATTTTCCAAATTTCAAGTATAGGAGTCTCAAAAGTCAGAAATAGCTATAAAATGAATCACTTACCCTTGAAGATCTTCATCTGGTTACAGTCACAAGAGTCCCAGCTACACAATACATTTTTGTTTTGTTCGATAAAGTCCCTCAAAAAGTTTTGTTGGCGCGTTTTGTTCAGTAATCCACAGGCTCAAAGGCGGTCAAAACATGCAGAAGAACACATTCTAAAAGTACCGGTAAAGTTCGTTGAAACATGTCAAACGATGTTTATAATTAATCCTCAGGTTGTCAACTGTCTAAATAATTTATAATATTTAAACCGGACAATAGCGTATTCAATAGAAAGGAAAAACAACGAAGGGCGCACACTCGGTCACGAGTGCAAAACAGCTCTGCTTGATTCTGCAGTCCACTGACAAAATGGTCTCATTCTTCTTTATTTTTCAGAAAACAAGCCTGAAACAATGCTTAAAGACTGTTGACATCTAGTGGAAGCCATAGGAACTGCAATCTGGGTCCTAACCATAATAGATGCTCTGTAGGCATTAAATTGAAAACTACCCACGTCAAGATATCCCACTTCCTGGATGGATTTTCCTCAGATTTTTGCCTGCCATATCAGTTCTGTTATACTCACAGACATTATGTTAACAGTTTTTGAAACTTTAGAGTGTTTTCTATCCAAATCTACCCTACCACCTATTATATGCATATCCTAGCTTCTGGGCCTGAAAAACAGGCAGTTTACTTTGGGCACGCTTCTCTTCCAGACGTCGAAATACTGCCCACAAGCCAAAACAGGTTTTAATTCATGTCCTGTTGGTAGGATAGTCTTAACTGTTGCTCATCCAGTTTGTTTTTCAATGATTGCATGTTGGACAATAATACAGAGAATAGTGGTGATTTACTCACTCACTGACAAATTCTCACAAGGCACCCAGACCTTCGCCCTCTGTATTTCCACATTTTTTCATGCAAATGATGGGGATTTGGGCCTGGTCTCCGTATATCCTCAGTATATCCTTCGCATTGGACTCAGTACAGAACAAATCTTTGTCCAGTTCAAGGTGAGTAATCACTGTTCTGAGGTCCAGAAGCTCTTTTTGGTCACAAGAGACAGTAGCAGCAACATTGTGTACAAAATGAGTTATAAACAATACGAAAAAACAAACGAAATATAACAGTTGGTTTGGAGTCTGTAAAATGGCAGCCATACAGTTGTCACAGTAACATCATTAACCTTTCTAAGGCAGGCATTTCGCTACGGAACCCCTTAACAACATTCCGCTGAAAAGGCAATGCGTGACATTCAAAAATACTTTATTAGAAATATGTAACTTTCACACATTAACAAGTCCAATAAATCAAATGAAAGAAACTTGCTGTTAATCTACCCATCGTGTCCGATTTAAAAAATGCTTTACAGCGAAAGCACAACATATGATTATGTTAGATCACTGCCAAGTCAAACAAACACACAGCCATTTTTCCTGCCAAAGATAGGAGTCACAAAAAGCAGAAATATAGATAAAATGAATCACTAACCTCTGATGATCTTCATCAGATGACACTCATAGGACATCATGTTACACAATACATGTATGTTTGATAATGTGCACATTTATATCCAAAAATTTCAGTTTATATTGGCGCGTTACGTGCAGTAATATTTTGATGACAAAACATAAAAGATACAATTGTTATTCACAGAATTAAAGATAGACTTCTCCTTAAAAGGATGGGACTGTTGGTGTTAAAATACACCAGTTATGCCATTTTGGACCACCGTACTGTTGATGTCATGCAGCCTGTAGTTTTTGTGTTACTCTTTCATAACGACAACAAGTTTTATGTCGGTTGACAATAGAATTTTAACTTTTGGGATAGGGGGCAGCATTTTCACATTTGGATGAATAGCGTGCCCAGAGTGAACTGTCTCCTATTCTGTCCCAGATGCTAATATATGCATATTATTATTAGTATTGGATATAAAACACTCTGAAGTTTCTAAAACTGTTTGAATGATGTCTGTGAGTATAACATAACTCATATGGCAGGCGAAAACCTGAGAAAAATCCAACCAGGAAGTGGGAAATTTGAGGTTTGTAGATTTTCAAAGCTTGGCCAACAAGCCAAGACTCTATGGAGTCAAGTTGCACTTCCTAGGAAAATGGGCTGAGCTGGACCCAAGGAAATAAATAATAAGTATTCAAAAACACCCCAAAGCTAGACTAGCCTATTTCAACAACAGCTAACGAACTAACCAAAAATACAGTGGGTGGTCCACCCACTTCTAACTAGTGTTTTTAACAAACTTTACCTATGGGTAATGTATGCCCATGGGCAACTTGTCTTGGTTCCCCCTTTTCCCACCAGCAAACAAACACAAACACCATAACCAAAACCAAAACTCACAGGTGAGGACAAAGTGATATGGAGGTGCTCAAACAAAATAATAATAATAATATATGCCATTTAGCAGACGCTTTTATCCAAAGCGACTTACAGTCATGTGTGCATACATTCTACGTATGGGTGGTCCCGGGGATCGAACCCACTACCCTGGCGTTACAAGCGCCATGCTCTACCAACTGAGCTACAGAAGGACCACACAAAAGATACATATATACATAAAGAGCGATAGAGACATATTAGGAGAGGGTGAAACAGAGCGATCTACAGACATATGGCATTTACAGAGAGATTGAGCTCTAGAGCAAACAATTGACAGGGTTTTTAAACCAAGGGAAAGTAACTGTGATTGGGTAGGAAACAGGAGGAGGTGTGTCTTCTGATTGGTGACTGATTGAGGAGTGATGATTGCCACCTGTGAGGGGAGAAGGAGAGAAAAGAACACAGGATACATACACATACCCACAAGATACCTGTATCCGTAACAGAAGCTTATTGATGTTTTATGTTAAAAACATCCCAAAGATTGATTCCATACATCGTCTGACTTGTTTCTACGACCTGTAACGTAACATTTCAAGTTTTTGTCTGGACGAAGTGCTTGCGCCTCATGATGATAGATTACTGGGCTGAACACACCAACAACAAGTGGCTATTTGGACATAAATGATGGACTTTATGGAACTTTATGGAACAAATCAGTCCTTTATTGTCGAACTGGGATTCCTGGGAGTGCCTTCTGATGAAGATCACCTCATCTGTTGACTACAAAATGACAGATATTTCTCTGGCTGGATTGGGCTCTGAGCGCCGTTCTCAGATTATGCTTTTTCCGTAAAGTTTTTTTGAAATCTGACACAGCGGTTGCATTAACCTCTCTAAGGGTAGGGGACAGCATTCGGAATTTTGGATGAAAAGCATGCCCAAATTCAACGGCCTACTACTCGGGCCCAGAAGATATGATGTGCATATAACTGGTTGATTTGAATAGAAAACAAAACTGTTAAAATAGTTTCTGTGAGTATAACAGAACTGATTTAGCAGGCTAAAACCTGAGAAAAATCCATTCAGGAAGTAGTTTTTTTTTTGGTTTTGTAGTTTTCTATTCAATGCCATTACAGTATCCATTGACTTAGGACTCCATTTGCAGTTCCTATGAGTTCCACTATATGTCAACAGTCTTTAGAAATAGTTGCAGGCTTGTATTCTTATAAATGAGGGAGTAAGACCAGTCTGAACGAGTGGACCCTAACGTGTCGCAGAGCTTTTTCAGGCGCATGTGCATTTCTTGTTTACCTTTTATATTGACGACGTTATTGTCCAGTTGAAATATTATAGATCATTTAGGCTAATAAACAACCTGAGGATGGATTATAAACATCATTTGACATGTTTCTATGAACTTTACGGATACAATTTCTTTGACGGATATAATTTCTTTGACTGAGTTTGAGCCTGTGGATTACTGAAGGAAAAGGAGGTTTTTGGATATAAAGAGACTTCATCGAACAAAAGGAACATTTATTGAGTAAATGAATGTCTTCTGATTGCCACCATATGAAGATCATCAAAGGTAAGGGATTCATTTTATTTCTATTTCTGAGTTTTGTAACGCTTCTGCTTGAATGGTTACTGTTTGTAATAATTTGTCAACTGGGCTATGTTCTGGGCTAGGTATGTTCTGGGCTAGGTATGCTTTCGTCCGAAAAGCATTTTATAAATATGACACTGTGGTTGGTTTAACAAGAAGATCATCATTAAACCTATGTAAAATATGTTTTGTTTTCTGAATTTTTATAATGAGCATTTCTGTAACTGAATTTGGCGCTCTGCAACCTCACTGGATGTTGGCCAGAAGGGACGCTCGCGTCCCACGTACCCTAGAGAGTTTAACTTCTTAAGGTATAGTGGGCAGCATTTTCACTTTTGGATAAATAGCGTGCCCAATTTCAACTTCCTGCTACTCATGCCAGGAATATAAGATATGCATACTATTAGTATATTTGGATGGAAAACACTCTGAAGTATCTAAAACTGTTTGAATCACGTCTGTGAGTATAACAGAACTTATGTAGCAGGCAAAACGCAGAGGACTAACCGTTCAGAATTTATTTTTTTTGGTCTCTGTCTGTTCACTGAGTCTCATTGGCAAATTATATTTCTTAGGAACCTGTTTTCAGTTCCTACCATTTCCACTGGATGTCACCAGTCTTTGGAATTTGGTTGAGGTTATTAATTTGTGCAATGAAGAAGTAGGCCATCTAGGAACTGGGTAACACTGTTGAGAGAGCGCAAGATGTTAAAAGTAGCGTTGGTTTGTTGTCTTCCTGTATTGAACACAGATAGACCCTTCTACAATTTGATCGATTATTAACGTTTAAAAATGCCTAAAGTTGTATTACAAAAGTAGTTTGAAATATTTTGGCAAAGTTTATAGGCAACTTTTGAAATATTTTGTAGTGACATTGCGTTTTTTGGAAGCTGTTTTTTTCTGGATCAAACGTTGCAAATAAATGGACATTTGGATACATGTGGACAGAATTAATCGAACAAAAGGACATACTGTGATGTTTATGGTACATATTGGAGGGCCAACAAAAGAAGCTTGTCAAAGGTAATGTATGTTTTATATTTTATTTCTGTGTTTTGTGTAGCGCCTGCAGGGTTGAAATATGCTACCCTCTTTGTTTACTATTGCGCTATCATCAGGTAATGATGCTTTATGCTTTCGCCTTTTTTAATAAAAATCTGACACGTTGGCTGGATTCACAACGAGTGTAGCTTTAATTGAGTATCTTACATGTGTGATTTAATGAAAGTTAGATTTTATATCATTTTTAAAATTTGCAGCGTTGCATTTTCCCTGTTTTTTTGCCCAAGTGGGATGCAACTGTCCCCTATACCATAAGAAGTTAAACATTAATTTAGTATACATCAATCGAGCAAACCAGGCACCTAAATGCAACTTTCTAAACAATGTTTTGGTTCGTTTCTAGCTTGGTAGCTAGCTAGCTACATGAATGACCATATCATATACAGTTGACCGTGTCTTAAATTGAGATAATTTGTATTCTATATTACAGGAAAATAAACTCACAACAAGATCATTATTTACAAGTTAATTGTGAGCTAATTACAGAAAAAAGCTTACGGTTGCGTGTGTGACCAAATAAAAGGAGGACATTCTACCAGAGAATTTTAGAACCAGTACTCTGTCTCATTGGCGCTATATCCTAATTTGACTTTGGTGCAGGTCATGTTCTTCACATTACCGTCTCTGGTAAACACACACTATATCAAATAAAATCAAAATGTTTTTGTCGCATGCACAGGATACAGAAGGTGTTAACGGTACAGTGAGATGGTTAATTGCATAGTGGAGTATTTTATTTAGAAATGTTGCAAGCTAGCTAAACAATTAACCATGATCACAACTCATAACTTTACTACCCTACATGAATCTACAGGTAGCTAGGTTCAATGTTAGTTAGCCACCTAACATTAGGCTATAACTAGTAATGAAATTGGCTCTGAGATACGAATAATATTACTACACAGATCATGCAAGTAACCTTAGCTTGTGACCTAGCCAACCAGCTAACGTTAACGAGCTAACAGTATGGTTTAACTGGCAATGAAACAACTTTCTGACAAAATTAGAAGCGTATAATATCTGAAAATATAGCTAGCTAGACTCTCTTACCCTTTTACATGGATAAACCCTTCTCCCTCTCTGTCACAGATGCTGTGGTTGCCCCTAGTTTGAAGATGTAATCCGGAGACAGGTGTTTTATACAACTGCCTTCTGTTTGTTTTCTTTTTGATTCCCTCCGCACATTTGCAATCAAAAATACCTGAATTTTCTCCATATCCTGAGCTATCACGCTCTGCTTCCAACGGGTATTCCAATTGATTTAAAGACTTGGTCCTCCAGAAAGTGGAGCGCATTAGCAACACTTCTGTGAAATCTTTAAAAAAGACACATTACAAATGATTACCTACACATACTGATCAGCTCATGTTATAGACAGAATCATGCTACATGGCAGACCAATCAGAATGCAACTTTTGGCATGTTCAGCCCAGCCATTATCTCAGCCAATTTTTTTACAGAGTTAATCTGTTTTCCGGATGGTGGCCAGTAAAAAGAGGTGACACAGATGTGTATTCCTATCATTTAGAAAATAGTTGTGATGATTAGATTCAAGAATGTGTGTGGTGTTTTCATGCCTTTTTT
Organism: Oncorhynchus keta; assembly: GCF_023373465.1. Classification (NCBI taxonomy): domain Eukaryota; kingdom Metazoa; phylum Chordata; class Actinopteri; order Salmoniformes; family Salmonidae; genus Oncorhynchus; species Oncorhynchus keta. Next base: position 46,718,415 of record NC_068450.1, read on the forward strand.
GATTTGACCAAGCAAAGTGATGTTAACTAGCCAATTTGAGATACTGAGATTTGCTACTTTGGGAAGAATAAAAGATTGGTTGAAACTTTGCTCATGGAGACATTGTTAAAACACTCTCCTGGTGTATGTTTCGTTACATTATAGTGTGTTTTTATACTTCAATATTTTGTATCTTTTGATATTGAAGTCAAATGGTGTGTACCATTTGATAATTGTATTCTTATTGCATAAATATAATTAATCTGATTACATTTAGATGGATATGAACGGTAGTCCTCATATTGCTGAGTAATATTCCTTAACCTCTTAGGGCGGAGAACACGCTAGCGTGCCAAATTTAAAATACAATTTCGTAATATTAAACATTCATGAAAATACAAGTGTCAAACATGATTCTTTAGCTTAGAATCTTGGTAATCGAACTACATTGTCATATTTCAAAAAGGCTTTACGTTAAATAGCATTCGATTGTCTGAGGACAGCACCTCACATTAGCATATTTTCCAAACCAGCACAGGCGTCACGAAATAACGATAAAATAAACCACTTACTTTTGAAGATCTTCCTCTGTTTGCAATCCCAAGGGTCCCAGCTACACAATGAATGGTAGTTTTGTTCGATAAAATCCTTCTTTATATCCCCAAAACGCTGTTTAGTTGGCGCCATTGAATTCAATAATCCATTCCTTCAACATGCATTCAAAAAATTCCAAAAGGTTACCAGCAAAGTTCATCCAAATGAGTCAAACAATGTTTTTGATTAATCCTCAGGTTGTGTAATATCTAAATAAAGGATAATATTTCATTACTATGTTCAATAGCAAAGGAAAAGAACGAAGAGCGCGTCCACGTTCAAAATACTACTTTTGCCCTGGTGCTCAACTTGGAAAGACTGCAAATACTTCTTCAAAAAAACAAGCCTTAAACCTTGTATAAAGACTAGTGACATCTACTGGTAGCCGTAGGAACTGCAATCTGGGAGGCGGAAATTAAATATTTCAATAGCATTACATTGGAAGTCATTCGGAGCTCCAATTTTGTTTTTACGGATCGATTGTCCTCAGGTTTTTGCCTGCTAAATCAGTTCTGTTACACTCACAAACATTATTTTAACAGTTTTAGAAAACAGAGTGTTTTCTATCCAATTCTACCAATTATATGCATATCCTAGCATCAGGGCCTGAGTAACAGGCAGTTTACTTTGGGCACGTCAGACAGGCGGAAATTCAGGAAACAAGCTTTACTCGCAGAGAGGCTAAATTATTATTTGAAGTATGGTCTAATGGTAAATGTTATTCACACTACACATAAACATATACACTATAAATACAAACGTATGTGGATACCCCTTCAAATGAGTGGATTTGGCTATTTCAGCCACACCCATTGCTGACAGGTGTATAAAATCGAGCACACAGCCATGCAATTTACATAGACAAACATTGAAAAGTAGAATGGCCTTACTGAAGAGTGCCATCATAAAATTCCACCTTTCCAACAAGTCAGGTCTTCAAAAAAGGCCACAAAAGCTTACAGAATGGGACCGCCGATTGAAGTGTGTAAGATCGTCTGTCCTGGGGTGCAAAACTCCCTACTGAAATCCAAATTGACTCTGGAAGCAACGTCAGCATAAGACTTGTTCGTCGGGAGCTTCATGAAATAGGTTTCCATGGCCGAGCAGCCGCACACAAGCCTAAGATCACAATGCTAAATGCCAAGCACCGGCTGGAGTGGTGTAGAGCTGACCGCCATTGGACTCTGGAGCAGTGGAAACACGTTCTCTGGAGTGATAAATCACGCTTCACCATCTGGCAGTCCGATGCACAAATCTGGGTTTGACGGGTGCCAGGAGAACGCTACCTGCATGAATGCATATTGTCAACTGTACAGTTTGGTGGATGAGGAATAATGGTCTGGGGCTGTTTTTCATGGTTCAGGCTAGGCCCCTTAGTTCCAATGAAGGGAAATCTTAACGCTACAGCATACAATGATGATTCTGTGATTCCAACTTTGTGGCAACAGCTTGGGGAAGGCCCTTTCTTGTTTCATCATGACAATGCCGCCGTGTACAAAGCGAGGTCCATACGGAAATGGTTTGTCGAGATCGTTGTGGAAGAACTTGAATGGGCTGCACAGAGCCCTGACCTCAAACCCATCGAACTCCTTTGGGATGAAGTGGACGCCAACTGTGAGCCAGGCAAATCAGCCAACATCAGTGCCCGACCTCACAAATGCTTGTGTGGCTGAATGGAAGCAAGTCCCTGCAGCAGTGTTCCAAATCTAGTGGAAAGCCTTCCCAGAAGAGTGGAGGCTATTGTAAAAGCAAAGGGGGGACCAACTCCATATTAATGCCCTTGATTTTGGAATGAGATGTTTGACAAACATGTGTCCACATACTCTTGGTCATGTAGTGTATGCTTGGCCTCTGAGTTAGCCTTAACTCAGAGATGCAAAGTCAATCATTTAATTGATCGCAAGTTATTAGCTCTTAGCCGTTATGCAATCATTTAAGAGGCTATCTTGGACACAACTTATTCTAACTTATAGTATTCTGAGTGATGACGCACGTCTCGCTACCTTGACTAGACCCATCGAATATGCTTAAGGGCCTATAGCATTCACATAATTATGGATTCAGAGTATATACTGAACAAAAATATAACTGCAACATGAAACAATTGAAAAGATTTTACTGAATTACACTTCATAAAAGGAATGCAGTCTATTCATTAGGCCCTAATTTTTGGATTTCACATGACTAGGCAGGGGTGCAGACATAGGTGGTCCTGGGAGGGCCTAGGCCCACCCACTTGAGAGCCAGGTCCACCCACTGTGGAGCCAGGACCAGCCAATCAGAATTATCTTTCCCCCACAAAAAGGGCTTTTTACAGACAGAAATACTCCTCGGCTGATCCCGCAGGTGAGGAAGCCGAATGTGGAGGTCCAGCAATGTCGTGGTTACACGTGGTCTGCGGTTGTGAGGCCAGTCGGATGTTTCTCTAAAACGACTTTGGAGGTGGCTTATGGTAGAAAAATGAACATTCAATTCTCTGGCAACAGCTCTGGTGGATATTCCTGCAGTCAGAATTCCAATTGCACACTCCCTCTAAAAATATGTGGCATTGCGTTGTGTGACAACTTGTATTGTCCCCAGCACAAGGTGCACCTATGTAATGATCATGCTGTTTAATCAGCTTCTTGATATGCCACACCTGTCTAGGTGGATGGATTATCTTGGCAAAGGGGAAATGCTCACTAACAGGGATGTAAACAAATTTAAGCACAACATTTGAGAGAAATAAGCTTTATGTGCTAATATAACATTTCTGGGATCTTTTATTTCAGCTCATGAAAAATGGGACCAACACTTTACATGTTGCGTCTCTATTTTTGTTCAGTATATATTATATTATGGTCATATTACTCCTACACTAATTTCATATCAACAGAATACATATCAACAGAATTCCTACTTCTTCCCACTATGACAATTTCTAAGAGAAAGGTTGAAGCGTGTGTTACTTTTAGCTGCTATGTGGGCACATCTTCAAAGAGGTTTACATGATAGCTGTAACATGCAACGCAAACTGGATTTCAGCACACAAAACACTTATAAGCCAGGTGCAATCAGCCAGAGAATTGTATCGTGGGGAAGAATGAACAGATGAGCCATTGCTGGTTTTCTATATTTCGAGGGAAAGTGAGGAATACTGATAGATGCTTTATGTTGCAGTTGAGTTATCTCTCCCTTAGTGGTGGGATCTGGAGAGTGGGTTCCATCATTAGGCAAATGCATCAATAAGTCGGCTGGCAGACATTGACAGGGAGTCAACCCTCATTTCTGATTCCAGGGGTGTCTGTGTGGCCCAAGAAGCCAGCACAGCCTGGAGTGACTCGCAAGCAGATTATCTCATTCACCGGCAAAAAAAATCTTTGAAGCTATGAAACAGTTGGCACAGTCCTTGAACCTGCTGAAGATGCAAGAAGCAACTTTCAAAAAAGAGAGAGAGAGAGAGAGAGAGACATTGCTGTACTTCTTATTCATGACAAGTGTAAGAAGGGGCATGTAAATTCTGAGATGAGAGGCTGCTGAATCAGTATTCAAGTCAATACATTGGTGAGAGGGGGCACATTCATTTTAGTAATTGGTTCACGATGCAGTTATATTTTAAAAAATACAGTCAAAGAACAGAGAAATTATTTTCACTTTAGGGTTAGAATTTTAAACCTCTTCTCTTATCTCAAGGTAGCCAGGCAATCAAGAGCCCAGTCTGGAGTTTTTGGGAACATCTCATGGATCAAAATCGGGAAGTAAAATCCCCATGAAAGTTCCTAATGGTGTTAGATATTAAACTGCTTGAGCAGCTCCATGAAATTACTGTAAATTGTGAAGCACAGTCTGATGAATGGAGAAGCGAGCTTCACAAGTGCTCGGGTTTCAGTACCAAAAGACAGAAATTGTATTTATACAATGGGCATTATTTCACTATCACAAACACATACTGCATCTGGTATTCTCATCTCTTTTTCTCTGAGTTCCTCTTCTCAAAGCTTTGTGAAACACTGCACAACAACGCACTAGTAAATGCATATGGTTAAGGTGACAACCTTTTGTGGGCTACCTAGTCGTGCAGCCGTCTAAGACACTGCATCTCAGTGCAAGATGTGTCACTGCAATACCTGGTTCAAATCCAGGCTGCATTACATCAGGCTGTGATTGGGAGTCCCATTGGGCGATGCACAATTGACCCAGCGTCGTCTGGGTTTGGCCTGGGTAGGCTGTCATTGTAAATAAGAATTTGCTCTTAACTGACTTGCCTAGTTAAATGAAGGTTCAATATATATTTTGTTTTCAAACATGGCGAAGTTATGTTTTCCAGAAAATCCTTATATAAATATCCCAGTTTTATAAAACTATCCAAGTTTTGTCTTTTTTTACTGTGCATCAACTACAAGAGACATTTTGTAACGGTAGTGTCTCCTTTCAGTGATCTGTCAATCAAGATTACTGTTAATGATGTACTCCAGCCACAAGTCAGTGATGAAAGTTTAATCACTTCATTGTATGTATGAGTCCACGCCAGTGAGAGGTTATTCTCCTTTGTCTTGAGAATGCCAAATACAATGTGTCGCTGATTATAGATTGTAGGGTTGTGCAGAGTTGTTCAGAGTCGGTAACTAGAGTATTTCTTAAAACCTGTTTGGGATAGGGGTCAGCATTTTCACTTTTGGATGAAATGCGTGCCCAGAGTGAACTGTCTCCTACTCAGTCCCAGATGCTAATATATGCATATTATTATATGCATATTATTAGTGGTATTGGATAGAAAACACTCTGAAGTGTCTAAAACTTCCTAAAACTGAATGATGTCTATGAGTATAACAGAACTCATATGGCAGGTGAAAACCTGAGAAAAATCCAATCAGGAAGTGGGAAATCTGAGGTTTGTAGTTTTTCAAAGCTTGGCCTACTGAATACACAGTGTCTATGGGGTCAAGTTGCACATCCCAAGGCTTCCAATAGATGTCCATTGTCTGTAAAAACTTGTTTCAGGCTTCTGCTATAAAGGAGGGGGGAATGGCAGCTGAATGAGTCAGTGGTCTGGCAGAGTGTCTCAGGCTTGTGACACGCGGTGCCGACAGAGTTAGCTCTCGTTCCAGTGTTTTTCTACAGACAGAATTCTCTGGTTAGAACATTATTAATGTTTTATGTTAAAAACATCCTAAAGATTGATTCCATACATCGTTTGACATGTTTCTACAACCTGTAACGGAACTTTCCGAGTTTTTGTCTGGACGTAGTGCTCACGCCTCATGAAGATGGATTACTGGGCTGAACACGCTAACAACAAGTGGCTATTTGGACATAAATGATGGACTTTATGGAACAAATCAGTCATTTATTGTCAAACTGGGATCTCTGGGAGTGCATTCTGATGAAGATCATCAAAGGTAAGTGAATATTTATAATGTTATTTCTAACTTCTGTTGACTCCAACATGGCGGATATTTCTTTGGCTGGATTGGGCCGTACTCAGATTATGCTTTTTTTTTTTTTCTGAAATCTGACACAGCCTCACACTGTAAGTGTACATGAATAGTGGATGCGTCCAGATATCCATCTAAACTGGAAGTGGCTTGGCCAAGTCTTGGGTGGGGGGGTTCTACTAAGCTAACAAATTGAATTGTTTAAAGGTCATACTATATATCATTTAGCTATTTAATTGTGAATTTTAGGACCTCTTTAGGTATTAAAAAATATATACATTTTTGGGGTGATAAAATATTGAATTTGGCCTTTACTGCAATAGACCATAGAAACACATTGAAAAACACATTCATAAATGGCAAAAGGTTTTGAAGTGTCTGTCCTAAATCTAGGAGATGAAAGAAAGCTCAGGAAATATTTAGGCTTTTTTTAGACACATGTTTAACCCCTTTGTATGTGCTAATAGCAGTAAGGCCAAAATTAATTTTTCATAAAAATGTGTTTTTAGCAAAAAATACATTCATACTTCAAGTGGTCTTAAAATTCTAAATCAAAATGATCCTTTGTTTGACAGTCTTAAAACAATTTCATATAGCTTAGTATTACCCCCCCCCCTCCCCGAAGCAGATTCAGACTTGTTTTTGTGTCTAACGGTGTCTTGCTGTGTAGAGATTTTCTACCCTTAGCTTACTGTGTCTAACCACCTCTTTGCCCAAGGCAACATGGTGCTTGTTAGGTTTAAATGCAGGGGTCAACCTTCGGACATGCCTGTGCACAAACTGCCACCTGCGAGAGACTGCTACGAACGAGTGATTTCTGTAAAGGAGACAGGTGTTGCTTTTAATGGTGTGAAATAGGGAAAATTATTTCCGGCCCTCTGTCTCTCTTATGTGACGCCTCACCTCCATGTTTCCTTAAGTGACATAGTTGATGAGTTGAGGGGAGGTGAGGGTGAGAGGGAGGCGGGGAGACATGGCTTCAGGTTGGATTGCAAACGGTTTAGTATCTATGGATGAAAAACTTTGGGGACTGATCGTGAAGGTTTTAGCTATCATAATCTGAATGTTCACGTAAGTAGGCAACGAATAACAGCTAAGATGAGTGCATCCCAGTCTCATTAGGGCCCGGTGTTATGATTCAACTCACACCTCCTCCGCAGACATCTCAGCAGGGTGCGTGCAGCCTAACAGTCAGGGGTCGTGTTGCTGCTCTACATTCATTCTCGCCTGTCCAACTCCAGAGACCTGTGGTGGTTAGTAATTGAAGGCTCTCAGATCCAGTGTTTCCCAACTCCAAAGGCCTGTACTGTATACAGACTAGTAAAGCAGTGGAAGCATATACAGTGTTTCCCAACTCCAGTCCTCAAGTACCCACAACAGCATACATTTTTGTTGTAGCCCTAGAAAGAACACCTGGTTCAACTTGTCTGCTAATCATCAAGCCCTTAATGAGTTGCATCAGGTTTGTCTGGGGCGACAACAAACATGTGTGCTGTTGGGGGATACTTGAGGACTGGAGTTGGGAAACGCTGCAGTGGGCTGAATATGCTTCCATTGCTTTACTAAGCGGTATACAGTACAGAATAAGCTTTTGGAGTTGGGAAACACTGGTCAACTGTATATGCCACCAGCTATACCCTAACCTAGCAACACCATAGTGTGTGCATGCATTCTCATCACAGACCCTGTGCATGCAGGGAGATGCACCATCACAAAGTCTTTTGACTGAAGTGTGAGGGGGAGTTTTTCTGCCCATCCCCACGCATCCCGAGTATTGCGGTGATTGCTAGTTGCAAGGCTCATACATCATAAAGGCCCATCGCACAAAGAGGATCACGCTGCACGTAGGCTGCCGAGTGGGTTCAACTTTGCGACGATTACAGCCACGATTAAAGGAGTGTAATTAATGCTCTATGAGGTAAACCTATGACATGCTTCTTCTATATTCGCCAGAACAATCTGATACAAGTAGAAAAGACAGAAGGGGGAAAATACAATGAAGAAAAAACAGGCGGAGAGGGAAAAAAAAACTGAGGAGCAAGGAAACTGTTCTCTCCCCTTTTCTGGGCTCAGTCTTGCTCTGTCTCATCTTATTAGAAAGCTAATGCAACTGTCTGTTCTAATACTGGAGAGCAGCTTTTACATTTTTCTTTCTCCCTCACACCCTTTTTCTATTCCGTTCACCACTAATCTGTGCTGTGCCAGCAGACGATAAGATGGGGCACGTCCGTCGCTTCATAGCCGTGATTTTGCCGGGCTTTGTGGGAGCTTGAGTTGTACAATCATTTGTTTCAAAAAGTTTGGAGTGGAAGGAGAAAGAAAAAGTACACTTTTCCAGGTATATTTTATGTCGAATTGTGCTGTAGTTCTTAGGGTTTTTGTGTTGATTTTGATTTCTAGAAACCTGAAAGAAACCTGAAAGAAGGAAAAGCACATCTCTTCTTTGTTTTACGTACAAAGAAAGCTCAGTCTTGGGGCCTTTGAAGTACACAAAGTGGTGGAGCTTATGGAGATATTGTTGCTGAGGAGAGGGATGAATTCTGGAATGAATTTAAATCTACGGAAATAACTCCTACTGGCTCAGCTATTGTAAGGATCAAGCACGTGTTAATGGACCTTGAAAACAAACTAAGAACCCCCAGGCAAAATGGGAAAGGCTCTCAAGCTCTACTCCTGTAAAGAATTCTGTAGTACTAGTAATAGTAGTATGATATAGTACATTATATGATCAAATTTTATGGAAACACAGTTAAACTCAGCATTCATTCTCAATTGATATTCTAGTAATTCACACTTACACTTTGCATTAAAACATTTATTTTATCTCTCCCAGAGAACCAGTAAGGTATCACATTTAGTCCTGCACACATTTTGACGACAGGTGATGAAAGACAAAGTCAAAAATGTTTTGAGCAACATGCATATAAGTCACAGTCACTGGTAACTGCAAAATCCGTCACCCCTGGATGTCTGCATGTGTATATTGACTCAAGGAAAATCTCTTTGGCAATAGAACAGTGTATATCATGCATAGACTGGAGTATACTGGAAAGATAAAGCCCTCTTATTCATTATCATTGAGCTTCTCATCAGTCTTTTAGTATTCTAAATGAATATGTGTTACTTATCCAGCATTAAAAAAATATCTCTCCATCCAAACATAAATTATACGCCATTTACGAGTTCTGATGATATTTATTTAAGGACATTGACATTTCCAGATGGGTATTTAAATTACTTACAATTGTTTGCTGGTATGTCAGACTAGGGGATCTATGCTTATTTCATGAGTCAGTCTGATTCAATATTTTGGCATTACATGCATTTTGGCAAGTCTCCAGTGTTGGGAGCCAACTTGGATGCATTGTATTTTTTAAAGAAATTAAGTAGATTTGGCTTACAACTGATGCAATGCTAGTTGAGGAATGAAGCATTTTCAGGGTAAAGTATACAACAGACTCCTACTCCTGAGGATTGAGGAAGTGCTGGTTAATAAATATATACCTTTCAAAGTATAATCCATTGGACAACCTCAGCAAGGATAAAACATGGCTGGGGTATTTTGCCTACAGCGGCTGGTATATTGAATGTCAAAATAGCTATTCCAATGAATCTGGCACTTTTTCAACTTTTGTGAAACGTTGTAGTTGTTATTGTCCACAACAAGATGTTGGTTTCTCAAAGAGGGACTAATGCACAGTCCAAGAGGAGAGCACCATTGGAAAAAATAATTATGTTTCAAACCACATGGAACTTTCCTCTGTGTTTCTCTGCATGTTTAAAGCTGGAGTCCATAGCATTGAAACGGCTACGTCCGTTTTCAATATTACAACAGCAATGACGTTACTTCAAACAATGTTTTTTTTTTCTCCCTATGACATCATTGCAGGCATGATCAAACAGCAGAGTATTTCCTATGATTCTTTTTACCATTTTGGTGGATGCTCATTTCCTCAAAACAAAAACAATAACAAATGTGCCTGGGTTGGCCAGTAGTGCTATTTTGCCTATTGTGAATTTCAGCTTTAAGGCAACAGAGATGGATAATGTTCAAGACACATTCTTATTGGGATTTCCCAGTTGGAAATTGGGAATCGGTTTTGGAAAGCCTCGGAATACATTGATGTAATTGCATACATTGACGTAAGTTGTAGTCTTAACATTTGTGAGGGTACATTGGGCTTTTCATGTGTTAGTAGGTGAACATTTCTTAATTGGCAAAAGATTTTTGCTATCCATTGGGTTCATACTGTAGCTATCTTTTAGGGTAAGAAGCCCTAGCATGTCATCTGCACCTCATCATACTGATTCTACCCCTGGTGGCATGATTCAACTTTCAGGGAGTCACCAGATTCGCTGACACAGAGAGATTAGACTGATCTTGGTCAATCCCCAAGGCAGGTACCACACTCCACCATTGTAATGTTATGATAGTAGATATCACTTACAATGTAGGCAAGTAGTGATTCCAAATCTCTGCAAAGGCACAGTGAAGAAGATGTAGGCTAGACACGGCTTAGACCTTTACGTTGAAAACTCAACTTGGGTTCCAGCTGTATTTTTGAGTCTGAACCAGAGGTTTAGATTTTAGATTTTATTAGGATCAGCCGATACTAATGGTGACAGCTAGTCTTACTGGAGAAAATACATTACAGACAAAAGTCTTTACAATTGAAATACATTTAAAACATTAACATGTAGTGTATGTGTGTGTGTGTTTGCATCTATCAGTTACATAAACATATTAGTACACACAAAACCTAGGTCACATGGGGGTGAGGTGTTGTTCTGTGAGGTGTTGCTTTATTTGTTTTTTGAAACCAGGTTTGCTGCTTTATTTGTTTTTTGAAAACAGGTTTGCTGTTTGCTTGCGCTATATGAGATGGAAAAGAGTTCCGTGCAATCATGGCTCTGTATAATACTGTAGGTTTCCTTGAATTTGTTCTGGACTTGGGGACTGTGAAAAGACCCCTGGTGGCATGTCTGGTTGGGTAAGTTGGTGTCAATTTTGGAATACTTGAAATAGTTGGAATTAAATTGAAAACTTAAGACTAAATATATCCTTACTTGAAATACAAATAAAAAAGTATACAACCCCCCCTCATATCATTATGGTGGCAACATATTCATTGGCTGACCCTCAGGAACTGATGTCTATAAGTAAGTCCAATTGGCACATTTTCACAAGCTTCAAATTATGTTTTCACGGTTTGAAAAGCTGAATCCCAATTTTGAATACCAAGCTTTTAAATCAATATCAGAGGGATTGCACATGCTCTGATTTCCAGCCTTTTGATTTTAGCTGGCACAACGTTGAACTCTATCCATCTTCTCCAGCAGCTGCTTGTATCGGCTGATTTAGATGCACTATTGTAAAGTGGCTGTTCCACTGGATGTCATAAGGTGAATGCACCAATTTGTAAGTCGCTCTGGATAAGAGCGTCTGCTAAATGACTTAAATGTAAATGTAATGTTAAATGCTTGGAGATGTTAAGGCTGTGTTGATGTGGTGAGGCTTGAAAAAACATTCATTGTGTTTTACGTCTCTTCTCCAAGACATAGGGAGAATGTTTCCCTCTATTATAACCGGGAGGATACTGACACTTGTCTAGTAAATCTATGCTATCATATCACCCAGAAGTAAGAGGTGATGTTATGAGTAGACTGATAAAAGTTGCTTTCAGACAAGAGGATAAGCTTTCCAATCACACGTAAAATGCTTCCATCCACGTTACTGTTGAGGGGAAAGTGCAAGGGTGGCGTTTCTTTATGAAAACATATGAAAACTGGAGAGCGGCAGAACGGAGCAAATCAATCCCAGAACAACATCAAAAGACCTTGTGAAGATGCTGGAGGAAACAGGTACAAAAGTATCTATATCCACAGTAAAAAGAGTCCTATATCGACATAACCAGACAGGCCGCTCAGCAAGGAAGAAACCACTGCTCCAAAACTGCAATAAAAAGCCAGACTATGGTTTGCAACTGCACATTGGGACAAAGATCGTAGTCCTCTGGTCTGATGAAACAAAAATAAAACCGTTTGGCCATAATGACCATAGTTATGTTTGAAGGAAAAAGGGGGAGGCTTGCAATCCTAAGAACACCATCTCAACCATGAAGAATGGGGGTGGCAGCATCATGTTGTGGGGGTGCTTTGCTGCAAGAGGGATTGGTGCACTTCACAAAATAGATGGCTACATGAGGAAAGAAAATGATGTGGATATATTGAAACAACATCTCAAGACATCAGTCAGGAAGTTAAAGCTTGGTAGCAAATGGGTCTTCCAAATGGACAATGACCCCAAGCGTACTTCCAAAGTTGTGGCAAAATGTCTTAAGGACAACAATGTCAAGGAATTGGAGTGGCCATCACAAAGACCTCAATCCTATAGAAAATTTGTGGGCAGAACTGAAATAGTGTGTGCGAGTAAGGAGGCCTACAAACCTAACTCAGTTACACCAGCTCTGTCAGGAGGAATGGGCCAAAATTCACCCAACTTATTGTTGTGACGTTGTATTAGTTAATGTGACGACTGTTGCTCATCGAAAGATTAAAGGTTCCTAATTGCGTGATTAACTGAATCAAGCAATTATTAACTCATTAACCTGGGGCCCCATGGGAAAATAAGTTTTATTGAGTTTCTATTTCCCAAATTCACTCAAAGAATATCAGAATTTTGATTTTACAACAGCCGCTAATTAACCAGTTACCTCTACAGTCTCGTTCTGAACGTCGCATAATCCGGGACTCTGCACGGACCTGGGTCTCACCAATAAGTTTGTACCACACCAATCTTAGTTGAGTATGTATTTACTTATTTTTCTTATTAGTGTTATGGAGCATGTTACTTGGACATTTATTAAAAGACTAAATTTTTACACTCCGTTTGACTCTCCTGCGCCTGACTTCCCTGCCACCTATACACACGTCTCTGACAGAATCTCTGACCAAAACAGAGAGTTAAATACACAACAGGTAATGGATGGGATTGAAAACAGGTGTGTGGGAAGACAAGACAAAACCAATGGAAAACAAAAAATGGATCGATGATGGCTAGAAGACCGGTGACGTCGACCACCGAGGACCGCCCGAACAAGGAGAGGCAACGAGTTCGGCAGCAGTCGTGACAGTCATCAAACCCCCACATCTTCAGATCCCTAGATCTCTTCTCCTCTGTTGGGGTTGAGAGATAATCTGTAGGCTTGTGGTCTCCTGTAACCTGACCTGATCAGGACAGTCATGACATTATTGTGGGAAGCTTATGAAAGACTGTAAACGTCTGACTCACTGGGAATGTGATGAAAGATATAAAAGCTGAAATAAATCATTCTCTCTACTATTATTCTGACATTTCACATTCTTAAAATAAAGTGGTGATCCTAACTGACCTAAAACAGGGAATTTTTAGTAGGATTCATTGTCAGGAATTGTGAAAAACTATGTTTAAATGTATTTGGCTATGTAAACTTCCGACTTCAAATGTAGCTACCACAAATCATTATTTACCAGGTTTCTCTTTTAGCCACTCTCTCTCACTTTCTATCTCAGATAACTTTGGGTGGATGGACTACATTTCCTGTTCCACCAAAACTACAGTGCCAGCAACCTTCACCAGATCGGCAATTATGAAAATCCTCTGAAGATATGCATGTTGAATCAATATCACACTAGCTGTCCCTTACTTACCAATGTATGACGGGAACAACCTCAATGTGAATCGGCTTGATGTGCCAAACTTGTTGAAATGTGAACGCAGCTCTTCTAGGCATAAAGCTTACTACGTATTTTAATTATTTGACTGTAAATGTGTTTTAGGGGTACAAAATACATGGATTTACACTTTTATAGGGAGGTCACACTTAGAGTAGGCATTTACCCACTGTATCAACAGTGTATTTACGCTGTAGCAAGCTAGCAAGTAGGCCTTACTCTGTAAAATTGCTGGTTACAGAAATTCCCTCACATTTTCCTGTGTCAAGTAAAGCCTGTGAAACTACTGTGAAATGTCCAAAAGTAACTCCAAGAGGAAATTATTGACTGTATTTGGTTTCAAGTGTGTCATGTGTGGGTTGCTTCCCTGAGCCACACACATGAAATAGCCTCAGTAAAAATCTAGGCTCAGAATGGATCGATAGCTATTGATCATTCCTGGTTCGCAGACATTGGAGTTCTTATAAAGAGTATTTTTTTTATTGAGCACATAGTGCCCGTAACGTAGAAAAATACATTGGGAAATCTAGAGTAGGTATGGATAAAACTAGGTTGGCCTAAAATACAAATGTCTACTAGAAATGTTTTTCCCAGCACAACTTTGAACTCAATTACTCCGTCTTCTGAGATCCCTTATGGATGTCACCTGTTAAATCCACTTCAATCAGTGTAGATGAAGCGGAGACAATTGCCTTGAGACAATTGAGACATGGATTATGCATGTCTGCCGTTCAAAGAGTGAATGGGAAAGACAAAATATTTAAGTGCCTTTGAACGGGGTATGGTCGTAGGTGCCAGGCGCACTGGTTTGAGTGTGACAACAACTGCAACATTGCTGGGTTTTTCATCTTAAACAGTTTCCTGTGTGTATCAAGAGTGGTCCTCCACCCAAGGAACATCCAGACAACTTGACACAACTGTGGGAAGCATTGCAGTCAACAAGGGCCAGCATCCCTGTGAACCGCTTGTAGAGTCCATGCCCCAACTAATTGAGGCTGTTCTGAGGACACAAGGGGGTGCAACTCAATATTAGGAACGTGTTCCTAATGTTTTGTACACTCAGTGTATATATTGTAATAGAAATGAAAAATACAACATAATATCCTCATGTCTTTGTGGTACACATGACCTGATCATCACCCTTGTTGGTTCTTGGCCGTGAGTGGTATGGCCCAATCAATGAATAAGTGCAAGGTGTTGCTCTGAGTTGCAAAAAGCCTTACAGACTGTGAAGGCTCCCCAGTGGACCTGATCTCTAATTGCCACTGCACTCCAGTGCACATAGTCTCCAAGCCTATCTCTCTGCGGAGCCCTGCTCCGAGATAAGAGGGGGAAGGTGCTAACCCGGTGATAATGTGATAGTAAGGTTGGACACTTTTCCCTCACCACTTGCAAACAGGCCATCACCATTGAAATCCTCCTTGTGTGTAATAGTGGGAGCTCCTTTGGAGCAATACTCAGTCTTCTTTTTTTAAATCGGAACACATTGGCAAACACTGCCACGCTGCTGTGGGAAGGGAGAGCCAATCTATTATGGTCCAGGCACATGTTTCACCGGGAGTCTAATTTAAATTTTCTTCAAAGACACTGAGCGAGGTTGCAGTCACACTGGAACTATGCTTTTCCACAGTAATATTTGGATCACTTTACTTTGGAAATGAAATCTGTGAGGCTGGTGGTCTCGGATAGGGATACCCGAAAACCTCTTAACTACATTACTTATCCGCTATATCAAAGTTTAATGGTCATGAAATCCATTTTACAGTCTTACTCATGCTCTTTGTATGCCATTAGCTACATACTTGTCCATGAGACCCCCTAGAGCTATATGTTACCAAGAAACACATTAAAGGATACATTGAACTGTCTCGGTTTGTCAGCCTCTTTCATTAATTTCCACTTTTTCTTCATTTCTTTCTCTGACTCTCATGAGTGTGTGTACTGGTACCAGAGCGCCAAGTCTAGGCCCAAAGGGTTCCTTGACATCTTCTACCCTCAAGCCATAATACTGCTGAGCAGTCAATCAAATTGCTACCCAAACTATTTACATTGACCCCCTTTTCCTTTACATATAGATGTTTCTGTTGTTCCTGAAGTATGGTAGCTCACATACCATACATTTGAACACGCAGTACACTAGGCCTGTATGACGACAGGTGGCATTTGAAAGATTTTTTCCTCTCAAGCTCAAACCAAAATGGCTTCAGAATCCATTATATTTCCAAATAAAATAATTTCTCTTATTCTGCAATTCCTTCTCTGATTCTCATGAGGAGGGAGTGTATATACTGTATGCAGAGTTGGGTAGGTTACTTTCTAAATATAGTTTGTTATAGTTACTAGTTAGATGTCCCCCCCAAAAAATATCAGTAATGTAGCTTTTGGATTACCCAAACTCTAGCCTGATCTGAGACTTGATGTAATGTCGTAAAAGTAAAAAGTAAATGTTTCGTTTGGTATGGTATGGTTACTTAAGACAGAAGAAGCATTATTTCATTTTTAACCTGCAATATTTTTAGTCCTGCTAGTTTTGGGGCATTATTTCATTTTTGGATAAAACAAGACGTGCCCATTTTAAGCGCAATATTTTGTCACGAAAAGATGCTCGCGTTCCCTATGTCTGGAATTGATAGTTTTGGAAGATTGACCATAAGAGACTCTTACGTTTCCAGAACTGTCAGCTAAGATTTTCATCAGAGAACTGGCTTCTAGTGCCTTATAACAAAATTGATTCAAACAACTTCAGGCAATACCAAGATGTTTGAGCGGACAAATGCATAGTAACAAAAAGGAAATAAACAGGATTTCTGAAGTCTCCTCATTGAAACATCTGAAGTTCTTCAAAGGTAAATTATTTTATTTGATCCCTTTGCTGGTTTTTGTGAATTTTCCATGATCTAGCCTTATATGGCTGTGAATGCGACAGGAATGAACGGACACTTTCTAGCGTTTCCCCAAGGTGTCTGCAGCATTGTGACGTATTTGTAGGCATATCATTGGAAGATTGACCATAAGAGACTACAATTGCTGAGTGTGAGCTTGCTGTAGTAAACCACATGCGGGATGGGGCGGACTAGGCAGAAGCAAAAGTAGTGGCTGGTTGGGCGGATGGGTAGTTGTATAATGCAAACTTCTAGCAACACAAAGGTTTTATTTTCAAATCTCCTTTAGCATTTTCAATAAATACTAACTCTGCAACTACTTACACAGTGACTTAACATGTCAGCTATCCCTTCCCTAACCCTAATCTTAACCCTCTGCATTGCAGGTGAAAGTTTTCCACTCGCCCCACCCTCTGATGCGGTCAGGTGGTAGTGTCGAATTTGGTGAACACCGTGGCAACATGGGGGGAAGCAGAACATGAAAGTCAGCTACCATGTATTTTTCCATCCGCCCAATCAGAAAAAAGAACAAAGAAGGCTTCTAGGACTGCCATTTCAATGAAGAGATATATGACAAAACACCTTGATTTGTGGATTTGATTCAAACCAATGGCCCAGTTTTCCATGTTTCACGCGGGATGACAGGGACATATCTATGGAGTTAATTCGGAAAAAAGTTCCAGGAAACTCTCTTTGGCACTGTGATAGGCCTGACTGCCACAAGGTTTTTGCCTAGCAAGGGTCTGGGGGAGATTAGTTTCAAAAGTATATCCCCAAAAATGCATAGTAACGAAGTGAAACCTGGCCACAGTATAGGCAGATGATTTGCCTCTCCTCAGGTGAGAGACGGACCCGACCGAACTGAAGGTTCTTTCAGGAAGAAAAACTGCATGACATCTGCGTGGAGACGGGTGTAACGGATGAGGAATTGAGTCTCCATCATTGACACCAAATCATTGGTGGTCTCAGTGAGTTTCTTCAAAGGGGTCATTCCAGATTCTCTCAGTTCCAGATATCTCGGTTTTATTTGAAAATCCCTTTGCTGGCCTGGCTTTTGTGAGCTCTCCATATCCAGATAGCAGTGCTAAATGCAAAACGCTAAATGCTAAGCTAGCTATCACCACTACTTACACAAATTATTGATTTCTCTGGTTCTAAAGCCCTATTACCAGCCTGTTCAATATTTTGAAAATCTGAGATGACAGGATTGTTAAGAAAAGGATAAGGTCTTGAGCCAAGTCAACAAACAGGTCATGACCATTTATTTCATTTGCGGTCATTTTAGAATCATCGCTAAAAGACAGTACTGTGCAGCCGTCTTCATCGACCTTGCCAATGGTCAATCACCATAATCGGCAGACTCAGTAGCCTTGGTTTTTGTGACTGCCTTGCTTGGTTCACCAATTACTTTGCAGACAGAGTTCAGTGTGTCAAATCGGAGGGCATGCTGTCCGGTCCTCTGGCAGATGTGCCTCAGGGTTCAATTCTCTGGGACTCTTTTCTCTGTATATATCAATGATGTTGGCAGAAGATTCCCATCCACCTCTACGCAGATGTGGCTGGTTGGCTTCAATGGATGGGTACTGTTGTATAATGCAAACTTCTGCACCCGCAACACAAAGGTTTTATTTTCAAATCTCTTAATGGACATCTTTCCAGCATTTTCGAAAATAAATACTAACTTCTGCAACTACTTACACATTTTTAGCTACTTTCAGAAATGACAGTTTTAACATGTCCCAGCACCTTATACTCCCTTCTAGTCCCTCAACCTAATCTTAAGTCCCTAAACCCTCAGTTCATGGTCACGATATCCGGCTCCAGCAGGTGAAGTGTCCAGTACTCTGCTGGTGTGTGAATCATCGCTGAAGTTGTAGACTTTTATTTCCACATCGTCCAGCACCCTCTGTACATGCTATTGGGATCCCCATAGGTGGTAGACATTCTGGATGTCAAAATTGAATTTGGTGAACACATGTTAATTGTTTACGCTGTTCATATCTGGGCACACCAATACTACCTGTACATGACCATCTGATCATTTATCACTCCAGTGTTAATCTGCAAAATTGTAATTATTGCCTACCTCCTCATGGACTCTCATTTTTTTCTACTGTGTTATTGACATGTTAATTGGAACTTGTTCTCAACTAGCCTAACTGTTAAATAAAGGTGAAATAAAATTTAAAAAATAAATCTCAGCGGTACTATAGGAGCCTTGACGGAGGGGATACTTGTTCTACAGACAGGGTGGTGTTATTCAGCCGAGTAGGAGGAGCAGATGGGAGACTGTCTTTCCCATATGCACAACCTCAGAAATCTTGGCCCATCCATTAGTTATTTACTAGTGAACATTGAAAAAACTTTGCAAGCTTTCTGAACACAGGAGCCAGATCGTGATACTCGAGAGGAACTGATGACAGTTCCGGAGGTTCTGAAGTGGATTGGGGCACAGACAAGGCAGTAACAAGGGCAGAATGAAAACAATTTGAGTGACAGAATGTACTCCAAGTGGTTACCTTCCGTTAATCCAGTCGATTTGTGGATTGTGCAGGATGGCCCAGAACCAAGGATGGCCCAGAACCAGGGGAGAGTGAGGGCAGTCGATCATGTGGAGACTGATCCTTTCCTGGTGATTCCCAGAGAGACGCAGGATGACAGGGACAGTTCTCTCACAGACACAGGCAAGGATCTGTCCGTTGAGAGCGTTGGCATTGAGGGGTGAATCAAGTGGAACACTATCCTGGCCCAACTGGACAACGACACCTCAGTCCAGGAAACTCTCTTTGGCACTGAATTGATGAGGACAGGCAGAGGAAAAGCCTGGCTCTGCCACACTAAGTTTTTGCCTAGCAAGGGTCTGGGGGAGATTGGCTGGAATTTGGTTCAAAAGTATATCCCCAAACAACTGCCGGGCCACCATCGTTTGCTGCTTCAAACATAAAGATATAAAACTGTATTTTTTTTTGTGGAACAAGTGGACATTCATGAAGTGGTGACCATACCTGGCCACAGTATAGGCAGCTCCTACTGCTGTTTTGCCGAGAGACTGAAATTATTTCCCCTCTCCTCAGGTGAGAGACGGACCCGATTCAGGTCGAACTGACCATTCTAACACCTGGATATGGTTCCAGGTTCTTTATGTTTTGGAGAAGACAAAGACTCTCAGGTCTTTTGGAAGGGAGGCAGTCAAAGGAGGAAGACCAAGCAAAGGGTGAAGCAGATGTAGTGATCAATTTTGGGCATCTGCAAGCACCTTCTTCCACATGTTTGGTGTGTCTCCCAGGTGGCTTGTGGCAAACTTTAAACAACACTTTTTATGGATATCCTCTCTTGCCACTCTTCCAACGCAATATACGACTGATTGTTGTGGGAGACAGCTGGTGTCAATGGGCCCGGATGGCGAGGAAAGTTTGAGCAGGTCGAGTCCATACCATTTCGGCTCATCCCTGGACACCAACTCATCATTGGTGGTGGTCTCAGTGAGTTCTTGCTGAAATGCTCCCATTTAGGTCAACAGATCATTCAGAGATCCTCACTGCCTCATTAAAGGGGCCAGTTTTTCAATTTTGATTTGTTAAAAAAGTTTGAAATATCCAATAAATGTCGTTCCACTTCATGATTGTGTTCCACTTGTTGTTGATTCTTCACAAAAAAATACAGTTTTATATCTTTATGTTTGAAGCCTGAAATGTGGCAAAAGGTCGCAAAGTTCAAGGGGGCCGAATACTTTCGCAAGGCACTGTATATTAGGTAGATACCTCTGAATCCACGATATGGCAGAGGTTGAAAAGCCATAGCACTAAAGTTTTTTCAACAACACATTATGGTCAATAATATCAAAGGCTGTAACCAAGGTAGTTATTGAAACACAGGGGGGAAGATTGAGTGCAGGCCAGGGGAAGCTCAGGTGGGTTGCTGGAAGCCAGGTGCAGAAGCTGAGGCTGGAGTGAGTGGAATTGGGACTGGGTAAGCAGGTCCGGAGAGGAATCCAAGGAAGCAGTGGAGTGTGTGGGGGGGGGACTGGCAAGATGTGGGACTGGAGATAGGGACTAGCGGCAGAATTGTACCGGAGAGGAAAACAGCATCAGGCAAGGGAAAACAGGCATAACATGAAAACAGGATCTTAAGCAGGAACAAACGGCTAAAAAAACGTAGACTGACTAAGCAGAGGTTACGATCTGGCAGTGTGGAAGTGGCAGGGCTGAGTATTTGTAGAGGTCTTGATTATGGAACAGGTTGCAGCTGGTGGGGATCTTCTCTGCCTCCAGCACACCTGTCTCTGCCTACATAATCACACACACACACACACACACACAGAGAGAGAGGAAGAGAGCACATCGGGAGTGGCGGAATGTTGGGGAGACACAGGATGAGCAGTAGAGGGCGTGGCTGGCGCAGATGTAACAAACGCTAAGCTTAACCCTAACCTTAACCCATAATCCAAAACCTTAGTGTTAGCCACCGAGCTAACATTATCCACAACACATTGTACAAACTTCATTACATATCAAACATATTGTAATTCGTAACTTAACATACGAAATGGATGATGGATATCCAGAAATTAATACATACCATACAAAACATAACATATCATACTCATTGGCTATGCTGGATTTATGGTTACAACTACTACTGAGTCCAGGTTGAAAACTCAGTAACGTAACCTGATTACTTTGAGTTACTTTTGGATTAATTCCCTTAGAAGAAAATCAAATCAAATCAAATGTATTTATATAGCCCTTCGTACATCAGCTGATATCTCAAAGTGCTGTACAGAAAACCAGCAAGCAATGCAGGTGTAGAAGCACGGTGGCTAGGAAAAACTCCCTAGAAAGGCCAAAACCTAGGAAGTAACCTAGAGAGGCCAGTCCTCTTCTGGCTGTGCCGGGTGGAGATTATAACAGAACATGGCCAAGATGTTCAAATGTTCATAAATGACCAGCATGGTCAAATAATAATCACAGGCAGAACAGTTGAAACTGGAGCAGCAGCACGGCCAGGTGGACTGGGGACAGCAAGGAGTCATCATGTCAGGTAGTCTTGAGGCATGGTCCTAGGGCTCAGGTCCTCCGAGAGAGAGAGAGAAAGAAAGAAAGAGAGAAGAAAGACAAAATGGATCCATCAAACGCATTTGATGTGTCATTATAGTTGTGGTCAGACTCAAGCAAACATACTTTCTGAATTTAACTTCTTGCGACTCTCAAAACCGGATCCGGGAGCGTAATCATCGCCTCAAACTAATTAGCATAACGCAGCGGACATAAATCTTCCTAGAAAATCTTCCTATTCATGAAAATCAAAAATTAAATATATTGAGACACAGCTTAGCCTTTTGTTAATGACACTGTCATCTCAGATTTTCAAAATATGCTTTACAGCCAAAGCTAGACAAGCATTTGTGTAAGTGTATCATGGCATAATGCTATGCTAGGCTCTGCTAGCAGCAGGCAACAGCAGGCTCCCAGTTAGATAGCAAATGTTCCTTTTTTCCCAAAATATTATTTTTGTAGACGAAATAGCTCCCGTTTGTTCTTCACGTTTGGCTGAGAAATCGACCGGAAAATGCGGTCACTACAACTTCGAACTTTTTTCCAAATTAGCTCCATAATATCGACAGAAACATGGCAAACGTTGTTTAGAATCAATCCTCAAGGTGTTTTTCACATATCTATTCGATAATATATCCGTCAGGACAATTGGTTTCTCATTCGAAGCGATTGGAATAATGGCTATCTCAGTACTTTACGCAAGATTTTTTGCGGAAGCCATCATGTGACCACTTGATCAATGTGGTCCCTTACGGCTAGTCTTCAACATAAATGTGTAAATAGACGTCACAATGCTGTAGACGCCTTGGGGAATACGTAGAAAGCATAAGCTCATCCGTAGCCCATTCACAGTATACAAGGAGTCATTGGCATGAAGCGCTTTCAAAAAATGCGGCACTTCCTGATTGGATTTTTATCTGGGTTTGTAAATATTGCCCCCTAGTCACAAAAGGTTAAAAGTCAACCAAGAAATAATCACCTAGTTTTTGTTTGTTATCTGATTGCTGGTAACGTAACGGATTACAGTTACAGTTTTGAGGTAGTCACATCACATGTAAACAGTTACTCCCCAACTCTGTGTATACGGCACAGCAGTTAACTGTGATTTTTAGATTGACAATTTATCATGATATATCATGTAAAAGGTAAACCTCTATTCACTCTGTGTACACCTAAATAGGCTATGAAGAAATACACATTCAGACAATGTAATGCATACAACTGTATGTTCAAAACTCTTCAGCCTTGAGAGAATACCTGAGGCAAATACTGTATGTATGCACTTAATCATTTATCCTTAGCCCATGTTGCTGTTAACTGGAAAGTACTGAATGTGATTAAATTACCAAAGGGCTCTGCATGACTGTATGCGACTGAGCCACCATTGAGAGAGCAGTAGTGCATTTTTAATGACTACACTACACAGACCTGCTATCTCTGTGGATCACATGAATTAGACTGTGGTTCATTTGATATGTCAAAAGCACTGAATAAACTTTGTAAGGGGTTTTACTCAGTGGGATATGTTCAGTTCAGGGTGGATGAATTAGACATAAAGAAATCAGCTTGGGTGGTTGTAGAGTGCTTCACTGGAATCTGGAATGTGCTTTAAATGACTGTAAATGTGAATATCTGGATAGTGCTAACAAATAGCCTTCCCACAAATGTATAGTGAACTATCGGGTACTGAATTGAAGTCTACACTAGCAACACCCTTGCACCTGTAGAAATGGTTTGTCTCAACTTTCCACAGACACACTGTATACTTAAAGGAAATGTACTAACCAGCCTTTTGGTTTGCATTTAGTGGGTAGCATTGGTGTGACAAACAAACTGATTTCTCACTCCCAGAGTAAGGTAGTCATGTTCTGGAAATTTAGCAAAAATGGCAATAATTTTCAAAGGCGCAAGACCTGTTTTGTTTTTTTCTTCATGTGAAGGTTTTGGCAAGGCGCACCTTGACAAATAGCACACATTTTATCACAACTATGAGGACATATAAATACACAGAAAGACATGTCAGTCTGTGGACTCAGCTCGGGCCGAGTTGTCTTACAGTGTTTCTGGTTTAGAGAAAGAGAAAACATAAGGCCCCGGGGCTGATAAGGACTGGCACTGATATGGTAGCCAAACTAATTAGCCAAAGAAAATTGGGCCCTGGTCCATATCAGCTAGCTCCAGAGAAGCCAATCTACCAAGGCCCTCAAAGTGAATAACCCCAGTTTGGGCAGTCTGACTAGGGGCTGCCAATGATAGCCAAGCGGGTTCAAGTGATTTTTTGAAGGGAAATAAAATGTATTTTCTCAGACGGCCAACTAGCTCTGAGACAAATTCATTTTTGAGTATAACAGTACCAGTTTAACTTTGGATCCAATTCCTCAAGGTCTCTTTGGCGCAAATTGTTTTTGCATAGAGTGGGCTAGCTTTACAGTGAGAAAGTCTGCATGAGAGTCTCTTTCCTACATTGTTTTTCACCTGTACAATTTTAGACTGTACAAAAGTAATGAACTATCATTACCTCAATGTTTACTAGCGGTGGCAGGTAGCCTAGTGGTTAAGAGCATTGAGTCAGTAAGCTAAATGTCCCTGGTTCCAATCCCACGGCTGACTAGGTGTAGAATATGTTGATGTTCCCTTGATCAAGACACTTAATTCTAGTTTGTCCTGTAAATTGCTCTGGGGTAAGAGTGTTGACTAAAATATATAATAATTTGTCGGTGTCCAGCATTTAGTTCTTCGCTGGCTGTTCCATGTCAAGTCCTTGCTAAGTAAAGCATTTGTCCATTTCCAGCTGTAGTGCTCTTGACAATTCCATTTTTTGAGGGGGGCTGAAAGAGCAACACACACAATGAGGATCCAGTGTCAGTTTCTCTTGACAACCCCCAATGAGATGCCACACGTTGCACAGTGGACATGTCAGCCCAAAGCTGATCCTACACATAAAGGAGTATTTGTTTATGCTAGAAAGATAATACTAATTTCATTCACACCATGTTTGCATATTATGGAATGTGCAGCATACGTGAGACCATCCCAGGGATAAATTATAACCTCCCTCGTGTTATCAGCGAGTATTACAACTTCAAAATCAGGTTTGCACTATGCTCCTTCTGCACATATGGACAGTGTGGAACCTAGGTCATTATTTATTAACAATGCTTTCTCCTATTGGATTTGGGGCACATTGGAAATGTACAGACAAACATAATCAGAGATTAACCTCACTGAATGAATTGAGGCTAGGGGAGTTGGGATTTGAGCCGGAGAAAACAGTGACAATGTAATTGGATTGTGACAAGCGAGCAGCCGTAATTCAGTGGATTGCATAGCTTGCTCCATTCTTCGTGTTATTTCCCAACAGCACTCAATAATATACATGATTACATGATTACAGCATCATGGATGACCATTTTGTTGAACATATTGCAGCTTTGGGCTGTCACACATGTGACACATGCCAGTGTTCTTGTTGCAGGCACTGTATGTGATGCAGTTGGCATACTTGAGGGCTGGTCTCACTCTGTGTTGACCGAAAGGGGGAGACATTTTGTTAATACAGAATCCTGCACAGCCCCCCTATGTTGTGGCACTGCACAGGGCATTGTGAATCCTCACCAGCTCACACGTTGGTGAAATTGAGTGTTAGTTCGATTACTTATGATATTTTACAGGAGATCCATCTACAGTAGGTATGCAAATATAGGCCTAGTTCTGGTCCCATACATAAGGTGGGAGCTGCATCTGTGTAAAATATAATTTGGGAGAAGAGGTACTGTACAAGGCTATGAAGGCTGTAGCCTACTCTTTAATATCAAAATCTATAATCAAAGACTTGCCAATTTCTGTAGCTCAAAGACCTTGAATGTGTCACTGTTGTCTTATTCATGTTTTACAATTATGTAAATACTTCAGAGGTATATTTCTCTCTCATGACCTCTTCTTAATCGTTTTGCCCTCAAGTATGCCAACTCCTCTATGTAAAATACACCCATATTCTAACCTTGTCAGCATCTTCCCAAGTACACATTTCCTCGCCTCGCCTTTTGCTTGGAGTTGTATGGTTTGTTACATTTTTAAATAAATGTTTTTTTTTTGTTTAGCAGACATTTTAAAGTGAAAAATCACTGTAATATATAATAATAATATATGCCATTCTCGTGCAGTCTCGTTGTAATTTCATTAATGTGGAATTGCCTGGCTTCGTTTTTCTTTCTGTATTCGTTTACTCTGGTTGCCTGGCAGTTTTCAATTACCCACCCCATCAGAGTAGACTACCTTGTAGCTCAAGATGTTATGAAGCTCAATAAGGACACTTCTCTAATAAGCTTTATGATTTGATTTTCTTGGCATAAGATATGAATTGACTTCGTGCTGCTGTGCCAATTAAGTGCATTTGGACATGTAAACGCATATCAGATAAAGTAATGTTATTGTAATGTTCGCTTCCAACTCACTCTCAAACACGTAGATCCCCTGAACGCAGCTCACTTTCCAGACCACTTTCCAGCTCACACTCTCAAACACATAGATCCCCTGAACGCAGCTCACTCTCCAGATCCCAATGACCTGAATTCTGATCACCTGTTCACACACCTGTATGTCATTATCACACACTATTTAGTTCAGTTGTTTGCACCCCATCATTGTGAGGTACTGTTTGTTTTGTGACACACTTCTAGTCGGAATGCTGGTTTGCCTGTAATTTAATCCTCCCATTTATGATAGTTTTTGCCTGCCTCACTAACGATGCCTATTCCCTGCCTCGGATTTCCTGCTTTCAAGCTATTGCCTGATCTCCCAGATGACGTTACTAGCCTTTTCCCTGACTATACTGTTGCCTTTTTGGAACCCCTGTGTATGACCTGCCTGCCCCTGGACCCAGCTACCTGCCTGCTCCTGTGGTCCTTTACTAATAAACACCTGCTGCTCCCTGTGCTTGAAACCAGCTCTCTGTCTCCCATCCTGTTCGTTACAGTTATGTCTTTATAATGAGTATGTAAATGTATTTGTTTCAGCCCAATGGCAACCCCACTACTTGGTTTTTATACTAAGCTGTGGGTTGGGGCTGGAGAAATGTAAGCACTCTCAAATTCATAGACAGAGCCATCAATGAGACTGACCATCCATGAAATCAAAATTATATTTTTTACGATGTTTTGAAGCTATACCGTGTGTGTTAAAACCTGTTGCGACGAGCCATCCCGGATCCGGGATCGTGAATACAGCCTCAAGCTCATTACCATAACGCAACGTTAACTTCTTCGAGATAGCGGGCGCTCTTTTAATTTTTGGATAAAAAACGTTCCCGTTTTAAACAAGATATTTTGTCACGAAAAGATGCTCGACTATGCATGTAATTGACAGCTTTGGAAAGAAAAAACTCTGTTTCCAAAACTGCAAAGATATTATCTGTGAGTGCCCCAGAACTAATGCTACAGGCGAAACCAAGATGAAGTTTCATACAGGAAATGCCCCAGATTCTGAAGGCGCTGTGTTCCAATGTCTCCTTATATGGCTGTGAATGCGCCAGGAATGAGCCTGCCCTTTGTGTCGTTTCTCCAAGGTGTCTGCAGCATTGTGACGTATTTGTAGGCATATCATTGGAAGATTGACCGTAAGAGACTACATATACCAGGTGTCCGCCCGGTGTCCTGTGTCGAAATTATTGCGTAATCTTTAGGTCCATGCGCGTTCCATTTCTTCAGAAGAGAAAGTCAACTGCCACGATGGATTTATCGTCAATAGATATGTGAAAAACACCTTGAGGATTGATTCTAAACATCGGTTTGCCATGTTTCTGTCGATATTATGGAGTTAATTTGGAAAAAAAGTTAGCGTTTTAATGACTTAATTTTCATTTTTTTTCTTACCCAAACGTGATGAAGAAAACGGAGCAATTTGTCAACACAAATAATCTTTTTGTAAAAACTGAACATCTAACTGAGAGTCTCCTCATTGAAAACATCTGAAGTTCTTAAAAGGTAAATGATTTTATTTGAATGTTTTTCTGGTTTATGTGAAAATGTTGCATGCTGAATGTCAGGCATAATCCTATGCTAGGCTATCAATACTGTTACACAAATGCTTGTTTTGCTATGGTTGAGAAGCATATTTTTGAAAATCTGAGATGACAGTGTTAATAACATAAAATAATTGGTTGGACAGTATCATCAAGTAGCCTCCAGTTTACTTAACATGTTGCCAGTTGCATATAGACTCAGGTAAAAAATACTTCACTCGCCACACACAATTAAAAAAAAATTACCACTGTGGAGAAACACAAATTCTGGTTTTATGACGCTGAAGTGAGCATGCTTAGTCAAATCCACATGGGTATGGTTATTCTGGGCAGGCTAAAGTTAAGCTGCAGAAGTTAAAATGTCACCAGGGACAATTCTCACAATTTGTTTAAAATAAGTGAATGCATCGGAAAACACAAAAGCCTTAGTTGTATTCTACTTCATTGCACACCATTTCATGGGAAATATACCTTAGGTTTCTGAGGAGGGACTCTGCCCTCAACTTGGTCTCTTTGTTTCTTTCCCAATTCCTATTAAATATTTAAACAAGCTTGATAATGCCTGAAAAGCTCAGCCTACCATGAAAGGATGAGAAATACACAAGAGGACTTTGAAAGAGGAAACCCATGGAGAAAGAGAGAGAAAAAATATTTAATCAAAGTAACCACAGGTTAACTTTTTTAGGTGAATGTGTGTGTGTGTGTGCACGTGTACCTGCGTCCATGTCTCATAGAGAGTGATGAACAGTTGAAAGTTGACAGCATACAAATAGATTTTATTTTCACATAATATGCAGCAGTCATGGTCAGAAAATCACCCCCAAAAAATCTTAAAATAGCTGTTTGCCTGGTGAAAGACCTGGTTCACAACATATTCGTCGCCAAAACCACTGGCTCCAGGTCATCTATAAGTCTTTGCTTGGTAAAGCCCCACCGTATCTAAGCTCACTGGTTACCATAGCAACACCTACCCGTAGCACGCGCTCCAGCAGGTATATTTCACTGGTCATCCCCGAAGCCAACACTTCCTTTGGCCGCCTTTCCTTCCAGTTCTCTGCTGCCAATGACTGGAACGAATTGCAAAAATCACTGAAGCTGGAGAGTTATATCTCACTCTCTAACTTTAAGCATCAGCTGTCAGAGCAGCTTACTGATCACTGTACCTGTACACAGCCAATCTGTAAATAACACACCCAACTACCTCATCCCCATATTGTTATTTTATCTTCTTGCTCTTTTGCACCCCAGCATCTCTACTTGCACATCATCATGCATGTCTATCACTCCAGTGTTAATGCTAAATTGTAATTATTACACCTCTATGGCCTATTTATTGACTTACCTCCCTACTCTTCTAAATTTGCGCACACTGTACATCAATTTTTCTATTGTGTTATTGACTGTTATATTGACTGGTAAGAAAAGGCATGGCATCAAGCATCAACTACATTTCATGACTTCTTAGCCAGTCAGCCAACATGTCATAATTTCAGATCCATATTAGTGCTTATGAACAAATCTGCATTATTCATTTAGGTAGTTTACTCTAAGATCGTATTAGAGTGTAGAGGGCATTGCGTTTCAGCTGCCATTTTGTGTCATCTTGGACTTGAGCTGGGCAGTTCGGCCCACCACATGCCTGTAGGAATTGGCTGTTATGTCACTTCACAGAAGAAACATCTGTGACTCACTTCTGCCAGGGAATCCAATGTGACACGCATGTGCCCTTATGCCCGTATGGGTGCTACACATTGATTGGGTATAGGCGACGGACAGAGGCTGGTGGTAAAGTCTTGCCATGTCACATTTTAATGCCTAGAGGGACATTCCTGAGATGGTTGAGATAGAGGAAAAGGATGTGTCATTCTCTTTGGCAAAGGGCAGACATCAACAACTTGTGAGATAGTTTCAGATAGCTGTGTTTGATGTTTGGCTGTCTTTCTAGATACTCTAGGAGAATGTTACGGAGGTCAAGTGTGATAGGAACAAAGGTTTATCTTACACTCTCTGTTCTGAAAAAGATCTTCAGCTATGACAGCATTAAACCGGCTGACATTTCTCTTTTTTTTCTACTCCTCTGCCACCCTCTCTCTATGTGTTTGAAATATATCATTCTGATGCTGTACAGACATCTGATTTACATAGAAACTCTATGCAATTCTATTCTCCCTT
The DNA here is from genome assembly GCF_023373465.1 of Oncorhynchus keta. Lineage (NCBI taxonomy): Eukaryota > Metazoa > Chordata > Actinopteri > Salmoniformes > Salmonidae > Oncorhynchus > Oncorhynchus keta. Next base: position 46,748,242 of record NC_068450.1, read on the forward strand.
TCACATTGTTACCCAAGCAGGGATCTGTGCAAGGTCAAGGTGACATCAACTGAACACATTATTGTATACACTTGCAGTCGAAGCAAGTGTGGTTTCCAAGAAACCCTCAGTCACCATCACATAAGAAATGCATCTCATCAATTGAAATCACAGGTTGACGCTTCTGGTTTTCGGATATATTTCCATCAGTGAGTTAGTATCGAAATGGCAGGCAATTTTTAAAAACTCAAAGAATTGTCCTGGTTGAGGAGAATGAGTATTGGGTTAGCATCTTCTATCGAAACGTTATGCCATATTCATATTCTTTCTTGGGATTTAAATAGCAAATTAACCACAAATGACAAGGCCATGTTCTATTTCAATTAAGAATCAGACAAAGTTTCCTGACTTGCCTGCCTAATTAAAAAATATTACCCAAATGAAAGAATCTGTCTTAACACTGAACTGAGCTGTTCTTCATCCTAAACCTTATTAAATAAAACTACAGCACAATCGCCTTAGACTCTGTGAAATGGATGTGCAGCTTTTCAAATTAATAGAGCCATTCTGCACCATTCAGTGTTGATTGCTTCTCTGGAGCGAAAACAACTTCATTTCAAATAATTAAGTTAACTTTAATTTCAACTGTGAAATGTAGAATCAGTTGAAACACAGGAAAGCAATCTACAATGTCTGTGGATATCCAAAGTATTTTTTTTCTCATCGACCTTGGGGGGGGGCTTCATAATCAGGCATCTGTCAATGTTCAGACCATCTTAAGCACCTACTCAGTTAACCTCATATGTTGTTTGTGTCAGATTCTCTCTGTACTGTAGCCTCATATCTCTGTCCTGTAATATTGTATTAAATTCTTAATCTGCCAATTCCAGAGTACACTTTAAATGACACGTGCTCGTCTTGAGTGAGTCTACATCTCCAGATGCATCTTAAAATTAGATTAATCATTAGGGACAGCGGTGTTTAGATGAGTCGTGCACCTGCCATCGGAAATGTGCCATATCAATCAAAACCCGAGGTGCTAATGATCATCTGCCAGAAGTTCGAGCAGAGGGGACCACCATCTCCCCCGGTGAAGTAATTTGCGTCGATCTGCGCCGCCAGCGCATTTGGCCTCCTCTGCAGTCCTAATAGCTCCAACGCTTTGTCTCCTGCCGAAACGCTCTCCTCGCTCGAATATTAATTATTCTCGTCCACAACGCAGATCTGACAGGGTTCACTGCACCTTTGCCAGAAATAGACAAATAAATAGAATGGGGGGGAATAAATAGCAGGCCCGAGACACAGCCCGGGTGCATCAGAAGAGCTGCTTTTATTAACGTCCCAAAAGCAATTTTTTTCTGAGTGTTCTTTACATTGAATTGGATGACATAACTTTGGCAATAGGCTTGGGAATGGACCTGTGGGCGGGAGTTCTCTATAGTTTAATACGATTAGCCCAATGAATGTCTACACAGACATGGCTCTTCAGGAGCCCGGGAGTCATTCTCAAAATCGGACTAAGCCATTTCAAATTGGTCTCAGAACATTTGGTATTATTTTGTAAATCCAAGACACTTTATTTAGTATGATATGTTACATTTCGTATGGTATGTATTCATTTGTGGATGTCTATCACCCATTTCGTACAATAAGTTACAAATTTGCAAAACATATGATATGTTATGAAATCCAGCTCATTGCCAAAGCTAGGAGTTAGGGTTAGGGGTTATGTTTAGGAGTTAGGTTGAAGGGTTAAGATTAGTGTTAGGGGAAGGGTTAGCTAAAAGGGTTAAGGTTATGGGAAATTCTTATGTAACCGTACCAAATGTAACATACAGTATGTACTAATATGAACATTCCAGTTTTAAATTTACTATGTTATGTCCAGTCTATGAGACCAGGCTTTCCACTCAGGACAGGGATCACAGGGCACCTGAATACTGATGTTTTGGAGAGAGGGCAAATACGACTTTGGGGAAAGGCTCTAATGAATTAAGGAATGCTGAGTAGCATAAGTCCAGTGTGTTTTGATGGTAGATCAACAATGCTGTAGTACGCTGTCACAGGTTATGGAAATATGCCAGTCAAGCATCAGAGCACTGCAAGTTCAAGGCTCAGATGGACTGTATAGTACTGTGAGTAACATGACTGTACACATTGACTTTAAAAACTTTACGTAAACGTAAACATCATTTTTTAATTACAACAATTGCATTCATTTTCATGCCCATTGTTTTATCTATTGAATTGGGGTCTCCCTACTCGATTCATATCTCATAAATGCATGTTCTAATTGATGTTTCAAATATCACATGCAGACTATCTGAAGTGGGTTGCAATCTGTTGAAGATGGCCAAATAGAAAGTGATAGGCTACAAGCTTCAATTTCTGTGCGGGGGCCGAGATAGATCCATAGAGCATTCATAGGACGCCTCCATACATGTACTATGGGTAATCAGATTCAAACGCTCTTAAGTGACGCAGATGTCCTCTTTATCCTACTCCAACATTGTGTTTGCATGCTGCGACAACACATCTCTGATCAGCATGTGGTCGAACATCTCTTCCCTTGAACAAACTAATCTGAGCAGGCTAGATGATAACCCCTTTGCTTATTCCACCAATTTGTTGAGATGCCGGATAAAATACTGTACTGCTATATATATATATTGGCCACGCCTATCCATTCAAGGGTTTATCTTTATTTTTACTATTTTCTAATAATAATAGTGAAGACATCAAAACTATGAAATAACACATATGGAATCAAGTAGTAACCAAAAAAGTGTTAAACAAATCAAAATAGATTTTATATTTGAGATTCTTCAAAGTAACCAGTCTTTGCCTTGATGACAGCTTTGCAAACTCTTGGCATTTCTCAGCAAGCTTCACCTGGAATGCTTCTCCAACTGTCTTGAAGGAGTTCCAACATATGCTGAGCCCTTATCGACGACTTTTCTACATTCCAACTCATCTCAAACCATCTCAATTGGGGTGAGGTTGGGTGATTGTGGAGGCCAGGTCATCTGATGCAGCACTCCTTCACTTTCCTTCTTGGTCATGTAGCCCTGACACAGCCTGAAGGTGTGTTGGGTCATTGTCCTGTGGAAAAACAAATGATAGTCTCACTATGCGCAAACCAAATGGGATGGCTTTTCACTGCAGAATGCTTTGGTAGCCATGCTGGTTAAGTGTGCCTTGAATTCTAAATAAATCACAGACAGTGTCACCAGCAAAGCACCCTCAAAACATCACACCTCCATACTCCACTGTGGGAACCACACATTCAGAGATCATCCGTTCACTTACAAAGACACGGAGGTTGGAACCAAGAATCTCAAATTTGGACTCATCAGACCAAAGGATATATTTCCACTGGTCTAATGTCCGTTGCTCGTGTTTCTTGGCCCAAGCAAGTCTCGTTCTTATTGGTGTCCTTTAGTAGTGGTTTCTTTGCAGCAATTCGATCATGAAGGCCTGAATCATGCAGTCTCCTCTGAACAGTTGATTTTGAGAAGTGGGAAGAAATTCCATAAATTAACTTTTGAGGCACACCTGTTAACCTCTAGCGTCGAGCAATCCCGTATCCGGGAGCGTAATCATAGCCTCAAGATCATTACCATAACGCAACGTTTCCTATTCATGCAAATCGCAAATGAAATTAAATAAATATATTGAAACACAAGCTTAGCCTTTTGTTAACAACACTGTCATCTCAGATTTTCAAAATATGCTTTAACCTCTTGCTCCTACCTGGCACGCAGGTGTCCCATCTAGAGCTCTGGAAATGCAAATGTGCTACGCTAAATGCTAATAGTATTAGTTAAAACTCAAACGTTCATTAAAATACACATGCAGGGTATTGAATTAAAGCTACACTCGTTGTGAATCCAGGCAACAAGTCAGATTTTTAAAATGCTTTTCAGCGAAAGCATGAGAAGCTATTATCTGATAGCATGTAACACCCCAAAAGACCCACAGGGGACGTAAACAAAATAATTAGCATAGTCGTCGCTACACAAACCGCACAAATAATAATATAATAATAATTATTAAAATATAAAACATTCATTACCTTTGACCATCTTCTTTGTTGGCACTCCTAGATGTCCCATAATCACTATTGGGTCTTTTTTCGATATATAGCCTAGATATCGATCTATGAAGATTGTGTGATAAACGAAAAAAAAATAGCGTTTCATAACGTAACGTCATTTTTTAAAATTCAAAAAGTCGACGATAAACTTTCACAAAACACTTCAAAATACTTTTGTAATGCAACTTTAGGTATTAGTACACGTTAATAAGCGATAAAATTCATCAGGAGGCGATGTCAATTCTATAGGTGTCTGTCTCGAAAAAATGTCTTGGAGAGAGCTCGACCAAAACATCCGGCCGGAGACCGGAGGGAATCGATTCCCTTGATTCGGTTAGACCAAGAATCAAAGCTGAATCAAATGACAAGACTCTAGACAACGTGTGGAAGCTGTAGGCACTGCAACCTCTGCCTCATTTAATTCGGTTCACTTTGAACAATTCCTTGAAGTCGCGCATGGATATTTATTTCCATTTTCAGTGATCAGATTTTCCTGCACTTTTCGATGAAATGCACGTTCTGTTATAGTCACAGCCGTGATTTAACCAGTTTTATAAACGTCTGAGTGTTTTCTATCCACACATACTAATCATATGCATATACTATATTCCTGGCCTGAGTAGCAGGGCGCTGAAATGTTGCGCGATTTTTAACAGAATGTTCGAAAAAGTAGAGGGTCGACTTAACAGGTTAAGGCTAATCTGAAGATGGTGCACAAGCTACACAAGAATTTGTGTAAGAGTATTGATAGCCTAGCATAGCATTAAGCCTAGCATTGAGCAAGCAACATTTTCATAAAAACAAGAAAAGGATTCAAATAAAATAATTTACCTTTGAAGAACTTCGGATGTTTTCAATGACGAGACTCTCAGTTAGATAGCAAATGTTCATTTTTTCCAAAAATATTATTTGTGTAAGAGAACTTGCTCCATTTTGTTCATTACATTTGGCTAAGAAAAAAAAACGAAAATGCAGTACACAACGCCAAACCTTTTTCCAAATTAGCTCCATAATGTCGACGGAAACATGGCAAAAGTTGTTTAGAATCAATCCTCAAGGTGTTTTTCACAATTCTATTCGATGAAAAATCATTCCTGGCAGTCGGTTTCTCATCCGAGGCAAACGGAAAAATCCTGCAGCTGGAGATTACGCAATAATTGTGACGGAGGACACCAAGCGACCACCTGGCAGATGTAGTGTCTTATGGTCAATCTTCCAATGATATGCCTTTCAAATACGTCACAATGCTGCAGACACCTTGGGGAAAACGTGGAAAAGGTAAGCCTACTCCTAGCTCTTCCACAGGCATATAGGGAGTCATTTAAAAAAATGCGGCACTTCCTGATTGTATTTTTATCTCTTTTTTTTCCTGTAACATCAGTTCTGTGGCACTCACAGACAATATCTTTGCAGAGTGTTTTCTTTCCAAAGCTGTCAATTATATACATAGTCGAGCATCTTTTCATGACAAAATATCTTGTTTAAAACGTTAACGTTTATCATCCAAAAATTAAAATAGCGCCCCCTATATCCAAGAGGTTAATTGTATTGCATTCCAAGTGACTACCTCATGAAGCTGGTTGAGAGAATGCCATGAATGTGCAAAGCTGTCTTCAAAGCAAAGGGTGGCTGGCTATTTTGAAGAATCTCAAATATGAAATATACTTTGATTTGTTTAACACTTTTTTGGTTACTACGTGATTCCATGTGTGTTATTTCATAGTTTTGATGTCTTCACTATTATTCTACAATGTAGAATATATTCAAAATAACGATAACCCCTGGAATGAGTAGGTGTGTCCGAACTTTTGACTGGTACCATCATGCCCCATGTGGCGTGATAGATTAAATTTTACACGTAAATAATTATAAAAGAAGTAAATGAATAAGCAAATGAATAGAAGAATACTTGGTCAAACTCACAAGTCTCTCAAACAAATGAATGCATCGAGATAGACTATCCATGACTGTGGGGTGGTGGACGCCTTGCTCCCAGATACCCTTGCAATCGTTACTGCATATACACAGACATCTAACTTCCCCTGGATGTTTAATTTAGCAATGCATTCCGGGGTCGATGGCAGGCTATCATTAACTAGCATTGACAGCTAGGGCGTTGACACACACCTCAAACATCACATTTACATCCATGCCCTGACTCGCAAAGGCAGTATAAGGATATTATCTCTGCCATAATGTATTAGTTCTATGGAATTTACTTTATTTCAAAGTATAATTGAAAATATTCTGATAGCGGTTGGTATGAGTTGACCAATAGGTTACCCAATGGATAATTTAGTGTTGCAGCACTACACGAGGCCCACTTTATCAATATTTAATCGAGACAGACAACCAGTTGTGGTTCCCTATTTGAATACTTTGAAAATGCAGTCCCTCCTTGAGATAATCACTACTCTTACATGAATAGGTAGGGGAAAGCCTGAGTTTCACTAAATGGCTTCCAATGTGAGATCAGTGATTAGAAAAAAGAAAGGAGTATCTGAACTGAACCTATGCCTGGTAGAGTACATAAAGAATGACTAAATATACAGTTACTTGTATACAAGACTACCTGACTGTGAGGGGCATTGTATATGGAGCTATTAGTAATAGGGATGCACGATATATCAGTGAACATATCGGAATCGGCTGACATTAGCTAAAAATGCCAACATTGGTATCAGCCCGATGTCTAGTTTAACGGCGATGTGAAAAACCGATGTCAAAGCTGATGTGCATACCTATATAACGTAGGTACATGACGTAATGACGCCACGTAAAATGTTGTGCTATACGTAAAACACAGCATTCCCAACCTATCCCATAATGTTTGTTGTGTGGATCGAGCAGTCAACAAGTTGAGCAGTCATTTGAAAGAGTAAGAAGATTTCAGCGTGACAACTCAAAGGCGATATCCATTAAAACCAAGGAAATGGAATTCATTGCCCTTGACCATCAACCGTTCTCTGTCGTGGGTGATGTTGGCTTTCGCGACTGGTCGAGCACCGGTACACACTAACGTTATCAAATGCCCTATTGTTCAGATGTTGCCCTGCCGGAGTTACACAGTAGTAGTAGCGTCACTGCTATTAGCTTCACGACATATGATGGAACACCATTTGGGTCTTTGCGTGTCAAAAAAGATAAACGTCAAATAACACTATTTGACAATAACACTATTTGACGTGTTAAATAAGCTTTTCATTTGACTCATCAAATAACATAGTTCTATTATAGAACGCTGTGCGTTCTCAATTTGCGCATGCAAGCCAAGCGCCAAATTGATGTGTTTACAATACCACGTTGGTAATAAAGCATTATTTGTTCGATCGCAACTTCTGGGGTAGCGAGCTAGCTTTAGCTTGGTACTGTCACGCCTTGGTCATTGTATATTGTGTTTTTGTTATATGTTTGGGTAGGCCAGGGTGTGACATGGGTTTATATGTTGTATTAGTATTGGGGTGTGTATTATTTTGGATTGCGGCTAATTAGGGGTGTTGTATAGGCTTGGCTGCCTGAGGCGATTCTCAATTGGAGTCAGCTGCTTATCGTTGTCTCTGATTGGGAACCGTATTTAGGTAGCCTGAGTTCGCGTTGTATTTTGTGGGTGTTTGTTCCTGTCTCTGTGTTGTAGTCACCAGATAGGCTGTAATTAGTTTCACGTTTCGTTTGTTGTTTTCGTATTCAGTTATTTCATGTACCTTTTCATTCATTAAAGTCATGAGTAACCTACACGCTGCATTTCGGTCTGACTCTCTTCTTACAACAGACGAACGTCGTTACAGGTACCTAGATAGCACCAATGAAACCAGCCTGAAAACAATGACCAGTAGAAACTACATTCATTTTCACTATTCTTAGCCATGAGTTAGGAATTTAGGAATGAGTAAGTATTAACTAGATAGCCACTTGTTGTTTGCCTATTGAAATTGAACTTCAGTTCATGAAAATAAATAGCTAGCCAACGACTTAACCCTGTTGCCCAAAGCTGACTTTATAAGCAGCCAGCTAGCTTCATCTGGCTTGTGAGGCTTAACCTGACCGGGTTGTGTTTTGTGAAGCTAGCCACAATAAGGATTAGGCACAATATTGAAACGTGCGGTTTGCCTTCAAAATAAAAGTACCTCTGTGAAAGTGATGCAGAAGGATACAATTGGTGGAATCATGACATATTTAGACTAGATAATGTTTAACAAGGTTGAAATGTGAAGTAATGAAATTGGGTATCAGGCTACTCGGTGACACCCACAGAACAAAACTGTGAAGAGTTTATGCAAATATTAGCATTGTAGCTCTTATTGCGGGACTGTGACTGTGTGAAATCACCTCCCCAGTCAGCATATAATGTGTTTGACATTCATATTGTACTGTACAGCTTACCTAAGGATTGGGGATCAATGAGATGGGGTAACATTCTACTCTCTACTCAATATATTTTTTCCCAACGTCCTCCTCAGAGTTATCAGACTCCAAAACATCCATGCAATATTGTTTTTCCTCAGGAATAGTTTTCAAAACACATAGGTTGACAATAAATGTGTCTCAAATCAGTTGTTTCAGAGTCCCGCATTAGAGCTACGATGCTAATGTTCTCTGGGTGCCACTGAGTAGACTGATACCCTGTGTAATTTATCCACAATCCATAGGTAAGGCTGTACAGTGAAATAAGTATATATAGATATAGGTATATATTTTTTTACCTTTATTACAGAACAAATTCTTATTTAGAATGATGGCCTAAGAAGAGTGGGTTAACTGCCTTGTCAGCTCGGGGTGTCGATCTAGAAACCTTAAGTTTACTGGCCCAACACTCTAACCATTAGGCTAACTGCCACCCATACACTAGGCAACCTGTATACCCCCAATGCAATTCTAAAGTATAATACATCCAGTGTGATTTCAACAGATTTTTGTCAAATTAACTAATTATTGTATTTTGTTGATTTTTATATAACAACATTCCAAGCTCGTTTAGCATGATCTAATAAAGTATTGCATAATTCTACTATTTGCATTCATTTGCATCACTGTAAATGACATACTTCTATTTTGAAAGCTAACCGCAAAATCCACTATTGTGGCTAATTCTTATTGTGGCTAGCTTCACATAGATGGGTCCGACCACCATTAATCAAATAAGAACTGTTTTTAAAATTACGGTTATTTTAGACAATGACACCTACCGACATAGTTAGCTGGCTTACTATAGCTACTGAAACAGATCATGTCGTTTTGCTATGTTTTTGGGAAGAACGTTGTTTGCATCCATGAGCTAGCTTTATTTTTTTTATAATCAGCACTGTAGGTGCGCGACACAACTTTACCAGCATCATAGCATACATATCGATGAATCGTTGTGACATATGAAATACGAGTGATAGTGTAATTAGATGCAAGTGGCTGTTCCACTGGTTGTCATAAGGTGTATGCACCAATTTGTAAGTCGCTCTGGATAAGAGCGTCTGCTAAATGACTTAAATGTAAATGTAAATGTAATAACTACGTAAATAATGTATGAACGCATTCAATTATTATGTGATGTGCAGTCATATTCAGGTCCTGATTGATCAACATTGATCAACAAGCTTATTTGACATGTATCTTTTTTGACATGCAACGACCCAAACGGCGTTCCATAGAAATTCTGATTGAGAATGAAACGACTGAACAAATGAACAACAAAACAGCACAGCATGTAAGTGAAATAAATAGGTTTGGATTATGTTTTACTGGTTTTGGGGACATATGTAAATGCCAACAAAATAACTTTTTGGTTAGTGTGGTGTGTGTATCTTTGTGTGTAACCTTTATTTAACCAGTTGCGTGCGACGAGCAAACCCGTATCCGGGAACGTAATCATAGCCTCAAATGCATTAGCATAACGCAACGGACATACATACCCCTATAAACTTTTCCTATTCATGAAAATCGCAAATGAAATTAAATAAATATATTCAAACACAAGCTTAGCCTTTTGTTAACAACACTGTCATCTCAGATTTTCAAAATATGCGTTACAGCCAACGCTAGACAAGCATTTGTGTAAGTTTATCATGGCATAATGCTATGCTAGGCTCTGCTGGCAGCAGGCAACATTTTCACAGAAATAAGAAAAGCAACCAAATTAATTAATTTACCTTTGAAGAACTTCGGATGCTTTCACTCAGGAGACTCCCAGTTAGATAGCAAATGTTCCTTTTTTCCAAAAATATTATTATTAATTATATGCATAGTCGAGCATCTTTTCGTGACAAAATATCTTGTTTAAAACATAAATGTTTTTCATCCAAAAATTAAAATAGCGCCCCCTAAATCCAACTGGTTAACTAGGCAAGACAGTTAAGAACAAATTCTTAAATACAATGACAGCCTACCCCTGCAAAACCCGGATGACGATGGGCCAATTGTGCGCCGCCCTATGGGACTCCCAATCACGGCCGGATGTGATACAGCCTGGATTCGAACCAGGGACTGTAGTGATGCCTCTTGTACTGAGAAGCAGTGCCTTAGACCGCTGCGTCCATGTGTGTGTGTTTACTATTTAACTGTACTAGAATGCTTAAAAGGCCGCAAAAATATTAAATATTGGTTACCGGTTTGGTATGTAAAATATTGGTATCGGCCAAAAATGTCATATTGATGCATCACTAATTAGTACTTTGATATCCAGGTGTGGCCGTTGGTGAGTTGCCATGATTAGAGGTGCTTAATTTAAATAGCCTCAGCACATACTGTATTAACAGGCTAGGGTCTATTTTTCTAAACTTCCTGTCTGACTGACATGCCCAAAGTAAACTACCTGTTACTCAGGCCCAGAAGCCAGGGCATGCATATAATTGGTACCATTGGAAAGAAAACACTTTGAAGTTTGTAGAAATGTTAAAAGAATGTATGATACTATAACACAATAGATATAGTAGGAGAAAATCTCCCCAAAAACAACCGGAATATTTTTTTTTTGAGAGCCCATGCTCTTACAATGGAAAGTATAGGGGCATATCCAAATCCATCTCCCAGATTACAATTCCTATGGCTTCTACTAGATGTCAACAGTCTTTGATCAAGGTTTCAGGCTTGTTTCTTCCCAAACGAGGAAGGATTCTGAGTTTCAGTACTGGGACTCAGAGTAGGAAATCAGTCTGTGCTCTTGTGATGAATAATATCCTGCTAATATCATTTTCCTATTGAACATACTTCTTTCCATATGAAATAATATAGTTGAATTACATTTTAGGGTACCTGACAATTATGTAGAAAGGGATTTTGACTTGTTTTAACAAAGTTTAGCGGTTGCTTTTTGGATTCCTTCTCTGCCTGTGTGAATTGGATTAATCAAATTGATGGTGCCAACTAAACTGACTTTTTGGGATATAAAGAAGGATTTTATCTAACAAAACGACACCTCATGTTGTAGCTGGGACTCTTTGGATTACAAATCAGAGCAAGTGTTTCAAAAAGTAATTGAATACTCCGAGAGAGAGAAAGAAAGAGAGAATTAGAGAGAGCATATGTGGGGTGGCCAGTCCTCTTCTGGCTGTGCCGGGTGGAGATTATAACAGAACATGCCCAAGATGTTCAAATGTTCATAAATGACCAGCATGGTCAAATAATAGTAAGGCAGAACAGTTGAAACTGGATCGACAGCAAGGAGTCATCATGTCAGGTAGTCCTGGGGCATGGTCCTAGGGCTCAGGTCCTCCGAGAGAGAGAAAGAAAGAAGGAGAGAATTAGAGAACGCACACTTATATTCACACAGGACACCGAATAGGACAGGAGAAGTACTCCAGATATAACAAACTGACCCTACCCCCCGACACAAATTATTGTCAGTGATTGCTGTTCTGTAGAAATGTGAATGGTGAATTTGCCTGCTTCCAGGGGTCGCTTTCTCGATTCTTGGTCATCAAAACGGAGGTAAGTCATGATCTATCTGAAGCGATCCCATGAAATGTATCACAAGTGTAGAGTGAAGTAGGCTGGAGGCAGTTGCAGGTTTTGAACTACTGAATTTATATATATACAGAATGTGTGTGTGCCCAGGCGAGGAGACGGTCCCACACATCAGAGGGCACATAGGTACACCCCTCGGGACAGTGGGAAGATGAGGGCCCCTGTCGCAGGGCTTGACGGATGTCTGCGACCACATGACAGGAGCCACAATGTGGACAGGGAAATAATGGTTGTCACTTTCTCCCTCCGATCCTCTGTGTCATGCACCCGGGACAACGCATTGGCCTTGACATTCTTAGATCACGGCCAGTAGGAGAGGGTAAAGTCAAACCTCGCGAAGAATAGGGCCCACTTAGAATGACATGGGTTCAGCCTCTTCACTGCTCGAAATATACTCTAGGTTCCGGTGATCCGTCCAAACAAGGAATGAGTATTCCTTACCCTCCAGCCAGCGCCATCATGTTTTCAGTGCCTTCTTGATGGCTAGCAACTCATGATCCCCCATGTCATAATTCCGCTCCGTGGGAGACAGCTTCCATGAGTAGAAGGCGCATGGATTGAGTTTAGGCAGTGATCCAGTGCGTTGGGAGAGAACAGCTCCTACTCCAAACTCGGAGGCGTCCACCCCCACGATGATGGGCAGAGACAGGTCAGGATGAGCCAGAACAGTTGCGTTCCTTAAACATTTCTTGAACGCACGGAAGCTTCATTGGCCTCCTCAGTCCAGCACAGCTGTCGAGGACGTCCCTTCAGGATGGAGGTGAGAGGCGCCACCACTGTGGTGCCTGGTGCTGAAGACAGTTTGGTAAAGAACTGAGCATCGTGCATCTGTTCCATCACAGTGGGGATGAGAGGCAGGGGATAACTGAATTTATCAGTTGCCTTATTCAGTGTCCAATAATTGATACAGGGGCGGAGACCTCCGTCCTTCTACTTCACAAAAATGAAACTGGAGGAGGCCGTAGAGGTGGACGGACAGAGGAATCGTTGGGCCAGCGGCTTTCTGGATGTAGACCTCCATGGCTTCGGTCTCTGCATGCAAGAGAGGGTAGATATACCCCCACGAGAGTATAGAGCCAGACAGAAGGTCGATAGTGCAGTCCCATGGGCGAGGTCAGGCACGTGGCACGAGTCTTCGAAAAGGTCCGAACGTTCCACGGAGGTGGCACAGATAGACACAGAGAAACACCTCCCCTGACACTCCTGTGACCAATCCAACAACCTCCATCCACGATATCCTGGGGTTATGCAACTGTATCCAGGGGAAAGCTAAAACTACGGAGTGTGCAGAAGAATCTAAGATGAGGAAAGTGGTGGTTGTGAGCAACTGTGAGGGAAATGGGAATCGTGGTCTGGCACACCAGTCCGGTTCCTAGGGTACGGTTGTCTAGGAGGTATACAGGGTTGTAAAGGGACTAGAAGAAAGCGTATTGATAAGGCCACTGACCGGTCTAGGAAATTGCCTGCAGAACCTGAGTCCACTAAGGCAGGACTCAGTGGGGGTCAAGGACAGTCCGGGAAGGTGACAGGAAGGAGGATGGGCTGGGTGGACAGAGCAAGGCACGTTCACACCTACCTGGGAAGGTGCAGGAGCGCTCCTCGGCCTGTCGCTTCCGCGCCTGATTCTCCTTCTGGGACAGGTGTTCCAAGGGTGGTCCGACTCCCCGCAGTAGGAGCAGAGACCCTGCTGACTATGGCGTTGATGTTCCTCTGGGGGAAAGTGCGTCGGGCTCAGTCTCACAGGTGGTTCCTGGGAGAGACCCGAACCCCTGGGTTGGGCGACGACGGGCACGCATAAGATTATCCAGGCGGATGGCCATGGCAATGAGCTGGTCCAGCCTGAGGTCCTCATCGCAACAGGCCAGATCGGTCTGGATGTCCGCCTGTAACCCGCTGCGGAAAACCGTCAACAGGGCCTGGTCATTCCAGCCAGTGTACGCAGCCACTGTTTGGAAATCCAGAGCATACTCAGACACTGTCCTGGACCCCTGGCATAGACGGAGGAGACGCTCACCTCCCACTCGGCCGAAAATGGCATGGAAGAGTTGGGTGAAGCGCTTACAGGACTGCACTTCTGAACCGTCCCTCTCCCAGATGGTGTGGGCCCACTCCAGAGCCCGGCCTGTCAGCACCGAGATCACCACGGTCACACTGCAGGAGAAACCCCCTACAGTGAGTTGGGGTGCCGTCAAACCCCTCCGGGAGGGTCAGGTGGATGTTGCTGATCGGACCGGGTGATGTAGATAGTGGTGGGGTTGCTGGAACGACCACGCGGAGCTGGGAAGGTGGTGGTGTAGCCTGCAGCTGGCGTACGGTCCAGGCATGAGCTTTGCTCCTATAGCAGAGAGGTCGGGATGTCCCGCTGCTTCCTGTTCTGTTAGGTCAGTTATTCTGTCACAAGTGTAGAAAGGAGTAGGCAGGAGGCAGTCACAGGTTTAGAGCTACTGAATTTATTAAAGCACTATATACAGTGGGGAGAACAAGTATTTGAAACACTGCCGATTTTGCAGGTTTTCCAACTTACCAAGCATGTAGAGGTCTGTAATTTTGATCATAGGTACACTTCAACAGTGAGAGACGGAATCTAAAACAAAAATCCAGAAAATCACATTGTGTGATTTTTAAGTAATTAATTTGCATTTTATTGCATGACATAAGTATTTGATGTATCAGAAAAACAGAACTTTATATTTGGTACAGAAACCTTTGTTTGCAATTACAGAGATGTTTCTTGTAGTTCTTGACCAGGTTTGCACACACTGCAGCAGGGATTTTGGCCCTCTCCTCCATGCAGACCTTCTCCAGACCCTTCAGGTTTCGGAGCTGTCGCTGGGCAATACGGACTTTCAGCTCCCTCCAAATATTTTCTATTGGGTTCAGGTCTGGAGACGGGCTAGGACCTTGAGATGCTTCTTATGGAGCCACTCCTTAGTTGCCCTGGCTGTCTGTTTCGGGTCATTGTCGTGCTGGAAGACCCAGACACGACCCATCTTCAATTCTCTTACTGAGGGAAGGAGGTTGTTGGCCAAGATCTCACGATACATGGCCCCATCCATCCTCCCCTCAATACGGTGCAGTCGTCCTGTCCCCTTTGCAGAATAGCATCCCCAAAGAATGATGTTTCCACCTCCATGCTTCACGTTTGGGATGGTGTTCTTAGGGTTGTACTCATCCTTCTTCTTCCTCCAAACACGGCAAGTGGAGTTTAGACCAAAAAGCTCTATTTTTGTCTCATCAGACCACATGACCTTCTCCCATTCCTCCTCTGGATCAACCAGATGGTCATTGACAAACTTCAGACGGGCCTGAACATGCGCTGGCTTGAGCAGGGGGACCTTGCGTGCGCTGCATGATTTTAATCCATGATGGCGTAGTGTGTTACTAATGGTTTTCTTTGAGACTGCGGTCCCAGCTCACTTCAGGTCATTGACCAGGTCCTGCCGTGTAGTTCTGGGCTGTTCCCTCACCTTCCTCATGATCATTGATGCCCCACGAGGTGAGATCTTGCATGGAGCCCCAGACCGAGGGTGATTGACCGTCATCTTCCATTTTCTAATAATTGCGCCTACAGTTGTTGCCCTCTCACCAAGCTGCTTGCCTATTGTCCTGAAGCCCATCCCAGCCTTGTGCAGGTCTACAATTTTATCCCTGATATCCTTACACAGCTCTCTGGTCTTGGTCATTGTGGAGAGTTTGATTGAGTGTGTGGACAGGTGTCTTTTATACAGGTAACGAGTTCAAACAGGTGCAGTTAATACAGGTATTGAGTGGAGAACAGGAGGGCCTCTTAAAGAAAAACTAACAGGTCTGTGAGAGCCAGAATTCTAACTGGTTGGTAGGTGATCAAATACTTATGTCATGCAATTAAATGCAAATGAATTACTTAAAACTCATACAATGTGATTTTATGGAATTTTGTTTTAGATTCCGTCTCTCACAGTTGAAGTGTACCTATGATAAAAATGCTTTGTAAGTAGGAAAACCTGCAAAATCGGCAGTGTTTCAAATACTTGTTGTCCCCACTGTATATATATATATATATATATATATATATATATATATATATAAAAGCGGGATGAAACCCAAAGTGCAAAATAATAAAGTACTCAGGAAATAGTAGGAAAAATTCCTTTCAGGAAAACAAGCAACATTTACAATGACAGACAAAGGCAAATGACAGAGGGACTATATATATATACAGTGATAGGGTGGGGGATTGGAACCAGGACTGTGTAATGGTGACAAGACAAGTCCGGTGTTCATGAGTGAAGGGGGTTCGGCAGCAGCTGGAAGTTTGGCGATGCCGACTGCCAGAGCTGGACAGGAGGGGGAGCCAAAGCGAAGGCTGGTGTAACAACATGTCATCTCCAAAGAAAGGAATTGCATTCGTTTTGGGCTGATAAAAGTCCTGAGGTATTGTCACAGGCTCGTTCTATCCAAACGGTGCAGTACCTTCGCTCCTGTCACACTGCTTAACTTTAAATCAAATAAAATGTTATTGGTCACATGGGCTGAGTACAACAGATGTAGACTTTATCGTAAAATGCTTACTTACGAACCCATTCTCAACAATGCAGAGTTAAATAGAATAGGAAGAACAATATTTGCTAAATAAAAAAGGAAATAGTAACACAATAAAACAAAACAATTATGAGGCTATTTACAAGGCACATCAGTACCAAGTCAGTGTACATGGGTATGAGGTAATTGAGGTAATTCAGTATGTACATGTAGGTAGGGGTAATATTGACGAGGGAATCAGGATATATAATGAACAGAGCAGCAGCGTATGTGTGAAAGTGTGTCTGTCTGAGAGTGTGTGTGGCGTGAATATTCATGTGTGTGAGGATCTGATTAGAGCACTGATTTTGCTTTTGGGTCCTTGTCTCTAACTGACAATGGATGGGCGACATAAACCTAAAAAGAAACGGATAATTGTGCACGACTTACTGAAACTGTTGTTACACAAATGTTTTCATTATTTTATTTCGTTAGGAGTATTTTGCTCTTATTGTAGTACTGTAGCCCACTTCTGAACGTTCACATTGTACAGAGCCTGAGTGGTGCAAAGGTCTAAGACACTGCATAGCAATGCAAGCTGTGTTGCTATGGATGCTGGTTCAATACCTGTGATGGCCTTGACTGGGAGACCCATGAGAAGACTGTAGCCTTTTGGTTTCTCTCCCTCTAAAACATAAATAAAACATAAATAAATCACGTCTCACCCTATGTTCAAGAATGGCCTTTTCTTGCTCATTTTACGTTATTTGAAAATGAAATAATCTCCAAATATTGTTATTTTTTTAACAAAACGATTATTGTTATTATTCATTTAGAATTATATAAAATCCCCTTGGATACCCTCACAGATATATTATTAACCCTGTTATTAGCAGGACTATATACTGTATATTGGTCATGGTTCCCGAGTGGCACAATGGGATTGCCTTGCAATTCTCCAGCTGTAAGTGCGCAAGGTTCAAGGCACGAGAGCAGGGGGAACAGTATAGGCCGCAGAGCAGTGCACAGAAGACAGACTTAGCCCATGGGAAACGGAGGGGGGGGGAGTGGGCCATAATGGAGTAGAAACACCATCAAATTAATCAAATTAATTAAGCAACATTTCTTAAAATCAGTCCCATATACTGTGTTCTTACAAAAAAGGTTTAAAATGATCTAGTACAGCCACTATTGAAGGCTATCAAATGCTTCTCACCACCTCTGGTGGTCAAACTAGCACTAACTAGCATTAACGGTACCTGTACCTCTGCGGCACCAATGCAAGCTGTGCTGCAGTAAGACCCAACTTTGAAAGGACAAACCACTGCACATGCTGTCTCATCATTGTCGGGGATCAGGCCTACCAACGTTGTGTTGTCAGCAAACTATATGATTGTGTTGGAGTCATGAGAGGCCATGCAGTCGTTGGTGAACAGGGAGTACAGGAGGGGACTGAGCATGCACCCCTGAGGGGCCCCCATGTTGAGGGTCAGCGTGGTGGATGTGTTGTTGCCTACCCTCACCACCTCGGGCGACCTGTCAGGAAGTCTAGGATCCAGTTGCAGAGGGTGGTGTTAAGTCCCCAGCTCCTAAGCTTAGTGAAGAGCTATGAGAGCACTATGGTGTTGAATGCTGAGCTGCAGTCATCTGTGGATCTGTTGGGGTGGTATGCGAATTGGAGTGGGTACAGGCTTTCTGCGATGATGGTGTTGATGTGAACCATAACCAGCATTTCAAATGATTTCATGGCTACAGATGAGAGCGCTATGGGTGGTAGTCATTTAGACAGGTTACCTTGAGCAACGGGACTATGGTGGTTTGCTTGAAACAGACTGGGTCAGGGAGAAGTAGAAAATGTCAGTGAAGACACTTGCCAGCTGGTCAGCGCATGCTCTGAGTAAATGTCCCGGTAATCCATCTGGCCCTGAGGCCTTGTGAATGTTAACCTCTTTAAAGGTCTTACTCACATCGGCTACAAAGAGCATACAGTCATCCGGAACAGCTGGTGATTTCTCACATGGTTCAGTTTTGCTTGCCTCGAAACGAGCATAGAAGCCATTTAGATCGTCTGGTAGGTTTCCGTCACTGGGCAGCTCTTAGCTGGGTTTTCCTTTGTAATCCGTGATAGTTTGTAATGCGTGATACTTTGCCTGTTTTGATGGTTTGTCGGAGGTTAGTGTCCAGATTAGCATCCAGATTAGTGTCCTGCTCCTTGCAAGCTGCAACTCTTGCCTTTAGCTCAGTGTGGAGGTTGTCTGTAATCCCTGGCTTCTGGTTGGGATATTTACGTACGGTCACTGTGGGGATGTCGTCATCAATGCACTTATTGATAAAGCCGGTGACTGATGTGGTAAACTCCTCAATGCCATCAGATGAATCCCAGTACATATTCCAGTCTGTGCTAGCAAAACAGTTGTGTAGTTTAGCATCTGCTTCATCAAACTACTTTTGTATTGATCGTGTCACTGGTACATCCTGTTTGAGTTTTTGCTCGTAAGTAAGACACAGGACGATAGAGTTATGGTCAGATTTGTGTAAAGGAGGGTGAGTGAGAGCTTTGTTTGCATCTCTGTGTGTTGATTTAAGGCAATCTAGATATTCTTTCTCTCTAGTTGCATAGGTGGTAGAAATTGGGTTAAACAGATTTACATTTTCCTGCATTAAAATCACTGACCCCCAGAAGCCCCGCCTCTGTATTTTCTTGTTTACTTATGGCCCTATACAGTTTGATGAGTGCGGCCATACTGCCAGCATTGGTTTGCGGTGGTACATAGACAGCTACGAAATATACATATGAAAACTCTCTTGGTAGTTTGGTCTAGGGCTGTTGCGGTGTCCATATTACCACCACACCCGTGTTCATGAGTCATGAAGGCAGTCAAATTCCACGTGAAGGTTTAATCACGGTAATTAGGCTTCTCCAAGCTCTGATGCTGGTAATTAGTAGCCTACCATACTTGCTAACTGCCTGGTACTCAGCACTCTATTGTTCCTCCAATCACTCTGACATCAATGCAAATGTATTCGAAAATCTAATTAAACACTTCATGACAGCCCACGAGCTCATGTTGCGCAAAATTTCTATAGGCTATGCAATGGCGTAAGAAAACTAAGTGATGACCTGTACTAAAAAGAGGAGGAACCCATTAGCTTTCTATAGGCATACTGTATTTATTTCCCAACTTTCCAGATATTAAGCACAATACTTATTTAAACCAGGAGTATAGCCTACCTGGCTGGCATGAAAATAGACCATGGGGAAAAGCATACTCCATTCGCTATTTATGTGCATAGATGACAAGTATTTTTTTCAGTTTCCCCTGTTTCGATAAAGGTGCATGATAATGGTTCATTCTAAATCAAAACAAATTTCAAACATATATTAATTTAGCATAGGTAAAGACAAGATTAAAAACCTCTACAGGATCAGTGTCCCAATACCGGGATGGTTGCTGCTAATGTGTGGTAATGTGACTAGAATAACGTCCAGGACATAGACATGTCTGATATGGGAGGAAAGCTTAATCATCTAACTGAAGTGTCCAATTTACCGTAGCTATACCATGCCCAAAAACAACTTTTATCACAGCAACGTGTTTGATATATTCACCTCTGAAGGTAAATATCGTACTTACATTCAATCTCCAATTCATAATCTTGCTATGATTTGTCACCCTGTCCCATAGATAAAATGTAGCATTGCTATGTTTAATAAAATACATTTTTATATTAAAATGTAGGAACTGCTTTCTATAGTTTGATCCCTACTGTGTCTGGTCCCACACCCACCCACCCTGCAATCTAGATGTGTGAATGTTTCTGTAGAGAAGCTAATTATCCATCATTTATGACATTCCTGGGAGTGTGTAAACTTACATTTTGTTTTACCATATCATTTTTGTATGTTCTCCATAGTTATGTACTTGAAAATGTTTCAACTGACCAATTTGGCAGTAATTTGGGCAGTAATGCAATGCTTCATTGCATCATACACTGCTCCCATCTGGTGGCCAAATCTAAATTCCGCCTAAACTCCTGTGTGATTTAATGGACGTTTTTCTATTGCATTTCAAAGACGATCGAATAAAAAAATAGAAAACATGTTTTTTTGGTTTGTATTTAATTTTAACCAGATCTAATGTGTTATATTCTCCTACATTAATTTCACATTTACACACACTTCTAAGGGTTTCCTTTTAAATGTTATCAAGAATATGCATATCCTCACTTCAGCTCCCGAGCTAGAGGCAAGTTAGGCAAAAAAAATTAAAAAAGGGTCCGATCCTCAAAAATAGTCTGATGGGTGACAAAATTAGCCTTTCAATTGTGAATGATGCCCAGCATAAGAAACATTTTTTGACAGCTTTTTTAAAATCATAGTCACACACCTCATTTAGCCTAGCCCATAGGCCTATGTGTTTTAATAAGGTTTCTTTCACAACTAAATCCGCCAAATAACTTCTTAAAATTAAGCACATTAAAACTTCTTTGGGTAGGTGGCACATCCGTATGAAAAGCGTGCCCAGAGTAAACTTTCTGCTACTCATGCCTAGATGTTAGGATATGCATGTAATTATATGCATATTATTATGTGGATAGAAAACACTCAAGTTTCTAAAACTGTTTGAATGATATCTGTGAGTATAACAGATCATATAGCAAGAAAAAAACTGAGAAAAAATCCAACCAGGAAGTGGGAAATCTGAGGTTTGTAGGTTTTCAAATCTTAGCCTATCCAATATACAGTATCTGTGGGGTCATATTCCACTTCCTAAGGCTTGCATTAGGTGTCCACAGTCTTTAGAACCTTCACAGGCTTCTACTGTGAAGTGGTAGAGAATGAAAGCTGATTGGGTCATGGGTCTACCACAGGGGTGTCAAACTCAAATACCCAGTGGGCCAAAATGTAAAACCTGAACAAAGTCACGGGCCAACATTGAACAAATTAACCTTTTAATATGGACCCAAACAAGTTTTGCTTTAACATTGAATATGGAACAAGCATCGCTTATTACCATACAATATATAATTTAATAGTGGAGACATGCAAAATAGAATTTCAAATGAAAAAAACACATCAATGGCATTCATTTATTAAATAAATAAAATTTAAATAAAAATTGTATGCCTCTTTTCTATTTGCAGCCTTCTGATTTAAATACCAAAATCAACTTTTTCCACTGGCTCATAATTTTACAAATAAAATGATAATAAATCAATCAACCATTCAAGCCCAGAAAAAGTGCATAAAGAAAACGTTAATTATTGCACACTGGTCTAATCTGATGTGCCCAAGCCAGATACCTGGCATCTCTTCTTGGATGCTAGTTCATCAATGTCTGGGCTCAAGCTCTGAGCTGAAGAAATCCTCAGTATCGAGCGAAGATGTTCATCAGTCAGACGTCTCCTGTGAGTTGTTTTGGTCATCTTCATCGAGGAGAAAAGTTGCTCGCATAGATAAGTGCTGCCGAACATGGAGAGCATCTGAGCAGCTTGGGTGCGGAGCTGAGGCATTGTGTCAGGGATGAACCGTGGAAACTGTGCGGCGCCCACAGCATCATACTTTGACTTCAGCGTGTCGTTGCACTGGAGTTCAATCAGCTCCATTTGGATGTTGGTTGGTGTATTTTCCACATCAACTGCGAAGGGATTACTAAGCAGTTCAAACTTGCATTTCTGGGCATCGAAGTCGGCAAATCGCCGGCTAAACTCAGCGGCGGTAGAGATCTGCGCTTTTGTGGATTGGCAGCAGGGAAAATGGCAAGGGTTTCCTTGCAGCATCTGATTCTCCCACAGGCACAGTTTAGTTTTGAAGGCCCTCACTGCAGCGTACATGTCTGTGATGATGCGCCCCCGCCCCTGAAGTTGCAGGTTCAGCGCATCGAGATGTCACAGAGAAAGGCCAGCTCACACAGGAACTTTTGCTCCGGGAGCTCTGCTGTATCCTTCCCTTTGGTTTCCAGGAATTGACATATTTCCTCACGCAGCTCGAAACATCTGTTCAGTACTTTTCCTCTGCTTAGCCATCTCACCTCTGTGTGATACGGCACGTCTGTGTATTCCGAACCACACTCCTCCAGAAAAGATTTAAACTGGCGGTGATTTAGACCTTTGGCTCTTATAAAGTTAACTGCCTGTGTTACTGTGGTCATAACATGTTCCATCTTTAGGGCTTTGGCACACAGTGCTTCCTGATGTATGATGCAGTGGTAAACAGTTAGCTCACCTGCACAGTTCTCTTCCCGCATCTTCTCCCGAACCATGCCCACCAGTCCACTCTTTTTACCGCACATCGCTGGCGCACCATCTGTCGTTAATCCAACGAGTTTATCCCACGGCAGCTTTATTTCAGTTACACATTTGGAAACCTCCTCAAAGATTTCCTTTCCTGTGGTTGTGCCATGCATTGATTTGAATCCTAATAGCTCCTCCGTAACACACAGATTTGAGTCCACTCCACGGATGAAGACTGACAGCTGAGCAGTATCAGATGCGTCGCAGCTCTCATCCACAGCGAGGGAGAACGCAACAAAATCTTTTCCCTTTTCCATCAGCTGGTCATACAGATTGGTGGCAAGATCACATGTGCGATCAGCTACTGTGTTCCTGCTCAGGCTCACGTTTGAAAATGCTTGTTTTTTCTCTGGGCATACGAGGTCACAAACCTTCATCATGCACTTTTTCATGAACTCTCCCTCATTAAAGGGCCGGGCTGATTTTGCGATCTCTGCTGCCACTATATAACTGGCCTTTACAGCAGCCTCGCTTTGTGATGTGGCTTTTTAAAACATATTCTGTTGTGAAACCAAACTTCTTTTCATCTCCTCTACTTTCTGGCTCCTTTGAGTCATGTCCAGGTCCTTGTATTTGTCATGGTGTTTCGTTTCATAGTGTCGTCTAATGTTGTACTCCTTACTTACAGCCACGTTGACTCCACAAACAAGACAAACAGGTTTGTCTTTTACATATGTAAACAGATATTCTGCCTCCCACTTGTCCAGAAAGCTCCTGTTTTCTGCCTTTCTTTCGCCATTTTTGGGAAGGGTTAGCTCGCTGACAGTTGTAGCGTCTATGTTGCTATGACTACTGTCACAGAGGAGAGAGCGTTTCTGGGTCCTGTCCTGATTGGCGCGCGAAAACAGCAGAGCATTATGGGATTCGTAGTATTAGTGGTGAATGCGCTGTATAATACCGGCGGGCCAGCTCTAGTAGTAATTTGGTATTGTCTCGCGGGCCAAATATAATTACCCCGCGGGCCAAATTTGGCCCACGGGCCAGAGTTTGACACCCATGGTCTACCAGAAGGCCATGTGCTCAGTCAGCTTTTCAACTTTTTTGACTTTTTCTGGACCTAGTGCCTTCGCATTTGGATTACTGTACTAAATGTGCGAACAAAAAGGAGGTATTTGGACATAAATTATGGACTTTATCGAACAGAACTAACATTTATTGTGGAACTGGGATTCCTGGGAGTACATTCTGATGAAGATCATCAAAGGTAAGTGAATATTTATAATTCTATTTCTGACTTTTGTTGACTCCATAACATGGCAGGTATCTGTATTTTTTGTTTTGGTATCTGATCGCTGTCATCAGATTATTCCATGGTGTGTTTTTTCAGTAAAGCTTTTTGAAATCTTACACAGTGGTTAAAACCTTTTGAGGATAGGGGAGATGCTGGCGTCTCAACTGGCCAATTTCCAGGGGAAATGCAGAGCGCCAGATTCAAATAAAATGCCATAAAATTTAAACTTTCATTAAATCACACATGTAAGATACTCAATTAAAGCTACACTTGTTGTGAATCCAGCCAACATGTCAGATTTAAAAATGTTTTTCGGCGAAAGCATATGAAGCTTTAGCCTGCAGCCATCCTCACCAGCAGTAAACAAAGGGGCTAGCGTAGCAGGCGCTAAACAGAACACTGAAATAAAATATAAAATATACATTACCTTTGATAAGCTTCTTTTGTTGGCACTCCAATATGTCCCGTAAACATCACAATTGGTCCTTTTGTATGATTAATTCCATCCATATATATCGAAAATGTCCATTTATAAAGCGCGTTTGATCCATAAAAAAAACAGCTTAGAAAAACGCAACGTCACTAGAAAATATTTCAAAAGTTGCCTGTAAAACTTTGCCAAAATATTTCAAACTACTTTTGTAATACAATGTTATGTATTTTTAAACGTTAATATTTGATCAAATTGTAGACGGGGCAATCTGTATTCAATACATGAACAAAAAGAAAAAAGCTCTGCTCTTCCTGTCTTGTGCAACTCACAAATGTGTCCCTGTTCTGAGTTGGCCTACTTCCTGTTAAGACAAAGATATAACCTCAGCCATATTCCAAACACTGGCGACATCGTGTAGAAGCGGTAGGAACTGAAAGTATGTTCCTATTAAATTTCCAATGGCAAAGACAATATAGGGAAAAGAGATGGAAAAAATAATAATAATTCTGAACAGTTAGTCCTCAGGGTTTTGACTGCTACATAAGTTATGTTATACTCACAGACATGATTCAGTTCTAGAAACTTCAGAGTGTTTTCTATCCAAATCTATGAATAATATGCATATCTTATATTCTTGGCATGAGTGGCAGGAAGTTGAAATTGGGCACGCTATTTATCCAAAAGTGAAAATTCTGCCCCTAGCTTTAAGAGGATAAGGAGAAGTATATCTTTAATTCCATAACAGTTGTCTGTCTGTAAATTGACGTAGCTCTCTGCACTTTCACCGGATTCGCCAATGTAAACAGAGATTCTTGGATGAAAATATGAACTTTATCGAATCACACATACATGTATTGTGTAACATGAAGTCCTATGAGTGCCATCTGATGAAGATCATCAAAGGTTAGTGATTAATTATATCTCTATATCTGATTTTTGTGACTCCTCTCTTTGGCTGGAAAAATGGCTGTTTTTTGTGACTAGGTACTGACCTAACATAATCACTTGGTATGCTTTTGTCGCAAATCCTTTTTGAAATTGGACACTGTGGTGTGATTAACAGGTTTATCTTTAAAATGGTGTATAATACATGTATGTTTGAGGAATTTTAATTATGAGATTTCTGTTGTTTGAATTTGGCGCCCTGCACTTTCACTGGATGTTGGTCAGAGGGGACGTTAGCGTCTCCGGTACCCTAGAGAGGTTATCCGCTTTACAAGTGGTGTAGAGCCTCAGTGGCATTCATAAGCAGTGCTTTAGTTTCAAGTTTGTGGAAGAACATTTTCACCGTAAATAGAAACGTTTACAATAAAAGCAATACATGCATAATTGCATTTTTGGTTACTTTTGACAATGGTGTTTTCCACTAATGCAACATTTGCGCTTATAGCCTACTATCATGTGCACATTGCTGTGCTTTATTGAGAAGAAATAGCTTAATAAAATTCTATCAACATTTTAAGCTAAATGTTCTGATCTGTTGCGTCAGCCACATTGCTTAAAACGTTTTTGCGATTGCATTAATTTGGGATTTATCGCATCCCACAACTGTCCTAGACTTTGTTTGCAATATTTATTTCTCACACAGAATATAACTTTTGTAATATGGAGATAGTGGATTGACAGCTTTTGCTGTTCTTTAGGCCTACTCATCTTGTTGGCTGAAGAAAAGTAAATGTGGACATTTCTTCCAAAATCCTCAATATACACCTCGGATTTGGATAAGGATGCATTCAGTTGCTCCCGATGTGTCTGTCTTCACTTGTAGCCTGTGAGAAAGACCCGATCATGTAATGGAGTGTGCAGCACTCAGGGAGAAGGGCACAACGGCCACTGGCCGCAAAAGGCATGTCTTTTTTAAGGGTGTACCACACAAAGGGGATACCACCGTGAAATTCTACGCATATCAACTGCTTGTCAAATTATGAGTGACTGATGTAGTGTGTACAGCCTATGCAAAAAAAGAAAGCAGAGCTCATGTCCTTCAAACAACTTTATTCAAATCATCCTTAGAGGTACATCAATCAGCCTTACAATGTATTAAAAACCTAAACATATAGCCCAACGTTTGTAAAACAACTAACGTTACATTAATAACTCTAAATTAAGCACATAGGAATACTTATTTATTTGTTAACTGCTCAACACAGAATAGTTCCATGTGTGCACTCCCTTAAATCATTTGGAGAAAATATAATTTCTGTTTTATTCAGCTTTGTTCAATTGTATTCTTCATACTATAAAATTATGCCACAAAATTCTAAGCAAATCTTGTCTGCTCAATGAACTAGTGTAGCCCACAGCCATTTGGCATAGCCAGATCAGGATCTAACACAAGGACAACCCAGAGTATGCTATTCTATTCTTCTGAAATAAACTACATTTTCTTCATATCATGCTTCTTTCAACCTGTCTAAAATAAATAATGCATTTATTGTGAAGGTCTAGACTTTATTACATGTATTACTTTTTAAAATGTATATGTTCCAAAGGTCAGCATTAGTGGCTTGTAGGCTGTGTGTGAAATCCAGGAGATGCCCAAATGTGTTTAATTGAAAGTCAATTACCATGAGACCGACAGTTATTTGTTTGATAATCACCGGCTGACTAAATGTTGTGACCAACTTATCATGAGGTATTTTAACTGAGGTGAGCAGAACCTCGGGACTTCCTTAATATTAGAGATAGCACAGCAGCTAACGCTGACAAAGAGACAAACACCACTCCCCCTGATCTTACTGGACTCCTCCTGATCTTGCTGTTCTGTCCTGCCGATACATAGAAAACCAGCTAGACATATATTATCTATGTCCGTGTTCAGCCATGACTCCGTAAAGCATAGTATAATACAGTTCTTAACCAGTTGGATATAGGGGCGCTATTTGAATATTTGGATGAAAACCGTTTCTTCATCATGCTTGGCTGAGAAATCAACCAAAAATGCTACTACTATAACGCCAAACTTTTTTCAAAATTAGCTACATAATATCGACAGAAACACAGCAAACGTTGTTTAGGATCCATCCTCAAGGTGTTTTTAACAAATATATTCGATAATATATCCATCGAGGCAGCTACCTCAGTATACTGGCTACCTCAGTATTTAACGCGAGATTGTCTGCGGGAGACACCATGCTATATGTGGTCCCTTACAGCCATTCTTCAATGGAAATGCCTAAAAGACGTCACGCCTTGGGGAAAACGTGGAAAACGTAAGCTCATTCATAGCTCATTCACAGCCATATAAGGAGTCATTGGCATGAGGTGGTTTCAAAAAATGCGGCACTTCCTGGTTGGATTTTTATCTGGGTTTCGCCTGTAACATCAGTTCTGTGGCACTCATAGACAATATCTTTGCAGTTTTGGAAACGTCAGAGTCTCTTATTTCCAAAGCTGTCAATTATATGCATAGTCGAGCATCTTTTCGTGACAAAATATCTTGTTTAAAACGGGAACGTTTTTCATCCAAAAAATAAAAATCCAAGAGGTTAACCTTTCTAGGGTAGGGGGCAGCATTCGGAATTTTGGATGAAAAGCATGTCCAAATTAGAAGATATGATATTTATATAACTGGTATATGTGGATAGAAAACACTCAAAATTTTATAAAACTGTTAAAATAGTGTCTGTGAGTATAACAGAACTGATTTGGCAGGCGAAAACCTGAGAAAGATCCATTCAGGAAGTAGATTTTTTTGGTTTCGTTCTATTCAATACCATTACAGTATCCATTGACTTAGGACTCAATTTGCAGTTCTTATGCCTTCCACCTGATGTCAACAGTCTTTAGAAATTGTTTCAGGTCCGTATTCTTATAAATAAGGGAGTAAGACCAGTCTGAATGAGTGGACCCTACCGTGTCGCAGAGCTTTTTCATGCGCAATCCCGAGAGAGTGCATTTCTCGTTTACCTTTTATATTGATGACGTTATTGTCCGGTTGAAATATTATAGATCATTTAGGCTAAAACAAACCTGAGGATTGAATATAAACATCGTTTGACACTTTACGGATGCAATTTGGATTTTTTTGTCTGCCTGTTTTGACTGAGTTTGAGCCTGTGGATTACTGAAGAAAACGTGCAAACAAACTGAGGTTTTCGGATATAAATAGACTTTTTATTGAACAAAAGGAACATTTATTGAGTAGATTAATGTTTTGTAACGCTTCTGTTTGGCTGGTTACTGTTTGCAATAATTTGTCAACTGGGCTATGTTCTGGGTATGCTAGGTATGCTTTCGCCGAAAAGCATTTCATAAATCTGACACCGTGGTTGGATTAACAAGAAGTTCATCTTTAAACCTATGTAAAATTTATTTTGTTTTCTGAATTTTTAAAATTAGCATTTCTGTATATGAATTTGACGCTCTGCAATCTGCAATCTCTGTTGTTTAAAACCTATTTGGGCTAGACAACATCCGGTGAAATTGCATAGTGTGACATTCAAAATGCTAAAATTGTTTCTTACACAAAGTGTCTTACATTATTTGAAAGCTTAACTTGTTGTTTTAATCCAACCAAATTGTCAGATTTCAAAAAGGCTTTACAGCAAAACCATACCATGCAATTATCAGAGGACAGCGCCCCGCATACACCAGCATTAAAAACATTTTTAAAACCAGCAGAGGCATCACAAAAATCAGAAATAACGCTAAAATAAATCACTTACTTTTGAAGATCTTCCTCTGTTTGCAATCCAAAGGGTCCCAGCTACACAATGAATGGTTGTTTTTTTATATCCCAAACAAGTCCATTTAGTTGGCGCGTTTAATTCAGTAATCCACCATTCCACTCGTTCAAAACGACACTCGTTCAAAACGAGTGTCCACGAGTGTCCACCATTCCACTCGTTCAAAACGATACTGCGTTCGGCAGTAGACGTCACCGGCTTTCTAGCCACCGCCGATCCACTTTTCATTTTCCATTTGTTCTCTCTTTGTCTTATCGCACCTGGCTTCACTTATTCAATTATTTGTTTATTATTTAACCCCCAGTTCTACGTGTTGTGTTTGTGAGTGATTGTTTATTGTAATTTCGGTCCGTCTGTGTGTGCTCAAGATGTTACTTTGTATATTTGTCTTTTTTGAGTAAAGCACGTTTTTTTTACACATATCTGCTGTCCTGCACTTGTCTCTCTCACCAGCAACACACAGAACTCGTTACAGATGCTCAGCTCACAGCCTATTGTTTGATCCATTTACATTGTATTATATTGGGACTGTAATTACTTTTCACAGTTTCATTAAATGGAAATTGGAAAATGTCAGGTACAAATTTACAGCGGCATTGTCTCACACTTGATAATGACGAATGGAACGGGTGTGTGATCCGTCATTCCGTGTTACCTTTGTGCCCAAAAAGATGGCTTCTGCTGACAACAGTGACAGTGTCATCTGCAAACTGGAGGTAATGTACTCTGAACTGCAAAGATTTAATCACAATGAACTTAAGTCAAATCAAATAAAATCAAATCAAATCAAATTGTATTTGTCACATACACATGGTTAGCAGATGTTAATGCGAGTGTAGCGAAATGCTTGTGCTTCTAGTTCCGACAATGCAGTGATAACCAACAAGTAATCTAACTAACAATTCCAAAACTACTGTCTTATACACAGTGTAAGGGGATAAAGAATATGTACATAAGGATATATGAATGAGTGATGGTACAGGGCAGCATACAGTAGATGGTATCGAGTACAGTATATACATATGAGAAGAGTATGTAGACAAAGTAAACAAAGTGGCATAGTTAAAGTGGCTAGTGATACATGTATTACATAAAGATGCAGTCGATGATATAGAGTACAGTATATACGTATGCATATGAGATGAAGGGTAAGTAACATTATAAGGTTGCATTGTTTAAAGTGGCTAGTGATATATTTACATCATTTACATAATTTCCCATCAATTCCCATTTTTAAAGTGGCTGGAGTTGGGTCAGTGTCAATGACAGTGTGTTGGCAGCAGCCACTCAATGTTAGTGGTGGCTGTTTAACAGTCTGAAGGCCTTGAGATAGAGTCTCTCGGTCCCAGCTTTGATGCACCTGTACTGACCTCGCCTTCTGGATGATAGTGGGGTGAACAGGCAGAGGCTCGGGTGGTTGATGTCCTTGATCTTTATGGCCTTCCTGTAACATCGGGTGGTGTAGGTGTCCTGGAGGGCAGGTAGTTTGCCCCCAGTGATGCGTTGTGCAGACCTCACTACCCTCTGGAGAGCCTTACGGTTGAGGGCGGAGCAGTTGCCGTACCAGGCGGTGATACAGCCCGCCAGGATGCTCTCGATTGTGCATCTGTAGAAGTTTGTGAGTGCTTTTGGTGACAAGCCAAATTTCTTCAGCCTCCTGAGGTTGAAGAGGCGCTGCTGCGCCTTCTTCACGACGCTGTCAGTGTGAGTGGACCAATTCAGTTTGTCTGTGATGTGTATGCCGAGGAACTTAAAACTTGCTACCCTCTCCACTACTGTTCCATCGATGTGGATAGGGGGGTGTTCCCTCTGCTGTTTCCTGAAGTCCACAATCATCTCCTTAGTTTTGTTGACGTTGAGTGTGAGGTTATTTTCCTGACACCACACTCCGAGGGCCCTCACCTCCTCCCTGTAGGCCATCTCGTCGTTGTTGGTAATCAAGCCTACTACTGTTGTGTCGTCCGCGAACTTGATGATTGAGTTGGAGGCGTGCGTGGGGCCCCCGTGTTGAGGATCAGCGGGGAGGAGATGTTGTTGCCTACCCTCACCACCTGGGGGCGGCCCGTCAGGAAGTCCAGTACCCAGTTGCACAGGGCGGGGTCGAGACCCAGGGTCTCGAGCTTGATGATGAGCTTGGAGGGTACTATGGTGTTGAATGCCGAGCTGTAGTCGATGAACAGCATTCTCACATAGGTATTCCTCTTGTCCAGGTGGGTTAGGGCAGTGTGCAGTGTGGTTGAGATTGCATCGTCTGTGGACCTATTTGGGCGGTAAGCAAATTGGAATGGGTCTAGGGTGTCAGGTAGGGTGGAGGTGATATGGTCCTTGACTAGTCTCTCAAAGCACTTCATGATGACGGAAGTGAGTGCTACGGGGCGGTAGTCGTTTAGCTCAGTTACCTTAGCTAATATGTCTGTAAACACACCGGCCAGCTGGTCTGCGCATGCTCTGAGGGCGCGGCTGGGGATGCCGTCTGGGCCTGCAGCCTTGCGAGGGTTAACACGTTTAAATGTCTTATTCACCTCGGCTGTATTGAAGGAGAGACCGCATGTTTTCATTGCAGGCCGTGTCAGTGGCACTGTATTGTCCTCAAAGCGGGCAAAAAAGTGATTTAGTTTGCCTGGGAGCAAGACATCCTGGTCCGTGACTGGGCTGGGTTTCTTCTTGTAGTCCGTGATTGACTGTAGACCCTGCCACATGCCTCTTGTGTCTGAGCCGTTGAATTGAGATTCCACTTTGTCTCTGTACTGACGCTTAGCTTGTTTAACAGCCTTGCGGAGGGAATAGCTGCACTGTTTGTATTCGGTCATGTTACCAGACACCTTGCCCTGATTAAAAGCAGTGGTTTGCGCTTTCAGTTTCACGCGAATGCTGCCATCAATCCACGGTTTCTGGTTAGGGAATGTTTTTATCGTTGCTATGGGAACGACATCTTCAACGCACATTCTAATGAACTCGCACACCGAATCAGCGTATTCGTCAATATTTTTATCTGACGCAATACGAAACATGTCCCAGTCCACATGATGGAAGCAGTCTTGGAGTGTGGAGTCAGCTTGGTCGGACCAGCGTTGGACAGACCTCAGCGTGGGAGCCTCTTGTTTAAGTTTCTGTCTGTAGGCAGGGATCAACAAAATGGAGTCGTGGTCAGCTTTTCCGAAAGGGGGGCGGGGCAGGGCCTTATATGCGTCGCGGAAGTTAGAGTAACAATGATCCAAGGTTTTGCCACCCCTGGTTGGGCAATCGATATGCTGATAAAATTTAGGGAGTGTTGTTTTCAGATTAGCTTTGTTAAAATCCCCAGCTACAATGAATGCAGCCTCCGGACAAATGGTTTCCAGTTTGCAAAGAGTTAAATAAAGTTCGTTCAGAGCCATCGATGTGTCTGCTTGGGGGGGATATATACGGCTGTGATTATAATCTAAGAGAATTCTCTTGGTAGATAATGCGGTCTACATTTGATTGTGAGGAATTCTAAATCAGGTGAACAGAAGGATTTGAGTTCCTGTATGTTTCTTTCATCACACCATGTCTCGTTAGTCATTAGGCATACGCCCCCGCCACTCTTCTTACCAGAAAGATGTTTGTTTCTGTCGGCGCGTGGAGAAACCCGTTGGCTGCACCGCCCCGGATAGCGTCTTCTCAGTGAGCCATGTTTCCGTGAAGCAGAGGACGTTACAGTCTCTGATGTCCCTCTGGAATGCTACCCTTGCTCGGATTTCATCAGCCTTGTTGTCAAGAGACTGGACATTGGCAAGAAGAATGCTAGGGAGTGGTGCGCGATGTGCCCGTGTCCGGAGTCTGACCAGAAGACCGCTACGTTTCCTTCTTTTTCAGAGTCGTTTTTTGGGGTCGCAGCATGGGATCCATTCCGCTGTCCTGTTTGAAAGACAGAACACAGGATCCGCGTCGCGAAAAACATATTCTTGGTCGTACTGATGGTGAGTTGACGCTGATCTTATATTCAGTAGTTCTTCTCGACTGTATGTAATGAAACCTAAGATGACCAGGTGGCGAATCGCATCTCTGCATGTCTGGCAGACATATCAGTGTGGATGACGGATCACCACCTCAAGCTGAACCTCAGCAAGACGGAGCTCCTCTTCCTCCCGGGGAAGGACTGCCCGTTCCATGATCTCGCCATCACGGTTGACAACTCCATTGTGTCCTCCTCCCAGAGCGCTAAGAACCTTGGCGTGATCCTGGACAACACCCTGACGTTCTCAACTAACATCAAGGCGGTGTCCCGTTCCTGTAGGTTCATGCTCTACAACATCCGCAGAGTACGACCCTGCCTCACACAGGAAGCGGCGCAGGTCCTAATCCAGGCACTTGTCATCTCCCGTCTCGATTACTGCAACTCGCTGTTGGCTGGGCTCCCTGCCTGTGCCATTAAACCCCTACAACTCATCCAGAACGCCGCAGCCCGTCTGGTGTTCAACCTTCCCAAGTTCTCTCACGTCACCCCGCTCCTCCGCTCTCTCCACTGGCTTCCAGTTGAAGCTCGCATCCGCTACAAGACCATGGTGCTTGCCTACGGAGCTGTGAGGGGAACGGCACCTCAGTACCTCCAGGCTCTGATCAGGCCCTACACCCAAACAAGGGCACTGCGTTCATCCACCTCTGGCCTGCTCGCCTCCCTACCACTGAGGAAGTACAGTTCCCGCTCAGCCCAGTCAAAACTGTTCGCTGCTCTGGCCCCCAATGGTGGAACAAACTCCCTCACGACGCCAGGACAGCGGAGTCAATCACCACCTTCCGGAGACACCTGAAACCCCACCTCTTCATGGAATACCTAGGATAGGGTAAGTAAGGGTAAGTAATCCTTCCCCCCCCAAAAAAAAAAAAGATTTAGATGCAAGTGGCTGTTCCACTGGATGTCATAAGGTGTATGCACCAATTTGTAAGTCGCTCTGGATAAGAGCGTCTGCTAAATGACTTAAATGTAAATGTAATGTAAATGTACTAATGTAAGAAATAACACGTAAAAAAAACAAAAAACTGCATAGTTTCCTAGGAACGCGAAGCGAGGCGGCCATCTCTGTCGGCGCCAGAAGTTTGAAGTAACTTAGTTATCATGACATTACTATGGGCGGAAAAATGTGTGAGGTAATGTCTTCCCCTGTGGATTAAAAATGAACAATTTACTATTATATCTGATGTGAGGTGATATACTGGTTAGGTAGAGAAGTCAGCATGTGGAAAGTGGAATCCCCAAATGCTGCACTCCTTTTCAAAGCCACCATATGAACCAGTTTATCTTAAAAGACAGGCTATGACATTATCCTCACTCTCTGAGTCAGAGGAATCCCAACATATCACACGACAGAGAGGAAGGTCAGGAGGTTGAAAAGAGAAGGATGCTGAGGGTATTGACTTAATACTGTCATAAATAATCAAAGGGTCCATCAGAAATGCTGTTTGACTTGTTGCTTGCTGGCAACCACTGAGCATCTGTTCAACCACAAAGCCAGTAATCTACCCTCCCTTAAGCCAAAGCCATCTCAATTACAGAAAGCCATAATATCATGGTCCCTCACCCAGACAGGATAATGCCACCTGCATCCCGAGGTGTGTGTGTGTGTGACTTCAAATATTGGCCCCAGCTGCATCACAGATGCCCATTTGTTCTCTATAAACCTAGATGTGTTATTGCGTTTGACATTTGCAAAGCCATATTTACATTCATTTAACATTTACATTTTAGTCATTTAGCAGACGGTCTTATCCAGAGCTACTTACAGTTAGTGAATTCATCTTAAAGATAGCAGGGTGGGACAATCACATGTGACCCGTTTCACGAAGCGAGGTATATTTTGCACTTCACTACTTCACATGAGAGTAGTTGGAATGTAAAACTGTGTTTTGGGTCCGAAATAACAAACTTGTATGCCATCTGTAAATACAAATACAATTGTTACGATGAGCCTAGTTGGTTTAGCCACGGAAAACGATGATTGTCTGAGATAATGGATGGGCTAGACATGCCGAGAGATGAGTTTGGGTTGGTCTGCCATGTAGCATATGGAAATTAGGAAATCCTTGATTTAGTTAAAAACATTTTAATTTTAATTTGATTTTATTTCACCTTTATTTATTAACCTCTCTAGGGTATGTGGGACGCTAGCGTCCCACCTGGCCAACATCCAGTGAGATTGCATAGCGCCAAATTCAAATACAGAAATACTCATTATAAAAATTCAGAAAAGACAACTATTTTACATAGGTTTAAAGATTAACTTCTTGTGAATCCAACCACGGTGTCAGATTTCAAAAATGCTTTACGGCGAAAGCATACCTTACAATTATTTGAGAGCATAGCCCAGCAGACAAATTATTACAAACAGTAACCAGCCGACTCGAAGAGTTACACAAGTCAGAAATAGAGATACCGTTTTGTTTGAACGGCTTCTTTAGTAATCCACAGGCTCAAACACAGTCACAACAGGCAGACAAAAATTGTATCCGTAAATTTCATAATTTCATAGAAACATGTCAAACGATGTTATATTCAATCCTCAGGTTGTTTTTAGACTAAATAATCTATCATATTTCAACCGGAAAATAACGTTGTCAATATAAAAGGTAAACAAGAAAGGCACTCTCTCGGTCGCGCATGAAAAAGCTCTGTGACATGGCAGGTTCCACTCATTCAGACTGCTCTTACTCCCTCATTTTTCAGAATACAAGCCTGAAACAATTTGTAAAGACTGTTGACATCTAGTGGAAGGCATAGGAACTGCAATTTGAGTCCTAAGTCAATGGATACTGTAATGGCATTGAATAGAAAATTACAACAACAACAACAAATCCTACTTCCTGAATGGTTTTGGTTTTTATCTGCCAAATCAGTTCTGTTATACTCACATACATTGTTTTAATGGTTTTGGAAACGTTAGAGTGTTTTCTATACAAATTATATGCATATTTTATCTTCTGGGCCTGAGTAGATGTCAAATGCCAAATGCTGTCAAATGCTGCCCCCTACCCTAGAGAAGTTAGCCAGGTAGGCCAGTTGAGAAGTTCTCATTTACAACTGCGACCTGGCCAAGATAAGGCAAAGCAGTGCGACAAAATCAAACACACAGTCAAAAACACAATAGACAAATTATATGTACAGTGTGTGCAAATGTTGAAGAGTAGGGAGGTAAGGAAATAAACAGGCCATAGAAGCAAAATAATTACAATTTAGAATTAAAACTGGAGTGATGGATATGCAAATGATGATGTGCAAGTAGAGATAATGGGGTACAAAAGAGAAAGAGTGTAATTAACTATATGTAGGTGAGGTAGTTGGGTGTGCTATTTTCAGATTAGCTATGTACAGGTACAGCTATCAGTAAGGTGCTCCAATAGCTGATGCTCTAAGTTAGAGAGGGAGATATCAGACTCCAGCTTCAGTGATTTTTGCAATTCGTTCCAGTCATTGGCAGCAGAGAATTGGAAGGAAAGGCGGTCAAAGGAATTGTTGGCTTTGGGTATGACTGCTGGAGGGCGTGCTATGAGTGGGTGTTGCTATGATGACCAGTGAGCTGAGATAAGGTGGGCTTCACCGAGCAAAAACTTATAGATGACCTGGAGCCAGTGGGTTTAGCGACGAATATGTAGTGAGGGCCAGCCAACGAGAGTGTACAGGTCGCAGTGGTGGGTAGTATATGGGGCTTTAGTAACAAAATGGATGGCACTGTGATAAACTACATCCAATTTGCTAAGTAGAGTGTTGGAGGCTATTTTGTAAATGACATCGCCAAAGTCAAAGATCAGTAGGATAGTCAGTGTTACGAGAGAATGTTTGGCAGGATGAGTGCAGGAGGCTTTGTTGCGAAATAGGAAGCTAATCCTAGATCATTTTGGATTGGAGATGCTTAATGTGAGTCTGGAAAGAGAGTTTACAGTCTAACCAGCCACTTAGGTATTTCTAGTTGTCCACATGTTCTAAGTCAGAACCGTCCAGAGTGGTGATGCTTGTCGGACGGGAGGGTGCGGGCAGCAATCGGTTGAAGAGCATGCACTTAGTTTTACTTGCATTTAAAAGCAGTTGGAGGCCTCGGAAGGAGTGTTATATGGCATTTGAGGTCGTTTGGAGGTTTGTTATCACAGTGTCCAAAAGAAGGGCCAGATGTATACAGAATGGTGTCGTCTGCGTAGAGTTGGATCGGATAATCACCAGTAGCAAGAGCACATCATTGATATATACAGAGAATATAGTCAGCCCGAGAATTGAACCCTGTGGCACACCCATAGAGACTGCCAGAGGTCCAGACAACAGGCCCTCCGATTTGACACACTGAACTCTATCTGAGAAGTAGTTGGTGAACTAGGCAAGGCAGTCATTAGAGAAACCAAGGCTATTGAGTCAGCCAATAAGAATACGGTGATTGACGGTTATGATATTAATTAGGACCTTGAGGGTGGCTAAAGTGCACCCATGACCAGCTCGGGAAACCAGATTGCATATTGGAGAAGGTACGGTGGGATTCGAAATGGTCGGTGATCTGTTTGTTAACTTGACTTTTGAAGATTTTAGAAAAGCAGGGCAGGATGGACATAGGTCTATAACAGTTTGGGTCTAGAGTGTCTCCCCCTTTGAAGAGGGGTTGACTGTGTCAGCTTTCCAATCTTTCAGGATCTCAGACGATATGAAAGAGAGATTGAATTGGCTAGTAACGGGTTGCAACAATTTCGGCAGATCATTTTAGAGAGGGCCCAGATTGTCTAGCCAAGCTGATTTGTAGGGATCCAGATATTTAGCTCTTTCAGATGATCGGCTGTCTGGATTTGGGTGAAGGAGAAGCAGGGAGGGGGGCGCTTGGGCAAGTTGCTACAGGGGGTGATGAGGTGTTGGCAAGGGTAGGGGTAGCCAGGTGGAAAGCATGGCCAGCCGTAGAACAATGCTTATTGAAATGATCAATTATCCTAGATTTCCTATCCTCAGTGCAGTGGCATGCTTGGAGGAGGTGGTCTTATTCTCCATGGACTTTACAGTGTCCCAAAACCTTTTGGAATTAGTGCTACAGGATGCAAATTTCTGTTTGAAAAATATAGTCGGTTAGGAAAGCTAAGGCTGAGTATATTGATTCCTGACCTCCCTGAAAAGTGACATATCACAGGGGCTATTGCACTTTAATAGAGCAACCAGGCATCCTCTACTGACGGATTGAGGTCAATATGCTTCCAGGATACCCGGGCCATGTAGATTAGAAAGGCCTGCTCGCTGATGTGTTTTAGGGAGCGTTTGACAATGATGACAGGTGGTCGTTTGACCGCGGACCCATTATGCATGCAGGCAATGAGGCAATAATCGCTGAGATCCTGATTGAAGACAGCAGAGGTGTATTTGGAGTGCAAGTTGGTCAGGAAGATATCTAAGAGGGTGCCCATGGTTACGGATTTAGGGTTGTACCTGATAGGTTCCTTGATAATTGTGTGAGATTGAGGGCTTCTAACATAGTTTCTGGAAAAGTGAATTTTTAAAAGTAGAAGCTCAAATTGTTTGGACACAGATCTGGAGAGTATGACAGAACTCTGCAGGCTCTCTCTGCCCCTTTTGGCCGTTCTATCTTGTCAGAAAATGTTATAGTTAGGTATGAACATTTCAGGATTTTTGGTGGCCTTCCTAAACCAGGATTCAGACACAGCAAGAACATCTGGGTTGTCAGATTGAACCCGACATTGCAGAGTCTTCTGATGACAGTGATGGGAAGAAACAGTGATCAACAGTGTTGTTGTCACAGAAAAAGTTGACCGAATTTTGAAATCACTGGACATCTAGTGGAAGGCATAGGAACTGCAATTTGAGTGGAAGCAGAGTATGATTGCAAATAGGAGTCAAAAAAGGGAGTCGAAAAGAGAACACAGAAGGCTGTTGTATAAAAAAAAACTGTCTGAGGATTACATCTTCATACAAAGGACAACCATGGCATCCATGACAGAGACGGCAAATCGCTCATCCATGTACTGGACACACCTACTTATTCAAGGATTTTATTGATTTTCTATTATTTTCTACATTGTAGAATAATAGCAAAGACATCAAAACTATGAAATAACACATATGGAATCATGCAGAAACCAAAAAAACATTAAACAAATCCAAATATATTTTATATTAGAGATTCTTCAAAGTAGCCACCCTTTCCACACTCTTTGCATTCTCTCAACCAGCTTCACCTGGAATGCTTTTCCAACAGTCTTGAAGGAGTTCCCACATATGCTGAGCACTTGTTGGCTGCTTTTCCTTCACTCTGTGGTCCAACTCGGGTGATTGGGGAAGACAGTTCATCTGATGCAGCACTCCATCACTCCTGTTCTTGGTCAAATAGCCCTTACACAGCCTGGAGGTGTGTTGGGTCATTGTCCTGTTGAAAAACAAATGATAATCACACACCAGATGGGATGGCGTATTGCTGCAGAATACTGTGGTAGCCATGTAGTTAATGTGTGCCTTGAATTCTAAATAAATCACTGCCAGTGTCACCAGAAAAGCACCCCCACACTATTACACCTCCTCCTCCATGCATACAGAGATAATCCGTTCACCAACTCTGCGTCTCACAAAGACACAGCGATTGGAATCAAAGATCTCAAATTTGGACTCATCAGACTAAAGGACAGATTTCCACCGGTCTAATGTCCATTGCTTGTGTTTGTTGGCCCAAGTAAGTCTTCTTATTGGTGCCCTTTAGTAGTGTTTTTTGTTGTTGCAGCAAATTGACCACGAAGGCCTGATTCATGCAGTCTCCTCTGAAGAGTTGATGTTGAGTCTGTTACTTGAACTCTGTGAAACATTTATTTGGGCTGCAATTTTTGAGGCTGGTAACTCTAATTAACTTATCCTCTGCAGCAGAGGTAACTCTGGGTCTTCCTTTCCTGTGGTGGTCCTCATGAGAGCCAGTTTCATCATAGTGCTTGATGGTTTTTGCGACTGCACTTGAAGAAAGTTCTTGACAATTTCCGGATTGACTGACCTTCATGTCTTAAAGTAATGATGGACTGTCATTTATCTTTGCTTATTTGAGCTGTTCTTGCCATAACAAAAAAAATACAAGTAAATGTTGTCTTGTAAAATTGTAATGCAGAGGTGCCAGGTCTCACTCCAGTCAGAGATGACAGTATGAAGCCTGTCTATAAGTCTGGACTTCATCACACCATCTTGCAAGTCTCCTTGTGCTGGCACCCTACATCTTTCTGTGAAGACATACACGCATACTGTCGTCACTGTTACCAACAACAGTTTGGATAGGTAAAATATGACACATAAACAGGTACTATGTTGAAGTTTGAAAAGGTCAGATAAAACCTACCCAATTATTGTCTCGGCATCAAACGATCAAGGCTGGCATCTAACCAAAGCATATACAGTCCTTTCCATCTGTAGAAATAGGCAAAGTTGAGGCAGAGTTCATCATTGACACATGGAATGAAAAGGATGTTGCAAATACAGGACATTTTTGCTGTACTCTATTCGTAATCACCTTCTATCCCATATGAG
Organism: Oncorhynchus keta; assembly: GCF_023373465.1. Lineage (NCBI taxonomy): Eukaryota > Metazoa > Chordata > Actinopteri > Salmoniformes > Salmonidae > Oncorhynchus > Oncorhynchus keta. The sequence continues at coordinate 46,788,904 of NC_068450.1, forward strand.
GGATGTGTTGAGTGCCATGTCTCTCTCCCTTCAGAGATGTCAGTACCCAGCCTGTCTGTTGGTCAGGGCTCCATCACACCATCTTGCAAGTTTCCAAGAGCTGGCTTAACCTCTTATGGCTGCATCCCTTGTTCTCAATTTCCACCTGAAGAGATACCCTAATCTAACTGCCTGTAGCTCAGCCCCAGAGGCAAGGATATGCATATTATTGGTATCATTTGAATGGAAACATTCTGAGTTTGTGGAAATGTTAATTGAATGTCGGAGAATATAACACAGTAGATCTGGTAGAAGTAAAGAAAAAGAAAGAGCATACGTTTTCTGTTTTTTTATTGTTGTAGCATCATCTTTCACATGTACTAGAATAGCCACACAGTCAGATAGGAAGCTGCAGATAATTTTGATGGATAACACAAGAGGGCCCCTGTAGGTGTGCAAAGTTTCAGACTGATAACTTCAGGAATGGGTGAGCTACATGTACCCAAGTGGCCAAATTGGTGAAATGACCTATAATGATATACAACAGTGCAAATAACTGTATACAACATATCAAAAAGCAATTCTAACACACAAAAAAAAAACATGTTTTAAAAATATTAGAATATTAGAATTTTAAAAAACAGTACACCCTTTGGAAGTCCTCTACACAATATTTTGCTGCCTGTGCCATGTCCCATAGCAGTCTCTTTCTGATGTAAAGCAGAGGCAAACTGAACAAGTGGTGCAGTTCATGCGACACAGAACACAATGACGCCTCCATGATGTGCCCTTTTGGCCCTGAGGCACAGTCATGCCTGCAGTAATAAACTGTGCCATATGAACACCACTGGGGACAGAGGTAGAGTGGGCAGCTTAGCACCGGGGGCTCCCAGTCGGAGTCGCTATCACTGTGAAAGAAAACATTTAAAAAATAGCCTTTTATCATCACATAAAATTTACAGATATGCATTATATAGAGCAGAGGGAACAGTCACTAAGGTGAAGTGCTGTTCCATTCAACTACGGCCATTGTTGTGGGCCTGCCATCCCCTGAACAGCACCCAATGGCTATTTCATATGGAGAGGAGTAGCAGGCGCAGTGGCTATGTGTGTGTTTGCTGTTCTATTCCATCCCATTTGAATAAAAAAAATTGAAAATATAATCTGACATGGAAAATATATATCTGACATGGAATATATATATATATATATATATTGTGTATATATATATATATACACACACACCTTTCAGCATGACAATGATCCCAAACACACCGCCCGGGCAATGAAGGAGTGGCTTTGTAAGAAGCATTTCAAGGTCAACGAGTGGCCTAGCCAGTCTCCAGATCTCAACCCCATAGAAAATCTAGAGGGAGTTGAAAGTCCGTGTTGCCCAGCAACAGCCCAGCAACAGCCCCAAAACATCACTGCTCTAGAGGAGATCTGCATGGAGGAATGGGCCAAAATACCAGCAACAGTGTGTGAAAACCTTGTGAAGACTTACAGAAAACGTTTGACCTCTGTCATTGCCAACAAAGGGTATATAAGAAAGTATTGAGATAAACATTTGTTATTGACCAAATACTTATTTTCAACCATAATTTGCAAATAAATTCATTAAAAATCCTACAATGTGATTTTGTGGATTTTTTTTTTCATTTTGTCTGTCATAGTTGAAGTCTACCTATGATGAAAATTACAGGCCTCTCTCATCTTTTTAAGTGGGAGAACTTGCACAATTGGTGGCTGACTAAATACTTTTATGGCCCCACTGTATATGCATATTCTAGCACCTGGTCCTGAGAAATAGCCTGTTTACTTTGGGAACGTTATTTTTCCTGAAATGAAAATAGTACCCCCTAGTTTCAAAGAGGTTAATATATTCATTTTTGTAATGCATACACACAGTCACTGTTCTATTACCAATAGCAGTTAGGATAGGTGATATCTGACAAAACACCATATACTATGTTGAAGTTTGAACAGGTCAGAATAAACCAACCTAATTCTGGTCTCCCCATCAAAGACCGTTGGTGATCAGGCAAGAGGTAAGGCCTTTGCCAGAGCCGCTTTGATGCATCCTTGGTCAGCCCCTGTCCCCTAGATACTGGTTGCTCACATATAAACACACTTGGGATATCATAAGCTATTGCCGTTGACGGGTGACTGACTGTTCCATTCATTGGATTGCTCACATCGAGAGCATGTCTGCATGATGCTGATGAGGGCTCCCTTGCTGTTCTTCTCTATGCTGAATGTCCAGCTGCAAACTGGACATCTCTTCAACAACTGCAGCAGACAATCTTATGAGGTGGTGTTGACCAGAGGGCCTGTGACAGTGTGATATAATAGACAGCTAAATGTTAAATTGTAAGTAAGGACAAAGCATTTGAATAGACATGTAAATGTTAAATTGTAAGGACAAAGCTTTGCACTTCACAACCAATGCACTTCACAACCAAAATGACAATACTACTACAGTTGTATCTGCTTGGCTGGGGAACTAGCCCAATAGTTTATCAAACTGAGATTTTTTTATTACAACTTTTCAGATTTCACAAAATACACATTACCTGTCAGTGTTGATGACGCTGTCGGTGTCATCAGGGCAGCAACTCGGTTCACTATCAGAGGCATCATGATACCGTGTCCTTTTCATAGGAGTCGAGGGAGACAGGAAAAAAATGGAGGTGTCACAAGGGTACTTGTCTCGCATTACACACTTACACACATTACACTGAGGTCTTGCTTGACAAGCTGTGAAAATGGCAATTGAACAGTGAATGAAATTACTTTTGGAGGTCACTAAACCATTGCATGTTATGACACCCACCGTTTCTCCTTCAGGCAGGTCCCGGCAACCATTCATGACTTGGGGATCAGTCTGTGCACTTTGTCTAACAGAAAAAAAGTAAACGATTGTTATCATCCCTCAATTATAAACATACCATGAAAAATAGCACAATCTCTTTAAAGACTGAGTTATACTGCATCTAAAGTCAATCTGGCAACATCACAATCATGACAAAAGGTTTTCCTACTAATTATTTGCCTTCTTTTGAAATGTTATCGCCAGCTATGCGAGCAATGGTGGTGATAATGATTATGAAAATATATATAACATGATACATAACCAGAGGTCTATGGTCTAGCTACCGGTATACTCACCACCATTGGGAACCAGCAAACTCGTATCACTTATTCTATTATAATCTCCACCCAGCACAGCCAGAAGAGGACTGGCCACCCGTCATAGCCTGGTTCTTCTCTAGGTTTCTTCCTAGGTTCTGGCCTTTCTAGGGAGTTTTTCCTAGCCACCCTGCTTCTACATCTGCATTGCTTGCCAATTTGGGTTTTAGGCTGGGTTTCTGTACAGCACTTTGTGAAATCAGCTGATGTTAGAAGGGCTTTATAAATAAATGTGATTTGATTTGATGATATTCTGCATGGTAGAGTACTAGGGTCCTTTGGCAGGGCATGCCAGCCATATTTGGCTGTGCATCCTGCTGGGAGCATGAATTGTCGAGAAGGAGGAATGGTCAATCCGCATAGGGCTTTTCCGTCTCACGGGCCGTGATCCATTAAACACATTGGTGTCAATGAAACAACGAAGGCTTCTTCAATAAAGTGGAACTAAGTTGGCGGAGGGATGATTTGCATGAGCTTAACAAAAGGGGACATGAATTGTTGAAATTTGTAATCCAAACCCAACCTTCAATTACACGTTATAACTCACATAGTTTCCAAACTCCGGTTGAGACGATGCTATTTACCGTTTGTTGTAAATTTTGACACAAAATGTTTTAGGCAGTTAATTATTATTATTATTTTTACTTTTATTTAACCAGGTAGGCCAGTTGAGAACAAGTTCTCATTTTAAAAACTGCGACCTGGCCAAGATAAATCAAAGCAGTGCAACAAAAACAAGTTTTCAAGAGATTATTTGGTTTTTAGGAGCAATCATTCTTCAAAGTGAAGTTCAGACTTGAATTGTAAGAATATGCATGACTTGTGACTTATCTCATGTATGCAGGTAAGCACCACAACTTGAAATTAAAGATTAATGAAAGAGTTTTAGAAAATAATCAAGCAGAGCACTGGCAGTCATCCACCTTGGCCGAGGTTGAGCCTCCATGGGGGTTACTTTAGTTTTAGGCCCTGCTTAGCCAAAATGCATATACTATTACCTGCTTTCCCCTGCTCTAATAAAATTAAGTATCCTTCAAGAACTGTATTTGTGTGGTTTATTCAAGGAACTAAGAGATGTTTAGTTTATGTGACCCGATTCAGGAAACGAGGCATATGTCACAAGTCACAACTTCACTGGAGAGCCTTCTGAACGTTATTTTTTTTATCAAAATGCCTTTTCGAACATTTGAACTTTCATGTGTCTTAATATCAAACCTGTATGTAATTTGTAAATATGAATAAAATTGTTAAATTAACCTCTTGAACCTCTGGGGGCAGTATTTCATTTTTGGATGAAAAACGTTCCCGTTTTAAACAAGATATTTTGTCACGAAAAGATGCTCGACTATGCATATAATTGACACCTTTGGACAGAAAACACTCGGACGTTTCCAAAACTGCAAAGATATTGTCTGTGAGTGCCACAGAACTAATGCTACAGGCGAAACCAAGATTACATTTCATACAGGAAGTGAGCCAGATTTTGGAGGCGCTGTGTTCCAATGTCTCCTTATATGGCTGTGAATGCGCAAGGAATGAGCCTACACTTTCTGTCGTTTCCCCAAGGTGTTTGCAGCATTGTGACGTATTTGTAGGCATATCATTGGAAAATTGACCATAAGAGACTACATTTACCAGGTGTCCGCTCGGTGTCCTCCGTCGAAACTATTGCGTAATCTCCAGGTGCGTGCATTTTTCCATTTTGAACAGAGGAGAAACCAAACTGCAACGAGTGATTTATCATCGAATAGATATGTGAAAAACACCTTGAGGATTGATTCTAGACAACGTTTGCCATGTTTCTGTCGATATTATGGAGTTAATTTGGAAAAAAGTTTGCATTGTAATGACTGAATTTTCAGGGTTTTTTCTTAGCCAAAAGTGATGAACAAAACGGAGCGATTTCTCCTACACAAATAATATTTTGGGAAAAACTGTACATTTGCTATCTAACTGAAAGTCTCCTCATTGAAAACATCCAAAGTTCTTCAAAGGTAAATTATTTTATTTGAATGCTTTTCTTGTTTTTGTGAAAATGTTGCCTGCTGAATGCTAGGCTTAATGCTGTGCTCGCTTTCAATACTCTTACACAAATGCTTGTGTAGCTATGGTTGAAAAGCATTTTTTGAAAATCTGAGATGACAGTGTTGTTAACAAAAGGCTAAGCTTGTGAGCCAATATATTTATTTCATTTAATTTGCGATTTTCATGAATAGTTAACGTTGCGTTATGGTAATGAGCTTGAGGCTATAATTACACTCCCGGATACGGGATTGCTCATCGCAACAGGTTAATAGCCTAGCTGGTTTAGCCCCAAAGAAAGACCACAACCTCCCCTCTAGCCATGATTGGCCGAGATAATGAGTGGACTGGACATGCCGAGAGATGAGTTTGGATTGTTCTTCTGTGTTGCATCTTGTGTCTATAAAATGAGCTGCTCGTAATGCGTACATAATCCTTTTTGTTTTTAAGATAGAACGTTAGCCATGTAGAACTGCAAATATCTCGCTACTTCTCAATGACATTGTTGCCCTGAATTTATCAGGCGCCATCGACAAAGGTCCGTGGGGAAAAAGTTGTGATGGACTATCGTGTCATGCAATGTGGACTCTCTCTCACTCTGAAAATAACACGTTCTGAAATCAGTGGAACAGAAAGGGCCAAACAAGCTGTGCAAACTAAACGGAAACACAGGATATCTTATAAAAGGGTTGGCAGTCTGCCGTGAAGCTTTTATCCATGTATACAGGAAGGAATCTAGCTACAGATATTGTTCTTGTACATACTGAATATTTAATTTATATTGACACTGTTTCTGATATTGCTACTATGCAAGTAACCATTTGGCTGTACCGTTTACACCTTCTGGAGAGACCCATCCACTTAGCAAAATGTTGATGTATAAAATTAATATTAATGTGGTCATAGCATGATTTTGTGACATACCACAACAATATCATGCGACCGTATAATGTCCACCACATAAATATGGTGCATGCAGCAGTTTATGTACATGTGCACCTCACTCAGGTTTAAACTCTGGTTGCATGGCCTTCACTTATGTATGGAATACTATGTGATAAGTGCATGTGTAACAGTATTTAAAGTGTGCTGGTGTGAAGGCATTTGGGCAGTGGTACAGTGCTTAAGTAAAAATACTTGTAGTATCTGTACTTTATTTATATTTTTGCAACTTTTACTTCACTACATTTGTAAAGAAAACAATGTACTTTTTACTCCATACATTTTCCTTGACACCCAAATGTACTCAATACAATACAAGAGAACATCCCCGGTCATCCCTACTGCCTCTGATCTGGCAGACACACTAAACGCATGCTTCGTTTGTAAATTATGTCTGAGTGTTGGAGTGTGCCCCTGGCTAGCTGTCAATAAAAAAATAGTGCTGTCTGGTTTGGTTTATATTTTTTCTATTGATACTTAAGTACATTGTGCCCCTGGCTATCCATCAATTTAAAATACAATTGTGCCGTCTGGTTTCATATAAGGAATTTAAATGACTTAAGTATGACAATATAGTACTTTTTTCTGCCACTGGATGTGAATGGGGAGTTATAGGATTTCTTTCACATGACCCATTTTAGACAAGTGTGTCTGGGTTAGTCATCTAATATTCATAACATTTTTATCTGGACATTTTGTTTACCTGGAATTGTTCCTTGTTGTAGGCTACCACTTTGACTTAATCTTTACTACACTACTGACTGTTTAGCACATGACCTCACATGTGAATCCTTAAAACGAGATGGGTGGGGCTGGCTTAAGAGGGTATGAACAATACTGAATGGGTGTAGACAAAGGAGAGCTCTCCAGTAGGTATCAAAACTTTCAAAGGCCATTTTATGAAAAGTGAGTTTACAAGTTGATCAACTTTCAAAGCAGAATTAGTGTCCCATTGTTTCTAAAAAATGAGAAATAAAAAAAAATGCTACATAAGACCGATTTGAGCTGGTCTAGATCTGCTGGTAAAACCTTGATAGTGGTGCTTGAATGTTTTTTCTGAAAACGGGTAGGCACCCTGAAGTGCGATAATAGAAACAGTTAAAAGTCATGTATTCATTTATTCATAATTCACTAATTAGTGTTTTTAATATACCAGTGACAGCGTTATCACTCAGTGCAGCAAATAAGCATGCACAACAAACAAGTGAATGCACATTTATGGAAGAGACATGGGCAGATGTGGACGAAGATTTAGTGCAGCTGACATCAAAGGAGCACAAAGTGTTTATCGGAGATGTGCAGGTCCGACTACGGCTGTACACATGCCCACAAATATCCAGAAATTGTACTTTCAGACTTACGCGTTCCACCCCGTAAATGTGCCTTTCCATGGAGAGCTGCTTTTGCCACTGTACAGCTATGATTACCGGATATTGTATATTAATGTAATATTACCATATTCTTGGTCAACTGTAATATATATATATATATTTCACCCCCACCACCTCAAGCATGCACAATCAGTGGTCTTGAATCTACAGTGTAGCTCCTCTCCACCTACTGTAAAAATGTAGAGTACTTTTGCATACATTAACTATGGGTCGTAGACAAAAAGAAGGGAAGCGCTGTTGACGTACACAACAAACTCCAGGTCAAGGCAGGCAGGGGTCGATAATCCAGAGCAAAGGCCAAGGTACAGGACGGCAGGCTCAGAGACAGGCAGTGGTCTGGCGGACGGGCACAGGGTCAGGACAAGCAAAAGGTAATTATTATTTTTTTTAAACAGGAGGATGTGGAAAAAGAGAAACCCAGGAGCAGAGACAAACCACTGGTAGGCTTGAACAAACAAGAAAACTGGTAACAGACAGAAAACACAGGTATAAATACACAGGGGATAATGGGGAAGATGGGTGACACCTGGAGGGGGTGGAGACAAGCAGAAAGACAGGTGAAACAGATCAGGGCGTGACAACTATGGGTCGTTCCATCAGAAATTAATATAATTTATATACCTGACTGCAAAAATATTTAGGAGGTTAAGTTGCTCAAAGTTGACCCATTTTCCACCCTACCATGAGACATCCATGTCTTCCGCAATGTAAAAGATAAACGGTTGGGTTCAATATCATTGAAAAGCTTACAAAACAGGGTTGTCTAACAATTGTATACATTTCTTGAAAAAAATATTTTAATTTGATCAAAATTGACATTTGTTTTACCTTTAACTCTTTACACTCCAGCGAATTGGCCTTTATGGGTAGGGCTACATTGAAATGTTTCTTACAGAATAAATATGAAAAGCATACAGACAAGCATGGTGGCAATTGAAAGGGAAAAGTTTGGAGAGTTTGGGAAAAGGATTAGACCAAAGTTGAAGACACATCAGTTCACCTGATAAAAGACTAAATCCAAACATTACACTGTTGATTTCATGTGCTGTACTTTTGACCGCATTTCTTTATAAATAAATCTGAAAATTCTCTGGATACATGATTAAAATATTCCTGGAACATGTGGGGTAGATGCAACATAAGACAAACAAAATGACAAGGGTTTGAGTAAGAGGAATATCTGGTTTCTCCAGGTGGCCACACACCTCTCCAATTTGTAAGTAATTTAAATGTACTTTTATGACTCAAAGAAGTGTCTTTAACTTAAAAGGTGTTTTTTGAGCTCTCCAGCAGTGCTGTTGGAGAACTAGAGCAAGCACACTTGTAGTTGTTTTGTTTGGAACACAATCCTGCATCTCAAAATTACTGTTGTTGACTCTATCCAAAAACGGCCTGTATTAAATCGCAATCTGGGTTAGGTGGGCATCATTTGAAATCTTGTTGTATTGCCAATATGACTAGCCAAGGTATACAATGCAATCTTATAGTGTTAGGCTTTCACAAGGAAATTCAGAGAAACAGATCGCAATTTTGGTGCGCATAGAGATGAGTCATGAGTGCATTCAGGTGCGTTTTTCGTGACCAATTTTCTTCACAATATACAAACATAGGCTCATTCGGTTCACAACAAACCAGGGTACGATGCCCCCTCACCAAGGTGTTGTAAGCGTTCCACAGGGATGTTCGCCCATGTTGACTCCAATGCTTCCCACAGTTTTGTCAAGTCGGCTGAATGTCGACTCCCGAGTGGCGAAGCAGTCTAAAACCCAGCAGCGTTGTAGTTCTTGACACCGGTGCATCTTGTGCCTACTACCATACCCCGTTCAAAGGCACTCATATTTATTGTCTTGCCCAATCACCCTATGAATGGCACACATACACAATCGTTGTCTCAAAGCTTAAAAATCCGTATTTAACATGTCTCCGCCCCTTCATCTACGCTGACTGAAATGGATTTAACAAGTGACATCAATAAAGCATCATAGGTGTCATTAATTTTTGTACACTTAGTGTACGTATATGACATGAGTTCTATGATGGGGAAATGTCAGGTGCACATTTGGTGTTTGGCTTGCTTGTAGGACATCAAAGCAGTATTTATTATAATCCTCAACATCTCTATAAAAATACCCTCGCTCTCAATTCACAGCATTTCCCTTCCTCAGACAACAGAACCATTGCAATAGTTACCTAATTAGCACAACGGATGGGGGCAATTTCTTGTCGTGTGCAGTGCTCAAGTTCAGAACCCATACAGCGCTGTGAAGTGTAGAGCTTGAGCTCTGAAATAATGTGTAGCATGTTATGGTACAGCCACTGCTTTCTAATTTAGGCGCTTATCTGCCATTTTCAACGAGAATGTATGTGCAAGTGTACATTTCGGAAAATTTCCAGGCGCGTTCAGCCCTGCACATGCTCCCATAAATGTCAGTAAATGATTTGCTTGTGCATGCTTATTTGCCCCCACTAAATGTTAATGCTAGTCATTGCTAGCTTGCCTTTGTGGATGTCACCAGTATATTAAAACCAACAATTAATAATTAAATGAATGAATTAGTGAATGATAAATGAAAACCTTCCTTTAAATTATTTGTATTATCATTAAAATCACACATCAGGGTTCCTACATATTTTCAGAAATAAAATTCAAGCAGTTGAGGTTTTAGCTCCTTGAATAAAACACTGAAATACACTTAATTACTTCTTGAAGGATAATTCATTTCAGTAGAGAAGGAGAAAGTGCTAATAATATCTGCATTTAGGCTAAGCAGGGCCTGAAATGAAAGTAAGGCCCGATCTGTGACAAGCTGGATGAATCCTGACAGTACTCTGCTTGATTATTTTGAAAACATTTTCATTCTTATCTTTGATTATCATGCTTACCTGCATATTATCAACTAACAGGAGTCATCCAGCTTGGTCCAGGGTGGTTTGCTGTTTTGCAGGCCACCCTCCTAATCGCTAATCCGGTCAACATGAACTCCTGTCCAAATATCTCTCATCCTCTGCAAGTGCTCTCGACTGTGCACTGGAGAAGCAAAATTAAAAAATGAAGAAATAATAGAATACAGGAAACAAATGCATCAGTCACAAGTCATGCATACTCTCACGATGAGCCTCAGTCCCACCAACCCGAGATTGAGAGATATTCCAGGGGAATTTTAACCTTTGACATTTATCAGTCTTTCCTTGATTGTAGTTCCCCCAAAACAGTTGTTGATATCTCGTGGAATAACTGTCATTGGACGATTGTGAAAACACCTGTTTGAAATGGGGTCCAGATTCCTTTGGCTCCATGCAGTAGATGCATCGCCCACAAACACCTACCCAATGGTCATTATAATCAAATGAGGTATGCAACACGTTTTGCTTGTGATACATCCAGTGCACAGATTTAAAGGCATGTGAAACATACTTTTTTGCTTGAAACATGTAATAGGGCCATGTATGACCTGTGTATTCCAATGACCAGGAGTAATGAATGGGGAAGAAACCAAGTGTTACACAGAAGCTACTTGCACAAAAAGGCTTTCTCCTCTGGCCTTCCCTTCTTTGCATATTTCTCCAAGATTGTGTCCCTTATGTTCTCAGGTAAACCTGAGAGATACACCTGCCTCACAGTCTCCTAATAAGTGGCACAAGAACCTGTAATAGATACAAGCACAAGGTTCATTTTACGTTGTTTTGGTGGCCAAGACACTTTTTCAGTGTTTGATTGAACACATTGCAGAACATTTTATAAAAATGTATTTAATACCATTCTTATAAATGTTACAACCTGAAAATAGGATAAGTTAACCTGTTACTCCTACCCCCTACTTTTTCGAACATTCTGTTAAAAATCGCGCAACATTTCAGCGCCCTGCTGCTCATGCCAGGAATATAGTATATGCATATGATTAGTATGTGTGGATAGAAAACACTCAGACGTTTATAAAACTGGTTAAATCACTGCTGTGACTATAACAGAACGTGCGTTTCATCGAAAAGTGCAGGAAAATCTGATCACTGAAAATGGAAATAAATATCCATGCGCCACCTCCAGGAATTGTTCAAAGTGAACCAAATTAAATGAGGCCGAGGTTGCAGTGCCTACAGCTTCCACACGATGTCTAGAGTCTTGTCATTTGATTCAACTTTGATTCTTGGTCAAACCGAATCAAGGGAAGCGATTCCCTCCGGTCTCCGACCGGATGTTTTGGTCGAGCTCTCTCCAGACATTTTTTTCGAGACGGACACCTATAGAATTGACAACGCCTCCTGATGAATTTTATCGCTTATTAACGTGTACTAATACCTAAAGTTGCATTACAAAAGTATTTCGAAGTGTTTTGTGAAAGTTTATCGTCGACTTTTTGAATTTAAAAAAATGACGTTACGTTATGAAACGCTATTTTTTTCCGTTTATCACACAGTCTTCATAGATCGATATCTAGGCTATATATGGACCGATTTAATCGAAAAAAAGACCCAATAGTGATTATGGGACATCTAGGAGTGCCAACAAAGAAGATGGTCAAAGGTAATAAATGTTTTATATTTTATTTGTGCGGTTTGTGTAGTGACGACTATGCTAATTATTTTGTTTACGTCCCCTGTGGGTCTTTTGGGGTGTTACATGCTATCAGATAATAGCTTCTCATGCTTTCGCCGAAAAGCATTTTAAAAACCTGACTTGTTGCCTGGATTCACAACGAGTGTAGCTTTAATTCAATACCCTGCATGTGTATTTTAATGAACGTTTGAGTTTTAACTAATACTATTAGCATTTAGCGTAGCGCAATTAGCATTTCCAGAGCTCTAGATGGGACGCCTGCATGCCAGGTAGGAGCAAGAGTTTAAGAGACAAGGAGAGTTGACTTTTCACTCGGCTTCTCTTCCACACATGACGTAGAGGCACACACTTGCAGCAGTTGAGAGTTTACATTACTCTCACAACCTGGACATTTGAAGAACCTTGTTAATGCATTATTGGGAATTTACTACCCCAGAAATTCCTGTTTCACGGAAGTGTTCAGGGGATGCGTGAGAGTGTGCAGGAATCCACACACTCGCATGGGAAATTCCCTCACGACCATGCACCTCAAATTTCACGGGAATATAGCCAATCCAATTTCTTTTTTGTTCTTTCATTTTCACGTATGTTGTAGCGTAGACCCTTTTTCACATCTGAGGTGTTTGTGTTGTGCCCGCCATCGGCGACTCCGGGATGCTGGCCTTCTAGGCAGAGGTCCTTTGTCCAGTGTGTGTTCTTTTGCCCATCTTAATCTTTTCTTTTTATTGTCCAGTCTGAAATATAGCTTTTTTTGGAAACTCAGACGAGAAGGCCAGCCTCCCGGAGTCGCCTCTTCACTGTTGACGTTGAGACTGGTGTTTTGCGAGTACTATTTGATGAAGCTGCCAGTTGAAGATGTGTGAGGCACCTGTTTCTCAAACTAGACAGTAATGTACTTGTCCTCTTTATCAGTTGTGCACCAGGGGCTCCAACTTTCTATTCTGATTAGAGCCAGTTTGCACTGTTGTGTGAAGGGAGTAGTACACAGAGTTGTACGAGATCTTTAGTTTCTTGGCAATTTCTCTCATAGAACAGCCTTCATTTCTCAGAACAAGAAGAGACTGAAGAGTTTCAGAAGAATGTTTTGTTTCTGGCCATTTTGAGCCTGTAGTTGAACCCACAAATGCTTATGCTCCAGATACTGAACTAGTTTAAAGGAGGCGAGTTTTATTGTTTCATTAAATCTGAACAGTTTTCAACTGTGCTAACATAATTGCAAAAGGGTTTTCTAATGATCAATTAGCCTTTTAAAATGATAAACTTGGATTAGCTAACACAACATGCCATTGGAACACAGTGATGGTTGCTGGTAATGGGCCTTTGTACACCTCAATAGATATTCCATTTAAAAGCATTTTTAAAAGTAGTTTACAGCTACAATAGTCATTTACAACATTAACAATGTATTTCTGAACAATTTTATGGGACAAAAAAAAGTGTTTTTCTTTCAAAAACAAGGACATTTCTAAGTGACCCCATACTTTTGAACGGTAGTGTATATTTTTTGCTCTCAATACTTTTGGGATTATGTTATGTTTTTATTCAATTAAAATGTGAATGATGTACCAGCTACATTGCAGTGGTCTGAGGGATACATCTGTTCTATGATTTACATAACACCCATCCTATTCAAGAGTATGCTGTGTCTCAACCGATGGCGGACTTTCACGACTGCCGAAGTCGTTGCCTCTCCTTGTTCGGGCGGTGCTCGCCGTTCGACGTCACCGGTCTTCTAGCCATCATTGATCCTTTTTTCATTTTCCATTGGTTTTGTCTTGTCTTCCCACACACCTGTTTTCAATCCCATTCATTACCTGTTGTGTATTTAACCCTCTGTTTCCCCTCATGTCTTTGTCAGAGATTGATTTGTTGTCAGTGTAGTGTTATTGTTTGTATAGGTGCGCGTCGGGTCTTTGTACCCATGTTTTGTTTGTACATTTATTGTTATGGAGTTAACCAGGATGTGGGTAGGTTTCTGCGGTCTTATTGCCAGGATCGGCCGGGGGAGTGGGCGAAGTTCGTGCCCTGGGCAGAGATGGCTCAGAACTCGCTACGTCACTCCTCCACCAACCTTACTCCCTTTCAATGTGTATTAGGGTATCAGCCGGTTCTGGCTCCTTGGCATCAGAGCCAGACCGAGGCCCCTGCTGTGGACAATTGGTTTCGGCACGCTGAGGAAACCTGGGAGGCAGCCCACGTCCACCTTCAGCGTGCCATAAGGCGCCAGAAAATTGCCGCAGACCGTCGCTGCAGTGAGGCCCCAGTGTTCGCACCAGGGGACAGGGTCTGGCTCTCGACCCGAAACCTGCCCCTTCGCCTGCTCTGCCGGAAGCTGGGTCCGCGGTTTGTGGGGCCGTTTAAAGTCCTGAGGAGAGTGAACGAGGTATGTTATAGGTTACAACTACCCACTCATTACCGTATTAATCCCTCGTTCCATGTGTCTCTCCTCAGGCCGATGGTGGCTGGCCCGCTCCAGGAGGCTGAAGTGCGTGATGTTCCTCCGCCTCCTCTAGACATCGAGGGGGTTCCAGCGTACTCTGTTCGATCCATTTTGGATTCGAGACGTCGGGCGAGGGGCATTCAGTACCTCGTGGACTGTGAGGGGTACGGGCCGGAGGAGAGATGCTGGATTCCGGTGGAGGACGTGTTAGATCCTTCCATATTATCAGAATTCCACCGTCTCCATCCGGATCGCCCTGCACCTCGCCCTCCGGGTCGTCCCCGAGGCCAGTGTCAACGCGCAACTGGAGCCGCACGTCACGGGGGGGGGGGTACTGTCACGACTTCTGCCGAAGTCGTTGCCTCTCCTTGTTCGGGCGGTGCTCGCCGTTCGACGTCACCGGTCTTCTAGCCATCATTGATCCTTTTTTCATTTTCCATTGGTTTTGTCTTGTCTTCCCACACACCTGTTTTCAATCCCATTCATTACCTGTTGTGTATTTAACCCTCTGTTTCCCCTCATGTCTTTGTCAGAGATTGATTTGTTGTCAGTGTAGTGTTATTGTTTGTATAGGTGCGCGTCGGGTCTTCGTACCCATGTTTTGTTTGTACATTTATTGTTATAGAGCATACTTGTGGAACTTTATTAAAAGACTCCATATTTACACTCCATTTGACTCTCCTGCGCCTGACTTCCCTGCCACCTATTACACCTATGCTTGACACGGGCACAACTCTAACACCTCAAATCATGTCAAATAGGGTCTAAGCTGCAACATATGTGAAAATGAAAAACAAGAATAACTTGAGATAATTGGTGTTAAAGGTAAAAAAAAAGTGTTTTACAAAAACAATGTTTTTAAGAAGTTATTTAACAGTTTGACAACCCTGTTTGTACAATTTTAAATGTTACCAAACTCATCTGTTTATGTTTTTCAGTGATGAAGACATGGATGTCTCATAGTAGGGCGGGGTATGCAAAATGGGTCAACTTTGAGAACCTCCATCTCCTAAATATTTTGGCATTCAGGTACAAAAAGTCACCTAACCATTTCTACCATGAGAAAATATGTTCAGAGAGTTTCATTCAAATCAAATATGGTGTGGTCAAAAAAGTGATTGAAATCACATGAAACGACCCCTATAATAAGTGGAGAAGTGGAGCCTCTAATCTAAACAAACACCTTGTTCAAATGCAGGCTCTGGTCACCCAACAAATTCACCCCACAGGCTGCATAGTTGGATTCATGCTAATGTACCTCCCAAAGTAAAATAAACCGCAGCAGCTCTGAAGTGGCACTAACCAGAGACTTCCTAAGGTAGCCCAATGTATGTGCAAGGAAATGAGCGAGCTGGAGCACCCCTGCTGCAGACCCCTAGGTACTGTATCTATTTTGGACACCCAAGCTGAATTGTGACGTCTATTATTTGAATACGTTCCACATCAATTGGAATGTGAGGTGGACAGTTTAGAGATACATGTACAC
Organism: Oncorhynchus keta; assembly: GCF_023373465.1. Taxonomy (NCBI): domain Eukaryota; kingdom Metazoa; phylum Chordata; class Actinopteri; order Salmoniformes; family Salmonidae; genus Oncorhynchus; species Oncorhynchus keta. Next base: position 46,804,908 of record NC_068450.1, read on the forward strand.
TGTGATGGAAAATGATATCCATCAGCCGTCTGTCATCTTAACACATTTCAATGGTGCTTCACTCTGCCTATCCAATGGGCCCCAAGTCAGTCATTATTTCCACCTGGAAATGTCTTCTCTATTCTTTGTTTATCTGACTATCCATTCATTATTAAGGGCTACATTTTGATAACTATATGTTGAGATAATGAAATTAGAGTAGAGAATAAAATAACATTTGTGGGCGTAGAATGGATCAGTTCCAGTGTCTCTAGGGTCGTGGCCTCCTTCAAATGAGGAGCCAGAGTGCAATGCATTCTTGATGGCAGGTCAAATCGAATGGGGCTTTCACACTTTTAATGGGATTTCTCACTGTTTGGAGAGAGCGAGAAATAGGGGTGATTGTTTTGTTTTGGAGACTGACCTCAATGTCTGTATCGTCCGCCCTTTTGTTCCCAACAGGGCATTGGTCCGGTATACTGTACATTCGAGACCCGCAGGCCTCCTAGTGTGGCTTGGAGTGTTCCGATCCAGTGCTGATCTACATGCACAATTGTCTATTTTTGCTTCAGTTGTAATACTATTTTTTTGTTAGAAGGACTAGTGCTTGAATGAGTGACACAATGAAATAAGCCAAACTTCCACTATAATGTGTAAAGATGGGCAGGATAATATGATAATGTGTGTTTTCTCATCTCATTACTCAGCTGCTTAGTTGTTGGATGTTAATGCCTTTCTATGTCCAGTTCCACTGACATTTCCTGATTGCGCTTGCTGCAGTAGTGAGACACTAAAGTGCTGTGTTGCAAAGTCGTAAGATGAGAGAGAGGCTTTAGCATTTACTTCACCGTTGGGTTTTTAAGGAATGTGTATCTGGGATGTGCACAAAATATACACCAGAAACGATTCAAAGAACCTTACACATTAGTGCCATATTTAGCCCAAGATCAGTAGCCCATGTGATATTTACTAAATCTGAGCCTCAGGTATACCACCTCTTTGCTTCATTATGTCACTTCTGGTTGGGAGCCTATATTTGAAACAAATGTCCATATGTCTGTCAGGTACGTTAATGCTTGTGTCACCAGGGCATAGAATACCACAGTCGAAATATCCATAAAACCTAGCGGTCAAACAGGTCTGTGGGGTGCAGAGATGAGGTAGTCATTCAAAAATCATGTTAAACACTATTATTGCACACCATTTAAGCTAGATATGTGTTTTTGTATTGAATGAGTCACAATCCATAAATTCTGCCTATATCGCACATCCGCATCTGCGGTTTCAGAACTAGAATGTTGTTTGTGAGAACATTAGACATCCCGAAGATTGGGATACTCACAAAACGGTTTGGCCTACATTTTGCTCCATGACCCCCACAAGCGTCTTGGAACTCACCTGAATTATTTACAGCCAATCTGCCAACTTATGTCTGTAATGTCCAAGCAGTTAGGGCTACACAATGTGACCCCTCTGTGGAAAGGTGAGATTCTCACAAACACGTATAGCACCAGTCAAATGTTTGGACACACCTACTCATTCATGGTTTTTCTTTAGTTGTACTGTTTTCTACATTGTACAATAACAGTGAAAACTATGAAATAACACATATGGAATCATGTAGTAGCCAAAAAAAATTTGAACAAATAAATATATATATTATATTTTAGATTCCTCAAAGTAGCCACCCTTGCCTCGATGACAGCTTAAAAAATGAAATCAAATGGTATTTGTCACATACTGTCACGGCCGTTGAAGGAACTGGACCAAGGTGCAGGGTGGTGAACATACATTTTCTTTACTAGAATGAAATGACGCCGAACAAAACAATAAACACTACAAAACAAACCGTGAAGTTCAAGGCTATGTGCCATAAACAAAGTTAACTTCCCACAAAGACAGGTGGGAAAAGGGCTATCTAAGTATTGTTTTCAATCAGCGACAATGAAAGACAGGTGTCTCTGATTGAGAACCCTACCCGGCCAAACATAGAAATACAAATAATAGAACATAGAACACCCACCCCAAATCACACCCTGACCAAACCAAATAGAGACATAAAAAGGATCTCTAAGGTCAGGGCGTGACACATAAACATGTTTATTATTATGTTATTATGTTATTGCGGGTGTAGTGAAATGCTTTGTACACTCTTGGCATTCTCTCAACCAGCTTTTACCTGGAATGCTTTTTCAACAGTCTTGAAGGAGTTCCCATATATGCTGAGCACTTGTTGGCTACTTGAATTCTAAATAATTCACTGACAGTGTCACCAGCAAAGCACCCCTACACCATCACTCATTGGCAAAAATTTGGAATCAATAGAAAACATGACAGATTTCCACCGGTCTAATGTCCATTGCTCGTGTTTCTTGTCCCAAGCAAATCTCTTCTTCTTATTGATGTCCTTTAGTAGCAGTTTCCTTTAGTAGTGGAACCACCAATCCTCTTCCTAGAGCTGGCCGCCCAAACTGAGCAAACGGGGGAGAAGTTTCTTGGTCAGGGAGGTGACCAAGAACCCGATGGTCACTCTGACAGCACTCTAGAGTTCCTATGTGGAGATAGGAGAACCTTTCACAAGGACAACCATCTTTGCCGCACTCCACCAATTAGGGCTTTATGGTGGAGTGGCCAGACGGAAGCCACTTCTCATTAAAAGGCACATGACAGCCCACTTGTATTTTGCCAAAAGGAACCCAATGGACTCAGACCATGAGAAACAAGATTATCTGGTCTGAGGTTTGAACCCTTTGTCCTGAATGCCAGGCATGACGTCTGGAGGATGTCTGGCACCATCTCTACGGTGAAGCATGTTGTGGGGATGTTTATCAGCAGGAAGGGACTGGGAGACTAGTCAGAATCCAGGGAAAGTAAAGGTGTGTGAATACTTTTTGAAGGCACTGTACATATTTTTTTTTACATTTTCATGGTTGGACGTAAAAACAGCAGGAAATCAGCACCAAGCAATTTATATTTTTGAAATCTCTTCCCAAGCATAGAAAACAAGTGATCGCATTCAAATGTAAGCAAGGTTTGAAATGATTATGTTTTAGTCGTATATTATATCTGTTTTGGCTTCTTGTGGTCAATTTGCAGTCTACAAATGATTTGTAATTATGTTCTGGCCCCCCGACCATCTGCTCAAGAAAAAACGGCCCGTGGCTGAATCGAGTTGATGATCACTGTTCTATAGTATATAATTCCATGATTAAAGAGCACCTTATGGATTATCTGTAAATAAAAAAAGCACTCCTCTTCTGTGTTTGTGTTTTTCCCCTTGTTTGAATTAATTGAAGCAATAAGTGACACTCATTTCCAATCACAAAAAGGCCACTGTATATCTTTGAGAGTGTGTGTGCATATCCTCAGGTACAAAAGTGTTTGAAATGCAAAATGGAATTAACATTATGAAAAAAGGAGTTTCCCAGTGCTTTCAGTGTGGGTTTGTGCCCAATTTCTTTAGTTGCAAATGATCCTATAGACTACAGTCGCTCTGTTTGTCAGACCAACCTTCTCACTAAAATACTAGGTGGATTTAGAGACTATCACTTTAATTTAAATGACATGTTTTTATAGCGATAGTCAGTCTTGAATGACATGGAATTACAATTGCTTTCACCAATATGTTGCATAATAAATCACTGCACATTGTCAACCCTGTCTAACCACCAATATGTTGCATCATAAATCACTGCACATTGTCAACCCTGTCTAACCAACCTCCCTGTTGCCTCACCCTCAAAACCTGGTGCTGGAGAGCCACTGGGTGCAAAGTTATTATTACAGCCCAGCGCTAATACCTGATTCAACTAATCAATGGTTTATTAGTTGAGTAGGAACACCCACTGCGTCTCCAGGACCAAGTTTGGAGAACACTGGTTGAACGTACTAGGATACCAATCCATTCTGCTGTATTCAGTTATTCCCTCATTTTCTCCACTCCAGTAATGCTGGGCTAACAAATCATGCTGAAGTGAAATTTTGGAAAATGAGACACACTTCAAAATTACGAAAATAAAGAAGTCTATGAGAAGATGGATCTCTAACAAAGCAAACCTCTGGGTTTTCTGGGTAGAAAACAACCACTTTGCTTTTGTTCCCTTCAACAGCAGCTTTGGAACTGCTGAATTCAATGCATTTGACAAGTGCGATAAACCCAATGATCGATCACTTTGGAAATGCACAAAGGCAGTCAGGAAACCATCCATTCCAATGTATCATCTCTCAGATGTATATATATTTCTCCCTCAGCCATAAAAACGGCATAACAATAACAAATGGATGCAATCTAAGGATGTTTCCCATGATTCATAGCCCACACAAGAAGAAATTGGTGACTCTGAAGAGTCCCCCCCCACTCCCTCTTACGAACAATTTAAGACGCAACGTTTTCTCCTTCTCAGTGGATTTCATTTGTAGAACACCTTAAGAAAGTATCTTTGTCTTCCACTCTGGTGTTGCTATAACTCCCACCAGAACGTGATCCTTGGCATTTATGCTTTCCGTGCCAGTGGGAATCTTCAAACGCTAAAGACTGAGGTGATATTGTTTCTGGTCCACATTGTTCAAAATGGCCATACTATATGTTGAGTTACTTTACTTTTTTATCAGAGATGCATTTTGACTGGACATATATTGTAAAGAACCTGGGTGAGCGCTATACACAGTCAATTATATTATTAAAATATTTATAACACATGACTCAATATGAGATATATGTGTCTGATTTTCCATTTTCAGGTGACATTTTTTTCCATTTTCTTTTCATTTTGGAGGCAGTTCCCACTCCTCTTGTATTTTTTTTTACAAGCTTTAAATTATAGGACAGTGAGTAGAGGGGGTAGGAAAAACAGGAGAAGACATTGTTTCAAATTAGCAGTGGGATGTACAGTCGTGGCCGAAAGTTTTGAGAATGACACAAATATTAATTTCCACAAAGTTTGCTGCTTCAGTGTCTTTAGATATTTTTGTCAGATGTTACTATGGAATACTGAAGTATAATTACAAGCAGTTCATAAGTGTCAAAGACTTTTATTGACAATTACATGAAGTTGATGCAAAGAGTCAACATTTGCAGAGTTGACCGTTCTTTTTCAAGACCTCTGCAATCCGCCCTGGCATGCTGTCAATTAACTTCTGGGCCACATCCTGACTGATGGCAGCCCATTCTTGCATAATCAATGCTTGGAGTTTGTCAGAATTTGTGGGTTTTTGTTTGTCCACCCACCTCTTGAGGATTGATCACAAGTTCTCAGTGGGATTAAGGTCGGGGGAGTTTCCTGCCCATGGACCCAAAATATCAATGTTTTGTTCCCCGAGCCACTTAGTTATTACTTTTGCCAATGGCAAGGTGCGTCATCATGCTAGAAAAGGCATTGTTCATCACCAAACTGTTCCTGGATGGTTGGGAGAAGTTGCTCTCGGGAAGATGTGTTGGTACCATTCTTTTTTCATGGCTTTGTTCTTAGGCAAAATTGTGAGTGAGCCCACTCTTGGCTGAGAAGCAACCCCACACATGAATGGTCTCAGGATGCTTTACTGTTGGCATGACACAGAACTGATGGTAGAGCTCACCTTGTCTTCTCCAGAAAAGCTTTTTTGCCCCAAACAATCAGAAAGGGGATTCATCAGAAGAAATTACTTTACCCCAGTCCTCAGCAGTCCAATCCCTGTACATATTGCAGAATATCCGTCTATCCCTGATGTTTTTTTCTGGAGAGAAGTGGCTTCTGTGCTGCCCTTCTTGACACCAGGCCATACTCCAAAAGTCTTCGCCTCACTGTGCGTGCAAATGCACTCACACCTGCCTGCTGCCATTCCTGAGCAAGCTCTGTACTGGTGGTGCCCCAATCCCGCAGCTGAATCAACTTTAGGAGACGGTCCTGGCACTTGCTGGACTTTCTTGGGTGCCCTGAAGCCTTCTTCACAATCATTTAATTGTTCTCCTTGAAGTTCTTGATGATCCGATAAATGGTTGATTTAGGTGCAATCTTACTGGCAGCAATATTCTTGCCTGTGATGCCCTTTTTGTGCAAACGAATGATGACGGAACATGTTTCCTTGCAGGAAACCATGATTGACAGAGGAAGAACAATGATTCCAAGCATCACCCTCCTTTTGAAGCTTCCAGTCTGTTATTCAAACTCAATCAGCATGACATAGTGATCTCCAGCCTTGTCCTCATCAACACTCACACCTGTGTTAACGAGAGAATCACTGACATGATGTCAGCTGGTCCTTTTGTGGCAGGCCTGAAATGCAGTGGACATGTTTTTGTGGGGATTCAGTTCATTTGCATGGCAAAGAGAGACTTTGCAATTAACTTTGCAGACTTTGTGAAAATTAATATTTGTGTGTGTCATTCTCAAAACTTTTGGCCACGACTGTATTCCTATCCATGCCAACACAGTACATGTGGGGGGGGTCACTAATTGCTAGACCATCACAGGCCACAACATCCTATTTTTCTAATTGGAAAAATGGCAGCTTTGAGTCATCTTGGGTATGTCTGTATCAGCTTTGTACATCTTGATGTTCTCCATTTCTTCCTTGCAGATTCTCAAACTCTGTTAAATTACATGGGGAGCGGGGGTGAACAACAATCTTCAAGTCTTTCCACAGATTTTAAATATGGATTCAAGTCTGGGCTTTGGCTGTGCCACAAGAACATTCACATTCAAGTTATGAAGCCATTCCAGCATAGCTTTGGTTGTATGCTTGTCCTGTTGGAATGTAAATCTTGACAACCATTCTAAGGTAGAATTCATTCTGAAGCAAGTTCTCATGAAGGATTGGTCTGTATTTGGCTCCCTTCATTGTTCCCTCTATCATCACCAGTCTCCCAATGCCACCAACATGCTTTATAGTAGGGGTGGTGTTAGATGGGTGATGATCTGAGCCTGATTTTCTACAAAAATAGAGCTTTGCATTCAGGCAAAGAGTTCAATTTTCATCTCATCAGACCACATAATCGCTTTTTGCCTTATACTGTACTCACATTTAAGACATTTAAGTCATTTAGCAGACGCTCTTATCCAGAGCGACTTACAAATTGGTGCATTCACCTTATGACATCCAGTGGAACAGCCACTTTACAATAGTGCATCTAAATCTTTTAAGGGGGGGGAGAAGGATTACTCTATCCTATCCTAGGTATTCCTTACTCAATGTATTTTACATGCCTTTTTGCAAACTCACGGCGTGCTGTCATGTTCCTTGTTCTCATGAGTGGCTTCCATCTGGCCACTCTCTCATAAAGCCCAGATTGGTGAAGTGTTGCCCTTGAACTTTGTAATTCTGTCAGAGTGGTCATTGGATTCTGGGTCAACTCCCTGACCAAGGGCCTTCTTGCCCGGTTGCTCAGTTTGGTAGGACGGCCAGCTCTATGCAGAAAATGGGTAGGTACAATTTTTTTTCTCTCCCAGTGATGGAGACTACTGTGCTCTTGGAAACTTCCAACATTTTTTTATATCCTTTTAAACCCTTCCCCAGATATACAGACAGTTCCTTGGACTTCATGGTATAGTTTATGCTCTGACATACACTGTCAACTGTGGGACAATATATAGACAGGTGTGTTTCTTTCTATATCCGGTCCAAACAATTCAATTGGCCATAGGTGGACTCGAATCAAGTTGTAGTTTATCTCAAGGATGATCTAAGAAAGTTGGATGCACCTGAGTTCAATTTGGAATGTCATAGCAAAGGGGTTTGAATATTAAAACTACCAGTCAAAAGATTGGACACACCTACTCATTCAAGGGTTTTTCTTAATTTTATTATTTTCATTGTATTTTTACATTGTACAATAATTTTGAAGACATCACAAGATCATCACTATGAAATAACACATGTAGAATCATGTAGTAATCAAAAAAGTGTTAAACAAATGCAATTATATTTCTTTAACTCAGTAAAATCTTTGAAATTGTTGCATGTTGCGTTTATATTTTTGATCCGTGCATAAAAAACATACAGTGCATTTGGAAAGCAATCAGACCCCTTCCATTTTTCCACATTTTGTTATATTACAGCCTTATTCAAAAATGTATAAAAAAAAAATATGTCATCAATCCACACACAATACTCCATAATGAGAAAGTGAAAACAGTTTTTTAGAAGTGTTTACAAATGTATTAAAAATTAAAAACAGAAATGTTTTATTTACATAAGTATTCAGACCCTTTGGTACAGACCCTTTGGTACATTGATAAAAGTAGAGACTGACCTAGAAAAATGTATATCATACACTGCTATTTAGGAACAATGGAAAGTAATTCTGCTTTGAAAGTTGATAAACTTGTAACCCCACTTTTGAGAAAATGGCCCTTGAAAGTGTTGGTACACCTATGGGAGAGCTCTTATTTGTCTACACCCATTCGGCAACATTCACACCCTCTTAAGCCTTAGCCCCATTGGTAAACAAGATGCTGTGTTTTTATTTACAGTAGTGATGGACAGCTGGTGGCATTTTGAAAACTGGTTTTCACACAATTGTAGCTTGATTAGCAGGACAATAGACTCTTCATAGCCCAACTACTGAAGGTGTGAACATCCCCCCCACATACAAAAACTGACATTGCGACGAAAGAGAACAGACGAAATGGACATAGTTTTCATCTAGACAGCTTCTTTCTATGGTGCTACCCGTTCCAGGGTTAGGACCGTAACCATGAGAAGACTTGAAAATTAACCAGAACTGAGAGGATCACAAAAACTAAAGGTATTTAACCTGTTAGAACTCTAGGGGCAGTATTTCATTTTTTGGATAAAAAGACGTGCCCGTTTTTAGCGCGATATTTTGTCACGAAAAGATGCTCGACTATGCTTGGAATTGATAGTTTTGGAAAGAAGACACTCTGACGTTTCCAGAACTGTAAAGATTTTCACTGTGAGTGCCATAGAACAATATCTACAGGCAAAACCAAGATGTTTGAGTGACCAGGAAATCAACAGGATTTTTGAAGGCACGTTTTCAATGATCTCCTTATATGGCTGTGAATAGGAATCAACGGACACTTCCTATCGTTTCCCCCAGGTGTCTGCAGCATTGTGACGTATTTGTAGGCATATCATTGGAAGATTGGCCATAAGAGCCTACAATTACCAAGTGTCCCGCATGGTGTCTGCGTGGAAATTGGTGCGCAAAAGTCAGGTCCCAGTATTTTTCCATCCGAATCAGAGAAGAATGCACGTGTCTAGGACTGGCATTTCAATGAAGAGATATATGACCAAACACCTTGAGGATTGATTCAAACAACGTTTTCCATGTTTCAGTCGATATTATGGAGTTAATTCGGAAAAAGTTCGACGTTTAGGTGACTGAATTTTCGGTTAGTTTCGGTAGCCAAATGCATAGTAACAAAACGGAACGTTGTGTCCTACACAAGCATCTTTCAGGAAAAACTGGACATCTGCTATGTAACTGAGAGTCTCCTCATTGAAACATCTGAAGTTCTTCAAAGGTAAATTATTTTATTTGATCCCTTTGCTGGTTTTTGTGAATGTTGCGTGCTAAATGCTAACGCTAAATGCTACGCTAGCTATCACCACTCTTACACAAATTATTGATTTTCTCTGGTTCTAAAGCATATTTTGAAAATCTGAGACGACAGGATTGTTAAGAAAAGGATAAGCTTGAGGACAGGCATATTTATTTCATTTATTTTGCAATTTTCAGAAATCGCTAATGTTGCGTTATGGTAATGAGCTTGAGGCTGTAGTCACAATCCCGGATCCGGGATGGGGCGGCCTAACAGGTTAAAAAATTAAAATTAAAATGTATATAGTTTATCAATGTGTAGGCATACTGTGTAATAAAATTGATAATTAAATAAAGGTTAAATAAAGTTAAAACAATTATTGTGTACTAAAACAAATGTGTTTTTGCAGAGCATACAAACATGCCGACAACCATCTGTACAGATCAGTGGACAAAGGGCTGGACAACGGGCCTCACCGAAAAAACGCATGGTTGCCAAGAAAGCGGATTGTTTTGCTAGATTCTCCAAATGTGTACGCAGAGTTTGTGCATTGGAATCACTTTTAATGATTAATGAATCTACTATTTCTGTCACAGCCCACTGTAATCGATGGGGGCTCAGGGCGGTACCATTCTGCTCATCTGATGAAGGTGCACATGGATCAGATTCAAACTTTGAAGATGCAGTTTCGATAACCATGCCGGCCGCCAACGGGAGACCCATGAGGTGGCTTTTGGTTTTAATTTACAATCCTCCAATCCTCTACATGTAATTATTGTCGGACAGGCACGTCATATTTCCGATATACCTAAGGTACCTACCGTAGGCGACATGAGTCTCACTAGTGTTGAGTAATGCATTGTTAAAAGTTGTGTAGGTCTTATTTATTTTAAAAGCATATTGAAGTTAGAAGCAATAGCCTACAACTATTTTACCTTTACCAACACCTCTCTATATTTTGATGCTTTGTGGATGAGGCCTCCTGAGTGGCGCAATGCAAAATGCATTGCTACAGATGCAGGAGCGATACCCAGGCCCCCAACGGGAGACCGATGAGGTGGCTTTTGGTTTTAATTTAGAATCCTCCAATCCTCTATATGTAATTATTGGCGGAGAGTCAAGTCATATTTTTCCTTATACTGTAGGCCTACCCCAGGCGACAGGAGTCTCACTAGAGTTGAGTAATGTGCTGTTTAAAGTGGCATAGGTCATATTTATTTAACCTCTCTAGGGTAGGGGGCAGCATTCTGAATTTTGGATGAAAAGCATGCGCAAATAAAACGGCCTGCTACTCGGGCCCAGAAGATATGAAATGCAAATTTGGATAGAAAACACTCTAAAGTTTCCAAAATAGTGTCTGTGAGTATAACATAAGTGATTTAGCAGGCAAAACCTGAGAAAAATCCATTCAGGAAGTAGTTTTCTTTTTGGTTTTGTAGTTTTCTATTCAATGCCATTACAGTATCCATTGACATAGGACTCCATTTGCAGTCCCCATGCCTTCCACTAGATGGCAACAGTCTTTAGAAATCGTTTCAGGCTTGTATTCTTATAAATGAGGGAGTAAGACCAGTCTGAACGAATGGACTCAAACATGACACAGAGTTTTTTCAGGCGCAAGTGCATTTCTTGTTTACCTTTTATATTGACGACGTTATTGTCCGGTTGAAATATTATCGATAATTTAAGCAACAAAACAACCTTGAGGAATGAATATAAACATAGTTTGACATGTTTCTATGAACTTTACGGATACAATTTAAATTTTTTGTCTGATTCTTTTGACTGAGTTTGAGCCTGTGGATTACTGAAAAAAATGCAGTAACAAAACAGAGGTTTTTGGATATAAAGAGACTTCATCGAACAAAAGGAACACTTATTGAGAAAATGTATGTCTTCTGATTGCCACCATATGAAGATCATCAAAGGTAATGGATAAATTTTATCTCTATTTCTGATGTATTGTAATGCTTCTGCTTGGCTGGTTACTGTTTGTAAATAATTTGTCAACTGGGCTATGTTCTGGCCTAGGTATGATTTTGCCGAAAAGCATTTTATAAATATGACACTGTGGTTGGTTTAACAAGAAGTTCATGTTTAAACCTATACGTTTTGTGTTCTTAATTTTTATAATGAGCATTTCTGTAATTTATTTTTGTGCTCTGCAACCTCACTGGATGTAGGGCCAGATGGGACGCTAGCATCCCACATACCCTAGAGAGGTTAAACAGTATATTGAAGTTAGAAGCAATAGGATTTGAAGAAATGGTCTACAACTATTTTAACACCATTTCACGCTGCTCTGAGACAAGCATGGGGACTGGTCTTGATAAATCAATGTGATTTTTATTTTCACTGAATCTCCGTTTGGGTATTGGTTAGACTACAATTATACAATATAAATGTTATTATCTTAGTGTAACCATTATTTAACTAGCCAAGTCAGTTAAGAACAAATTCTTATTTACAAGGACAGCCTACTAATATATATATGCCATTTATCAGACGCTTTTATCCAAAGCGACTTACAGTCATTTGTGCATACATTCTACGTATGGGTGGTCCCGGGGATCGAACCCACTACCGTGGCGTTACAAGCGCCATGCTCTACCAACTGAGCTACAGAAGGACCACTCATTCCTCCCCGTCGGGGGAACTGATCCCCGGTCTCCCGCGTGCTCTCACGACATGGGGATTATTTAGCTAAATAGCCTAGTACCTTAGCCTACTCCCGATCGTCACATTGTACAGCGCCATATTTTACATTCCATCCTAACGGAAACGCAGAGGGTTTTTACTTTTTTTTGGAGTAGAAACATCATAATATTAATCTCATCAATCAAGCAAAATGTCTTAAAATCAGTCCCATATACAATGTTCTTCCAAAAAAAGGTTTTAAATTCTCTAGTAAAGCCACTATTGAAGGCTATCAAAATCTTCTCAAAGATGCCCTCTGGTGGTCAAACTTGCACTAACTAGCATTAATGGTACCAGTGGTTCACACTTAAATAATGTGCCATAGAATTCTGGGACAACATGCAAGCTGCGTTGCAGTACTCTGCAACTTTTAAAGGATGAACCACTGTAACAGTATGCTTTAACTTGCAATAAAAACAACTTTCTAACCAAATTAGAAACCCAATTCAGAAAATGTAGCTAGACTCTTAGCCATATACGTACTCAGATGAACGCTTCACGGCAGACTGGAACAATTGAACTCCATTTACTTTGTAGTTACATCTTGTTTGGCCAGCTTTGAGTCAATTCACTCCGGTTTACACTGACCGTGGCATGTGCAGAAAGTAGCCCTCACTTTTTAACCTCATAGTCCGCCCCATCCCGCATGCGGTCGTGTTACTACAGCCTCAAGCTCATTACCATAACGCAACGTTAGCGATTTCTAAAAATCGCAAATGAAATGAAATAAATATGCCTGCTCTCAAGCGTATCCTTTTCTTAACAATCCTGTCGTCTCAGATTTTCAAAATATGCTTTAGAACCAGAGAAAATCAATAATTTGTGTAAGAGTGGTGATAGCTAGCTTAGCATTTAGCGTTAGCATTTAGCACGCAACATATTCACAAAAACCAGCAAAGGGATCAAATAAAATAATTTACCTTTGAAGAACTTCAGATGTTTCAACGAGGAGACTCTCAGTTACATAGCAGATGTCCAGTTTTTCCTGAAAGATTCTTGTGTAGGACACAACGTTCCGTTTTGTTACTATGCATTTGGCTACCGAAACTAACCGAAAATTCAGTCACCTACACGTCAAACTTTTTTCCGAATTAACTCCATAATATCGACTGAAACATGGAAAACGTTGTTTGAATCAATCCTCAAGGTGTTTTGTCATATATCTCTTCATTGAAATGCCGTCCCTGGAAGCCTGCATTCTTCTGATTCGGATGGAAAAATACTGGTAGCTGACTTTTGCGCACCAATTTCCACGCAGACACCGTGCGGGACACTTGGCAATTGTAGTCTCTTATGGTCAATCTTCCAATGATATGCCTACAAATACGTCACAATGCTGCAGACACCTTGGGGAAACAAGAGAAAGTGTCCGTTCATTCCTGTCGCATTCACAGCCATATAAGGCGATCATGGAAAACGTAGCCTCAGAAATCCTGTTCATTTCCTGGTCGGTCAAACATCTTGGTTTTGCCTGAAGCATTTGTTCTAGGGCACTCACATTGAAAATCTTTGCAGTTCTGGAAATGTAAGAGTGTCTTCTTTCCAAAACTATCAATTCCAAGCATAGTCGAGCATCTTTTCGTGACAAAATATTGCGCTTAAAACGGGCACGTCTTTTTATCCAAAAATGAAATACTGCCCCTATAGGACTAACAGGTTAAACTGATCCGCTAAATTCAGGGCATCAATGTTGTTGAGGAAAGTATATACTTGTTTTTAGTTCTCGGTGGCTGATGCTATATCTTTCAAAAACGGTGCAGTAGAAAGGCCTATAAACACATACTGAAAAGCTCACGTTACAAACAGAAGCAAGCAACATGGCAGAACAAATTCAAACTCATCTTCCGGCATGTCCAGCCTTACCATTATCTCAGCCAATCATGGTTATTGGGAAGGTTCCAGTCTTTTTCTGTGGCTAAACCAACTAGGCTCTTCCAGGCTGTATCACAATCGGCCGTGATTGGGAGTCCCATAGGGTGGCGCATAATTGGACCAGCGTCGTCAGGGTTTGGTCGATGTAGGCAGTCATTGTTAATAAGAATTTGTTCTTAACTCACCTGCAATAGTTAAACGGTTAAATTAAAAAACTGTAATACAAGTGTAAACATTTTACTGGCATTTATGGATGGATTACAAGTTTGTTATTATAAGATGGCGCTGACAGAGATTGTTGCCTCGCTTCAGGTCCTTAGGAAACTATGCAGTAATTTGTTTATTTTCTGAATTATTTCTTACATTGTTAGCCCAGAAAATCTCAAGTGTTATTACATACAGTTATATACAAACTACTAGATATAAAAGCAATGTAAACTTATCAACTTTACAATCAGGAATACGACTTTCCCGAAACTGATCCTTTGTTCGGGCCTCCACCCTGGACATGGGGTCTTATCCCAGAGGACGACCCAAAACAACACGGTCGCTGCAAGAGAGGCAGACGGAGGGGCCTACTGGCCAGATTTAAAAGGTGAGCACACCATCCATCGCTTCTGAGCATATTACTCGCCAATGTCCAATCTCTTGATAACAAGGTGGATGAAATTAGGGCACGAGCTGCCTTCCAGAGAGACATCAGAGATTGTAACATTCTCTGTTTCACGGACACATGGATCACTCAGGATATGTTGTCAGAGTTGGTACAGTTACCCAGTTTCTTCATGCATCGCACCGATAGAAACAAACATCTTTCCGGTAAGAAGAAGGGTGTAAGGGTATGCCTTATGATTAATGACTCATGGTGTAATCATAACAACATACATGAACACAAGTCCTTATTTTCCCCCTGACCTAGAATTCCTTACAATCAAATGCTGACCGCATTATCTACCAAGAGAATACTCTTCAATTATAGTCACAGCAGTGTATATCACCCCCCAAGCAGATAACTCAACGGCTCTGAAAGAACTTCACTGGACTCTATGTAAACTGGAAACCATATATCCCGAGGCTGCATTTATTTTAGTTGGGTATTTTAAGAAAGCTAATCTGAGAACAAGGCTTCCTAAATTCTAAATTCTATCTGGATCATTGCTACTCTAACTTCCATGATGCATACAAAGCCACATTTTGTTGCTCCCAGCCTATAGACAGAAACTAAAACAAGAAACAACTGTGCTCAGGTCTATCCAATGCTGGTCTGACCAATCGGATTCAAAACTTCAAGATTGCTTCGATCACGTGGACTGGGATATGTTCCGGGTAGCCTCAGACAACAACATTGACGTATATGCTGACTCGGTGGACAAGTTTATTAGCAAGTGCATTGGTGATGTTGTACCCACGGTGACTATTAAAACCTTCCCTATCCAGAAACCGTGGCAGCATTAGTGCAAAACTGAAAGTTTCAACTACTGATTTCAATCATGGCAAGGTGAATGGAGTCATGACCGAATACAAACAGTGTAGCTATTCCCTCCTTAATCACATTGAGAACTTGTGGTCAATCCTCAAGAGGCAAGTGGACAAACAAAAACCCAGAGATTCTGACAAACTCCAAGCATTGATTATGCAAGAATGGGCTACCATCAGTCAGGATGTGGCCCAGAAGTTAATTGACAGCATGCCAGGGCGGATTGCAGAGGTCTTGAAAAAGAAGGGTCAACTCTACAAAAATGGACTCTTTGCATCAAATTCATGTAATTGTCAATAAAAGCCTCTGACTCTTATGAAATGCTTTTAATTATACTTCAGTATTTATTCCATAGTAACTGAAGCGGCAAACTTTGTGGAAATTAATATTTGTATCATTCTCAAAACTGGGGAGGGAAGGAAATTACATCTCCACCCCGCTCCATCTTCAACATTGGGGCCACACAAGGGTGTGTTCTCAGCCCTCTCCTGTACTCCTTGTTCACCCATGACTGCACACCTCCAACTCAATCATCAAGTTTGCAGATGACACTACAGTGGTAGGCTTGATTACCAACAACGACAAGACGGCCTACTGCATCTTGCCTATTTATTAAGTTATTTCATGTATCGTCATTTGTTTCATTAAAGACATGAGTAACCACCACGCTGCATTTCGGTCCGACTCTCTTTCGACAAACGAAGAACGCCGTTACAGTATCACCCACCACACACGGACCGAGTGGCGTGGTTACAGGCAGCGACAGCAGGAGCAGCGAAAGGAGGCACTTACGAGAGCTGAGAGACACTGTTATGAGGACGTTATGGACAGCAGAAGCATGGAGTATACGACGTGGGATGAAATAGACAGGTGGGCGGTCGACCCAGAGAGAGTGCCGGAGCCCGCCTGGGATTCGCTGGAGCAGTGCGAAGAGGGCTATAGGAGAATGGAGTTGGAGAGGCAATCACGACGGCGCAGAGGAAAGCCCGTGAGTCAGCCCCAAAAATGTATTGGGGGGCTCAGAGGTAGAGTGGCAAAGTCAGGAGTCAGACCTGAGCCAACTCTCCCTGTTAATCGTGAGGAGCAGCAACTACAGTGGGAGAGGCTGCACTACTTGGAGAAATGGACTTGGGAGGAGATTCTGGATGGTAAAGGACCCTGGGCTCAGCCTGGAGAATATCGTCGTCCCAAGGAAGAACTGGAGGCGGAAAAGCGGAGAGGCGCTGGTATGAGGAGGCAGCACGGCGACGCGGATGGAAGCCTGAGAGTCAGCCCCAAAAATGTATTGGGGGCTCAGGGGGCTTACAGGGAGTATGGCTATGCCAGGTAGGAGACCTGCGCAAACTCCCTCTGCTTACCGGGGGGCTAGAGAGACCGGGCAGGCACCGTGTGATGCTATGGAGCGCACGGTGTTTCCAGTGCGGGTGCATAGCCCGGTGCGGTTCATACCAGCTCTTCGTATTGGCCGGGCTAGAGTGGGCATCGAGCCAGGCAAGGTTGGGCAGGCTCGGTGCTCAAGAGCTCCAGTGCGCCTGCACGGTCCGGTCTATCCAGAGCCACCTCCACAAACCAGTCCTCCGGTAGCAGCTCCCCGCACCAGGCTTCCTGTGCGTGTCCTCGGCCCAGTACCACCAGTGCCAGCACCACGCATCAGGCCTAAAGTACACCTCGCCTCTCCTGTGCTGCCGGAGCCTCCCGCCTGTTCAGCGCTATCAGAGCCTTCCTCCTCTACAGCGCTGCTGGAGTCTCCTGTCTGTTCAGCGCTATCAGAGCCTTCCTCCTCTACAGCGCTGCTGGAGTCTCCTGTCTGTTCAGCGCTATCAGAGCCTTTCTCCTCTCCTGCGCTACCGGAGTCTCCCGCCTGTTCAGCGCTTCTAGAGCCTTCCTCCTCTACAGCGCTGCCGGAGCCTCCTGCCTGTTCGGAGCAGCCTGAGCTGTCAGTCTGCATGAAGCAGCCAGAGCTGTCCATCTGTATGAAGCAGCCAGAGCTGTCAGTCTGCATGAAGCAGCCAGAGCTGCCAGTCTGCAAAGAGCTGTCAGTCTGCAAGGTGCTGCCAGTCTGCAAGGAGCTGCCAGTCTGCAAGGAGCTGTCAGTCTGCAAGGAGCTGTCAGTCTGCATGAAGCAGCCAGACCTGTCAGTCTGCATGAAGCAGCCAGAGCTGTCAGTCTGCAAGGAGCTGCCAGTCTGCAAGGAGCTGCCAGTCTGCAAGGAGCTGTCAGTCTGCAAGGAGCTGTCAGTCTGCATGGAGCAGCCAGAGCTGTCAGCCTGCATGGAGCAGCCTGAGCTGTCAGTCTGCATGGAGCAGCCTGAGATGTCAGTCTGCATGGAGCAGCCTGAGCTGTCAATCTGCATGGAACAGCCAGAGCTGCTAGTCTGCATGGAGCAGCCAGAGCTGTCAATCTGCATGGAACAGCCAGAGCTGCTAGTCTGCATGGAGCAGCCAGAGCTGTCAGTCTGCATAGAGCAGCTTCATCCGCCAGTCAGCCATGATCTTCTAGATCTGCCAGTCAACGAGATTCTTCCAGATCTGCCAGTCAACCAGTCTCTTCCAGATCTGCCAGTCAACCAGTCTCTTCCAGATCTGCCAGTCAACCAGAATCTTCCAGATCCGCCAGCCAGCCAGGATCTACCGGAGCCTACTACCTGCCTGAGCTTCATCTCAGTACTGTGCTTCCTCTCAGTACTGGGCTTCCTCTCAGTACTGGGCGTCCTCTCAGTACTGGGCTTCCTCTCAGTACTGGGCGTCCTCTCAGTACTGGGCTTTCTCTCAGTCCCGAGCAGCCCCTCAGTCCCGAGCAGCCCCTCAGTCCCGAGCAGCCCCTCAGTCCCGAGCTGCCCCTCAGTCCCGAGCTGCCCCTCAGTTCAGTGGGGTTCTGGGTGAGGACTATTAGGCCATGGTCGGCGGCGAGGGTGGATTATCCCAGGACGCGAAGGGGAGGAACTATGACATTAATGGAGTGGGGTCCACGTCCCGAGCCGGAACCGCCACCATGGACAGACGCCCACCCGGACCCTCTATATGTTTGTGAGGTGCATCCGGGAGTCCGCACCTTAGGGGGGGGGGGGTTCTGTCATGCCTTGGTCATTGTATTTTGTGATTTCGTTATATATTTGTTCAGGCCAGGGTGTGACATGGGTTTATTTGTGTTGTCGTATTGGGTTTTTTGTAAGCATTGGGATTGTGGTTGATTTAGGGGTGTGTAGCATAGGTTTGGCTGCCTGAGGCGGTTCTCAATCAGAGTCAAGTGATTCTCGTTGTCTCTGATTGGGAACCATATTTAGGTAGCCGGGGTTTCAATGTGTATTTCGTGGGTGATTGTTCCTGTCTCTGTGTAGTGTTCACCAGATAGGCTGTAATTAGGTTTCACGTTCCGTTTGTTGTTTTTGTATTTATTAAGTTATTTCATGTATCGTCATTTGATTCATTAAAGACATGAGTAACCACCACGCTGCATTTCGGTTCGACTCTCTTTCGACAAACGAAGAACGCCGTTACATTTTGTCACAACCCGGATTGTGGGAAGTGACAAAGAGCTCTTATAGGGCCAGGGCACAAATAATAATATTATAATAATCAATCATTTTGCTCTTTATTTTGCCATCTTACATATAAAAATGTAAGTGTAGGTGTGCTTGAAAGGATGCACATAACTCTGCAATGTTGGGTTGTGTTGGAGAGAGTCTCCATCTTAAATAATTTTCCACACAAAGTCTGTGCCTGAGAAACTATCCAGAAATCTGGCAGTGGCTTCTGAATAAATACAATTTTCACAGAACCGTTTGTTGCAATTTCGATGAGGTTCTCTTGTTCAGATATTGGTAAGTGGACTGGAGGCAGGTCATGAAAGATATAAAGAATACAGTTGTTTGTTTCATCCGTTTCGGGAAAGTACCTACGTAATTGCGCACCCAACTCCCTCAGGTGCTTTGCTATATAACATTTTACATTGTCCGTAAGCTTGTGTTCATTTGTACACAAAAATATCATTCATTGATGGAAACACTTGTGTGTTGTCCTAGTTAATGCAGAAAGAGAAGAGCTCCAACTTCTTATTCATAGCCTCAGTTTTGTCCCGCACACTGAATATACTGTAGTTACAGAGAGTCCCTGTAATCCTAGGTTGAGATAATTCAGGCGAGAATAAACATCACCCAGTCTGGTCAGTCGTGTGAGAAACTCGTCATCATGCACGCGGTCAGACAATTGAAAAGTATGGCCAGTAAAGAAAACTTTAAGCTCGTCTTTCAATTTAAAAAAACGTGTCAATACTTTGACCCTTGATAACCAGCACACTTCTTTCTGTATGTTGTATAAGCGGTACATAGTCGCTGGCCATATCATTGCATAGTGCAGAAAATACCCGAGAATGGGCCTTGCTTTAACAAAATTAACAATTTTCACTGTAGTGTCCAAAACGTCTTTCAAGCTTTCAGGCATTCCCTTAGCAGCAAGAGTCTCTCCGTGGATGCTGCAGTGTACCCAAGTGGCGTCGGGAGCAACTGCTTGCGCACGCGTTATCACTCCACTATGTCTCCCTATCATGGTGGTCCTTCTGTAGCTCAGTTGGTAGAGCATGGTGCTTGTAACGCCAGGGTAGTGGGTTCAATTCCCGGGACCACCCATACGTAGAATGTATGCACACATGACTGTAAGTCGCTTTGGATAAAAGCGTCTGCTAAATGGCATATATTATTATTATATTATGGCTTTTGCGCCACCAGGAAAGATACCAACACATCTTAAAACCTCTTAGAGATAGGGATGTTTACTGCCCCTACTGGAGGAATTTGGTGCCCTTATTAAACAGGATAATTTTTTGTCAAAAGTTGCTAATATATGCATATAAAAAATATTATAGAATAGAAAACCTTCTAAAGCTTCTAAAACCGTTTAAATTTTGTCTCTATGTAAAGCAGAACTCTCAGAGCATGCATTCTCCCAAACTATCTCTTGTCATGATAAAAGTTGGCCCAACTTTGACATCATCGCAAACACCCTTCCCAAACAGTTACAGCTCTGGGAACAGTCCCTACGTGTTCAGCGCGATCTCAGCTTTCAATGGGGCTTCTCATTGTGAGAATCGAGCGCTCGCGAGAGTTTGAGCTCTCCGTCACTCAAAAAAAACGGTCACTTTTATGTGCGCTCTGGTCAAGTCCTGTCTTTTTTCCAAGATCGATTGAACGGTGCCTGTGTTTCTGTTCGTTCTCACAATTGCTGTACACCTTTATAACATGTTAAAGATTGATTATGAAGTTAGTTTGACAAGTTTACTCGACATATAATATGTAAGTTCGACGTTTTGGTGCGCATCCACTTGACTTTTGGCTACATTTCGACCGAAAAGTGTCGTGTTTGAGAACCGAAAGACGCAGACTTGAAAACTAAATGCTGTTTTGGTAAGTATAATCCCTTCCAGGTCTTTTGATGGAAGAACAGCAAAGGTAAGGGAATATGTATGTGGTAAATTTGGGTTTCTGTGGACTCTGTCGGCTACTTTTGGAGCGCCGACTCCTAGTATAGCCTAGTGAACGCAACCTGTAACGTTAAAAATAAATGTAACACAGCGATTGCATTTAGAAGAAGTGTATCTTCCTATACATATGTAGAACATGCATATTTAGTCAAAGTTTATGATGTGTGTTCCTTGTTAGCTGACGTTATCTGCCGGAGCTATCGTCATTTCATTTTAGTAGCATTTTTTGAACGATGCGTCATTGTAAACAGAGATTTATGGATATATATTGCAGATTATTGAGAAAAAAATGAATGTACTGTGTAACATGTTATATTACTGTCATCTGATGAAGATTTCAAAAGGTTAGTGAAATTATTTTTCTTTTAATCCTGCGTTTGTTGATTGCATATTTTTTCCTACTTGGCTATGCAAATGAGCTTTGTCTGCGGTGGTGGTTTGACATAAATATGTGCTATGTTTTCGCCGTAAAACATTTTAGAAATCTGACTTGCTGGGTAGATAAACAACTTGTTTATCTTTCATTTGAGCTATTGGACTTGTTAATGTGTGGAGGTTAAATATTTTTAGGAATATTTATTGCGTTCCATGCGCCACATTACAGCTGAGGGTGTTGGTGGGGGGGGTCCCAGCTGGGAACGGGTGTCTCTGTAACGTTAACCACCAAAGTCCATTTGATGTCACAAACCTGTCCAGTACTTTAAAAATATCCTCTCCTGTTGCCCTGGTTTCCAGTGGTTTGCAGAAGATGATGTCTTCCTTAATTGATGCCCCATAAACGTAACGGACATATACCAGGAGCTGTGCCAGGCCCGCCACGTCTGTTGACTCATCCAGCTGTTATGCATATAATTCACTGGATTGTTTGCCAATCAGTAATTGTTTCAAAACATCTCCTGCCACATCTCTGATGCGTTGTGAAACAGTGTTGTTTGATGAAGTCATTGTCTGTATAGTTTTTTGGCCTTTTCCCCCAGCATTGTCCCAGCCATATCCGCGGCAGCAGGAAGAATTAAGTCCTCCACAATAGTATGGGGCTTGCCTCTCCTAGCCACTCAGTAGCTCACCATATAAGACACCTCTAGACCCTTCTTATTAATGGTATCTGTTGCTTTTAGACATGTTTTACTACTCGAAAGTCATCTTTATTCTCGCTCACAAAACTCCCTAGGCTTATTTTTCAAATTGTTATGTTACGTTTCTAAATGTCTGCGCAACAGTGAAGGTTTCCCGCGAGAGAGTAGCGGTTAATGTGATTGGATGTTAATTATATGACAAGGCTACCTGTATTTGACATTGTGTTGTTATATCGCTGAACACTAGATGGTTGAAATTTTATTTTTGGCAGTGAAACAAGGATACTCAGGCGAGGAAAAAACTCACCCAAATGTATTGCCCCGTTGGAAAATATAAATGTACAGTACTGTTTGAAAATGTGATTTGTTTTATTACATTTTTTTTATTTCATTACTTAAAACATTTTTTTTTTTAAATGTGAATAATATTTTTATTTGGCGTACCCCTGACGGCAGTGCGTGTACCCCTTGGGAATACCTGATATGGGGTATTGTGTGTAGATTGATGAGGGGGAAAAAAACAATTTAGTACATTTTAGAATAAGGCTGTAACTGTCACGTTCTGACCATAGTTCTTGTGTGTTTTCCTTGTTTTAGTGTTGGTCAGGAAGTGAGCTGGGTGGGCATTATATTTTGTGTGTCTAGTTTGTCTGTTTCTGTGTTTGGCCTGATATGGTTCTCAATCAGAGGCAGGTGTTAGTCATTGTCTCTGATTGGGAACCATATTTAGGTAGCCTGTTTTGTGTTGGGTTTTGTGGGTGGTTGTCTCCTGTGTCAGTGTTTGTACCACACGGGACTGTTTCGGGTTTTCATGTTTCTTGTTTTGTAGTTTATTCATGTATAGTTTTGTTACTAAAGAACCATGAATTATAACCACGCTGCGTTTTGGTCTGCCTCTCTTTCACCAGAAGAAAACCGTTACAGTAACTTAACAAAATGTGGAAAGAGTCAAGGGATACTTTCCTAATGCACTGTAATTTTGACTGCACTGGGCCTATAAACGCATGAACGTGTTCAACTCAAAAACGGTTTATTCATGAGTTCACTGCTGTTTGTATACGTTGCTGGGAAGTCTCACCAAAGTCTAAAGTAAACAAACAACAAGAAGAGCAAAAAAACAACTTTGCTTATGGGTGTTTGATTTTCAATAATTTTTTGGGGCAAATGTTTTTGGTTCAAAAAGTATACATTTCAGTTGATGTCTACAAGCTGAAAGTGAAGATAGAATTTGTGGACTAGACAAACACGAAGACATAGTGGACACCTTCATGATAGCTTTGAAACATAGAACTGTCACTTAAACTACGATGTGTTGTTGTAAGGCTTGTGACCTATTTTCAGTGGAGAATCTGACAATTCTGAAGTCATGCTTATATCATTGATGTTTGACCATTCTGCTTTGGTTCGTACAGAAAATGACATGTGACATGGCTTAGCGTTGCTACTGTATTGTACTGTGCATGCATGCACTGCATGATTCACCCCACTGTTGGCTTTCTCGGTCTATTTTTCAAAGTGCCTGGAGGGGTAAAGAAGAGAAATTGAGAGCTGTGATGGCTGTCTATCTATCTCAGTCTCCAGCTGCGTCTGAAATAGAAAATTGTGGAAAGTTAAAGAAAACAACAAGCACTTAAGTGTGATACAATGCTCTTGTCGGACACAGGCCTCCAGAATTGAACATTTATTATTTTAATTCACATTTGCCCATGTGGAATTCATGCACAGCACTGTATGTATATAAACTGTATGTACTGTTGATGTTTGTATGACATGTACGGTGTGGAGACTGTAGTGGATGTATTGTACATTATACAGCATGGACACAATCATATTCCTTCCAAGGATATAGCTATTACTTCTGGCAATGACAAGCCGGGCTAGTCTTTTGACATGTTGTTGTTATGTGGGAGGGATCCTTGGGTAAGCAGGAACAAATCCTTGGTGTTATTGACGTCAGGTGCGGCTTGCGTTGAGACTTTTTGCATGGCGTCGCAGTGTCATCTTTTCTGCATGTCATTTTTCTGTCATCTCGGCAATCTGTGTCTTTTGCATCGCTGGTAACCCAATTAACTCCCTTCTAATCAATCCTCCACTTCTGTCTCTAAGACCTTCTTTAGAAGACCAGGACAATATTTTCCATATATTAAAATGTGTATTAAAGGGCATTAAGTTGCTGTTACTTCAAGTGGTACTTGATTTTCCACAAAAAATGTTTTAAGGAAACGTCCATTGTCATTACTGTGTAAAGCGGGCTGTAATATACTTTTTACTGCGGATTGGATTCCATCTGGTCCCTCTACCACAAAGGCCTGATTGGAGTGGAGTGCTGCAGAGATGGTTGTCCTTCTGGAAGGTTCTCCCATCTCCACATAGGAACTCTAATGCTATGTCAGAGTGAACACCAGGTTTTTGGTCACCTCCCAGACCAAGGCCCTTCTTCCCCAATTGCTCAGTTTGGAAGGGTGCCAGCTCTAGGAATAGTTTTGGTGGCACCAAATTTCTTCCAAATAAGAATGTGAGGCCACTGGGGATCTTGGGGACCTTCAATGCTGCAGACATTTTTTGGTACCCTTCCCCAGATCTTTGCCTCAAAAAAATCCTGTCTACGGACAATTCCTTCGACCTCGAGGCCTGGTTTTTGCTCTGACATGCACTCTCAACTGTGGGTCCTTATATAGACAGGTGTGTGCCTTTCAAATCATGTCCAATCAATTGAGTTTACCACAGGTGTACTCCAATCAAGTTGTAGAAACATCTTAAGGATGATCAATAGAAACAGGATGCAACAGAGCTCAATTTCAAGTATCATAGCAAAGGGTCTGAATACTTAAAAATCTAATCCAAATCCAATTGTATTTGTCACATACACATGGTTAGCAGATGTTAATGCGAGTGTAGCGAAATGCTTGTGCTTCTAGTTCCGACAATGCAGTAATAACCAACAGTAATCTAGCTAACAATTCCAAAACTACTACCTTATAGACACAAGTGTAAAGGGATAAAGAATATGTACATAAAGATATATGAATGAGTGATGGTACAGAGCGGCATGGGCAAGATACAGTAGATGGTATTGAGTGCAGTATATACATATGAGATGAGTATGTAAACAAAGTGGCATAGTTAAAGTGGCTAGTGATACATGTATTACATAAAGATGCAGTAGATGATATAGAGTACAGTATATACATATGAGATGAATGATGTAGGGTATGTCAACATTATATTAGGTATCATTGTTTAAAGTGGCTAGTGATATATTTTACATAATTTCCCATCAATTCCCATTATTAAAGTGGCTGGAGTTGAGTCAGTGTGTTGGCAGCAGCCACTCAATGTTAGTGATGGCTGTTTAACAGTCTGATGGCCTTGAGAGAGAAGCTGTTTTTCAGTCTCTCGGTCCCAGCTTTGATGCACCTGTACTGACCTCGCCTTCTGGATGATAGCGGGGTGAACAGGCAGTGGCTCAGGTGGTTGTTGTCCTTGATGATCTTTATGGCCTTCCTGTGACATCGCTTGGTGTAGGTGTCCTGGAGGGCAGGTAGTTTGCTCCCGGTGATGCGTTGTGCAGACCTCACTACCCTCTGGAGAGCCTTACGGTTGTGGGCGGAGCAGTTGCCGTACCAGGCGGTGATACAGCCCGACAGGATGCTCTCGATTGTGCATCTGTAGAAGTGTGTGAGTGCTTCTGGTGACAAGCCAAATTTCTTCAGCCTCCTGAGGTTGAAGAGGCGCTGCTGCGCCTTCTTCACGATGCTGTCTGTGTGGGTGGACCAATTCAGTTTGTCTGTGATGTGTACGCCGAGGAACTTAAAACTTACTACCCTCTCCACTACTGTTCCATCGATGTGGATAGGGGGGTGTTCCCTCTGCTGTTTCCTGAAGTCCACAATCATCTCCTTAGTTTTGGTGACGTTGAGTGTGAGGTTACTTTCCTGACACCACACTCTGAGGGCCCTCACCTCCTCCCTGTAGGTAATCAAGCCTACCACTGTTGTGTCATCCGCAAACTCAACTGATGATTGAGTTGGAGGCGTGCGTGGCCACGCAGTCGTGGGTGAACATGGAGTACAGGAGAGGACTCAGAACGCACCCTTGTGGGGCCCCAGTGTTGAGGATCAGCGGGGTGGAGATGTTGTTGCCTACCCTCACCACCTGGGGGCGGCCCGTCAGGAAGTCCAGTACCCAGTTGCACATGGCGGGGTCGAGACCCAGGGTCTCGAGCTTGATGACGTGCTTGGAGGGCACTATGGTGTTAAATGCCGAGCTGTAGTCGATGAACAGCATTCTCACATAGGTATTCCTCTTGTCCAGATGGATTAGGGCAGTGTGGTTGAGATTGCATCGTCTGTGGACCTATTTGGGCGGTAAGCAAATTGGAGTGGGTCTAAGCACTTCATGATGATGGAAGTGAGTGCTATGGGGCGGTAGTCGTTTAGCTCAGTTACCTTAGTTTTTTTGGGAACAGGAACAATGTTGGCCCTCTTGAAGCATGTGGGAACAAAAGACTGGGATAGGGATTGATTGAATATGTCCGTAAGCACACCAGCCAGCTGGTCTGCGCATGCTCTGAGGGCGCGGCTGGGGATGCCGTCTGGGCCTGCAACCTTGCGAGGGTTGACACCGGGCAAAAAAGTAATTTAGTCTGCCTGGGAGCAAGACATCCTGGTCTGTGACGGGGCTGGTTTTATTTTTGTAATCCGTGATTGACTGTAGACCCTGCCACATACCTCTTGTGTCTGAGCCGTTGAATTGAGATTCTACTTTGTCTCTATACTGACGCTTAGCTTGTTTGATTGCCTTGCGGAGGGAATAGTTACACTGTTTGTATTCGGTCATGTTTCCGGTCACCTTGCTCTGATTAAAAGCAGTGGTTCGTGCTTAAGTAAGTAAATAAGGTATTTCTGTTTTCAAAAATCTAATACATTTGCAAACATTTCAAAAAATCTGTTCTCGCTTTGTCATTATGGGGTGATTTTTACTTATTTAATCCATTTTAGAATGAGGCAGTAACGTAACAGAATTTGGAAAAAGTCAAGGTGTCTGAATATATTTCTGAATGCACTGTTTATTGCCTCCTTATATTGCACAATCTGTCTGTAGCTTCATTGGCCTGGGCTATTGTTTGTTTGAATTCAAGACCAGATTGATCTCAGTTTGTCAGTGTCAGAGTAGTTACTCATTTCGGTGTACAATTAAAAAAGATTCATCTAATGTATTCTGTCATGTAAATGACGTACAAATACTGAAATGTGTTTTAAAAGGTCGATTTTCTCAATTAAAAAAAGCAAAGCCCGGGGCCTATGATTTCTTAATCTGGGCCTGACAACCGAGCATTTGGAGGTAAAGGGAACTGAAAGTGTCCAGTTTATTCAGAATTCCCAGCTGAATTGGACAACCATAGTTAACATGTGATGGAGTAATTTTCTGCACACCCACATTAACTCCTTAACATTACACATTAAAACGTATCTATGTCACTACTTGGTTACAGGTAGTTTAAGTTCCCACATCAGAGTGAAACAATAAAATGCATATATGGATTAAAACACTCGCTGTGTTTTGTGCAAAATGGCTGGGTTGTGTGAAAGTATCTGCTCACGATTTAGGGTATATAGCGTATCACATATTTGGTTTGACCATAAGACATGTTTGGACAAACCTACTGTACTCATTCAAGGATTTGTCTTTATTTTTACTAATTTATACATTGTAGATTTATAGTGAAGACATCTAAACTTTGAATTAACACATGGAATCATGTAGCAATCAAAAAAGTGTTAAATACATCAAAATATATTTTATATTTGAGATTCTTCAAAGTAGCCACCCTATGCGTTGACGACAGCTTTGCACACTTTTGGCATTCTCTCAACCAGCTTAATGAGCCATTCACCTGGAATGCATTTAAACTAACAGGTGTGCCTTGTTAAAAGTTAAGTTATGGAATTTCTTCCCTTCTTAATGTATTTGAGCCAATCAGTTGTGTTGTGACAAGTTAGGGGTGTTATACAGAAGATAGCCCTATTTGGTAAAATACAGTACATACTATGGCAAGAAAAGCTCAAATAAGTAAAGAGAAATGACAGTTCATCAATACTTTAACTTCTTGCGTCGAGCCATCCCGGATCCGGTATCGTGACTACAGCCTCAAGCTCATTACCATAACGCAACGTTAACTATTCATGAAAATCGCAAATGAAATGAAATTAATCTATTTGCTCTCAAGCTTAGCCTTTTGTTAACAACACTGTCATCTCAGATTTTCAAAATATGCTTCTCAACCATTGCAAAACAAGCATTTGTGTAACAGTATTGATAGCTAGCGTAGCATTTAGCGTTAGCATTCAGCAGGCAACATTTTCACAAAAACCAGAAAAGCATTCAAATAAAATAATTTACCTTTGAAGAACTTCGGATGTTTTCAATGAGGAGACTCTCAGATAGCAAATGTTCAGTTTTTCCTGAAAGATTATTTGTTTAGGACAAATCGCTCCGTTTTCTGCGTCACGTTTAGCTACGAAAAAAACCTGTATCCAGGATTGTGTAGATCTATCCGCAAGCTCATTAGCATAACACAACGTTAACTATTCATGAAAATCGCAAATTAAATTAAATTAATCTATTTGCTCTCAAGCTTAGCCTTTTGTTAACAACACTGTCATCTCAGATTTTCAAAATATGCTTTTGAACCATAGCTAAACAAGCATTTGTGTAACAGTATTGATAGCCTAGCATAGGATTATGCCTGTGTTTCAGCATGCAACATTTTCACAAAAACCAGAAAAGGATTCAAATAAAATCATTTACCTTTGAAGAACTTCAGATGTTTTCAATGAGGAGACTCTCAGTTAGATCGCAAATGTTCCGTTTTTACAAAAAATATTATTTGTGTCGACTAATCGCTCCGTTTTGTTCATCACGTTTGGGTAAGAAAAGAAAAAAGAAAAAAAAATTAAGTGTTTAAAACGCAAACTTTTTCCAAATTAACTCCATAATATCGACAGAAACATGGCAAACCAATGTTTAGAATCAATCCTCAAGGTGTTTTTCACATATCTATCGACGATAAATCCTTCGTGGCAGTTGACTTTCTCTTCTGAAGAAATGGAACGTGCATGGACCTACAGATTACACAATAATTTTTACACAGGACACCGGGCGGGACACGAGGTAAATGTAGTCTCTTATGGTCAATCTTCCAATGTCATGCCTACAAACACGTCACAATGCTGCAGACATCTTGGACGAACGGCAGAGCGCATTAGCTCGTTCACAGCATATTCACAGCCTTATAAGGAGACAATAGTAAAACAGAGCGTCAAAAATCCTGCTCATTTCCTGTTTGAAGTTTCATCTTGGTTTCGCCTGTAAGATCAGTTCTGGGGCACTCACAGATAATATCTTTGCAGTTTTGAAAATGTCAGAGTGTTTTCTTTCCGAAGCTGGCAATTATATGCATAGTCGAGCATCTTTTCGTGACAAAATATTGCGCTTAAAACGGGCACGTTTTTTTTAAATCCAATAATGACATAGCGCCCCCGTAGGTTGAAGAGGTTAAGGTCAGTGAACTTTGAACATTTCTTCAAGTGCAGTTGCAAAAACCATAACGAACTAGGATGAACCTAGCTCTCATGATGATTGCCACAGGAAAGGAAGACCCAGAATTACCTCTGCTGCAGAAGATAAGTTCATTAGAGTTACCAGCCTCAGAAATTGCAGCCCAAATAAATGCTTCACGGAGTTCAAGTAACAGACACATCTCAACATCAACTGTTCAGAGGAGACTGTGCAATTTGTGAATGAATTGCTGCAAAGAAACCATGGCTAAAGGACACCAATAAGAAGACTTCCATCGGCCAAGAAATACAAGCAATGGACATTAGACCCGTGGAAATCTGTTCTTTGGTCTGATGAGTCCAGATTTGAGATTTTTGCTTCCAACTGCCGTGTCTTTGTGAGACGCAGAGTAGGTGAACGGATTTCCCCCCATGAAGCAGAGGAGGAGGTGTATTGGTGTGGAGGTGCTTTGCTGGTGACACTGTTGGTGATTTATTTAAAATTCAAAGCACACTTAACCTGTTGAGTGTTGGGGGCAGTATTTTGATGTTTGGATGAAAAACATACCAAAATGAAACTGCCTATTTCTCAGGCCCAGAATCTAGAATATGCATATAATTGTCAGATTAGGATAGAACACACTCTCACGTTTCCAAAACTGTCAAAATATTGTCTGTGAGTATAACAGAACTGATATTGCAGGTGAAAACCTGAGGAAAATCTAAACAGGAAGTGCCTGAGAGAAACGAATCTCCCAGTTCCATTGCATGCCTTCCCTCCATTTAAAGGGATATCAACCAGATTCCTTTCCCTATGGCTTCCACATGGTGTGGACAGTCTATAGACATAGTTTCAGGCTTTTATTCTGAAAAATGAGCGAGAACGATCACATTGCGTCAGTGGATGGCTGGGTGCCAGCAGAGTTTTGCATGCGCAACAGTTTGGAGCAGACATTTTCTCTCTTTCTCCTATTGAAAAAGCTACGGTCCAGTTGAAATATTATTGATTATTTATTGTAAAAACAACCTGAGGATTGATTATAAAAAACGTTTGACATGTTTCTACGAACTTTACGGATACTATTTGGAATTTTCGTCTGCCCATCATGATCTGCACGAGCCTGTGGATTTCTGAACAAAACGCGCCAACCAAATGGAGGGTTTTGGATATAAATAATATTTATCGAACAAAAGGAACATTTATTGTGTAACTGGGAGTCTCGTGAGTACAAACATATGAAGATAATCAAAGGTAAGCGATTAATTTTATTGCTTTTATGACTTTCGTGACCAATCTACTTTTCTGCTAGGATAGCTTTTGCTGTAAAGCTTTTTTGAAAGCCACGTTGTCACGGTTTTCATATGGTGAAGGAGAGTCGGACCAAACTGCAGCGTGTATATTGCGATCCATGTTTAATCACACAACGTAATACGAATCCAAAACACAAACTCTACAAAACCGAAACAGCCTTAACTGGTGCAAACTAACACAGACTAATGACATCAAGACACTCAGGACAATCACCCACGACAAACTCAAAGAATATGGCTGCCTAAATATGGTTCCCAATCAGAGACAACGATAAGCACCTGCCTCTGATTGAGAACCACTCCAGACAGCCATAGACTTTGCTAGATAACCCCACTAGCTCCAATCCCAAATACATACACACCAAAACCCCAAGACAAAACACACCACAATACAAAAACTCCATGCCACACCCTGGCCTGACCCAATATATGAAGAAAAACATAAAATACTTAGACCAGGGTGTGACACACGTGGATTAACAACAAGCTAAGCTGTGTTTTGCTATATTCCACTTGTGATTTCATGAAAATTAAATATTTTTAGTAATTTAATTCGAATTTTATGCTCTGCAATTCAGCGGATGTTGACGAAAATGATCCCGCGACAAGAAGTTTTAACCAGTGTGGATACCAAAGCATTTTTACGCCATCCCATCTGGTTTACGCTTAGTTGGACTATCATTTGTTTTTCAATAGTACAATGACCGAACACACCTCCAGGCTGTGTAAGGGCTATTTGACCAAGAAGGAGAGTGATGAAGTGCAACGTCAGATGACCTGGCCTCCACATTCACCCGACCTCAACCCAATTGAGATGGTTGGGATGAGCTCATCTGCAGAGTGAAGGAAAAGCAGCCAACAAGTGCTCAGCATATGTGGGAACTCCCTCGGGACTGTTGGAAAAGAATCCCAGGTGAAGCCGGTTGAGAGAATGCCAAGAGTGTGTAAAACTGTCATCAATGCAAAGGCTGGCAACTTTAAAGAATCTCAAATATATTTGTTTAAAACATGATTCCATAAGTGTTATTTCATAGTTTTGATGTCTTCACTATTATTCTACAATGTAGAAAATAGTAAACAATAAAGAAAAACCCGTGATTGAGTAGGTGACTGGTACTGTACTTGTAGGTAGGTGTAAAGTGACTATGCATATATAGATAATAAACAGTGAGTAGCAGCAGCGTAAAAACAATGGCAGGTCAATGCAATTAGTCTGGGTAGGTGTGTCCATACTTTTGACTGGTACTGTAGTTTAAACCTATGAGATTTTTATGAGGTTATTGATTTGCAATGTCTAGAAATGCAGTTTATAACTGCGTGGCTCATGAAAAGCAAAATCCATATTTTCCAATGATGACTGACAAGTCTATTTTCCATGAGGTATTTATTGATATTCCTGCCAGTGTCCTGAGCCTGTCAAACTGCCATTTGAGAGGGATGCCTATTAGTAGAAACACACAGACAACCGAGGCAACACTCTCAATCAAAAGTGATACCTCTGTGACCTAAGGAGCATCTGTGGGATACAGTTGAATACAACATGATCATTTGACAGACATAGCCTATGGTAGCCATGCACCATGAGGAACTGATGGATCTCAATGAGATTCGATCAGCTTTGATGTCTGATTTTAGTACAAAGATGGACCTATAGTTGGCTTTCTTATATTTTAAACATTTCTTACCACAAATTACTGAACATTGATGCCTGACAAACTTCGAATTATCTGGAATATAGCTAAGAAGTAGCCCAAAGCATTTTTCTTTTTTTATGTGACGTGGATGCAAACCACAAAATATTATTTGGAAAAGGGATCATCATAAGTGGGTCTATTTTATGTCTCAATTCAACTACTGAAGACATCAATCTGGGAAGTCTGAAAAGATGTCAGATCAACCATCCAATTTGTGGTTGAAATCTTGGTTAAACTAAGACAAAAATACACTTCCTGGTAGTACATTTTACAAGATACATTTTCAGTCTACAGAACACACGGTTTCGTTTTTTGTCCAACACAAAGAGACCTTGTTTGAGGAGAATAAAAGCTTTAACATATGAGGTGAAAAATTATACCTGTGTACTGATCATTCCAACTCTAAACAGTAATGGTTCTTGGCAAGCCTTTCAGCGACACGGCCTAGGACAAAAACCTGACTGGTTAGGGTCAAGAAGATGATTTTGAGAGAGATAGTGAGATAGTTGGTCAGATACAGCACACTCAAATGTTGTGCAAAGAAAATAAGTAATGGATACTGGTCTGTAGTTTTTGACATCAGATGAGTCAGGTGTTGTTTTCTTGAAGATGGGAGCAATTCGGGCCATTTTGAAGTCAGAGGGGATGCAACCAGTGGTCAGGGATGAGCTGATAGGGAAGTGAGGAATGGTAAATGGTCTCCAGAGATGGTCAGGAGAATGGAGGATGCGATGGGGTCGAATGGGCAGGTTGTCGGCTGGCCGAACCTCACTAGTTGCAGAACTTCATCTGGAGAGAGAGGGAGAATGATGTCAAAGCGTAGGGTAATTATGTGTGAGTGGGACCAGTGGACTCAATAGGCTGAGTGAATGAGGAGGGGATGTCGTCAACCTTCTTTCAAAATGGTTGAAAATGTTGTCTGCAGAGAGGGAGGAGGGAGAGGGGTAGGGGGGGTGGAGGAATAAGGAGGAATAAGAATGTGGAAAAGAGTTTCCTAGGTTTAGAGGCAGAAGCTTTAAATTTAGAGAGATAGAAAGTGGCTTTGGCAGAGATAGGGGAAGAGAAGGTAGAGAGGAGGGAGTGAAAGGATGATAGGTCCTCCGGAAGTTTAGTTTTCCTGCATTTCCGCTCAGCTGCCCACAGCCCTGTTCTGTAAGCTCGTAATGAGTCACTCAGCCATGGAACATGAGAAGAGGGCCAGGTCGGCCAGTAGGAAAGGGGACAGTGCGAGTCATAGGATGAGGAAAGGGAAGACAGTAAGGTCGAAAACGGCAGAATAAGGAGAGAGGAGGGAGTAGGATTTAGCAGAAGGGAAAGATGAAAGGAAATAAGAGAAGAGAGTAGAGAGAGTGAACATTGCTACAGCGCAATTACCATTTGGGTAGAGGCTGAGTGGCTAGGGTTGAAGGAAAGGAAACAAAGTAGTGATCAGAGACCTGGAGGGGGGTTGCAGTGAGATTAGTAGGCAAACAACCGCTAGTAAAGATGAAGTGCATTAAGGAACGCTCTAAGGGCACCGGCTGGGCGAAAGATGACAACAATGTTACGCTTAAGTAGACAAGTGACAGTGGAATTTATATCAGGAGATGGACAGGTGAGTGAGGGAAAAAATAAAACATGTCCACTTAGGTGAAATTAGTAGTCCTGTGTCATCACCGTGATAACCAGATGCCCTCAGACTATGAGAGAAAGCATAGTCAGATGAAGAGAGAGAAGCTGGAGTGAGCCATATCTCTGGCAGGGCCCAAAAGTCAAGGAACTGAAGGACAGCAAGGCTGAGATGAACTCTGCATTCTTGACCGCAGAGGTTGTGTGTGTAGGGTACACTAAATTAGAAGGTTTGCAACCAAGCGGTGGGGCGTGTCTGTAAAGCCTAAAGGGAGAGGAGCAAACAGGTATATAAACACACACATAGTTGCCAAATTGACAAAATAAGAAAATGAGATAATCCTAAAATAACTAGGTAAGATATTCAAGTAAAAGAGTGGTGTGGAACCTTCACCTATTTCCTTCCTTGAATAGCTCTGCACAAAAACTCTGCAAAACCGTCTGTGTTTCGGTGGCAGTATTAGTTTTGCGACTAGAACGGCGCTGACACAAGTGCCGTTGAGAAAACAGACTGAAGTACAAACACAAATTGCTAATTGCCTTGCAAAGGTGAAGAGCACACCTCCCGGAAGTAATGGCTGATTGCCTAGGAGAGGAGAAACCACTCCCTCTCCAATACAGCCACTGGTTATGAAAACAATAACTGTGACAAATTGCCCTGCCCTTTAATCATGGTTGATGTGTCAACAATAATCTGCAAGTTATGAGTAGTCAGCAGTTCAAACACCAAGTACGCTACTGGGAAGACAGGTAGCACTTAAAGTAGATTGAGTGATTTAACTAGTAAAAAGACAGTATTAGAAAACAACAGACTAAAACAAAAATTATACTTATTATGCCTGAAGATATTAGAGGTCCTCTAGCTATTTAATGAAGCACACTGAGATGGACCCTGAGAAGCTGGTAATATACTCAGAAAAGAGTTCAAAACAACCCCTCCTACAATACAGCCACTGATTGCAAAACACAACAAGTCACAAATTGCCCTGCCCCTTAATCCTGGTTGATGTGTCAGCAATCATCTGCAAGTCATGAGCAGTCAGTAGTTCACATACTAAGTAGGCTACTGGGAAGAAAGGCAGCACTTGAACTAGATGGCCATAGCTAGCAAATCAAGGAAATGTTAAATTGTATTATTTTCAGTCATTGTCTTGACGGAATGCTATGTACCCACTCACCATGGAAGTGAGAGACATTGAATGTTACCACAGAATAGTTTAGGTCGCAAAGATAGGATCATTACACATCTTTGCAACCTACACTTTTGCAATAACATTCAATGTCTCTCAGCCATACACCAAGAGAAATTGTTGAAACTCAATGAGATATGTTCAGCTTCAATGTCTGATTTTAGTCCTGAGATGTACCTATAGTTGGCTTTCTTTGATTTTTACCATTTCTGACTGAAAATAGATACCTGACAAAGTTATAATTTTCTGGAACCAAGCTTAGAAGTAGTCCAATATTTTTATGTCAAATGTTGTGTGGAAATGGGAGCAACATAAGTACTTCAATGTGAATGAGGCAATATATTTGGAAGAAAACTAGTGTAAATATCTCCAACACAAGGAGAATCAACTATTTTCATAACATCTGCTGAAGATGTCACTGAGGATAGCACAATGAGCCCATTTTGGGAAGTCTGAAAATATGTCAGATCAACAATCCAATTTGTGGTTGAAATCTAGGTTAAAATAAGACAACAATAGTTTTCCTGGTAGTACATTTAACAGGGTACATCTTCAGTCCACAGAACACTCGGCTTCATTGTTTTGACCAACACAAAAACACTGTGTTTGAAGAGAATAAATCATACCTGCTTACTGACCATTCCAATTGTCCACAGCAATGCTTCTTGGCAAGCCTTTCAGGGACACAGCCTAGTAAAAAAAAAAAAACCTGGCCTGATTTCCATATCGTGTAGCTACCTTTTTATCTCACTGGCATAAATCCCAAAAACCTTCCCAGTGTGTGTACTGCTGCATAAGACAGGTTTTATTTAATTTTATCTGGTTATCTCTGTAATGACTTTGCAAGAAATCCATACCCCATTCCCAAAGTTCACAAAAGTTATGTCCCAAGGAGTTGGGAGACTTTAAAGAGTGCTGTCAAGATCAAGCTCAAGCAACATCCGTTTCCCCCAAAAAAAGTGTGGAATCTATTTCACAGGGTAACAATTAAATTGCAGTTGTCAGCACTGGAGATATTAAACTCTCTTCCTGTCTGCCTTTCCTCTGACAGTGACCTTGGCCGGTAAGACAACGACTGGCTGGTGAAGCCTCATGCTGGTTGAAGGGTTTGCTCGTTCTGACTCGTGTAGGGTTGGCCATCTGGGATAGTGAAATTCATCATAGTGGAACAGCACACTCAGCCACCGGCACCGACACCATCATCAGTTTACCTGCGCCGACACATTTCCCCAGGCCCGGCGAAAGACAGTGACCACCACATATACAGTATTTTGCTTCTGTGGGACAATATGTTTGCAGGATGGACATTTGATTTGGATTAACCAAGCTATTGTCAGAATGATAAAACACAGCAACGTAGTCTGTTAGCAATTCTGAACATTCAGCCTTCACGACAATCTTGATATATTTTACACCGTGAATGTCACTTTGTAAATAGAAAGGAACCACATTTCCAGTAAACTTAACAGACTCCAGATTCATGAGAATATATCGCTTGTCATTTTTGTCTCTTGAATAGTCAAGTCAATGGCCTTGTGAACATCAACTGAATGATCTGTACGACAACATGAGTCATAGCAGAAATGTCAAATAATACTTATCTTCAAGGTTTGATGACCTTGTTGTTTAATATAATACTTTTTTATTTTATTATTTTAAGTCGTATGGAATGTTTATGTAGACTCTCACCATTATACCCAACTTCACGGGGTCCATTTTAGGACAGTCATTCACAAGTGGAAGTGAGAGACATTGAATGTGGGTTGACATTGAATGCAGTGGGTCAATCAAATAGGATCATTACAAATCTTTGAATAAATCTGCAAAGATTAAAATACTTACATCTCTGACAGGATTGTTATATATGATTATTATGTTATATATTATTCCGTAGCTACACACCACACTTTGATCACCAGCATTTGGCTGTCTATTTTAACACCATCTTGGGGAACAACAGAATGCTACCAATGTTTTCTAGTCAAATAGTTCCCACTATAAATATTTCACTGCTACTTCTCTCCCTTTCAAACCTTGCCCGCTTGCTTGAGTCCACTGCCTGGCTGGATGAGTACAATTGTGTTAAATGGTCAATGACAACCCCGCCACTGGAATGGCACCGTGGATCCAATGCATTATTAAAAAATGTCAGCTCTGCCTCTGTTTGCATCCAGGGACCCTGTGAGGATGCACAAAGGCACACCATGTATGATCATGGACTCGGAATCGCGAAGATAAAGAGGAAAATGGAAAATGAATTTAGATGCATAAAATATCTATAAGGAAATGGAAACATTGTTTTCATTTCCATAAATGCTTTCCATCATGCTGTTTTGTATTTAGTAAATCGCCCAGTCATATATTTTCCTACAGTTATGTTGTGGTGATTTTACTTTAAATGTGTCAACCTACTGTAGACAGAGAGACAGATGTAGCCTTAAATCTATGTATGACCCGTGTTGATAAGGGTTTTTAAGGACCCATTTTGGAAGCCTTAACACAGTATCAGCCAAGCCAATGCATCATGGCTGAACTTCAGTACAAAGCGTAGCCAAAGTCACTTGTTTGTTGCATTCAACCTTATATAACACTGTGGGCCTAACATGCCATAAAATATTGAATGAATTGAGGTGATTGCCATGTCATCTCACGCTATGCTTCTATTATATTTATGTTGTCACATTTCTGTTGCCCAGCATTTACATGCAAATATGTTGTCTATCATTGCTGTGAAAGGGTTGCCATAAAACATAGCATACGCCAAACGGCGGGTGGAAATAGGAATGGCTGCTTTTGGCACATTTCTAGATATGAAACTACTCAGTATAAGATCCATCTCGTTAATTGTTTTTGTCACACACTTTAATTAAGGTCTCTTACCACTGGATTGCATAATTTAAGGTCCAGATTTCGGGTGGTATAATGCAATCATCATTAAGTACATCATTGTCATACCCTCAATTTGTTTGAGTTATGACTTAGCTATAGGTAACATGCTGTGTTACATACGTACTACCTATTAGATAATGTAGGGTTGGTAAAAAATAATCTGTAAGTTTTGAAATCTTACAAAATCCTAAAATATTGATTTGAACACTCATATGCATTCATTTCCCTTTGTTTTATCACATAATTGCAAGGCACATATTGTCCCTCACTGCCTGCTCATATTTCTGCATTATAATCAACATTGATTAGAACATCCCTGGTTATATACAATGTTACATATACAACTCAACTGTTGCATGAATAGCATCTGTTCTACCTCAGAATAGAGACAGCCTCACAACACAAACGGTATGAAATGGCTGAGGCACTCAGAGGCACACTTGCAACAAGGATGGGAAAAATATTCCCCTCGAGTGCCCACGCTAGCATTATGCTCATAGCAGGACAAAGTGCCAGCCGCTATCCTATTCCCCCTTTCTATCTCCCTTTCTCTCACTCCCCTTTCCTCTTATGGATTGGGCATGATTTGAACCCACATGGTGTGTGTGGGTGAGCAACCCCTAAAAGCAAAGGGCCAAGCGAGCCATAAGTGAATCACTCTGCTTTGCTTTTATCTGGCCGCCATAGCATCATAGGGATTCGGCCATTTGTGTCTGATCAAGAGTGGAGGGTCACCAATGTTCTCGAAGTGCAGCAAAACAGTCATGAATTATGAAACAGAGGTGAGACATAAAAAGCAGTGGAAAAATATGTGCATTCTACAACAGTCAACAGGCACAGTCCTCTGGCTTTGCCAAAGGTATTTGTGATGCGTCCTTGAATAGACAGCCAGGTCCAAAATTATTGGCACTCTTGATAGAAACATGGTTTAAAAAATAAATTATTCAAATGCTGAGTTGCTGTTTGCTGAAAGGGTATATTATTTTCTACTAATAAAATTGCTCAGAGAAAGAGATTTTCTTGAACAAGTAATTAAAAAAATACGTATATATATATGTTTTCAATACTCCAGGCATCTTCTGTATACATGCCCCCTGTAAGAGTAATGATCCGTGAACCGTACATGATAGAGGCAATTATACTCCGAATAGTGTGCTGTAAAATATAAAGTATCGTCCACATACTGAAGCGTAATTTTACACATTGATTTATTCAACCTTAAAACTATTATTAATATATCTTAGAAGTACCATTTATGATGTTGTACATTTTTTTACATATCGTTTTAACACATTTTAGACACATCTTAAGAGCGCCACCAGAGAGGATATCTGGGACTGAAATCTGCCTTCTCCAGCAGGTGTATTATTTTTATTTTTTATTTTTTTCTCGCCCACCAACAAGGAGTTTTTGTATGGGGGTCAATGAGAGTTGAATTTGGTTAACAAAACAATTGAAAGGCTTAGTTGCTAAGTACGGTTTATTTGATGGAATAGAAGTTTCATAATTCTTAGCTTGTTACGAGTGTAATGATATAATTAGGACACATGACATCCCAGCAACTTTGAGAAAAAATGTTGTGCTTGTTATTTACGTGTGTATCTCCCTTCTCATTGGGTAGCATGGTCACAGCTGACCTTTCCTACTCCTGACTTCCTTCCATTTTTTGAAGACATTTACTTTCATTGTTAGGACAGCCACTTGAATATCTGGTTAATATAATGGATCATCTGTAGCACCACCAACACAGTGAATGGGGAATTGATTTAAAGGGAACTCATGCTGGTGAATTGCTGAATGTGCAATCCTACAGGAGGGCTGTGATTTGGTTGATGACATATACTGTCAATGTATATCTATCAAATTGATAATTTTTTCAAAAGTAGCACAGAGCCACTCTGAAAATGTGATGTGTTTGAAGAGTGTATTGTTCTTAACAATAGATAGAAATATTCATATGAATAGTTTTAATGTTGAATACATTATTGTGGAAATGTTTCTTTCAGAATATAGCCATACTACATATTTTAGAGCACACTATTAGGAGTATAATGACACCAAGTTGTTTTCTGTATCAAGTATGGTTCACGGATCATAGGGTTTCATAGGAGGCATGTATAGGTCAAAAACATTTTTGTAGTGGTTTGTGACACAAATGTAAAAAGCATGTTAAACATAAATCCTCACAATTACGTTTTTATGTGAGAATTGGCAGAAAAATCTGAGATTCCCAATATATTTTTGGCCCATGCTGACGTGATATCGCCCCATATAATTGTAGTTGTTTGCAGGGTTTGTCCATCACATAATGCACTTATGTCCTTCATGTATCTGTTATTCATGTACATTAAACAGCATTGGTATTTACAAAGAATGCTGTATTAGTAACCATAGGTCAGATGGGAATTGTCTCGTAACTTCAGTTTTATGATAAAATGGCAATTATTTGAGCAATTACTATGTCAATTCAATGCAGTTATTACCTGCAGTACTCCAAACACATTACATACAGTGCCTTGCAAAAGTATTAAGACCCCTTGGATTTCTTTACATTTGATTGTGTCACGAAGTGGTATTACAATTGATTTAATTGTAATTTCTTTGTTCAAAAATCTACAAACAATACTCTGTAATGTAAAGGTGGAAGCAAAATTCTTACATTTTCTAAAGATTAATACTAATTGAATAACACAAATATAGTTTTTGCACAAATAAATAAATATTCAGCTCGCTGAGTCAATACAATTATTATTTTCAAAATAACTTTTTTTTAAATTAAATTTAACCTTTATTTAACTCGGCAAGCCAGTTAAGAACAAATTCTTATTTACAACGATGGCCTACTCCGGCCAAACCTGGATGACGCTGGGCCAATTGTGCGCCGCCCAATGGGATGGATTCAAAGCATCCTGGATTCGAATCAGAGTGTCTGTAGCGACACCTCAAGCACTGAGTGCCTTAGATCACTGCGCCACTCGGGAGCCCAAGATGTTAGATACCAAGTTTCAAGCAGATTTAAGTCAAAATTGTAACTTGGCCACTCAGGAACATTCAATGTCTTCTTGGTAAGCACAAGTTTATTGTCCTGCTGAAAGGTGAATTCCTTTCCCAATCTCTGGTGTAAAGCAGAGTGATGCATGTTTTCCTCTAGGATTTTGCCTGTTCTCCGTTCTGTTACTCTGTATCCTGAAAACGTGCAGATGTCAAGCATACCCATACCGTGATGCCAGTGGAGGCTGCTAGGGGAAGGATGGCTCATAATAATGGCTGAAATGGAGTGCATGGAATGGTATCCAACACATGTTTTGGATACCATTCCATTAACTCCATTCCAGCCATTAAAATGCGCTATTATTATTATTATTATGAGCCATCCCCGCCTCAGCAGCCTCCACTGCATTATGCAGCCACCACCGTGCTTGAAAATAAGGAAGCAGTTACTCCTGTAAGTGTTGTGTTGGATTTGCCCCAAACATAAGGCTTTATGTATTCCTTTGCTGTTTCTTTTTTTGCAGTATTACTTTAGTGCCTTGTTGCGTACAAGATGCATGTTTGGAAATATGTTTTTTCTATTTGTATGCTCATGTTCACTCTGTCATTTAGGTCATTATTGTGGATTCACTACAATGTTGTTGATCCATCCTCAGTTTTCTCCCATCAAAGCCATTGAACGTTCCTATGCCCTCATGGTAACATCCCTGGGCAGTTGCATTCCTGTCCATCAGCTCAGTTCAGAAGGATGACAGTATCTTCAATATGTCAGGGTGGTTTAATAAAGAATCTACAGAATAATGACTAACTTGACCATGTTTAAACAGACATTCAATGTCTTATTTGTTATTCTTACTCATGTACTAATCACTGCCCTTCTTTATGAGACTTTTGAAAAGCTACCTGTTCTTTGAAGTTAAATCTGCTTGAAATTCAAAACTTGACTGAGGGACCTTACAGATGTTGTATGTATGGGGGACAGAGGAATGGTTAGTCATTCCAAAATCAACACCTATTATTTTACACAGAGTGAGTCCATGTAACTTATTATGTGATTTGTTTTAACGCCACCTTTTACTCCTGAACTAATTTAGGCTTACCTAAAACAAAGAGGCTGAATAATTATGCAACGAATATATTTTACTGATACATTTTTTATTTATCTTTAAATAAATCTTCCACTTTGACATTATAGAGTATTTTGTGTAGATTGCTGACAAAAAAATGTACAATTTAATCCATTCTAATCCCACTTGTTGTAACACAACAAAATGTGAAGAAATTCAAGGCACTGTATTTAAAATGCGACAATCCGACAACTTTACAAGCTGCCAAGATTAATTTGCAGACGGAAAATGTCAACCTTCATTTAACACAAGAATTGCAACAGAAATATGTCCTTGACATCAACTTCTCATCAACTAGAATTAAAAAACGATGTAAATCTTGAAGCATTATAAAAGCTTCCAAACACTTTTTGAAGACTAGTGATATTGTAAGAGCTGGTCTCTAGGGTTGCCTAGCTACTGGGACTCCATGTCTGCCACTGGACCACAAAAGGCTTGCTGTCAGACGTTTAAAAGGAAGCACACCATCACATGTAAAGTTTTACCCTGCAGTATGTTTAGTTGACAATGTTTCATCAATGTTTTCATTGGAATGGATTAAATTGTATTTTTTTTGTCAGCAATCTACACAAAATACTCTAATGTCAAAGTGGAATAATTTTTAAAGATAAATAAAAAATGTATCACTAAAAATATAGTCGTTGCATAATTATTCAGCCTCTTTGTTTTAGGTAAACCTAAATTAGTTCAGTAGTAAAATGTGGCTTAAAAAAATCACATAATAAGTTACATGGACTCACTCTGTGTAAAATAATAGGTGTGATTTTGGAATGACTAACCCTTCCTCTGTCCCACATACATACAACAACTGTAATGTCCCCTTTGGGAATCGAACCCACAACCCCAAACGCCATACTCTACCAACTGAGTAACACGGGACAGTGATACTAGTAGGCTTATGTATAAAACCGCACAATGGGGGTGCTGTTTAGACTAACCTGTGAAGCTGTGACTGTCAGTCTAGGACTGTTATTAATCTTGATGGCCTGGTAGCACAATGCTGTAAACACTCTGCTATATTAAGATGACAAGGACCAAGAATGAGTAATAGCTGTTTGTGCAACCGGGGATCACAGTCAATACACCATAGGCAACAGCAGAGCTGTGAAATTTTGTAACCACCATGAAAATATACAACCTCCCAAATTATAACGCTCCCAAATCTAATAAAACCTATGCCTTGGGAGCTTTGAGGTCTTATTTCCATCCTTAGTGCAGTTCCAATTCAGCCATAATACCTTTAATGAAAGAGAAAAAAGACTGTGTGGACATCACTGTAAATATTTCTTAATATAAAATTGCTTCAAAACGGCTCTGGCATGGTGGATGTAGCCCTTTAGCGATAGCCCTGGTATGAAACTGATT
Source organism: Oncorhynchus keta (assembly GCF_023373465.1). Lineage (NCBI taxonomy): Eukaryota > Metazoa > Chordata > Actinopteri > Salmoniformes > Salmonidae > Oncorhynchus > Oncorhynchus keta. The sequence goes on from NC_068450.1 coordinate 46,848,700, forward strand.
CTTTAGTAAATGCATCTCTCTCTGCTTCTGGCCTTGGAGAAGGCCTGGCTGCCAGTATTTTATGCCATAATCTCAATGGGCACTTTGTCATACAGTATTTTCATGGTGTGGCAATTGAAATGTGCCACGCTGAAGCATAGCAGGCCCTGGCGAGAGGTCTGTTGACATTTATTGTCTCCGAGCTGGGATAACAATTCTATCCCCACATTTACTTCAAAGTGTTCCCGAGCACTTGGTGTGTCTTCCCTATCCCAGTCAATAGTCCCGGAAGAAAACACTTTAGAATACTAAAAAGTATTTGACATTAACCATTGATGTTAGTATGGTGTTTGAAGGGGCGGACTGGCTCCATGAATCGACCCTGGCATTTCTAAAACACCAGACACATTGTGATCCTCAGGCCCCCACACTGGCATATATTTTTCCTTGAGGCACCCATTATTAGCCAGATAAAGATCATTTTGCACACAAAAAAAAACAAGTTAGACAGTCCCACTGGGCTAAAAATGGAACAGCCACATGGCTAGTCCTCCCCTGGATGTTTGGGAGCTACAAACAGCTCTTATTGTGTATTTGATCATTTATCTTAATTGTTACTCAATTTGGGTGATGGATAATTGCGCCACATTGGTTAAGTATTAGTGTTGCCGCCGAGGGATACCGAAGAGCTTTTGCATTGTGTGGTAACAACAAAAACAACAACTCTGCTACCCTAAGTTTGTTACTATATGCCAGGACAAATTAACTGTCCGTTTCTCAATAAAATCTGCTTTATCCAAATATCAAAACCATTCAAATAGATTTGAAGTTCATACAACGTAGATGGCACACTATTTTCAGCACTGCTTTATATCTTTGACAGAGATCCTCACTCAAACAGCAGTCTGTATTCTTTCAGGACTTATAGGGGCTTCTTCCTTGTGCAGACGTTGCACTTCATATGCAAACCTGGGGGGCTTTGACTCTCCAGAAGGAACATCCCATGGCAGCTTGTCCCTCTGTGGGTGAGCTGGAGAGAAGAACCTATAACCCTCTCTCATTATGATACTGCACAAAGGCACAATGCCTCTAAACACACGTCTCCATAGGCCCATCAATGAGCTGTTAAAGCAGAGAAGAGATCCAGGGATGTGAGTGGTAGCATGTTCACACTGTGGACTGAAGCAGTTCCCATGTACTTAGTAGTTTGAAAGCCAGAGAGTGAGAAGCACAACTACCAGTTTAATGTTCCCGCATTAGGAATTCACTTTGCACCAATAGGCATTATTATCACTGACACTGAAATTAATCTGGTTTTCTAACTTTGTATTAAAGTGGTATTCTGGGGCAGACTTCTAGCTCTGACTGAAACATTAAATTAGATCAATTTTAGTACCACATAAGCCCTTGGAAAACACATGGGAGACAGTGAACAGAGTTTGGAGTGGCATTGAAAGGCACATCAAAAGAAATTCATGAAATACAATCAAAAGCCTGATTTGCAAGGAGCTTTGATGTATATTTTGATCATGTTCCAAAATGATGTTATCTTGTGTATTACAAAATATATGCAGGCAATCATAAACTCACAAATCCACAAAAGTGACGAAGCTTTTGTAAGCACTCACAATGCTAATACGCCTCCTACTACATTTTCTCCAGCAAATATTTAGATGGCACAGGTGGCAGATGCATATTGATGAGAGTTACACAAGGACATATGCACTGGCATGTCATGTCTGAGAGAAAATATGCCATCACATAAGTGCAAATTATTCCCCACATGTTAAAGATGTATACACCCACAGCTGTTCCATTTTGCTATCTAATCATTATTTATTTAGTTTACATTTAAATGGCTTTCCCTTATTGTCAGAACTTTCTAGAGGGCTGACTGGAAACTGTAATTAAAAAAAAATAAAAATAAAAATATTGTACATAACAATAGCCAGCCCAGCTACAGTAATGTGGAATTTCAGAATGTTCTGGAACAGGAAGCAGAATATTCCCCCAACACCGGTGTACAAAACTAGACAGATTGAGGTTCTGCACTTATTTAGTATATATTATATTTTAGATGGTGGGTGTTTGTCATTAAATCGTGAAATTATAAATATTTATGAATTATTTACCAGCCACCTGTAAACCTATACACAATATGGAAATTGCATTTTAATGATTAACCCCCTAGAGTTGATGTCCGTGCCCCCGTGGAAATGTAATTAGCATAATAAAAATCCCTCGATTTAAGCTGGAGATATCAGTGTTTTTTGCATTGGATGTGTCTCAATTCACCGCATCCACAGATTTCGCACTTCCGCATATGCGGTTAAAGGTGACAGAGGTCAGATAATGAAACATCCTGAAAATCTGTATTCTCACAAAATTGGCTGTATCGTCTGAACGGTTTGGTCTACACGAGGGTGTTCTTCGTTTTGCTCTACAACCCCCACTAGTGTCTTGGGACTTGTCTGAAGACGGTGCAGCCGATCTGCCAACTTCTGTCTGTAACATCCAAATTTGACCCCTCTGTGGAAGGGTGAGACTCTCCTGAATAGACACATGCTGCTAGTTTTGCTCTAGGATGCCCACAGGCCACACAAGACTCGTCTGAAGGTCACCCCGACCAATTTACAGTACCAGTCAAAGGTTTGGACACACTTAGTAATTCAAGGGTTTAGCTTTATTTGGACTATTTTCTACATTGTAGAATAATAGGGAATAAATCAAAACTATGAAATAACACAAATGGAATCATGTAGCAACCAAAAAGTGTTAAACAAATACAAATGTATTTTAGATTTGAAATTCTTCAAAGTAACCACCCTTTGCCTTAATGACAGCTTTGCAGCACACTCCTGGTATTCTCTCAACCAGCTTCACCTGGAATTCCTTCACTCTGCAGTCTAACTCATCCCAAAACATCTCATTTGGGTTCAGGTCAGGTGATTGTGGAGGCCAGGTAATCTGATGCAGCACTTCATCACTCTCCTTCATGGTCAAATTGTCCTGACACAGCCTGAACGTGTGTTTTGGGTCATTGTCCTGTTGAAAATCAAATGATTGTCGCATTAAGCGCAAACCAGATGGGGTGGCGTATCGCTGCAGAATGCAGTGGTAGCCATGCTGGTTAAATGTGCCTTTAATTCCAAATAAATCACAGACAGTGTTACCAGCAAAGCAACCCCCCACCATCACGCCTCCTTCTCCATGCTTCACAGTGGGAACCACACATGCAGAGATCATCAGTTCACCTACTCACAAAGACACGGCGGTTGGACCCAAAAATCTCAAATTTGGACTCATCAGACCAAAGGACAGATTTCCACCAGTCGAATGTCCATTGCTCGTTTTTCTTGGCCCAAGCAAGTCTCTTTTGCGAATGGTGCCATTCAGTAGTGGTTACTTTGCAGCAATTTGACCATGAAGGCCTGATTCACGCATTCTCCTCTGAACAGTTGATGTTGAGATGTGTCTGTTACTTGAACTCTGAAGCATTTATTTGGGCTGTAATCTGAATTTATCCTCTGCAGCAGAGGTAACTCTGGGTATTCTTTTCCTGTGGCGGTCCTCATGAGAGCCAGTTTCATCATAGAGCTTGATGGTTTTTGCGACTTTCCTTGAAGAAACTTTAAAAGTTCTTGAAATGTTCCAGTATGACTGACCATCGTGTCTTAAATGATGGACTGACATTTCTCTTTGTTTATTTGAGCTATTCTTGCCATACTATTGACTTGTTCTTTTAATCAAATAGGGCTATCTTCTGTATATCACCCCTACCTGGTCACAACACAACTGATTGGTTCAAATGCATTAAGAAGGGAATCAATTCCACGTATGAACTTTTAACAAGGCACACCTGTTCTTTGAAATGCATCCTAGGTTATTTTAATTGAGATGGTTTGGGATAAGTTGGACCGCAGGGTGAAGGAAAAGCAGCCAACTCCTTTAAGACTGTTTGAAAAGCATTCCAGGTGAAGCTGGTTGAGAATGCCAAGAGTGTGCAAAGTTGTCATCAAGGCAAAGGGTGGCTACTTTGAAGAATCTCTATTATAAAATATATTTTGATTTGGTTACGTCATACTTCCATATGTGTCATTTCATTGTATTGATGTCTTCACTATTATTGTACAATGTAGAAAATAGTACAAAAAATGAAAAACACTGGAATGAGAAGATATGTCCAAACCTTTGACTGGTACTGTATATACAGAGAATGTTCAGTGCCAAAAATAAGGGGTTAAATACATGTAAAACTGTTTTTTTTTTACAAATGTTTTCCTGATCATTCTTATATCCCTCAAATATAGCACAAACACTTCAGAACAAACATCATTACGTTTTTGGGGGAATATCTGTTGTTCCATGGAGTGAATCTGTTATTCAATGCCTTTTGTATGGGCTAACAGCAGTAAGGCCAAACATTTGTTTTCATCAAGTACTTTGTTTTTTTTTATACATCAAGAGGTCTTAAAATTCAAAATCAAATAGCAAAATGATCCTTGGCATGACCTTAAAACAATTCCATATAGCTCAGTAGAATACCCCCCCCCCCCCCCCCCCCCTTAGACAGGGCTTAGACACTTATGGGTTAATCGATCAAGCAGGCCTTTATGATGGAGTAAAAAAATGGTTGTGTGGAAGAGATAATATAATTCAGTCATAATAAGCTCATGAATTGGTAATGGCACGAGCTGGTTTTCAGCAGAAGTTTCTGAGTGCCAATAAAATATTTGAATGACCTTGGCGATGCACACAAGATAATTATCTGCTGAAATCAATGGCGAGCGCTTTGACAAATGTTATCATCAAGGCAACTGCCACAGAGGCATAATTCCTTTTCCTATATGAGGATTCACTCTCTTTGATGAAAATCCAACATTTACTGTACGTTTGAATTAAATAAATTATCTTTTGTTTTCTGCAGCAATGCATTAACATGATTTTCCTACTTCAGGCCTGTTTGATACTATACTCAATTTCAACAAACTTGTTTAGACTATGGACGTTTAAGGAAAAAACTGAAATCCAATTGGAATGCTCTGTAATTGCTCTGGACTCCAGCATGAACAATGTCTTCTTATAATTAAGAAAGGCATTCCAATTGGGTATCATTCTGATGTACTGTACAGGTCAGGAGTGGTCAACTATCTTATAACTCAGAGTTAGTACATTTAATATCTGTGATGTTAGTAATAATGAGCAGCCAAGGCAAGGTGCTCTAATACTGATAAACCCAACTGAGAAATATGAATTTTATAACCGTTGTATACCACCATACTACAATCCTGCAGAAGCGGCCATTTTGAGTGAGTGCTTACAGATAAGTGATTCTGAATAATGACTGAAGAGGCCATTGACAGACACAATCTCACCCTTATGACTACTTCTCAGCCCAGATTGCAGTAGGTATGAAGTCAAGGGTGAAATGATGTGACAATTATTCTACAGTGTTGATGCTCGCACCTGTTAGTGGCGGCACCTCAAGCCGGTCCCCTTGACTAGCAACAAAAATTGATGGCTTTAATCACTCCTTTTTAATGGTGACAATATCATATTTTATTGTTTTCTGAAATATCTTTACAGCTTGGGAAAACGCAATCAGCCGTCAGAAACAATTACTGTCATAATTGTGATGTATTAAAGGCAATCCAATGCTGGTGCTTGCCTTATAACAGTAGATTTTAGGGGTCATTTACTGCTTAATTGACTCACCAACAAAAAAAAACAGGAAACCGCATAGCTCCCAGTAGTCTCGCTGCTTATTGTTTCCCTATGGTAGGATCTCGTTGTTGATCCTGGCAGGTGGACCTTTCAGGATTACTTTCAGCAGGTGCCTTGAGACAACAGGGAAGGAATACAAAAAAAAAACGAAGCAGATGTAACCACAAACAGTAGACAGTGGAGGTCTTAGTGGGAGAAAGCAGATGTTGTTTGGGAGGAAAGGTGGTTGCCCTGAAGATTCAATGTTCATGTGAAAAGTGCCGAATTGGCCAAACAGTAATATTTAAAAAATGACCACAAACTTTGTTACAAAAGGTCAGATTATTATAGATTATATTTTTGGGATAATACACCCTGCCCATTAGTACTTACAGTATAAAGGGGTCCTTGTGGATCAGTATAAGACGTGCCAAGGGTTAAGAAGAATGTTGTCGGGTCATGGATTGACCTTTTGTAACAAAGTGTTTTTTTTCTCACAAAGGGGTCTAACAAATCCAAAATCATGTCATACACAGCATATTGAAAGGTCCAGTCTAAATGAAATATGTATGACACACAGGGACATATTGTACATTCTACTTTGAGTCCTGAAAGGGCAGCACACAGATGTTTCACATAGGACAATGATGGAGGGGTGGGTGTAGAATGGTTGTAAAGTACCTTCAAACCACAGACATACTGTGTTACAAAGACAGCAGAGTGATGTCCAACTACGGTTCTGTCCTTCCAGGAGAGACAGATTCACATCAGCTGCTAGTTTTGTACAAAAGCTAGGGGCATACACACCAACATGGTCTCATTAAAATAGGAAAAAACAGACATTTAACCATTGTAGTTACATGTCAGCTGAGCTAACATAAGTTACAGTAGGTTACTTATCGTGACATATTACATATGCTACTATAAGGATACGAGTGTCGTTAAACGTATGGTTTGGAGTGTGATATATTGGTAGAATGGATAGTAGGAGAGATGATGCTTCCTGGAAATGTGCTCCTGGGAAATGTGGTGGAGGTACTGTAATTTATTTAGATATTTATTTATTTAATTTATAAAGCCCTTCTTACATCAGCTGAAGTCACAAAGTTCTGTACCGAAACCCAGCCTAAAACCCCAAACAGCAAGCAATGCAGGTGTAGATGCACAGTGGCTAGGAAAAAAATCCTTAGAACGGCCAGAACCTAGGAAGAAACCTAGAGAGGAACCAGGCTATGAGGGGTGGCCAGTCCTCTTATGACTGTGATGGGTGGAGATTACAACAGAACATGGCCAAGATGTTTAAATGTTCATAGATGACCAGCAGGGTCAGATAATAAAATCACAGTGGTTGTAGAGGGCACCTCAGGAGTAAATGTCAGTTGGCTTTTCATAGCCGATCTACTGCTCTTGCTGTCTCTAGGAAGTTGAAAACAGCAGGTCTGGGACAAGGTAGCACATCTGGTGAACAGTTCAGGGTTCTATAGCTGCAGGCAGAACAGTTGAAACTGGAGCAGCAGCATGACTAGGGGGACTCGGGACAGCAAGGAGTCATCAGACCAGGTGGTCCAAGGGCTCAGGTATTCAGCGAGAAAGAGAGACAGAGAGACACAAACTATTGCAGCATAAATACTGGAGGCTTGGACAGGAGGGGTCGGGAGACACAGTGGCCCTGTCCGATGATACCTCCGGACAGGGCCAAACAGGCGGGATATAACCCCAAACACTTTGCCAAACCACAGCCACAGTATCCACCAACTTACCATCCTGAGACAAGACCGAGTGTAGCCCAGAATGATCTCCCCCACGATGCTTAGAAATTCTAGTAAGGAGATCTGCGTCTTGTGACCGTAGCGTATGTAGCAAACCCATCTAATGCTTTGTAGGTTAGCAGTAAAACCTTGAAATCAGCCCTTGCCTTAAGAGGAAGCCTGTGTAGAGAGGCTAGCATTGGAGTAATATGATACATTTTCTGGGTTCTAGTCAAGATTTAAGCAGCCGTATTTAGCACTAACTGAATTTTATTTAGTGCTTTATCCGGGTACCTGGAAAGTAGAGCATTGCATTAGTGTAACCTAGAAGTGACAAAAGCATACATTTTTCTGCATCATTTTTGGACGGAGAATTTCTTATTTCTACAATGTTACGTAGATGGAAAAAAGCTGTCCTTGAAACAGTCTTGATATGTTCGTCAAAAGAGAGATCAAGGTCTAGAGTAACGCCGAGGTCCTTCTCAGTTTTATTTGAGATGACTGTACAACCATCAAGATTAATTGTCAGATTCAACAGAAGATCTCTTTGTTTCTTGGGACCTAGAACTAGCAGCTCTGTTTTGTCCTAGTTTAAAAGTAGAACATTTGCCGCCATCCACATTCTTATGTCTGAAACACAGGCATCCAGGGAGGACAATTTGGGGGCTTCACCATGTTTCATCGAAATGTACAGCTGTGTGTCGTGCGCATAGCAGTGAAAGTCAACACTATGTTTCTGAATGGCATTACCAAGAGGTAAAATATATAGTTAAAACAATAGTGGTCCTAAAACAGAGCCTTGAGGAAAACCAAGATTTATAAACGATTTGTAGGAGGGCCAAGCACAGGAAGCAGCTCTTTCAGCAGTTTAGTTGGAATAGGGTCCAGTATGCAGCTTGAACGTTTAGAGACCATGATTATTTTCATAATTGTGTCAAGAGATATAGTACTAAAACACTTGAGTGTCTCCCTTGATCCTAGGTCTTGGCAGTTATGTGCAAACTCAGGACAACTGAGCTTTGGAGAAATAATCTGATTTTTTAAAAAGAGTCCGTAATTTGCTTTTTAATGATCATGATCTTTTCGACAAAGAAGTTAATTAATTTATCACTGTTGAAGTGAAAGCCATCCTCTCTTGAGGAATGCAGCTTTTTAGTTAGCTTTGCGACAATATAAAAACAAAGAAGTGGATTGTTCTTATTTTCCTCAATTAAGTTGTAAAAATAGGATGATCGAGCAGCAGCGGGGACTCTTTAATACGGCACAGTGCTGTCTTTCCAAGCTAGTCTGAAGACTTCCGGTTTGGTGTAGCGCCATTTCAGTTCCAATTTTCTTGCTTCGGGTATTGCTTACTCGGGTATTTTCTGTATACCAGGGAGCTAGTTTCTTATGACCAGTGGTGGGCCGTTAGGGCCAGCAAGGCCTTCTCTGCTGGCCTAAACATCATCAGAATATATATATATTTTTTTATATATTTTCCCACAAATATGTATTCAATTATTTCCCACAGTAAGAGTTATACTCTTCATTTCATAGCTTTCCTCTTGGTTGCACTGCTTCCAGCCCCAGGTTGAGATTTGGAGGGCTGGTCTTTATGTTAGATCTTTTATCCAATCATATTCAGCCATCATGTGGTGCCAGGGGTCTTAAATCTGCCTTCAGGCCTTCAGAATCAACAGTGTGGGTGCTTGTAGCTTAAAGTGAATGGAAATGAACATTTAGTGTCAACCAATCAGCTTTAGAGTTGGCTATTGTACGCCTGCTGGCTGCCTCCAGTGTTACACATTATCTATTGCGTGCACGTCTTTTGATTGGATTACCAATATTGAGAGGCAGGTCCTATATGGGCAGGTATATGCAAACCTCAGAACTAGGAAACTGAATTTGATAAACTAATTAATTTGCGTACTACTAAGCTGTTTTTTTAACCCACAATGGCGGAACGAGGAGAAGATATCGATTTGGTCGAGGATATAATTATAACGCCATTCTCAAGACAAACTTTTCAAGAAAAGTTAGACATTGTCAGGAGAGTCTGTCACAGGCGGGAAAGGGGTTCGTTCGCCACTTTCAAAGTTCCAACTACAAGCGCTATCAATGGCTCACAGGCTCCGACAAGCACTGCAAACTGTACTGCCGGGAATGCCTATTATTTGCAAGTGATAGATTTGGTGTTTGGAGCCACACTGGCTTTGCAAACTTGAGTTGTCTAACCAAGGCAGCAATGAGACACAGCTGGGCACTTAGAAGCAATGGTGCATTTGAAAACTTTTGGGGACACCCGAGTGGATCTACAGCTCAACGAACAAGCGTGCAGGGCAACGGGAGCTGCACAATGAAAAGGTATTGTACTCTTGCCCTGCAATTCTATGAATAAAAATGTCAATTTCAAGGTGACGTAACGCCTGGTTTTATATTGCGTTTCTGACTAAATGTATAGTGTCTCGCCATGGCATCATAATGATGGTAATAAGAGGTGGATTAATTCGGGTGGGACTGTGTAGGACCTCAATGAAGGCCCAGCCCCCAGGCCCACGGCACGCCACTGCTTATGACAAATGTTTGTTCTTAGGGGTGCGACTGCATCTAGGGTACTACACAAGTTTAAATTGAGTTCCTCCATTAGGCGGTTACTGATTTTTGTACTCTGATGTCCTTCAGTAGGTGGAGGGAGTCTGGAAGGGCATCTAGGAATCTTTGGGTTGTCTGACAAATTATAGCACAGCTTTTGATGATCCTTGGTTGCGGTCTGAGCAGATAAATTGTTGAGATTGCAAACGTAATAAAATGGTGGTCCGATAGTCCAGGATTATGAGGAAGAACATTAAAATCCAAAACATTTATACCACAAAAACAAAACTAGGTCAAGATGATCACTGTGGCAGTGAGTAGGTCCGGAGACATGTTGGATAAAACACACTGAGTCAATGATGGATCCGAAAGCCTTTTGGAGGGGGACTGTGGACTTCTCCATTTGAATTTTAACGTCACAAAATGTTTTCATATTATCTGCCATGACTACAAGATCCAATAGGAATTCAGGGAACTCGGTGAGGAACGCTGTATACGGCCCAGGAGGCCTGTAAACAGTAGCTATATAAAGTGATTGAGTAGGCTGCATAGATTATGACTAGAAGCTCAAAAGACGAAAACACAGTTGTTGTTTTTTGTGTAAATTGAAATTAACACCTCTGCCTTTGCGGAATGCACGGGGGATATGATCACTAGTGTAACCAGGAGTAGAGGCCTCATTTAACACAGTAAATTCATCAGGCTTAAGCCATGTTTCATTCAGGCCAATCACATCAAGATTATGATCAGTGATTAGTTAATTGACTATAACTGCCTTGGAAGTGAGGGATCTAACATTTAAGTAGCCCTATTTTGAGATATCACAATCTCTTTCAATAATGACAGGAATGGAGGAGATTGCTAAGGCGTGAGATTGCTAAAGCGAACACCGCCATGTTCAGTTTTGCCCAACCTAGATCGAGGCACAGACACAATCTCAATGGGAATAGCTGAGCTGACAACACTGACTGTGCTAGTGGCAGACTCCACTAAGCTGGCAGGCTGGCTAACAGCCTGCGGCCTGGCCTGCACCTTATCTCATCGTGGAGCTAGGGGAGTTAAAGCCATGTCTATGTTTGTAGATAAGATGAGAGCACCCCTCCAGCTAGGACAGAGTCCGTCATTCCTCAGCAGGCCAGGCTTGGAGCTGTTTGTGGGAGAGTCCCAGAAAGAGGGCCAATTATCTCCAAATTCTATCTTTTGGGAGGGGCAAAAAACAGATTTCAACCAGCGATTGAGTTGAGACTCTGCTGTAGAGCTCATCACTCCCCCTTACTGGGAGGGGGCCAGAGACAATTACTTGATGCCGACACATCTTTCTAGCTGATTTACACGCTGAAGCTATGTTGCGCTTGGTGACCTCTGACTGTTTCATGCTAACATCGTTGGTGCCGACGTGGATAACAATATCTCTGTACAATCTACACTCGCCAGTTTTAGCTTTAGCCAGCACCATCTTCAGATTAGCCTTAACCTGTTAAGTCGACCCTCTACTTTTTCGAACATTCTGTTAAAAATCGTGCAACATTTCAGCGCCCTGCTACTCAGGCCAGGAATATAGTATATGCATATGATTAGTATGTGTGGATAGAAAACACTCAGACGTTTATAAAACTGGTTAAATCACGGCTGTGACTATAACAGAACGTGCGTTTCATCGAAAAGTGCAGGAAAACCTGATCACTGAAAATGGAAATAAATATCCTTGCGCTACTTCCAGGAATTGTTCAAAGTGAACCGAATTAAATGAGGCCGAGATTGCAGTGCCTACAGCTTCCACACGATGTCTAGAGTCTTGTCATTTGATTCAGCTTTGATTCTTGGTCAAACCGAATCAAGGGAACCGATTCCCTCCGGTCTCCGACCGGATGTTTTGGTCGAGCTCTCTCCAGACATTTTATCGAGACGGACAACCTATAGAATTTACATCGCCTGATGAATTCTATCGCTTATTAACGTGTACTAATACCTAAAGTTGCATTACAAAAGTATTTCGAAGTGTTTTGTGAAAGTTTATCGTCGACTTTTTGAATTTTAAAAAATGACGTTACGTTATGAAACGCTATTTTTTTCTGTTTATCACACAGTCTTCATAGATCGATATCTAGGCTATATATGGACCGATTTAATCGAAAAAAAGACCCAATAGTGATTATGGGACATCTAGGAGTGCCAACAAAGAAGATGGTCAAAGGTAATGAATGTTTTATATTTTATTGTGCGGTTTGTGTAGCGCCGAATATGCAAATTATTTTGTTTACGTCCCCTGCGGGTCTTTTGGGGTGTTACATGCTATCAGATAATAGCTTCTCATGCTTTCGCCGAAAAGCATTTTAAAAATCTGACTTGTTGCCTGGATTCACAACGAGTGCAGCTTTAATTCAATACCCTGCATGTGTATTTTAATGAACGTTTGAGTTTTAACTAATACTATTAGCATTTAGCGTAGCGCATTTGCATTTCCAGAGCTCTAGATGGGACGCCTGCATGCCAGGTAGGAGCAAGAGGTTAAAGTTGGTAGCCCTGCCCCCTGGTAAACAGTGTATGATTGCTGGATGATTGATTTTAAGTCTAATACTGCGGGAAATGGAGTCGCCAATGACTTGGGTTTTGAATTTGTCAGAGCGAAATGATGGGAATCTTTGGCGTCTCAGACCCCGTAATGGGAGGGGTAGAGACCAGAGAAAGCTCGGCCTCAGACTCCGACTCGCTGCTTATTGGGGAAAACCGGTTGAAAGGTTCTGTCGGCTGAATGAGCGACACCGGTTGAGCATTCCTACAGCATTTTCCTCCAGAAGCCATGAGAACGTTGTCCAACTGCGAGGACCATGCGAGGGGATTTGTACTAACATTTCTATCTGTACTTACTGGTGGCACAGACGCTGTTTCATCCTTTCCTTCACTGAAATGACCCTTGCCTAACGATTGAGTCTGAAGCTGGGCTTGCAGCACAGCTATCCTCGCTGTAAGGCAATCGTTCTCCTGTATATTATGAGTATAGCGACTGCAATTAGAAGGCATCATGTTTATGTCCTGACGAACCCTGTCCAGATAAAGCGTCCAGAGTGAAAAAGTTGAATGAAAAAAAAGTTGAGTGAGGGAAAAACTAAAAATATAAACGGTAATTAAAAAGTAAAAACCGCAAAGTTGTCAGGTAGCAAAGTAAGGTTGGCAACAAACCGCACAGCAACACGTAAACAAGTCTGCCAGTTGTGACCGGAAATGATCTCGTCCTGATGTCAACAATAGATGCTCTCTAAAAATTAGGGATTGGGATGGTGTATCGCTGCAGAATTATGTGGTAGCCATGCTGGTTAAGTGTGAATTCTAAATAAATCACCAACAAAGCACCCACACACCATCACGCCTCCCCTCCATGCTTCATGTTGGGAACCAAACATCCAGAGATAATCCGTTCACCTACTCTGCGTCTCACAAAGACGTTGGAACCAAAAATCTCACATTTGGACTCATCAGACCAAAGGACAGATTTCCACCGGTCGAATGTCCATTCCTATATTCTCTTTGACCAAGCAAGTCTCTTATTCTTATTGGTGTCCTTTAGTAGTGGTTTATTTGTAACAATTTGAACACGAATGCCTGATTCACGGAGTCTCCTCTGAACAGTTGATGTTCAGATGTGTCTGTTACTTGAACTTGGTGAAGCATTTATTTGGGCTGCGATTTCTGAGGCTGGTAACTCTAATTATCTTGTCCTCTGCAGCAGAGGTAACTCTGGATATTCTTTTTATGTTACGGACCGCATGATAGTCTGTTTTTGCGACTGCACTTGAAGAAACTTTCAAAGTTCTTTAGAATTTTCTGGATTGACTGACATTCATGTCTTAAAGAATGATAGACTGTCATCTCTATTTACTTATTTGAGCTGTTATTGCCATAATATGGACTTGGTCTTTTACCAAATAGGGCTATCGTCTGTATACAACCCCTACCTGGTCACAGCACAACTGATTGTCTCAAAAGCATTAAGAATAAAATAAATTCCAAAAATGAACTTTTAATAACAAGGCACACACCTGTTAGTTGAAATGCATTCCAGGTGACCGTTTGCCCTGATGACAGCTTTGAACAGTCCTGGCATTCTCTCAACCAGCTTCGTATTTTTGTTACTTATGTGTTATTTCATAGTGTTGATGTCTTCACTATTATCCTACAATGTAGAAAATAGTAAAAAATAAAGAAAAACTCTTGAATGAGTATGTGTCCAAACTTTTGACTGGTACTGTTTATTGGCTATATTGCAGAATTTAATTTTGGTCTTAATTTAAGGTTAGGCATTAGGATTAGCAGGGCGGTTAATGTTATTGTTATGTTTAAGTTTAAAATCAGATTTAAAGTGACCACTCTGCAGAGCTGCCTCCAGAACAAGATTCATGACAAAAAAAACACTAACCTGTGTATTTTCCAGCCTATCACCATTATTAACAACAATTGTAGTTGTAGATGAACAGGTAAGTAGACCAATCACATCAATGAGGAATTGGCACATAAAAAGTGATTGGAGAAACTCCACGTTGACTTTACTTGATTGACCCTTAGAAAATAAGTGGACTCTATGTCTTGGGACGGCCTAGGGCATAAGTGAAATAAGCGGTCACTTAAGGACCCCAGCTACTAGGGGGCCCCAACAACATCATAATGTTTTATTTACTGTTGAGAGTTAGAATAGTACAATACACAGGAAGCAATTTCAAAATGGGGTAGTGCATCAGCAGTTGTTATCTTGTAATGTCAGTCACTGACAGTCACTTAATTAGCCCATGTCAACTAACATTATTTAATTTGGTAATTTAGTCGAGGCAGATATCTACACCTTATAGTAATCGTGGCCAAATTACTGACCAGGCGCGCGGGGCATGTGCCCTTGGGCTCTGACCTCCATGGGGCCCACATTGACTTTGTCACTCTCACTCAGATATCAAATGAACATGGCATAAATCATAGCAAAATGTGTAGAATTGCATTAAATGAGCTTAAACATTTCTATTTTTTCTCTCCACCCTAGGAAACATTTGTAGAATTTACTCAAGAAGCTCCCAAGAGGGGGACTACTTAAAATGTTTAGCCATGAGGTGGGGGACCCCCAACCAAATCTTGTTTAGGGATGCCAAAAAGGCAGGGCTGGCCCTAGCTATCTTCACCTTGGAAGTTTTTACATGTCAACAGAGCAGGGAAAATTAGCTGAATATGTACAGTGCCTTCAGAACCTATTTTTACCCCTTCACTTCATCCACAATTTGTTGTGTTACAGTCTGAATTCAAAATGGATTAAAAAAATAATAATCTCACACACAATACCTCATAAAGACAAAGTGAAAACATGTTTTTAGGCATTTTTGCAAATGTATTGAAAATTAAATACAGAAATATTTCATTTACATAATGTTGAAGGAATTCTGAATTCCTCTGTTTTAATTCCCAATCAAAATTAAACACTGCCAATGCATTAAGGGTTTGTAAGACCCTTATTGTATAAGAATGGACAGAGCCCCGGTCTTAAAAGTCAGGTAACAGCGTTTAATTCAAGAGAGTACTGCCTTCATACACATTTTACCACAGGTTATAAACTGAAAATGATGTCAGCGTTTTCTAAATGTTCTATCTCTTCTTGACACTGGTAGAGAGGCCATATAGTTATCGAGCCTTCCCTCCTCACCTAAAGCCAAGGTCAGTCAGTGTAGATAAGCATTCTAGACAGTCTGGAGATAGTTCATTCATTTGTACCAAGGCATTGTTCTAAACTCCTGACTATATTATATACAATTGGGAATGGGAGCAAGAGAGAGAATTCATACATTTACAGTACATAATAGCATTTGGACTAGTCAGTCCTGATTGAAATGTATACATAATTAGTCATCATTGATAAAAAAAATCCCTTAACACATAAGTATTCACACCCAAGTCAATAAATGATAGAACCACCTTTGGCAGCAATTTACAGCTGTCAGTTTTTTTGCATATGTCTCTAAGAGCTTTGCATACCTCCATTGTAAAATATTTGCATAATATTATTTTTTTTAAATATAGCTCTTTCAAGATTTTCAAGTCGATTGAAGTGAAAATAGGAACTAGGCCACTGAGGAACATTCAATGTCGTCTTCGAAAGCTACTCCAGTGTATATTTGGCCTTCTGTTTTTGGTTATTGTCCTGCTGAAAGGCAAATTTGATTCCTAGTGTCTGGTCAAAAGCAGACTGAATCAGGTTTTCATCTACTATTTTGCCTGTGCTTAGCTGTATTCAATGTTCCCTAAAATAAAATATGGCGCTGAGCAAATTTCAGGTCTGCTGAGCGCAAACTTGTGTGCATCTACTGGCAGGCGTTTATTGTGAACACTGAGGATGTACCCACATTTGGTTACAGTTATAACAGTGGCCAAGTAGACTACTGTGGCTATTTAATCATAATCTAGGCCTATCATAAAAAACAATGGCGAAAATGCATACCATAACATTTTAAAATGGAAATAGCTGTTCTATCATTCAGCCTACAGTAGCAGCCAATGTGTGATGTTCCATGTAGGCATACATTCTGTGAGACTTTTTGAAAAAATATGCAGGGCTTGACATAAAGCTGTTTATCCGCTTGTCCATCTGACAAGGTGACTTAAAATATGTTGTTTGATTTAAGAAACCACTTTACAAAATAAAGGTCATTATTCCAATACTATTATTACAGAGAATCGGACAAATTATGCTATCCTCTGCCGACTGGTATACTTAGCTTATTCAAGCATGTCTCTGATAGAGTTCAGTGTGTAAAATCGGAGGGTCTGTTCTCTAGGCCTCTGGCAGTCTCTATGGGGGTGCTAGAGGGTTCAATTCTTGGACCGACTCTCTTCTCTGTATACATCAATGATGTCGCTCTTGCTGCTGGTGAGTCTCTGATCCACCTCTGTGCAGACGACACCATTCTGTATACTTCTGGCCCTTCTTTGGACACTGTGTAAACAACCCTCCAGGCGAGCTTCAATGCCATACAACTCTCCATACAACTCTGTGACCTCCAATTGCTCTTAAATACAAGTAAAACTAAATGCATGCTCTTTAACCAATCGCTGCCTGCACCTGCCCGCCTGTCCAACATCAATACATGGACGGCTCTGACTTAGAATATGTGGTCAACTACAAATACCTAGGTGTCTGGTTAGACTGTAAACTCTCCTTTCAGACTCACATCAAACATCTCCAATCCAAAATTAAATCTAAAATTGGCTTCCTATTTCGCAACAAGCATCCTTCACTCATGCTGCCAAACATACCCTTGTAAAATTGACCATCCTACCAATCCTTGACTTCGGGTGTCATTTACAAAATACCCTCCAATGCCCTACTCAATAAATTGGATGCAGTCCATCACAGTGTCATTTGTTTTGTCACCAAAGCCCCATATACTACCCACCACTGTGATCTGTACGCTCTCGTTGGCTGGCCGTTGGCTGGCCCTCGCTTCATACTCGTCGCCAAACCCACTGGCTCCAGGTCATCTACAAGACCCTGCTAGGTAAAGTCCCCCCTTATCTCAGCTCGCTAGTCACCATAGCAGCACCCACCTGTAGCATGTGATCCAGCCGGTATATCTCTCTGGTCACCCCCAAAACCAATTCTTCCTTTGGCTGCCTCTCCTTACAGTTCTCTGCTGCCAATGACTGGAACAAACTACAAAAGTCTCTGAAACTGGAAAAACTTATCTCCCTCACTAGCTTTAAGCACCAGCTGTCAGAGCAGCTCACAGATTTCTGCACCTGTACATAGCCCATCTTTTATTTATCCCAAAAAACTGCCACTTTCCCTACTGTATTTATTTATTTTGCTCCTTTGCACTCCATTATTTCTATATCTACTTTGCACATTTTTCCACTGCAAATCAACCATTCCAGTGTTTTACTTGCTATATTGCATTTACTTTGCCACCATGGCCTTTTTTGCCTTTACCTCCCTTATCTCACCTCACTTGCTCACATTGTATATAGACAATGTATATATTTTTCGACTGTACGTTTGTTTAACTCAATGTGTAACTCTGTGTTGTTGTATGTGCCAAACTGCTTTGCTTGATCTTGGCCAGGTCGCAATTGTAAATGAGAACTTGTTCTCAACTTGCCTACCTGGTTAAATAAAGGTGAAATAAATAAAAAATGTCCTAAAATACAACAAAAAAATGCACTTTACCTGGCTCGCTTTTCAAAGAAGCCTATAAATGCTTTTGTGTAACCAATCACCCATTGCTGACTAGAAATTAGCTATAACTGGGCTAATAACTCACTTGCTAGCAAAGAATCGTGACAAATTTGCACACGTAGGTACAAGCATCTCTCGCTTCGATCTCAAAACAAACGTAGGTACAAGCATCTCTCGCTTCGATCTCAAAACAAACGTAGGTACACGCATCTCTCGCTTCGATCTCAAAACAAACGTAGGTACACGCATCTCTCGCTTCGATCTCAAAACAAACGTAGGTACACGCATCTCTCGCTTCGATCTCAAAACAAACGTAGGTACACGCATCTCTCGCTTCGATCTCAAAACAAACGTAGGTACAAGCATCTCTCGCTTCAATGTCAAAACAAACGTAGGTACACGCATCTCTCGCTTCGATCTCAAAACAAACGTAGGTACAAGCATCTCTCGCTTCGATCTCAAAACAAACCACATCTTCTCGTGAGCACTCATGCTTCAATGTGAATGGCACCGATCCATATATGGCAATGGTCTATTTGCATATAGGGATACTACAGCTCTGATTGGTTAATAATGCACTGGTTTGTAGAGTATGGGCTGAGTCATGCCGGGTCAATGCAATAGAATCCTACTACGGTGCATTTTGCCCATAAGAAAATCTCTTGCATAGTTAGTATTGCATAGTAAGTCTTGCATAGTTTGTTTTGTTTCGGTATGTTGCATTGAAAGTGGCTAATATTGGCATTTCCCACAGTAGAGGGAAATGTTGATAGTGCTAACTAAAGGGGAAAACTAGAAAGTTGGGTAAAGTTCAATCTCGTGCTTCTCTGCGCAGGCTGATATTTCTTCTGTGCAGAGGTCCCAGGGGAGCTGCACGCCCGTGCACAGTTTAGAGGGAACATCTGCTGTATTCCGTTTGTTTTTACCGAAAAAACTCCCTAGTCATTGTCGATAACAGCATCTCTGTTTTGTCCGAATTTAAAAGTAGAACGTTTGCAGCCATCCACTTCCTTGTCTGAAACACATGCTTCTAGCAAGGGCAATTTTGGGGCTTCACCATGTTTCATTGAAATGTACAGCTGTGTGTCATCCGCATAGCAGTGAAAGTTAACATTATGTTTTCGAATGACATACCCAAAAGGTAAAATATATAGTGAAAACAATAGTGGTCCTAAAAACGGAACCTTGAGGAACACCGAAATTTACAGTTGATTTGTCAGAGGACAAACCATTCACAGAGACAAACTGATATCTTTCCGACAGATGAGATCTAAACCAGGCCAGAACTTGTCCGTGTAGACCAATTTGGGTTTCCAATCTCTCCAAAAGAATGTGGTGATCGATGGTATCAAAAGAAGCACTAAGGTCTAGGAGCACGAGGACAGATGCAGAGCCTTGGTCCGATGCCATTAAAATGTCATTTACCACCTTCACAAGTGCAGTCTCAGTGCTATGATGGGGTCTAAAACCAGACTGAAGCATTTTGTATACATTGTTTGTCTTCAGGAAAGCAGTGAGTTGCTGCGCAACAGCCGATAGTTTTTTATATTTTCTGGGTCAAGGTTTGGCTTTTTCAAGAGAGGCTTTATTACTGCCACTTTTAGTGAGTTTGTTACACATCCGGTGGATAGAGAGACGTTTATTATGTTCAACATAGGAGGGCCAAGCACAGGAAGCAGCTCTTTCAGTAGTTTAGTTGGAATAGGGTCCAGTATGCAGCTTGAAGGTTTAGAGGCCATGATTATTTTCATCATTGTGTCAAGAGATATAGTACTAAAACACTTGAGCGTCTCTCTTGATCCTAGGTCCTGGCAGAGTTGTGCAGACTCAGGACAACTGAGCTTTGAAGAAATACGCAGATTTAAAGAGGAGTCCGTAATTTGCTTTCTGATAATCATGATCTTTTCCTCAAAAAAGTTCATGAATTTAACACTGCTGAAGTGAAAGCAATCCTCTCTTGTGGAATGCTGCTTTTTAGTTAGCTGTGCGACAGTATTAAAAAGGAATTTTGGATTGTTATTTTTTTTCCTTGGTACTGCACGGTACTCGTCGGAAGACTTCCAGTTTGGTGTGACGGCCATTTCCATTCCAATTTTCTGGAACCTTGCTTCAG
This sequence comes from Oncorhynchus keta, assembly GCF_023373465.1. Classification (NCBI taxonomy): domain Eukaryota; kingdom Metazoa; phylum Chordata; class Actinopteri; order Salmoniformes; family Salmonidae; genus Oncorhynchus; species Oncorhynchus keta. The sequence continues at coordinate 46,869,017 of NC_068450.1, forward strand.
AGCTCGGGTATTTTCTGTGTACCAGGGAGCTAGTTTCTTATGAGAAATGTTTTTAGTTTTTAGGGGTGCAACTGCATCTAGGGTATTGCGCAAGGTTAAATTGAGTTCCTCAGTTAGGTGGTTAACTGATTTTTGTCCTCTGGGGTCCTTGGGTAGACAGAGGGAATCTGGAAGGACAAAAAGGAATCTTTGTGTTGTCTGTGAATTTATAGCACAACTTTTGATGTTCCTTGGATGGGGTCTGAGCAGATTATTTGTTGCAATTGCAAACGTAATAAAATGGTGGTCCGATAGTCCAGTATTATGAGGAAAAGCATTAAGATCCACAACATTTATTCCATGGGACAAAACTAGGTCCAGAGTATGACTGTGACAGTGAGTGGGTCCAGAGACATGTTGGACAAAACCCACTGAGTCGATGATTGCCTCGAAAGCTTTTTGGAGTGGGTCTGTGGACTTTTCCATGTGAATATTAAAGTCACCAAAGATTAGAATATTATCTGCTATGACTACAAGGTCCGTAGGAATTCAGGGAACTCAATGAGGAATGCTGTATATGGCCCAGGTGGCCTGTAAACAGTAGCTATAAAAAAGTGATTGAGTAGGCTGCATATAATTCATGACTAGAAGCTCAAAAGACGGAAACATCTTTTTTTTTTTGTAAATTGAAATTTGCTATCGTAAATGTTAGCAACACCTCCGCATTTGCGGGATGCACGCGGGATATGGGCACTAGTGTAGCCAGGAGGTGAGGCCTCAATTAACACAGTAAATTCATCAGGCTTAAGCCATGTTTCAGTCAGGCCAATCACATCAAGATTATGATCAGTGATTAGTTCATTGACTATAATTGCCTTTGAAGTAAGGGATCTAACATTAAGTAGCCCTATTTTGAGATGTGAGGTATCATTATCTCTTTTAATAATGACAGGAATGGAGGTGATCTTTATCCTAGTGAGATTGCTAAGGCGAACACCGCAATGTTTAGTTTTGCCCAACCTAGGTCGAGGCACAGACACGGTCTCAATGGTGATAGTTGAGCCGACTACACTGACTGTGCTAGTGGCAGACTCCACTATGCTGGCAGGCTGCCTGGCCTGCACCCTATTTCATTGTGGAGCTAGAGGAGTTAGAGCCCTGTCTATGTTGGTAGATAAGATTAGAGCACACCTCCAGCTAGGATGGAGTCCGTCACTCCTCAGCAGGTCAGGCTTGGTCCTGTTTGTGAGTCCCAGAAAGAGGGCCAATTATCTACAAATGCTATCTTTTGGGAGGGGCAGAAAACAGTTTTCAACCAGCGATTGAGTTGTGAGACTGCTGTAGAGCTCATCACTCCCCCTAACTGGGAGGGGGCCAGAGACAATTACTCGATGCCGACACATCTTTCTAGCTGATTTACACGCAGAAGCTATGTTGCACTTGGTGATCTCTGACTGTTGCATCCGAACATCGTTGGTGCCGACGTGGATAACAATATCTCTCTACACTCGCCAGTTTCAGCTTTAGCCAGCACCATCTTCAGATTAGCCTTAACGTCGGTAGTCCTGCCCCCTGGTAAACAGTGTATGATCGCTGGATGATTCGTTTTAAGTCTAATACTGCGGGTAATGGAGTCGCCAATGACTAGAGTTTTCAATTTGTCAGAGCTAATGGTGGGAAGCTTCGGCGTCTCAGACCCCGTAACGGGAGGAGTAGAGACCAGAGAAGACTCAGCCTCAGACCCCGACTCGCTGCTTAATGGGGAAAACCGGTTGAAAGTTTCTGTCGGCTGAATGAGCGACACCGGTTGAGCATTCCTACAGCATTTTCCTCCAGAAGCCATGAGAACGTTGTCCAACTGTGGGGACCATGCGAGGGGATTTGTACTACTATCTGTACTTACTGGTGGCACAGACACTGTTTCATCCTGTCCTACACTAAAATTACCCTTGCCTAACGATTGCGTCTGAAGCTGGGCTTGTAGCACGGCTATCCTCGCTGTAAGGCGATCGTTCTCCTGTATATTATGAGTACAGCGACTGCAATTAGAAGGCATCATGTTAATGTTGCTGTTGGAGGTCCTGACGAAACGTGTCCAGATAAAGCGTCCGGAGTGTAAAAGTTGAGGGAAAAAAAAAATATATAAACGGTAATTAAAAAGTAAAAAAACGTAAAGTTGTCAGGTAGCAAAATAGGTTGGCAACAAAACGCACAGCAACTCGTAAACAAGTCTGCAAGTTGTGACCGGAAATGACGTCACCCATTTAGGCCTGACATAACTTTCTATGGCTGCAGGGGCAGTATTGAGTAGCTTGGATGAAAAGGTGCCCATTGTTAACGGCCAGCTCCTCCGTCTCAGTTGCTAATATATGCATATTATTATTAGTATTGGATAGAAAACACTCTAAAGTTTCCAAAACTGTCAAGATATTGTCTGTGCGTATAACAGAACTGTTGTTGCATGGGAAACACTGAGGAAAATCAAAGCAGGAATTGGCTTCTATTTTGAAAACTACATGTTCCATAGCCTCCCCTTGCTCAATTTAAAGGGATATGAACCAGATTCCTTTTCCTATCGCTTCCTCAAGTTGTCAACAGTCTTCAGACATATTTTCAGGCTTTTATTTTGAAAAATGAGCCAGAACGATAACATTGCGTCAAGTGGTCACATAAGTTTTGCTCGCGCAACAGAGTTTGGATAGGTATTGCTTTTCCCTCTCCTACTGTGAAAGACATTTGCGGTTGATATATTATCGATTATATATTTTAAAAACAACCTGAGGATTGATTATAAAACATGTTTGACATGTTTCTGTGGACATATTTGGAATTTGTCATTTGTCTGCGTTGTCGTGACCCCTCTTTCCTGTGGATTTCTGAACATAACGTGACAAACAAACGGAGGTATTTTGGATCTAAAAATTATCTTTATGGAACAAAAGGAACATTTGTTGTGTAACTGGGAGTCTCGTGAGTGAAAACATCCGAAGATCATCAAAGGTAAACAATTCATTTGATTGCTTTTCTGATTTTCGTGACCGAGCTATCTGATGCTAAGTGTACTTAATGTTTATCGTGCGATCGATAAGCTTTCGCTGTAAAGCGTAATTTCTAAATCTGACACGACAGGTGGAATAACAAAAGGCTAATCTGTGTTTTCCTATATTGCACTTGTGATTTCATGAGTGTAAATATTTATATTTATATGTATTGTATGTAGCGCTATGCTATTCAGCGGTTGTTGATGACACGTATCACCATATTGGGATTGCAGCCATAACAAGATAACAAAGGGATTGAATACTTATTGACTAAAGACATTTCAGCTTTTCATTTTTTATTAATTGGTAAAAATGTCCACTTTGACATTATGGGGTGTTGTGTGTAGGGAAGTGACACAAAATCTCAATTTAATCCATGTTAAATTCAGGCTGTAACACAACAAAATGTGGAAAAAGTCAAGGGGTGTGAATACTTTCTGAACAGTGCCATTTATGACGAGGGAGGATTATTGTATTTTTGTTCATGGGCATGGCCTTACTTTTCTATTACAGCATGTTGGATAACTATCATTCATATTCCTTTCACCCAGTTCAATGTAACATTGACAGGTTTAGGCTGTTACACAACTTTAGGCTATTACATACTCAAATTGTCCCTATACTCATCATGAGGTTGCTACAACCTAGCATATGAATTAAAGTTTACAACATAGGTGCACACAGGTCAAGATAATTTTTTTAGATGACAGACAGTGGCACATCCAATACTGCCTTGCACACTATTGCCTCAATCTAGCTTTTCTAGGGTGTAATCAAAAGCCCAAAAGTTGTAAACAATAGTTGCTATTGGACAAATTCCAGTATTGTTTATCCCTGTTTCATTTTCTTCCTTTTAAGAAAAGTTAACAGAATCGACGGAATGAATACGCCTCTGATCACGCATAAACACAGGTCACTTTCATAGCAGCCACGTTGTCTTCATTCTCGCCTCTACGCATTCTCCTTCTCTCACCTTTACCCTTTGTTTGTGAACTTCAATGAACAACACATCAGCTGTATGTGACCAGGTGAAAAAATCTTTCCAAGCCAAGCCATTCCAGAGGGACATCAGAGACTGTAACGTTCTCTGCTTCACGGAAACATGGCTCACTGGGAAGACGCTATCCGGGGCGGTGCAGCCAACGGGTTTCTCCACGTATCGCGCCGACAGAAACAAACATCTTTCTGGTAAGAAGAGGGGCGGGGGCGTATGCCTCATGACTAACGAGACATGGTGTGATGAAAGAAACATACAGGAACTCAAATCCTTCTGTTCACCTGATTTAGAATTCCTCACAATCAAATGTAGACCGCATTATCTACCAAGAGAATTCTCTTCAATTATAATCACAGCCGTATATATCCCCCCCAAGCAGACACATCGATGGCTCTGAACGAACTTTATTGAACTCTTTGCAAACTGGAAACCATTTATCCGGAGGCTGCATTCATTGTAGCTGGGGATTTTAACAAAGCTAATCTGAAAACAAGACACCCTAAATTTTATCAGCATATCGATTGCGCAACCAGGGGTGGTAAAACCTTGGATCATTGTTACTCTAACTTCCGCAACGCATATAAGGCCCTGCCCCGCCCCCCTTTCGGAAAAGCTGACCACGACTCCATTTTGTTGATCCCTGCCTACAGACAGAAACTTACGCTCTAAAGATTTGTCCTAAGGCTCCCACGCTGAGGTCTGTCCAACGCTGGTCCGACCAAGCTGACTCCACACTCCAAGACTGCTTCCATCACGTGGACTGGGACATGTTTTGTATTGCGTCAGATAAAAATATTGACGAATACGCTGATTCGGTGTGCGAGTTCATTAGAACGTGCGTTGAAGATGTCGTTCCCATAGCAACGATAAAAACATTCCCTAACCAGAAACCGTGGATTGATGGCAGCATTCGCGTGAAACTGAAAGCGCGAAATACTGCTTTTAATCAGGGCAAGGTGTCTGGTAACATGACCGAATATAAACAATGCAGCTATTCCCTCCGCAAGGCTATTAAACAAGCTAAGGGTCAGTACAGAGACAAAGTAGAATCTCAATTCAACGGCTCAGACACAAGAGGCATGTGGCAGGGTCTACAGTCCATCACGGACTACAAGAAGAAACCCTGCCCAGTCACGGACCAGGATGTCTTGCTCCCAGGCAGACTAAATAACTTTTTTGCCCGCTTTGAGGACAATACAGTGCCACTGACACCGCCTGCAACGAAAACATGCGGTCTCTCCTTCACTGCAGCCGAGGTGAGTAAGACATTTAAACGTGTTAACCCTCGCAAGGCTGCAGGCCCAGACGGCATCCCCAGCCGCGCCCTCAGAGCATGCGCAGACCAGCTGGCCGGTGTGTTTACGGACATATTCAATCAATCCCTATACCAGTCTGCTGTTCCCACATGCTTCAAGAGGGCCACCATTGTTCCTGTTCCCAAGAAAGCTAATGTAACTGAGCTAAACGACTACCGCCCCGTAGCACTCACTTCCGTCATCATGAAGTTCTTTGAGAGACTAGTCAAGGACCATATCACCTCCACCCTACCTGACACCCTAGACCCACTCCAATTTGCTTACCGCCCAAATAGGTCCACAGACGATGCAATCTCAACCACACTGCACACTGCCCTAACCCACCTGGACAAGAGGAATACCTATGTGAGAATGATGTTCATCGACTACAGCTCGGCATTCAACACCATAGTACCCTCCAAGCTCGTCATCAAGCTCGACCCCGCCTTGTACAACTGGGTACTGGACTTCCTGACGGGCCGCCCCCAGGTGGTGAGGGTAGGCAACAACATCTCCTCCCCGCTGATCCTCAACACGGGGGCCCCACAAGGGTGCGTTCTGAGCCCTCTCCTGTACTCCCTGTTCACCCACGACTGCGTGGCCACGCACGCCTCCAACTCAATCATCAAGTTTGCGGACAACACAACAGTGGTAGGCTTGATTACCAACAACGACGAGATGGCCTACAGGGAGGAGGTGAGGGCCCTCGGAGTGTGGTGTCAGGAAAATAACCTCACACTCAACGTCAACAAAACTAAGGAGATGATTGTGGACTTCAGGAAACAGCAGAGGGAACACCCCCCTATCCACATCCATGGAACAGTAGTGGAGAGGGTAGCAAGTTTTAAGTTCCTCGGCATACACATCACAGACAAACTGAATTGGTTCACTCACACTGACAGCGTCGTGAAGAAGGCGCAGCAGCGCCTCTTCAACCTCAGGAGGCTGAAGAAATTTGGCTTGTCACCAAAAGCACTCACAAACTTCTACAGATGCACAATCGAGAGCATCCTGGCGGGCTGTATCACCGCCTGGTACGGCAACTGCTCCGCCCTCAACCGTAAGGCTCTCCAGAGGGTAGTGAGGTCTGCACAACGCATCACCGGGGGCAAACTACCTGCCCTCCAGGACACCTACACCACCCGATGTTACAGGAAGGCCATAAAGATCATCAAGGACATCAACCACCCGAGCCACTGCCTGTTCACCCCACTATCATCCAGAAGGCTAGGTCAGTACAGGTGCATCAAAGCTGGGACCGAGAGACTGAAAAACAGCTTCTATCTCAAGGCCATAGACTGTTAAACAGCCACCACAAACAATGAGTGGCTGCTGCCAACACACTGTCATTGACACTGACCCAACTCCAGCCACTTTAATAATGGGAATTGATGTAAATATATCACTAGCCACTTTAAACAATGCTACCTTATATAATGTTACTTACCCTACATTATTCATCTCATATGCATACGCATATACTGTACTCTATATCATCGACTGCATCCTTATGTAATACATGTATCACTAGACACTTTAACTATGCCACTTTGTTTACTTTGTCTACATACTCATCTCATATGTATATACTGTACTCGATACCATCTACTGTATGCTGCCCTGTACCATCACTCATTCATATATCCTTATGTACATATTCTTTATCCCCTTACACTGTGTATAAGACAGTAGTTTTGGAATTGTTAGTTAGATTACTTGTTGGTTATCACTGCATTGTCGGAACTAGAAGCACAAGCATTTCGCTACACTCGCATTAACATCTGCTAACCATGTGTATGTGACAAATAACATTTGATTTGATTTGATTTGACCATTTCATAACCGCTACACACAGCCTACATCGTTGTCCCCATATTAGCTAACTTAACGTCCTAGGTCCCCTTCCTCCTCTGAGGAGCCTCCACTGTTTCTGAAGGCACATGAATATAATGCAAGCAGATTGTACTTTAGCAGGTTCCCATTAAGTAGAAGCTCCCTTTTCCTACCTGTGAGGAGGTCACTGTATCCTACAGCACTGGAGTCTATTAAGCAGTACAATTTGACAATATTGTACAGTATGTGGGTCTGTAAACCATATAAGTAGTAATGAATTAGAATGTCAGTCCTCCATATGATAAAATAAACGGTGTCCTATTTTGATATTGCGCAATTATTGGTCTGCGCAGAATAATGTAATGCACATCCAATCGACATGTAGAACACGAAAGAGAGAATTGAAAGGAATGGTTTGAATAATAAATGGTGCAAGCAAGAAAAAGATGAAGGAAAGAGAGGGATGCATCAGCAGATCTGGGACAAATAACTAGGATAGGGGCACTTAGTTCACGTAGCCTGTGAAATTGGACTAGTCACCCCCTTTTTCCACAGGCTGTGTGAGCAAGTGGAAAACAAATAACTCAGCACTTGACTAGTAACGTTGAAACCCTTCTCTGAATTAATTTTCACACTGCTTACCTCATATTTATCTGCACTCTGCACCTCAGGGTCAGCTCCCACTGTTGTTGTCTGTATCTCTGGCTCAACATCGCTTGGCTTTACTCATTTACTGTATGTTAATGGTCAGCTTGAATTCCTCTTCTCCCCTCCCTGACGCTCTTTAATAAATCTCTATAGCACCACCTTGCATTGACCATCGACTTTGTTGTTTTCGTGGCGACGAACAAATGGGACAACAATTAGGATTGCCCCCACAATCATCCCCTCTCATTCCCCGTTCACACACAATGCAGGGGGAAACGTGAGACATCTGCAAATCCGCAGCTTTCCAACTGCGTGGAACTAGCATGAGACATCAACCAAAAGAGGACAGAACGCACCACGTAGTGCAGAACTGCGTGTTGTGTTAATATTTTATTTTCCTTGGAAACAATCCTGTTCCTGTTGGTTCTCAGTCAGTGACACTAGTACACTTGATAAGAGATAAACTACTTTTGAGGTCTAATTCTAAAGATTTGTCCTAAGGTCCTCCAACAATATTTGAGCTCAAATGTGCTAAATCATTTATTATTAACTTCAATCATTTTCATTAAACTCACCATTTTAGGTCCACTGCCTTTGGGCTATAGTCTGTTAATTTCCTTTAGATGGGTGTCATTAATTATGGTACATTGAAACAGTTGCAGCTGGTGGATGTCAAGCAATTGAAATACTTAAGAAGGATTGCAAAACTCTTAGTTCACTCTGAATGAGGAGGGTCATGCTACAGGGATTAGCAACTCACTCATGAAATTGGTGGAAAATCTGGTATATTTGCATTTTCAGTGGACTATTTTTGTATTGTGCATTTTGTATTGTAATACAGTTATATGATGTACTGTTTTATATGTAATGTAAGTGCTTTAATGTGTTTGGACACCAGGAAGAGTAGATGCTGTCTTGGCAGCAGCTAATGGTGATCCCTAATAAATACATATACAAAATTATCCCTTTAATCTTGACCTATGTAATGGTGCAGGTATTTATCCATGTCAAATTATATGTGTGAAGAGTACATGTCTTCCAATGGCCCAAACGCATGTTGACGTTTGTCATGAGTCTTGTCCTGGAGGCAGAACCGAGTGATTTCCACTTAGATAGGCCAGCTGCAAAGTCAAAATTGGCTATATTATCAAAACTCATTAAAACAAAAATTGAGCTTTAAGGTTTGGCATTAGAGTTAGCAGTGTGGTTAAGGGTCAGATTGTATGACTTTGTGGCAGTGCCAGCTCGTGACCCCTCTGCAGAACTGTTCCAGAACAAGATTTATGACGAAAAATGCTATCCTGCGGCCCAAACCCAAATGGATCCCTAGTGCTTACCCCTAGATCCTCAAGGCCCACATCTAACAGATGAGTGTGGTATTGGTTGGCTTTACATCTCTTTATACCCATGTCATATCGAGTTGACTTGAGATATAGGATATAGGTCACGTGTTGAAAGTAGAGAAGGTTTCAATCTGTCTCTGCTGTTAATCTATACACCTTCCCCTGACACTTCTGCACTGAAACAGGTTATGGACTAGATGCAGTAACAAATGTATTGAGGGTGAAAAAAGTATTCATATGTATGGAGGGCTTAATATCCAAGGGAGCTAAATGAGAACCCTGGCAGAATTCTTATGCTTCACTGATTTAATGATCTTGGGAATCTTGCATCCAACAAACTGGGATGATTGAGAGCCCTCCACACTCTTTATCATCAGAGGTATGCATTTGAATGAAAAAATGCCTATGCTGGACAAAATACTGTATGTTTTTCAGATACCTACCAGGAAAAATGCCAATGCTGGAAGAATTGTATTTCTCACATATGTAACGCAAGCAGGGTTGAGAAACATGGGAGCCGATTTCAGAGAAATGAAATAAATATCTACATGGAGTATCTCAAATGCGATTGTCTATGTCAACATTGGTGTATAAATTAGATGTTGTAAATAATGAATGAGGAACATGGAACATGCACCCATCCATTAGCTAATGAATGAGGAGTAGTTTCTCCCTCAATTGCTTCATTAATGAAGATCATGCTATATAAGACTATGGTGATTCTCACTCACTGACCCAGTTACACACAGCTACAAGGGAGACCTTCATTTATGACACTTACTTGTCCTCATATACTAGATGTCTAACCCCAACTTTGACACCAACTTTGATTCAGTCCTTGGAGAAACATCAAATGTAGTTTATGAAAGTTCAATCAGGAAAGCAGTTCTGAATGGGTGTAACTTTTTTATCCATCTAGTAAGCATTATATATTCACATCACTCCCTATCTCACGGGCATAGCAGGTATTCCTATGGTAGCTTTTACAATGTTACCTCATCAGCATAGCGTCACGCCTCTCCTCCTTTACTATTGGCAAGCATGAGGAATATCATGCACCTATTAACGTCAGCCTATGAGCACAGCACACTCAGGCAATGTTACCACACTTGCTGATTAACCTACGGGTTCACTCCTGCAATAATCGCTTTCCTTTGACTAATGGGCGTAAATCTAGGGTAGTATTTAAAATGTCAACTTACCCCTTGTGACTCTCACTTGCTGTTTTACAGCAACAGTATTTCAAAGGTCGAAGTAGCAACAGCCTTCAATTCCTACTTTGTTGACTATGTCAATGTACTAACACAGAACCAAACAACTGGATTCTTGGACTCAGCGCCAGTGAATAACACTCAACTGGCCTTCATTATAAGGGAGGTTTCTGAGTCAGAGTTGAACAAAGTGATTAGTTCACTAAAGCCAAAGATGTATTTGGGCTGGGCTCTACCTTTCTTAAAAACTAGAACTAGTCACTCATTGGCAAATTACACAGGGGGAATTGTTGAGGCTGTATTTCTAGACCTAAGGAAAGCGTTTGATACTGTTAACCATGAGGTTCTCATCACAAAACTGTTAAAAGTTAAACTTTTCCCCCAAATCCTTGAAATGGATGAAATCATATCTTGAAGGCAGAGCCCAGTGTGTCAATGTAATGTGGGCTTGCAACAAGGGTCAATATTGGGGCCACTCCCATTCAGCCTGTATATTGATGCTCTGTCTTCTGTCTGTGCTGGATCTGAAGTTCAAATGTATGCAAATGATACAGTGATACAGTTGAAGTTGGACGAAGTTTACATACACTTCGGTTGGAGTCATTAAAACCTGTTGTTCAACCACTCCACAAATTTCTTGTTAACTTCTTTGGGCTAGTCGGCAGTATTCAGAAGTTTGGGTGAATGAGGTGCCCAAAGTAAACTGCCTGTTGCTCAGGCCCAAAAGCTAGGATATGCATATAATTGGTAGTATTGGATAGAAAACACTCGAACATTTCCAAACCTGTTAAAATAATATCTGTGAATATAACAGAACTGATATGGCAGGCAAAAACCAAAGGACAATCGATCCAGAATGTTTTTTTTTCAGCTCACCTCTGATTACAAAGTCTGGGAATGGGAATGTAAAAGGAAGTCTTCCCAGATTGCAGTTTCTAAGGCTTCCACGAGATGTAGCGCATTCCGGTGAAGGCACGTACTTTGTTATTTATCTCCGGTAATGGTCTCCAGTATTCTCCGTCTTAAATGTTATAGTTTATTTACATAATAGGGTACCTGAGGATTGATTAGGAACGTTGTTTGACTTATTTAGAAGAAGGGACGGGATTAATTTTGTATGCATTTAGAACGAGGGACACCGGTGGATTACTGAGTCAAGCGTGCCATCGAAACTTTTGGGATATAAAGAAGGACTTTATCAAACAAAATGACCATTTGTTACGTAGCTGGGACCCTTGTGATTGCAACCAGATGAAGATCTTCACATGAAGGAGATTTAATTTGAGTTTTGTGGCGCATCTGCTTTTTTGGAAAATGTATGTAAATGCTTTTGTGTGCGGGGCACTGTCCACAGATAATGGCATGGTGTGCTTTTGCTTTTTTGAAATCTGATGACACGGCTGGATTAACAAGAATAAGCTTTTAAATTATGTATGACTCTTGTATTTTCATGAATGTTTAATATTACGATTTCTGTAATTTCAATTTGGCGCTCTGCAATTTCACTGGATATTGGCCAGGTGGGACTGTAGCGTCCCAATGATCCGTAAGAAGTTAAACAGAAAACCCAAACCCATGCTCATCTCTGCAACTCCCAGGTGACGGAATCCCTTTCTCAGGAGAACAAGTTGTTTCGCTCAGAGGGAAGAAAAGTAAAGGGCAAGATCCCAAGACTTGAGGGCATAAACTTCTCTGACCAGGCTGGTCCTCCTTCTTCCACTACCCACACTGCTGCGGCCACCTCCACCCGGGCTCCCAGAACTGCGGCTGCAACCAACGACCCGGTGGCTATCCAAACCATCCTCGGCACCATGGACTCTCGAGGCACGACTCCAAGTGATGGAAGTAGACAGCTCCGCTTGCGGTATCGTTTCCAGCCTAGCAGATCTGACCCCAGTTGTAGCTGGGGATCCTAAAGCAATTTCTGAGATGTCATTACATGCACAGCCCATGTTAATCCTGGCCTCGGCTACACCGGCGGCCCCCAATGGTAGGCCCTACGTATCCACCGCAGACTATGTGTCTCCCTGACTGAGGACCACCATCCCCCAAGGGAAAGACGGGTGACCAGAGGGTTGTGGCTTGTGGAGATGTAACAGCTGTCTTTAAGACCTCTGATCCCAGGATACAGCGTAGCCATTCCATCTCCGAGTTCGTTGTAATTTTTAGCAGTTGCTGCGACATTATTTGCTCTGTGTTTCACCTCAGGCGAAAGGAGCTAGATTTACATCTCTAAGATTTGAGATCTTAGTATTAAGTCTGAGGGTGCTTTTCCGCTAAAGCTGCCCTTTATCTAGCTACCTTCAACGAGGTCATCGACTGGTCTGTCCTTGACACGGAGTTAGTGGTGCTGCATGCTAGTAGCGATACAGTAGTTACAGGGCCCTAACCTGCTCAGATTGTGGCCAGCCAGGCATGCCCCGAGATGTGCCTGAAGGCTGCTTTCGGAGTCAAGCCGGCAGAGGTCCCCCGTGCTCCAGCATCATGTTTTGTTGTCAAGTCTGAGCAAATACGCCCTTCCCTTGCCCTTTTCACCACTCGCCAGGGATGTAAGGTGGTGTTTCACAATAACACAACCTAAATGTAACAATTTCAATGAAAATAATCTATAATTGCATCTTCATCCATGTCTGCAGCTCATGCTTTGATCCCCACCCAACGTCTGTGTGCCCATTTTGCCGCTCTACCCCTCAATGGCCAATGTTTTACATCATGTGGGAATCTCTGTATTATTTCGCTATCAGGCTCTCCTTGAAAGCAAGTTTAACAAATGGTAGAATCACACCCTTATTGGTTTCACCTGTCTGCGCTTGTCTCGACCCCCCACCAGGTGTCTCCCATTTGTCCCCATTATCTCCTGTGTATTTATACCTGCCAGTTTGTCTTGTCAGGTCGTTCCAGTGTGTTTCCCGTTGTTTTTGTTTTCTAGTCTTCCCGGTTCTGACCATTCTGTTTGCACTGAGCCTGCCTGTATTTGTCTCTGATTGACTCTGCCTTGGATTTCTGACTTTGAATTTGAATTTTAGCAACCAGGAAAAGGAGGAACGATGTCTGCATATTGCACCTTTAAATAACTGCCATTTTTATAAAATTTTCGGGTTATTAATTTCCCTCCTGACAATTCAGGCCACGCAATCTCAGAACTTAGGCTAGAAATTCTAAGCTCTAGGCATCCCTCTGTTAGAGGAGAAAAGTATTGGCCGTTCAACCACCCTCGAGTTCCTAGGCATAACTCTAGATAGCATCAATAGGTTTATCTCCCCCTAGATAAACTGCTACTCATCCATGAATCAGTGCAGTCCTTCACGGATGGGCAGCCCAACACTAAACACGATCTATTGACTCTACTGGGACACCATAACTTTGATGTGTATCATCCCTCAAATTCGCGCCTTTATATCACAGATTCTTATGCTAGCCTCTCAGACCTATTATTCCTGGATGAGGATTTCCATTCAGACCTTTGGTTCTGGTCTCTCTTGCTTAATAGCTGGAACATAAACCATTTTTTCTACGACGAGTTCCTCATGTGCTTGGATGCCCTCGAGTTCTTTATGGATGCGGCCCCATCCTTGGGTATTGGGGGTAATTTTGAAGGTCAGTGGTTTGCAGGTAGATGGCCACCCTACCTCTCCAAATTAGATCACAAAAGGTAATTAGCGTTTTTCTAAGTTTACCCCATCGTCATAGCTTGCGCTATATGGGGCCAGCATACGGCAATGGAAGCGCAGAACTGTTCACTGTGGAAACGAAGCCGCACCTAACAAGGCTGTCTGTCATTCATCATTGTATTATTAATGCCGTACATATCCCAGGGCACGAGAATACTGTGGCTGATGCTCTGTCTTGTTTCTGTTTTCAGGAGTTTCGTCGCAGGTTCCCAGCTGCTAGCAAGGTCCCAGTGCCACTGCCGCCACACTCGGAAATGCTGCTGTTCTAAACAATCCCGTGATAGCAGCCCTATGGGGGTCAGCTAAACAATATATGCGCAGTGGCATAGACGTTTCCACATTGAAATCATATGATTCCGCATGGAAATCACTTTATTTACCACTTTCTGCAGGGACCACCTTCTCCTCAATACATTCACTTTATGGTGGCAGGTATCCAATTCCATGTCAGATGTTGTGATCCTTCTTTTCTGAGTCTGTTTTCTCACCATGTAAATTAAATGGATGCTCATAGGCATGAAAAAGATTTATCCCTCTCCTCCTGATGCTAGGCTTCCCATCACTCTCGTCATACAACAAAATATGCTTGCTGTTGTTAGTGAACAGAGTTTTTCCCCCTTTATTGATATAGTGCCTGATGCTGTATTCCTCCTGACTTTCTATGGTTTCCTTTGTGGCAGTGAGTTCACTACTCTTTCCAACACTTTTTTTCCCTTCACATGTTCTTGGTTTTTCTGATCTGGTCTTTCACCCCATAGAATCACTCTGAAGTATTCCAAATCAGCTTCCGGGTAATAGCTCACACTAACAGTCAATTCTGTCCTTACTCTTCCATGCTTAAATATATCCTGTCTCAACTACGCTCTTCCCCTCATCACTCTCTCTGTTCATCATCCCTCCTCTTCTGCCCTTGTCAAAATGCACCTTTCCCAAATAATACTAAGCTGCAGTCTTTCAGCTCAACACTACGCTAGCCACTCGTCCCGAATCGGAGCTGCGACTACAGCAGCCACACTCCAGCAACCAGGTCACTGGTTATCCTCTGCCTACTCACAAGGTTGGGGAGTAATGGATTACATGTAAAAACGGTAACTAATCTGTTTCGTTACCAGCATAAATATTGTAATCAGATTAAAGATATACCTTTGAAACACTAGATGAGGATGTGGATTTTGTATTGTTGTTGTTGACACTTCTCTGTTTCCTCAATGACATTCAAATTAGCATTGAAAAAAGGCGCAAGTTCAAGTTTGTTCCACCTGAGTGAGCCTGACCACAAGTCAGAGACCACTATGATGACCCATCAAATATGTTTGATGGATCGACAGAAAAGAGCAGGAATAGGCTTTTTCTGGCTACAGTCCAAGCTATGTCTTCCAATTGCGCAACCGCTGTTGGCATCCAAAGATTATCCAACTTGAATAAACGCTTGGAGATGAGGATGACAGCAGTGGTGTAGTCTACGGCGATACAGATATCACTTATTATTGATATCTACAAAGAGCATTAATGTGAATCACACTGCTTCTCTCTCATTTAGTTATTTGCGCCGTACAGATGATGGTTGTTGTGGATGGCTGTTCACATATCGAAATATGTATTTGAACCCAATAATGGTTGAATTCAAGAAGTATAAACTGCCTATCAATCATTGACACCATTGGACAGCCGGTGAGAAATGTGCTTTTACAACAGCTACATGGTACGAATCCCAGTATATGGAATAAAAGTGGGGCTTTTATTGCTCAATCTAATTCATGTTGATAAAAAATACATCCATAGACCTAATGAACAGGGGCAATCTGTAGTTGCTACATCCATTTTTAGATTTATAAATTATATATATTAATCATATTATAATATGTAAAAGAAAGTGATGGTTTGAAAAAGCCTACATAACCAACCCATGAAGTAAAATGTTACATCTATATATGGCCAGCTATGTAAACTTTAACATTGATTTATCCTGCAAAAGATGTTGTTCACTTGGTAACATACATTTTTGAATTCTCCTAATGGGGAAAGTTGCTCTAATCAGAATAGAAAGAGGAGTGGGAAGCCCTGGTGCACAACTGAGCAAGAGGACAAATACATTAGATTGTCTAGTTTGAGAAACAGACGCCTCACACGTCCACAACTACCAGCTTAATTAAATAGTACCCGCAAAACACCAGTCTCAACGTCAACAGTGAAGAGGTGACTCTGGGATGCTGGCCTTCTAGGCAGAGTTGCAAAGAAAAAGCCATATCTCAGACTGGCCAATAAAAAGAAAAGATTAGGATGGGGAAAAGAACACAGACACAGGACAAAGGAACTCTGCCTAGAAGGCCAGCATCCCAGACTCGCCTCTTCACTGCTGACGTTGAGACTGGTGTTATCCGGACAAGAACAGTTCTAAGTGACTCCAAACATTTTGAACGGTAGTGTACATGCAGACATCTAATTTCAAACAAACGACATAAAACATTGTTAAAATCAAATCAGCGCACCTTGAATTAAAACATACTTTCCATTACCTTGTCTTGGATCTTTATATGCAAACTTTGCTGCATGTATCCCTCCTTTCTGATGAGTATTATGCTGCCCAGCATAGGGTTACCTGTCATCCACATCTGGTACCCAGGAGCATTTTCTTGGAGACGAGGCTTCCCCCAATCTATCTAATAAATATTCCTTATTGCATTCTGTTTTGTTGTCAAATAAGTTAAGCCTAATCTCGATTACACTGCCCATAAGGCTGATAAGTACACCATGAAGAGGGCTGTAAACAATGTTCTCGTTGTAATTCCAGCTTTTCAAACTCAGCAAATTTTTATGCTCCTGTGGAAAGCTCAAATGAAGTCGAGGAAGTGTGTTTTTTGTCATTGCAAATGTATTATTGTCTTTACAAAAAACAGCAGCCAGCTCAGATAAGGCTTGATTGAGCAGGCACAAAAATGCTGATAGCGACGGAACAGGGTGGCAGCAAACATCCATTTCATCTTTCGCCATTCAAATCAATGGTGCCCAGCTGTGAAACACAACGGGTTCTGCAACAAAAAAGGGGCGAACTAAATACAAGACATTCCTTGTGTTGCATTACACCAGGAGGGCAAGGAAATTATGCTACAACTCCACTCTCTCTGATTTTAATCTGCATCCCAAATACTACCCTATTCCCTATATAGTCACTACTTTTTTGACCAGGGCCCATAGGGATATAGGGAATAGGGCGCTATTTGGGGTTTACCCTTACAGCCGGCCCGCACTTAAGCTATAATTACTTGCAGTGGAAAAACAGGAGAGAGGAGGGGTAAAAAAATATATTAAAAAATCTGAATGCACACTATGCCGTGATGTATGAAAGGGAGAGTGTAAGAATGGAACAAACACAATCCCCAAACAATGCTTATTATATGGTGTGCATTTGTCATGAGGATGTAGTAGGCAGGCCCACATATTATTTGTATGAAAACATGAAGAAAAGACATGGGCTATTAGCTCGTCTTATCACATATTTCACATAATACTATTTTATGTTATGTTAGGTGATTTACTTACAACCGGTTAGTTTGGAAAATCTGAATAACTTGCTTGAGAAGAACTATGTAATTCATAACCTTTGTTACCTGGAATTGTTGTGATTCTCATACATCCAGAACACTGTGGTGGTATTTCATAACTGACCAGCCAATTGGATCATACAGTTGTATTATAACATTGCCACAAAGTATATCTATTCAAGTTATATCATATATCATATACTGTAGTGATGAACAATACTGTACATTCTAAAATAAAGACTTCATATCATGGGCTGTGGCCCTCTGTGTACAATTAGTCTCCCACTCCATTAGAAAATAATTTTGATGCTGTTGTTTTTCTCTTTCCCCCGCAGCCATCGACGTCACTCCTTAGAATCTCTCCAGCCGGGAAGAGTGGACCCTGACAGGAGTCATGCCGTGCAATGCCTTCATTGCGCACACATTGGACTGGCAATTCCAAAACCCCGGGTGGGAGAGAGGGTGGGGCCGAGGAGGAGGGTCTCGCAGGGATTGCTCAATGATTTGCGCAAACTGACATTTCGCACGGCCATATTAAAGTTTATTTGAAAGCCTTTGCTGGTGAGGTCTCCTGTAGCTCGTGGCAGATAAAGTGATTTGAAGCCCATCAACAGGTTTGTGTAACGTCACACTGTAACTTGCTTACTATTTAATGGGAAACGCATAACATGCTAAATGTGGGCAGTGCTACAGTATAAAGAGATATCAGTTGCAGAACCCATGACGACAGTGTTCTGTTTTATCTCTAAATTACGAATGAAATCAAATTAATAAAAAAATTTAAACAACATTTTAACCTGCCTATTTAATGTAATTTATTAACCCTATAAGCATCTTTACACATACCAGCTCATTCTCTTCAAAAAATGATGAGTGCAATTTAAAACAAGGAGAACTTTATTTTTAACAAGAGAAGACAAAACTAAAGTTGCAAATTTACAGCGACTGTGATTAACTGACTATTTAAGTGGCAAATATCGACTATTAAGCAGATAATTACCACTATGTGTAAATGAAGCGGGGTTTAAATTAAACAATGATGGCTAAACTACTACTATTAACATATCTATCTTTCACATGCAATTATTGATTCTTGTGGACATCACTTCAAGGACATTTGCATCTGTTGTGTGTTGACATCAGTTCAGGTTTGGTATTGATCGTAAAATATGCATCTGCACAACAATTTGCACACACATTTCATTTTGAAAGCCCAAGCATATTGTTCTGAGATCCGTGAACCATCATTGTTGAAAAGTGTGACATTTACTGCGCTTGTTTGACTTTAATTGTATCCAATCTAATTTCAATCAACTTTAAGGCACTCCAAGTACCCTCCAGAATGTAATTTAGTTTGACTTCAAGATTGAATTCCAAGATTCTTTGTTTTATCATGTGCAGGCATTAACCTTGATAAGCTTCAAACACTTACAGTATAGAAGCCCGTTTAATCATACTGCAAATCACATGATACTTTGAAGAGCCAGACAATGTTTCTAGTTAAGAGTATTATCCCACACTTTAGGGCCACCTTTCCCATCAAAACCTACATAACTATTTTTTTAAATGAACTCATCATGAGGGGCCAGAGTGGCTCCCAGGTCTGCGTACCCACAATTTTACCCCCTTGACAGTGGATAATATATATATTTTTTTAAGTTAATGTCCTGCAAATCTACACAGTTTGCCATAGGGCGTAGAGTAACTGTTGCCGTTTTAAAGCAAGTGTTCTGCAATTTTACACATTCTGTCATGGGACGGAGAGAATAATGTGAAGTTTTATCAGCAAAATTCCTGCAATTCTAAACATTTTGCCATAGGGTGGAGAGAAATGTTTGCCGTTTTCAATATGATATTTGAGTTAGAGTGACTAACAAAATCAGTCAGTTAATAAACCATGATTACTAAGTTTAGATACAGTAGCTAGCCCCCACCCCAAATATTTTTATTAGGTGCAATGAAATGAGTTGTTTTACAGGGTCAGCAATAGTAGTACGGCGCCCCTGAAGAAAATGATGGTTATAAGTGCCTTGATCAATCGCACATCGACAGATTTTTCACCTTAAACATTAAGCTACCTGCCGCTAGACAGCCAGACTAAATTACTATTCTAAAAAAATGTTAGCTGACATTTGTCAATTAAGTGACTATCAGTGACTGCCATAAGACAAATGCTGATACGCAACCGAAAAGGGTTCTTCGGGCAATCCTTTGAATAACCTTTTTGGGTTACATGTAAAACCCTTTCCACAGAGCGTTCTACATGGAACCAAAATGGGTTCTCCTATGGGGAAAGCTGAAGAACCCTTTTGGAACCCTTTTTAAAGAGTGCTTAGGGGATTCTTTAGCCCATCTTCTGTAAATATAAACAGATCATACCTATGCTGATAAAGTCAGCAGAAATGTGAGGTCCTCTTGAGATGTTTGCTACAGGTATGATGTTGACCAAATGTGTATCTAGAACCTAAAAGGGTTCGTTGGCTGTTGTCTTATGAGAACCCTTGAATAACCCTTTTGGGTTTTTAGGTAGAACCATTTTTGGATTCATGTATAACCCTTTCCACAGATGGTTCTACATGGAAGCCAAAAGGTTTCTACCTGTACCAAACAGGATGAGGTTTGTATCAATATATTACAGAAAAATACATGCTGCTCACACATTCATGTCCTTAGATGTGGTACTGTCCACCTGTGAGTTCAGACTGTACTCAGGACACATCACTTGACAATATTCAAAAAAGTTTCAGGGATATACTGTACCAGCCAAGTTTGGACACCTAATAATTTTTATTTTATTTCTTACTATTGTATACATTGTAGAATAATAGTGCAGACATCAACAATATGAAGTAACACATATGGTAGGTATCATGCAGTAAACAAAAAAGTCTTAAACAAATCAAAATATATGTTATATTTGAGATTCTTCAAAGTAGCCACCCTTTGCCTTGATGACAGCTTTGCACACTCTTGGCATTCTCTCAACCAGCTTCACGTGGAATGTTTTTCCAACAGTCTTGAAGGAGTTCTCACAAATGCTGAGCACTTGTTAGCAGCTTTTAATTGTGATTATGGAGGCCAGGTCATCTGATGCAGCACTCCATCACTCCCCTTCTTGGTCAAATAGCCCTTACACAGCCTAGAGTTGTGTTTGGGCATTGTCCTGTTGAAAATAAATGATAGTCCCACTAAGTGCAAACTAGATGGGATGGCGATTCACTGCAGAACTGTGGTATTCATGTTGGTTAAGTATGACTTGAATTGTAAGTAGACAGTAGCAGACAGTGTTACCAGCAAAGCACCCCCAAATCATTACACCTCCTCCTCCATGCTTCATGGTAGGAACCATACATGCAGATATCATCAGTTCACCTACTCTGCGTCTCACAAAGACACGGCGTTTGGAACCAAATATCTCAAATTTGGACTCATCAGACCAAAGGACAGATTTCCACCGGTCTAATGTCCATTACACGTGTTTCTTGGCCTTGGTGTCCTTTAGTAGTGGTTTCTTTGCAGCAATTCGACTATGAAGGCCTGATTCACGCAGTATCCTGTGAACAGTTGATGTTGAGATGTGTCTGTTACTTGAACTCTGTGAAGCATTTATTTGGCCTGCAAACTGAAGTGCAGTTAACTTCTTAAGGTATAGGGGGGAGCATTTTCACTTTTGGATAAATAGCGTGCCCAATGTCACCTTCCTGCTACTCATGCCAAAAATATAAGATATGCATATTATTAGTAGATTTGGATAGAAAACACTCTAACGTTTCTAAAACTGTTTGAATCATGTCTGTGAGTATAACATAACTTATGTAGCAGGCAAAACCCAGAGGACTAACCCTTCAGAATTTTTTTAGGGTCTCTGTCTGTTCAGTGGGTTCTCATTGGGATACGATATTTCCCTAGGACCATGCCTCAGGACTACCTGGCCATGCTGCTGCTCCAGTTTCAACTGTTCTGCCTGCGGCTATGGAACCCTGACCTGTTCACCGGACGTGCTACCTTGTCCCAAACCTGCTGTTTTCAACTCTCTAGAGACAGCAAGAGTGGTAGAGATACTCTGAATGATTGGCTATGAAAGCAAACTGACATTTACTCCTGCCTGGGGTGCTGACCTGTTGCACCCTCTACAACCACTGTGATTATCATTATTTGACCTTGCTGATCATCTATGAACATTTGAACATCTTGGCCATGTGCTGTTATAATCTCCTCCCGGCACAGCCAGAAGAGGACTGGCCACCCCTTATAGCTTGGTTCCTCTCCAGGTTTCATCCTAGATTCCGGCCTTTCTAGTTTTTCCTAGCCACCGTGCTTCCACACCTGCATTGCTTGCTGTTTGGGGTTTTAGGCTGGGTTTCTGAACAGCACTTTGTGACATCAGCTAGGCTTTTATAAATACATTTGATTGACTGATTGAAAGTAAAAATAAAGACAATTCCTGGAATGAGTAGGCGTCCAAACGTTTGACTGGTACTGTGTAAATAATACGTACTTACATGTAGCGCTGAAAGAGAAGGCACATATTGATCCACGTAGATGTATGCCACAGTGTATCGCCATCAATCATAAATATGATAGATGGCCTTATACATTGTTGGCTGTTTGGTGGTGTGGCTGCCTGCTCAGATCAAAGTCTCTAGGTGAAAAAAAACTTAGGATGGATTTGAAAGCATGCAAGAAACAATTCGCTGAAGAGAATGGCATTGCATGTACTACAAATGTGTAAACCTCATGGGCCATCAATAAAATGCAATTGTGTTCATTGTCCGTAAATTAAGCCTGCCCATACCATAACAATAACCCGGTAGTGGGGTCAGTTAGACATACTGCCAAATTCTCTAAAACAACGTTGGAGAAGGCTTATGGTATAAAACATTAAATTATCTGGCAACAGCTCTGGTGGACATTGCTGCAGTCAGCATGCCAATTGCACACTTGAGACATGTGGCATTTTGGACTGGCCTTTTATTTTACAGGTGCACCTGTGTAATGATCATGCTCTTTAATCTTGTCAAGTGTATGGATTATCTTGGAAAAGGATAAATGCTCACTAACAGGGATGTAATACATTTTTAGAAAAACATTTGAGAGAATTATGCTTTTTTTGCATATGGAACATTTATTGGATCTTTTATTTCAGCTCATAAAACATTGGGCCACGTACAGACAGTCCTAGCAAAAATCTTGCTGGAGAAATTGCTCTCTGCTAAGAAGCTATTTTTGTTTTATTTTGACAATTTTAATTGAACACAATCACAGTAAGGTACTTTATTCTTCCCCCAAAAATGATTTCATTTTGAGATTGAAATGGCTGCATTGGACCTTTAGGACAAGAGGGGTGTTTCATGAGATTGGAGATCACATTCGGAGGGATCTCCCAGCAAACAGGGGACTTCCTGAGGACATTCGGTGACGTTCCGATAAGGTCCCTTAATGGTTTTGGCGCAACGTTATCCCACTGACACTCTAAGAATGTTACGGGATGGCCCCAAGGGAACGTTCCCTGGGGGACATTTGTCTAGTACCAAGGATGTCACTGAGGACCATGTCAGGATGTTTTTACGACATTTCTCAGGACTTTAATTTGACTAGTCCTTACTATATCACATGATGGTCCCAAGGGAAAATTCTCTGGGGTACCTTTTTATAGTTACCAGTTTGTCGTGGGGGTTGGTGTTAGGACGTTCTTGGGATGTCAAGTCATGGTCACCTAAAGGTTCCCCATGGAGGTTTCCGGGGACGTTTTTAGGGAATTATTGGGATGTTGTGTCATGGTATCCCAAACCATTATAAGTAAAGAATTAAATGGCATGACTGTTGTAAGGTAAGTACTCTCTTTAGCTAAAATAGTGTGAACATCTTTAATCAATATGATTACATTTGACACAATCATTTAGTACTGATTTTTCAGTGACCCCACCTAGGATTTGAACTGATCTTCTGGATTTGGGATATGCTGATTAAATGCTGCGCCACAAAGTCTGTCAAATTTTAGAAGTCCCCTGCACATTTATTACCTTTAATATGTCTCTACACTTAGCAAAAGATTACCATCTGCACTGCTATTTTAATTAGCAGTTTATCTGACTATTCTCTCATTGATTTAATTTACTTAATTTAGCAATATGAGTTTGGGTTTTGAGTATAGTTGTCTAATGTTGATGAGGCATAATATTCTTGTTTAATGTTACACCTAGATAACTGAGACATATAATAGTTTTTCTTCAGTGTAATTTTAACAGATTTGAGATTTACTTTGAAGTGCAAAGTGTAGGAATAGCACTACAGGTGAAATCACTCATTGATACAGACATGGTGGCGTAGCAGGAAGGTCAGTATGTTGTAAACCAAGAGGTTGTGAGATTCTAATACTACTGTATGAAGGAACATACACAATGTAATCACGTACTTGTGTGTCAAATATGTAAGTTAAAAGCACTGTGTGTGTGTGTGTGTGTGTGTGTGTGTGTGTGTGTGTGTGTGTGTGTGTGTGTGTGTGTGTGTGTGTGTGTGTGTGTGTGTGTGTGTGTGTGTGTGTGTGTCTACTGTAGCATTGCCAAAAGACAAATGGCTGTGACTGGATCAGTGATTCACCAATCAGGGCTTGGCAACACTAACGTAATGCAGCAGGTGTAAGATAAATGCCTGGAATGAAATCCCCTACATACTGGTCTTGATGATGAGAAAGAAAACTGAAGGGGGAGGTTCTCTTCTGCACTGTAAAAACCAATCCAGTAAATGTGGAGGAGTTTTTAAGATGGACTAATGCCTTGTTTATTCTTTAGGGTCGAAGACAATGGGGGGAAGGGGGTGCTAAGCTGACATATAGAATTGTTTTAAGAGGGTCATACTATGGATCATTTAGCTATGTGATTTGGACCCCTTGAGGTCCCTTGAGGTGAATTTATTTTAAACATTATTTGATAAATGTTGATTTTGGCCTTTACTACCAGTATATCCCAAAGAAACACATTGAATAACACATTCATAAATGGAAAAAAGGACAGTAAAACAAATCATAAAGGTTTTGAAGTGTCTGTCCTAAATTGTGGAGATAAGAAAACTCTGGAAATATATATGTTTTGTAGACATAAAACCAACTTCATACTTCAGATGAGTCCCATGACACTTGTGGAGGTCGTACAGACAAACCAAGAACACCATTGTGTTTGTGAGAACGTCCCTTTCCCATTAGTTTGTATCCCAAACAGTAGAGATACTACCAAACAGAAGTTGGCACATAGACGATACCGACTTCAGAAGAGTCCCCTGACAATTGGAAAACGGAGATTACCATCATGTTCATGAGAGTCTCGCCTTTCCATAGTGGTCATAATACACTGCATTCGGAAAGTATTCAGACACATTCTGTTAGATTACAGCCTTATTCTAAAAATGATTAAGTTAGTGTTTCTACATCGATCTAAACACAATACCCAATAATGACTAATTATTACATTTATAAAATAAAATAAAAAATACCTTGTAAGTATTCAGACCCTTGAGCTCAGAAGCATCCTTTTTCCGTTGATCATCCTTGAGATGTTTCTACATCTTGATTGGAGTCCACCAGTGGTAAATTCAATTGATTGGACATGATTTAGAAAGGCACACACCTGTCTTTTTGGGGCGGCAGGGTAGCCTAGTGGTTAGAGCGTTGGGCTAGTAACTGAAAGGTTGCAAGTTCATATCCCCGAGCTGACAAGGTACAAATCTGTCGTTCTGCCCCTGAACAGGCAGTTAACCCACTAGGCCGTCATTGAAAATAAGAATTTGTTCTTAACTGACTTGCCTAGTAAAATAAAAATAATTTAAAAAATAAGGTCCCACAGTTGACAGGGCATGTCAGAGCAAAAATGAGTCCATGAGTTTGAAGGAATTGCTCCGAGACAGGATTGCGTTGAGGGACAGATCTGGGGAAGGGTACCAAAACAATTCTGCAGCATTGAAAGTCCCCAACAACCCAGAGGCATCAATCATTCTTAAATGGAAGATGTTTGGAACCAACAACACTCTTCCTCTTGCCCAAACTGAGCAATTGGGGAGAAGAGCCTTGGTCAGGGAGGTGACAGAGAACCCGATGGTCACTCTGACAGAGCTCCAGAGTTCTTCTGTGGAGATAGGAGAAGCTTCCAGATGGACAACCATCTCTGCAGTGCTCAACCAATCAGGCCTTTATGGTAGAGTGGCCAGACGGAAGCCACTCCTCAGTAAAAGGCACATGACAGTATGCTTGGAGTTTGCCAAAAGGCACAGAAAGGATTCTCAGACCATGAGAAAAAAGATTCTCTGGTCTAATGAAACCGAGATTGAACTCTTTGGGCTGAATACCAAGTATCACATCTGGAGGAAACCTGGCACCATCCCTACGGTGAAGTATGGTGTTGGCAGCATCATGCTGTGGGGATATTTTTCAGCAGCAGGGTTTGGTAGAATAGTCAGGATTGAGGGGAAGATAAAAATAATAAAGTACAGAGAGATTCTTCATGTAAACCTGTTCCAGAGTGCTCAGGATCTCAGACTGGGGCAAAGGTTCACCTTCCAACAGGACAACGACCCTAAATACACAGCCAAGACAACGCAGCAGTGGCCCAGCCAGAGCGCGGACTTGAACCCGATTGAACATCTTTGGAGAGACCTAAAATAGCTGTGTAGTGACGGTCTCCATCCAACCTGACAGAGCTTGAGAGGATTTTCACAGAAGAATTGGAGAAACTCCCCAAATAAAAGCGGTGGTGGAAAAATTACTCAATGCCTTAATTGAAAATGAATAAAGTAAAAGTGAAAGTCACCCAGTAAATTACTACTTGAGTAAAAATCTAAAAGTATTTGGTTTTAAATATACTTAAGTATGAAAAGTAAATGTAATTGCAATAATATACTTAAGTTTCAAAAGAAAAAGTATAAATAATTTCTAATTCCTTACATTAAGCAAACTAGACAGTACCATTTTCATTTTTTAAAACATTTACGGATAGCCAGGGGCACGCTCCAACACTCAGACATAATTTACAAACTAAGCATGATTTTAATGAGTCCGCCAGATCAGAGGCAGTAGGGATGACAGTAGGTATGACCAGAGAAAAGTGTGTGAATTAGACCATTTTCCTCTCCGGCTAAGCATTCAAAATGTAATGAGTTCTTTTGGGTGTCAGGGAACATGTATGGAGTAAAAAGTACATTATTTTCTTTAGGAATGTAGTGAAAAAAAGTTGTCAAAAATGTAAATTGTAAAGTACTTTCAAGTATTACTTAAGTACTTTACAACTCTGAATACGTGTCCTAGCTTGCAGGTACTGAGTACTGAGTAAAGGGGTCTGAATACTTAAATCTAAAAACCTGTTTTTGCTTTAATCCATTTAGAATTAGGCTGTAACGTCACAAATTGTGGAAAAAACTCAAGGGGTCTGAATACTTTCCAAATGCTAAAATTAAAACTAAAATGTAAACCTACATGCAACAATTTCGAAGTTTCTAATGATTTACAGTTCATATAAGCTAACAAGTCAATTGAAATAAATTCATTAGGCCCTAATGCCTTAAAGGGCATAGGCCCGCCTACGTGGCTGCCAATCAGAATACTTTTTTTCCCACAAAAGGTCTTTATTACAGACAGAAATACTACATTTGAAAGTGTTCATTTATTGTCTCCAGCACAAGATCCACCTATGTAATGATCATGCTGTTTAATCAGCTACCTGATATGCCACACCTGTCAGGTGGATGGACTATGTTGGCAAAGGAGAAATGCTGACTAACACAAATGTAAACAAACTTGTGCACAAAATTTTTGAGAAATAAGCTTTATTCGCGTACGGAAAATGTGTGATTTCTTTTAGGCTTATATTTTTGTTCAGTGTAGTTTTTAGGCCAAACTGATCGGGCGCTACAGATGTTTTTGAGAGAAGACTGATTTTTGGGATGTCTGACAAGCATCCCTCTAGCTCTGCCACCTTTCACCGCAGATGCGAAAGTGCGACATCGGCGGATGTGGTGGATTGAGATGCATCCAATACAAAAAAACCTGAGGCGGGATATTTCTTTGACCATCAGGTGACGTTCCCAGGACCCAACGGAAACTAGACAAAACCTCCAGGGGACCATAACACAGCGTCAGGATAACTTTAGGAAACCATTTTGTGACGTCCCGTGTATATCCTCATTATTGTTTGCAGGGCTTAGACATTCTTGTATACAGAATCTTGGTCTGCGCCTATAGACTGCCCTCTTCAATTCAAACCTGGGGATCAACTCCAGAGACTGAGATGACCTTCGCAAAATGTTGAATTTGTGATAATTTAAAAATATTTTCTTTCTGGATTTTCATATGTGCTTGGGGTTATTGTCTTGCTGGAAGATCCACTTGCGGTGTCAGCCAACTGGCATAGGCAACTAGGTGTTTTGCTAAACTGTCCTCGTACTTGGTGAAGGTCACTGGTTCAAATACCCTAGACGACGATGTCCTTGAGCAAGGCACTTAACCATACTTTGCTCCAGGGGTGCAGTAATACTATGGCTGACCCTGTAATACAACACATCTTACTGCAATTATCTGGTGTATTTGACAATAAAACACACATAAATACATACACTATATATACAAAAGTATGTGGACACCACCTCAACTGAGTGAATTCACTATCTCAGCCACACCCGTTGCTGACAGAGGTATAAAATTGAGCACACAGCCATGCAATTTCCATAGACAAACATTGGCAGTAGACTGGCCTTACTGAAGAGCTCAGTGACTTTCAAAACGGCACCGTCATAGGATGCCACCATGCAAACAGGTCAATTCGTCAAATTTCTGCCCTGCTAGAGCTGCCCCGGTCAACGGTCAGTGCTGTTATTTGGAAGTGGAAACATCTAGGTGCAACAATGGCTCAGCCATGAAGTGGTAGGCCACACAAGCTCACAGAACGGGACCGCTGAAGTGTGTAGTGTGTAAAACTCATCTGTCCTCGGTTGCAAATACCAGGATAAAAACTGCCTCTGGAAGCAACATCAGCACAAGAACTGCTCGTCTGGAGCATCATAAAATGGGTTTCCATGGCCGAGCAGCCGCACACAAGCCTAAGATCACCGTGCGCAATGCCATGTCGGCCGGAGTGGTGTAAAGCTTGCCGCCATTGGACTCTGGAGCAGTAGAAACGCCATCTCTGAAGAGATGAATCACACTTCACCATCTGGGAGTCCAATGGACAAATCTGGGTTTAGTGGATTCCAGGAGAATGCTTCCTGCCCGAATGCATAATGTCAACTGGAAAGTTTGGTGGAGGAGGAATAATGATCTGGGGCTTTATTTCATGGTTCAGGATAGGCCCCTTAATTCCGGAAAAGGCTAATCTTAACACTACAGTGTCAGTGTTAAAATGTCAGTTGATGACAATTCTCCCGGATCCGGGAGAGGGAGTTCCAGGGGGTTAACTTGAAACTACCCATCCCGGTTCCGGGAGAATTGTCATCAACTACACTAATTAGCATAGCGCGACGGTAAAAAAATATTGCTCGAAAGTATTAATATTCATGAAATCACAAAGGAAATATAGTGAAACACAGCTTAGCCTTTTGTTAATCACCCTGTCATCTCAGATTTTTTAATTATGCTTTACAGCCAAAGCAAAACAAGTGTTTGTGTAATTGTATCGATAGCCTAGCATAGCATTATGTCCAGCTAGCAGCAGGAAGCTTGGTCACGAAAATCAGAAAAGCAATCAAATTAACCGTTTACCTTTGATGATCTTCGGATGTTTTCACTGATGAGACTCCCAGTTAGACGAGACTCCCAGTAAAATTCCTCCGTTTGCTTGTCACGTTATGTTCAGAAATCCACCGGAAATAGCGGTCACAATGATAATATCGACAGAAACATGGCAAACATTTTTTTATAATCAATACTCAAGGTTTTTTTCAAATATCTATTCGATAATATATCAACCGGGACAATTGGCTTTTCAGTAAGAGGAAAAATGTATTTTACGCAAGAATCACTTTGAGAGCCCTCAGCTGGCCACTTACAGAATGTAGTCGTTTACGCTCATTCTTCAACATAAAGGTGTGAAACTACGTCACAATGCTGTAGACACCTTAGGGAATACGTAGAAAAAAGGAATCTGATTGATATCCCTTTCAGTGGCCAATAGGGGTACATAGGAACACAACTGTTTCAAAACATGAGTCACTTCCTGATTGGATTTTTCTTAGGCTTTCGCCTGCAAAATCAGTTCTGTTATACTCACAGACAATATTTTGACAGTTTTGGAAACTTTATAGCGTTTTCTATCCTAAGCTGTCAATTAGTTGCATATTCTAGCATCTGGTCCTGAGAAATAGGCGGTTTACTTTGGGAACGTTATTTTTCCCAAAATAAAAATAGTGCCCCCTAGTTTCAAGAGGTTATTAATGCAACCGTTGTGTCAGATTTCAAAAAAGCTTTACCGAAAAAGCACAACATGCAATAATCTGAGTACAGTGCTCAGAGACCAAAACAACCCAAACAGATATACGCCATGTTGTGGAAAACAGAAGTCAGAAATGACATAAATATTCACTTACCTTTGATGATCTTCATCAGAATGCACTCCCAGGAATCCCAGTTCCACAAGAAATGTTTGATTTGTTCGATAAAGTCCATAATATATGTCCCAATACCACCTTTTTGTTCACGTGTTTAACCCAGTAATCAAAATTCATGACGAGCGAACACTAGGTACAGACAAAAAGTCAAAAAGTTCCTTTACAGTCCGTAGAAACATGTCAAACGATGTATAGAATCAATCTTTAGGATGTTTTTAACATAAATCTTCAATAATGTTCCAACCAGAGAATTCTTGTTGTTTTTAGAATTGAAATGGAACGCAAGCTAACTATCACGTGAACGCGCGTGGTCAGCTCATGCCTCTCTGGCAGACCTCTGACTCATTCCCCTCTCATTCGTCCCCACTTCACAGTAGAAGCATCAAACAAGGTTATAAAGACTGTTGACATCTAGTGGAAGCCTAAGGCAGTGCAATATGACCCCATAGACACTGTGTATTCGATAGGGAATGAGTTAAAAAACTACAAACCTCAGATTTCTGACTTCCTGGTTGGATTTATTTCTCAGGTTTTTGCCTGCCATATGAGACTCAATAAGGCCCCCAGCCATAACAAGTTAAAAGACTAGGCAGTGAATACCAACCAAAGCGCATCGTAATTAGCATTAAGCCAACATAATGCAAAAAAATACTATATTCCAAAATGCCTAGTAACCAACCTTATATCCCAGCCGAGCCCCCACTTGTTAAACCGGCTCTTAGCCCATAACAAAGAGGGAGACAACGCGGAGATAAAGAAATAAGAAACTTATATTTATTAAATAAAGTAACCTATATACAAATAACAATGGCGTGTGTAGTCAGTATTGTAAGTGAATGGATGAGTGCATAGATGGTGATAATGAGGGGTGTTGAGAGGTGCCAATACAAAAACAAAGACGCCCCAAAATGCCACAACAACAGACAACAGTGTGTCTGCATGGAGAGTGACCTCGATGTATGGGGGAAAGGTGTATTTAACCCCGGGACACATCCGAGCCCAGGTGTGTTCCATTTCGCTGAAGACTCTCACAGCTCGGCCCACTGACATCCTATTAAGGAAAGCAAGAGCAGAGAGAAATAATTTGTCAGATAGAGTGGGAGGGTATTCATAATATGTACAGTATGTGTGTGTATAGAGTGCATTGGAAAGTATTCAGACCTGTTGACTATTTCCACATTATGTTACGTTACAGCCTTATTCTAAAATATATACTTTTTAAATATCCCCATCAATCTACACACAACAACCTATAATTACATTTGTTTTACATAAAAAAAACTGAAATATCACATTTACAGAACCTTTACTCAGTATTTGGATGAACACCTTTGACAGCGATTATAGCCTTCAGAATTTTGGGGTATAACGCTATAAGCTTGGCACACCTGTATTTGGTGAGTTTCTCCCATTATTCCCTGCAGATCCTCTGAAGCTCAATCAGGTTGCATGGGGAATGTTGCTGCTCAGCTATTTTTAGTTCTCTCCAGAAATGTTCGGTTGGGTTCCAGTCCAGGCTCTGGCTGAGCCACTCAAGGACATTCAGAGACTTACCCCGAAGTGTGGTCTTGGCTGTGGGCTTAGGGTCATTGTCCTGTTGGAAGGTGAACCTACACCCCAGTCTGAGGTCCTGAGCGCTCTAGTGCGGGTTTTCATCAATAATCTTTCTGCACTTTGCTCAATTCAATGGGGTGGCAGGGTAGCCTGGTGGTTAGAGTGTTGGACTAGTAACCGGAAGGTTGCAAGTTCAAACCCCTGAGCTGACAAGGTACAAATCTGTCATTCTGCCCCTGAACAGGCAGTTGACCCACTGTTCCTAGGCTGTCATTGAAAATAAGAATTTGTTCTTAACTGACTTGCCTAGTTAAGTAAAAAAAAAAAAACATTTTTCCTCCTGAATGCGTTGGTTTGTCCAAACTTTTTTCTGGTACTGTATATGTGTGTATGTATATACTACCTGTCAAAAGAACACCTACTCATTAGAACATCTACTAATTGAATGGTTTTTATTTATTTTGTACTATTTTCTACATTGTAGAAAAATACTGGATACATGAAAACTATGAAATAACACATATGGAATAGTAACCAAACAAGTGTTAAACAAATCAAAATACATTTTATCGTTGAGATTCTTCAAATAGCCACCCTTTTCCTTGATGACAGCTTTGCACACTCTTGGCATTATCTCAACCAGCTTCACCTGGAAGGCTTTTCCAGCAGTCTTGAAGGAGTTCCCACATATTCTTAGCACTTGTTGGCTGTTTTCCCTTCACTCTGTGGTTCGACTCACCCCAAACCATCTCAATTTGATTGAGGTCGGGGGATTGTGGAGGCCAGGTAATCTGATGCAGCACTCCATCACTCTCCTTCTTGGTGAAATAGCCCTTACACAGCCTGGAGGTGTGTTGGATCATTGTCCTTTTGAAAAACAATTATAGTCCCACTAAACTCAAACCAGAAGAGATGGCGTATCACTGCCGAATGCTGTGGTAGCCATGCAGGTGAGCCTTGAATTCTAAATAAATCACAGACAGTGTCACCAGCAAAGCAGCCCAACAACATAACACTTCCTCCTCCATGCTTTATAGTGGGAAATACACATGCAGAGATCATCCATTCACCCACACAGCGTCTCACAAAGACACAGCTGTTGGAACCAATAATCTCAAATTTGGACTCTAGACCAAAGGACACATTTCTGCCGGTCTAATGTACATTACTTGTGCTTCTTGGCCCAAGCAAGTCTCTTCTTATTATTGGTGTCCTTTAGTAGTTGTTTCTTTGTAGCAATTTGACCATGAAGGCCTGATTCACACAGCCTCCTCTGAACAGTTGATGTTGAGATGTCTGTTACTTTTTGTATTTATGTGGGCTACAATTTCTGAGGCTGGTAACTCTAATGTCATACTATCCAGGTCTGTGCCCAAATAATTCAAGCTTTTACTTTTAAAAATACACTTTCCACAAGTCTCTCACCGTTGCCGCTTGTTTATAGACAGACCCCTTTCAGCCTCCAGCTGTGCCCTGGACACCATATGTGAATTGATTACCCCCCATCTATCTTCAGAGTTCGTACTGTTAGGTGACCTAAACTGGAACATGCTTAACTTCTTATGGCTGCAGGGGCAGTATTGAGTAGCTTGGATGACAGGTGCCCATATCAAACAGCCTGCTCCTCAGTCATAATTGCTAATATTTGCATATTATTATTAGTATTGAATAGAAAACACTCTGAAGTTTCTAAAACTGTTTGAATTATGTCTGTGAGTATAACAGAACTCACATAGCAGGCAAAAACCTGAAAAATTCCACTTCCACTTCTAGATTTTCAACCAAGGTCTCATTGAAATTACAGCGAGATATGGATGAGTTTTCACTTCCTACGCCTTCCACTAGATGTCAGAAGTCAATAGAACTTTGTCTGATGACTCTAATGTGAAGAGGGGGTCGAATGACACAGGAAATAGTCACCACAGCCATGAGTGGACCATGCTTTCACCAGGCACGTTCACAGGGGAAGGACTTGCGTTCCACCACTCATCTGAAGTAATTCTAATTCTCCGGTTGGTACATTATTCAAGATATATGTAAACAACATTCTAAAGATTGATTCAGGACATCGTTTGACATGTTTCTACTGACTGTTACGGAACCTTCTGTTCTGAGCCCCATCTCACATTATTGCATGGGTTGTTTTTTCCGTAAACTTTTTTTGAAATCTGACTCAGCGGTTGCATTAATCAGAGGTATATCTATAATTCCACGTGTAAAACTTATATTATCATCTACATTTATGATGAGTATATCTGTTGAAACGATTTAGCAATGCAAAATCACTTGATGTTTTTGGAACTAGTGAATCTAACGCGCCAATGTAAATTCAGATTTTTTTGATCAAACAAAACATGCATGTATTGTGTAACATGACGTCCTATGAGTGTCATCTGATGAAGATAATTCAAGGTTTGTGATTCATTATATCTTTATTTATGCTTTTTGTGAATGGTACATTTTGCTGGAAAATGGCTGTGCTTATTGTGGTTTGGTGGAGACCTAACAATCGTTTGTAGTGCTTCCGCTGAAAAGTCTATTTGAAATCGGACAGTTTGGTGGGATTAACATCGAGAATAGCTTTAAAATTATATAAGACACGTATGTTTTAGGAATTGTAATTATGAGATTTCTGTGGTTTGAATTTGGCACCCTCAATTTTCACTGGTAGTTATCATATCGATCCTGATATCGGGATTGCAGCCATAACAAGTTATCACACTGGCCGTCCTACAATCTAAGCTAGATGCCCTCAATCTAAGCTAGATGCCTTCAACACAAATTATCAAGGAATCTACCAGGTACAACCCTAAATCCGTAACCATGGGCAGCCTCTTAGATATCACCCTGACCAACTTGACCTCTAAATACACCTCTGCTGTCTTCAACCAGGATCTCAGCGATCACTGCCTCATTTCCTGCGTGCATAATGGGCCCGCAGTCAAACGACCACCCCTCATCACTGTCAAACGCTCCCTAAAACACTTCAGCGAGCAGGCATTTCTAATCGACATGGGATATTGACCTCATCCCGTCAGTAGAGGATGCCTGGTTGCTCTTTAAAAGTGCTTTCTTCACCATCTCAAATAAGCATGGCCCATTCAAAAATTGTAGAACTAAGAACAAACATAGCCCTTGGTTCACCCCAGACTTGACTGCCCTTAACCAGCACAAAAACATCCTGTGGCATTCTGCATTAGCATCGAATAGCCCCATCGATATGCAACTTTTCAGGGAAGTCAGAAACTAATACACTCAGTCAGTTAGGAAAGCTAAGGCTAGCTTTCTCAAAAATAAATTTGCATCCTGTAGCACTAATTCCAAAAGTTTTGGGACACTGTAAAGTCCATGGAGAATAAGAGCAACTCATCTCAGATGCCCACTGTACTGAGCCTAGGAAACACTGTCACCACCGATAAATCTAGGATAATCGAACATTTCAATAAGAATTTCTCTACGGCTGCCCATGCTTTCCACCTGGCTACCCCTACCCTGGCCAACCGCTCAGCACCCCCTGCAGAAACTTGCCCAAGCCCCCCCCGCTTCTCCTTCACCCAAATCCAGGCAGATGATGTGCAAAACCTGGATCCCTACATATCAGCTGGGCTAGACAATCTGTGGTCCTTCTGTAGCTCAGTTGGTAGAGCTGCAAAACCTGTGATCCCTACGTAGAATATCATGACTGGGCTTTGGATAAAAGCGTCTGCTAAACAATCTGGACCTTCTCTTTCTAAAATTATCTGCCGAAATTGTTGCAACCCCTATTACCAGCCTGTTCAACCTCTTTCGTATCATCTGAGATCCGCAAAGATTGGATAGCTGCCACAGTCATCCCCCTCTTCAAAGAAACTGTTATAGACTTAATAATAATATGTGTATATTAGTAACTGGGACTGAGGAGCAGGCCGAGGAGCAGGCTGTTTACTCTGGGCACCTTTCATCCAAGCTACTCAATACTTGTCAAGTTCTTTCAAAATCGAACCCAGAAGCAGACCAGGACAAGGAGAGTAGGAAGAAGGTGAGTATTTATTTACAAGTGAATGTGAATGGGTAGATATATCCAGGTGGCGTAGCGGGCAGCGGTGGTGAGTTGATGGGAGTAAATAGGTGGATACAATGGGGTAGCGGAATCCTCCGACGACCAGGTGGGAATGGGGTAAATGATCCGGGTGAGTAACTGAAGACAGAACAAACAGAGGTAAGTTTAAGGCAAGCAATACGTACAAAACAACTAAACAAATTCTATCCAACTTTAGGCTGATACTATGGCACAACATACTGTTCATGGCTAACGATCCGGCAGGGAATGGATGTCAGGTCCGGGCTTATGAAGAGGAGAGATGATGATCAGGACCAGGTGTGCAGATAGCTGATGGGATACAGGTGCGGGTAACCAGAACTCCCAACTGGCCACATTGCCCGGCAACCAGACAGGGTGCGTTACAGGACGCCGGAAAAAACACTCCAGGACAGAACACAGGCAAAAAACAGACTCAGGAAACGGGATTCGTGACAATACTGCCCCTGCAAGTTAGTGAAACATAAGAAGATAAGTTACAGAAATACATTCCAGGTGACTACCTCATGAAGCTGGTTGAGAAAATGCCAAGAGTGTGCAAAGCTGCTTTCAAGGCAAAGGGTGGCTATTTACAGAATGTCAAAAGTAAAATATTTTTTGGTTATTACATGATTCCATATGTGTTATTTCATAGTTTTGATGACCTCAGTATTATTCTACAATGTAGAACATTGTAAAAATAAAGGAAAGCCCTTGAATGAGTAGATGTTTGTCCCCCTCAAATAAAAATATTTGATACATGTGTTGTCTTAAGGGGGAAGGTGTTACAGGCTTTGTTTTTTCCATTTCTATTTTGAGGTTGTACATTAGGATATTAGCACGTTGCCCGCTCCAAATGGTGTCACCTCTTTAGTCAATATGTTTTACACCTGTGATGGCTTGTCATCTCGTTAGTCAGGTGTTTCACATGTGCTGGCAAAGATTATATTTAACCTTTTAGTCCACCAAAACCGTATGCGGGTTTGTGACTAGGGCTCAAGCTCATTAGCATAACGCACAATGCGAAAAAATATTCCTAAAAATATTTAACCTCCACACATTAACAAGAAAAATAGCTCAAATGAAAGATAAACAAGTTGTTTATCTACCCAGCAAGTCAGATTTCTAAAATGTTTTACGGCGAAAACAGCACATATTTATGTCCAACCACCACTGCAGACATACCTCATTAGCATAGCCAAGTAGGAAAAAATATGCAATCAACAAACGCAGGATTAAAAGAAAAATAATTTCACTAACCTTTTGAAATCTTCATCAGATGACAGTAATATAACATGTTACACAGTACATTCATTTTTTTTCCAATAATATGCTATATATATCCATAAATCTCTGTTTACAATTACGCATAATTCAAAAAATGCTACTGCAATGTCAGGAGAAATGAAATAGCTCCGGCAGATAACGTCAGCTAACAAGGAATACACATCATAAACTTTGACTAAATATGCATGTTTTACATATTTATAGCAAGATACACTTCTTCTAAATGCAAACGCTGTGTTACATTTATTTTTAACGTTACATTTTGTGTTCACTAGGCTATAATAGGGAGTCGGCGCTCCCACATTAGCATAATGACTCCTCTATCTTGGAGTCGACAGAAACCCAAAATGAACACATAAATATTCCCTTCCCTTTGCTGTTCTTCCATCAGAAGACCTGGAAGGGATTATACTCACCAAATTAGCGTTCAGTTTTCAAGTCTGCGTCTTTCGGTTCTCAAAATAGCCTCATTTCGGTCAAAATGTAGGCAAAATTAAAGTGGATGCGCACCAAAACGTCGAAATTATATATTATATGTCGAGTAAACTTGTCAAACTATGTTCATAACTAAGCTTTAACATGTTATAAAGGTCTACAGCAATCTTGAGGGCGAACAGACACACACACGTCTTTTAATCGATCCTGAGGGAAAGAGAGAAAATGTGCAGAGCGCGCAAGGAGGTGCACTTTTTTTTGGCGTGACCGAGACCTTCAAAGTCTCGTGAGCGTGTGACACGCCTCATTGGAAGCAGGCTTCCCGCTGAACACATACAGACTCTTCCCAGGGTTGTAACTGCTTGGTAAGTGCATATACGATGACGTCAAAGTGGTGCCAACTTTTTCCATTAGAAGAGAGACTTTGGGAGAATGCATGCCCTGACACTTCTGCTTTACATAGAGACAACATTTAAACGGTTTTAGAAGCTTGAGAGTGTTTTCTATTCAATAATATTTTTTATATGCATATATTAGCAACTTTTGACAAAAATGTATCATGTTTTATATGGGTACCCAATTCATCCAGAAGGGGCAGTAATCAGGGGTAGCCATAAGAGGTTTTAAGAGTGGCTGGTCCATTGCTCCATTTGGCTTGAGAGATGTTGAGGCTTACCATCTTTATCTGGCTCTCCCTGTTTGACAAAAAAAAACATTTTTCTGATCTTCCCTGTTTTCATTTTGCTCCACTAATTTGCTTCCTGTCTTTAAGTTTGGTAGGGGGTTTATTGTGTTTGCATATTCATAGGCAAATTTAGTGGGGTGTTCATTGTAGGTACCAGTTGCTGCTAGTCAACTTTCAATGGACATCCCATGAGGTCTTTCAGAACCTGTCCTAGAACCCCACCTATCTGATTTTGGTTGTTGTCAGTGACTCTTTGTTAATTCCCCCTTCTGTTTGATTGACATTTTTGTTTCACTTGCTCGGGGGCATAACACTCCAGGTAGCTATTTGGTTAACTATTTAACTAACTATTTAGCAGTCCTATGGCTTGGGGATAGAAGCTGTTCAGGGTCATGTTGATTCAAGACTTGGTGCATCGGTACCACTTGCTGTGCGGTACTAGCCCATCCTCCCAGACTTTCCTTGGGCCTGTGTAGGGATCATATCTGGTTTGTTTTGAACAGAAAGGCAGTGTAGTGCAGTTTATTTAATTTTTATGATATTTATTTTTTTATTGTGAGGAAGCGGGAAGCCAATCTTGGAAGCCATGTTGTGGTCAGAAGTGTTTGTAACTAGGAAACTGTTCGTAAATTTAATAAAAATAGACAGTGTTTTACTTGCTATATTGCATTTACTTCGCCACCATGGCCTTTTTTGCCTTTACCTCCTTAATCTCACCTCAATTGCTCACATTGTATATAGACATTGTATATATTTTTCTACAGTATTATTGACTGTATGTTTGTTTTACTCCATGTGTAACTCTGTTGTATGTGTCGAAATGCTTTGCTTTATCTTGGCCAGGTCGCAATTGTAAATGAGAACATCTCAACTTGCCTACCTGGTTAAATAAAGGTGAAATAAAAAATATCAATTTTGTCTGTTCTCTTTGGTCACAATGTCATTTTTTTTTAGATTTACTGCTCGTTTTAGAATGGTGACTGTTAAACCTCTTTGGGCTAGGGGGCAGTATTTTCACGTCTGGATGAAAAGCATGCCCAAACTGCCTGTTACTCAGGCACAGAAGCTAGGATATGCATTTGCATGGTAGTATTGGATAGAAAACACTCAAGTTTCTAAAACTGTTAACTTCTTGCGGCGACCCATCCCGGATCCGGGATCGTGACTACGGCTCAAGCTCATTACCATAA
Source organism: Oncorhynchus keta (assembly GCF_023373465.1). Lineage (NCBI taxonomy): Eukaryota > Metazoa > Chordata > Actinopteri > Salmoniformes > Salmonidae > Oncorhynchus > Oncorhynchus keta. The sequence goes on from NC_068450.1 coordinate 46,908,367, forward strand.
CGCAAAATGCAAAAAAAATATTCTTAGAAATATTTAACCTCCACACATTAACAAGTCCAATAACTCAAATGAAAGATAAACACCTTGTTCATCTACCCAGCAAGTCAGATTTCTAAAATGTTTTACGGCGAAAACATAGCACATATTTATAATAGACCACCACCGAAACAAAAGACGAGAGACAGCCATTTTGTCCCAGAAAATATAAAATTATAAAAGCAGGATTAAAAAATAAATCATTCACTAACCTTTTGAAAATCTTCATCAGATGACAGTAATAGTACATGTTACACAATACATTTTTTTTTCAATAATATGCCATTTATATCCATAAATCTCTGTTTACAATGACGACATTTCAAAAAATGCTACTCAAATGTCCGGAGAAATGATGATAGCTCCGACAGATAACGTCAGATAACAAGCAATAAACATGACTAAATATACATGTTCTACATATAGTTACAAAGATACACTTCTTCTTAATGCAACCGCTGTATTACATTTATTTTTAACGTTACAGAATTCGTTCACTGGCTATACAATGAGACGGCGCTCAGATATTAGCAGTATGTCTCCTCTACGTTTGGAGTCCACAGACCCCCAAAATAACCACATAAATAAAGAGATGAGTCTTCAGTAAAGACTTAAAGGGTGAGATCGAGTTTGCGTCTCTTACATGGGTAGGCAGACCATTCCATAAAAATGGAGCTCTATAGGAGAAAGCCCTGCCTCCAGCTGTTTGCTTAGAAATTCGAGGGACAATTACCTGCTTCTTGTGACCGTAGCGTACGTGTAGGTATGTACGGCAGGACCAAATCAGAGAGATAGGTAGGAGCAAGCCCATGTAATGCTTTGTAGGTTAGCAGTAAAACCTTGAAATCAGCCCTTGCCTTGATAGGAAGCCAGTGTAGGGAGGCTAGCACTGGAATAATATGATCACATATTTTGGTTCTAGTCAGGATTCTAGCAGCCGTATTTAGCACTAACTGAAGTTCATTTAGTGCTTTATCCGGGTAGCCGGAAAGTAGAGCATTGCAGTAGTCTAACCTAGAAGTGACAAAAGCATCGATTAATTTTTCTGCATCATTTTTGGACAGAAAGTTTATGATTTTTGCAATGTTACGTAGATGGAAAAAAGCTGTCCTTGAAATGGCCGTGATATGTTCTTCAAAAGAGAGATCAGTGTCCAGAGTAACGCTGAGGTCCTTCACAGTTTTATTTGAGACGACTGTACAACCATTAAGATTAATAGTCAGATTCAACAGAAGATCTCTTTGTTTCTTGGGACCTAGAACAAGCATCTCTGTTTTGTCCGAGTTTAAAAGTAGAAAGTTTGCAGCCATCCACTTCCTTATGTCTGAAACACATGCTTCTAGCAAGGGCAATTTTGGGGCTTCACCATGTTTCATTGAAATGTACACCTGTGTGTTATCCGCATAGCAGTGAAAGTTAACATTATGTTTTCGAATATCATCCCCAAGCGGTAAAATATATAGTGAAAACAATAGTGGTCCTAAAACGGAACCTTGAGGGAGACCGAAATGTACAGTTGATTCGTCAAAGGACAAACCATTCACAGAGACAAACTGATATCTTTCCGACAGATAAGATCTAAACCAGGCCAGATCTTGTCCGTGTAGACCAATTTGGGTTTCCAATCTCTCCAAAAGAATGTGGTGATCGATGGTTTCAAAAGCAGCACTTAAGGTCTAGGAGCACGAGGACAGATGCAGAGCCTCGGTCTGATGCCATTAAAAGGTAATTTACCATCTACACAAGTGCAGTCTCAGTGCTATCATGGGGTCTAAAACCAGACTGAAGCATTTCGTATACATTGTTTGTCTTCAGGAAGGCAGTGAGTTGCTGCGCAACAGCTTTTCTAACATTTTTGAGAGGAATGGAAGATTCGATATAGGCCGATAGTTTTTTATATTTTCTGGGTCAAGATTTAGCTTTTTCAAGAGAGGCTTTATTACTGCCACTTTTAGTGAGTTTGGTACACATCCGGTGGATAGAGAGCCGTTTATTATGTTCAACATAGGAGGGCAAAGCACAGGAAGCAGCTCTTTCAGTAGTTTAGTTGGAATAGGGTCCAGTATGCAGCTTGAAGGTTTAGAGGCCATGATTATTTTCATCATTGTGTCAAGAGATATATTACTAAAACACTTGAGCGTCTCTCTTGATCCTAGGTCCTGGCAGAGTTGTGCAGACTCAGGACAACTGAGCTTTGAATGAATAAGCAGATTTAAAGAGGAGTCCGTAATTTGCTTTCTAATCATAATCTTTTCCTCAAAGAAGTTCATGAATTTAACACTGCTGAAGTGAAAGCCATCCTCTCTTGTGGAATGCTGCTTTTTAGTTGGCTGAGCGACAGTATCAAAAAGGAATTTCGGATTGTTCGTATTTTCCTCAATTAAGTTGGAAAAATTGGATGATCGAGCAGCAGTAAGGGCTCTTCGGTACTGCACGGTACTGTCTTTCCAAGCTAGTCGGTAGACTTCCCGTTTGTTGTGGCGCCATTTCCGTTCCAATTTTCTGGAACCTTGCTTCAGAGCTCGGGTATTTTCTGTGTACCAGGGAGCTAGTTTCTTATGAGAAATGTTTTTAGTTTTTAGGGGTGCAACTGCATCTAGGGTATTGCGCAAGGTTAAATTGAGTTCCTCAGTTAGGTGGTTAACTGATTTTTGTCCTCTGGCGTCCTTGGGTAGACAGAGGGAATCTGGAAGGACATCAAGGAATCTTTGTGTTGTCTGTGAATTTATAGCACAACTTTTGATGTTCCTTGGTTGTGGTCTGAGCAGATTATTTGTTGTATTTGCAAACGTAATAAAATGGTGGTCCGATAGTCCAGGATTATGAGGAAAAACATTAAGATCCACAACATTTATTCCATGGGACAAAACTAGGTCCAGAGTATGACTGTGACAGTGAGTGGGTCCAGAGACATGTTGGACAAAACCCACTTATTTGGGCCCAGATTGCAGTTCCTATTGCTTCCACTAGATGTCAACAGTCTTTAGAAATTGTTTGACGTTTGTCTTTTGAGAAATTAAGAAGTAGTCCTATTCTTTCCATGTGTCACTCAGATACACTAAAGTCTTTTGGTTCATGTGGGCGCGCTCCTCGTTATTCTTCTCAGTTTATCCCGTCTTAAATTTGAGAGATTATTTACATTTTAGGGTACCTCAGGTTGGATTAGAAACGTTGTTTGAAATGTTTGGAACATGTTTACAGGTGACTTAGATACTTTCTAATCATGTTGGGCGAGTTGGAACCGGTGTATTTCTGAATCAAACACGCCAAATAAATTGACATTTTGTGGATATAAAGAAGGAATTTATCAAACAAAATGACCATTCATTGTGTCACTGAGACATTTGGGATTGCAAAAAGATGAAGATCTTCAAAGGTAAGGCATTTATAGTATTGTTATTTCTGACTTTCGTATATCGCACCTGCCTGTTTTTGTATGCGGGCGCTGTCCAAAAGATAATCGCATGGTGTGCTTTTGCCGTAAAGCCTTTTTGAAATATGACACAGCGGCTGGATTAACAATAAGTTAAGCTTTATTTTGATGTATTACACTTGTTTTTATATGAATGTTAAATAGTTATATTTCTGTAGCTGCAATTTCACTGGATGTTGTCAAATCTATCCCGGTAACGGGATTCGAGCGGGATTCGAGCTTAAGGGATCGCTCTAAGAGGAAGTTTCTACAACTTGATTGGAGTCCACCTGTGGTAAATTCAATTGATTGGACATGATTTGGAAAGCCACACATCTGTCTATATAAGTTCCCACAGTTGACAGTGCATGTCACAGCAAAAATCATGCCATGAGTTTGAAGGAATTGTCCTTAGAGCTCCAAGAGGATTGTGCCGAGGCACAGAGCAGGGAAGGGCTCCAAAACATTTCTGAGTCATTGAAGGTATCCAAGAACACAGTGGCCACCATCATTCTTAAACGGAAGACATTTGCAACCACCAACACTCTTCCTAGAGCTTGTTGCCTGGCCAAACTGAGAAATCGGGGGAGAAGGGCCTTGGTCAGGGAGGTGACCAAGAACCCGATGATCACTCTGACAGAGCTCCAGAGTTCCTCTGTGAAGATGGGAGAAACTTCTAGAAGGACAACCATCTCTGAAGCACTCCACAAATCAGACCTTTATGGTAGAGCAGCCAGATGGAAGCCACTCCTCAGTAAAAGGCACATGACAGCCCGCTTGGAGTTTGCCAAAGGGCACCGAAAGGACTCTCAGACCATCAGAAACAAGATTATCTGGTCTGTTGAAGCCAAGATTGAACTTTATTACCTGAAATCCAAGTGTCATGTCTGAAGGAAACGGTGAAGCATGGTGATGGCAGCATCATGCTGTAGGGATGTTTTTCAGTGGCAGGGACTGTGAGACTAGTCAGGATTGAAGGTAAGATTCACAGAGAAAAGTACAGAGAGATCCATGATGAAAACCTGCTCCAGAACCACACACTGGGGCAAAGGTTCACCTTCCAACAGGAGAACAACCCTAAGCACACAGCCAAGGCAACGCAGGAGTGGCTTCGGGACACATCTCTGAATGTCCTTGAGTGGCCCAGCCAGAGACAGGAATTGAAGCCGTTCCAACATCTCTGGAGACACCTGAAAACAGCTGTGGAGCGACACTCCCCATCTAATCTGACAGAGCTTGGGAGGATCAGCAGACAAGGAGAGAAACTCCCCAAATACAGGTGTGCCAAGCTTATAGCGTCATACCCAAGAAGACTCAAGGTTGTGATCGTTGCCAAAGGTGCTTCAACAAAATACTGAGTAAAGGGTCTGAATACTTATGTAAATGTGATTTAAAAAAATATTTTTATACATTTCCAAAAATTCCTAAAACCCTTTTTTGGTTTGTCATTATGGGGTACTGTATGTAGCTTGATTTGAAAACAGCAACAACAATTTCATCTATTTTATTATAAGGTTGTAATTTAACAAAACGTGGAAAAAGTCAAAAGGTCTGAATACTTCCCGAATGCACTGTAAGAGCCTTTGAACGGGGTATAGTAGTAGGTGACAGGCGCATGGTTCGGGTGTGTTAAGAACTGTAACGCTGCTGGGTTTTTCACTCAACAATTTCCCCTGTGTATCAAGAATGGTCCTCTGCCAAAAGGACATTCTGCCAACTTGAAGCAGCTATTGGAAGCAATTGAGTCAACATGGGCCAGCATCCCCGTGTAATGTTTTTAACACCTTGTACAGTCCATGCCCTGATAAATTGAGGCTGTTCTGATGGCAAAGGGGGTGTAACTAAATATTAGGAGGTTGTTAGAAGGACAACCATCTCTGAAGCACTCTACAAATCAGGCCTTTATGGTAGAGCAGCCAGACGGAAGATGTGTCGGCATCGAGTAATTGTCTCTGGCCCCCTCCCAGTTAGGGGGAGTGATGAGCTCTACAGCAGAGTCTCACAACTCAATCGCTGGTTGAAAACTGTTTTCTGCCCCTCCCAAAATATAGAATTTGTAGATAATTGGCCCTCTTTCTGGGACTCACCCACAAACAGGACCAAGCCTGACCTGCTGAGGAGTGACGGACTCCATCCTAGCTGGAGGGGTGCTCTCATCTTATCTACCAACATAGACAGGGCTCTAACTCCTCTAGCTCCACAATGAAATAGGGTGCAGGCCAGGCAGCAGGCTGTTAGCCAGCCTGCCAGCATAGTGGAGTCTGCCACTAGCACAGGCAGTGTAGTCAGCTCAGCTATCACCATTGAGACCGTGTCTGTGCCTCGACCTATGTTGGGCAAAACTAAACATGGCGGTGTTCGCCTTAGCAATCTCATTAGGATAAAGACCACCTCCATTCCTGTCATTATTGAAAGAGATCATGATACCTCACATCTCAAAATAGGGCTACTTAATGTTAGATCCCTTACTTCAAAGGCAATTATAGTCAATGAACTAATCACTGATCATAATCTTGATGTGATTGGCCTGACTGAAACATGGCTTAAGCCTGATGAATTTACTGTGTTAAATGAGGCCTCACCTCCTGGCTACACTAGTGACCATATCCCCCGTGCATCCCGCACAGGCGGAGGTGTTGCTAACATTTACGATAGCAAATTTCAATTTACAAAAAAATGACGTTTTCGTCTTTTGAGCTTCTAGTCATGAAAACTATGCAGCCTACTCAATCACTTTTTATAGCTACTGTTTACAGGCCTCCTGGGCCATATACAGCGTTTCTCACTGAGTTCCCTGAATTCCTATCGGACCTTGTAGTCATAGCAGATAATATTCTAATCTTTGGTGACTTTAATATTCACGTGGAAAAGTCCACAGACACACTCCAAAAGGCTTTCGGAGCCATCATCGACTCAGTGGGTTTTGTCCAACATGTCTCTGGACCCACTCACTGTCACAGTCATACGCTGGACCTAGTTTTGTCCCATGGAATAAATGTTGTGGATCTTAATGTTTTTCCTCATAATCCTGGACTATCGGACCACCATTTTATTACGTTTGCAATTGCAACAAATAATCTGCTCAGACCCCAACCAAGGAACATCAAAAGTCGTGCTATAAATTCACAGACAACACAAAGATTCCTTGATGTCCTTCCAGATTCCCTCTGTCTACCCAAGGACGCCAGAGGACAAAAATCAGTTAACCACCAATTTAACCTTGCGCAATACCCTAGATGCAGTTGCACCCCTAAAAACTAAAAACATTTCTCATAAGAAACTAGCTCCCTGGTACACAGAAAATACCCGAGCTCTGAAGCAAGCTTCCAGAAAATTGGAACGGAAATGGCGCCATACCAAACTGGAAGTCTTCCGACTAGCTTGGAAAGACAGTACCGTGCAGTACCGAAGAGCCCTTACTGCTGCTCGATCATCCTATTTTTCTAACTTAATTGAGGAAAATAAGAACAATCCGAAATTCCTTTTCGATACTGTCGCAAAGCTAACTAAAAAGCAGCATTCCCCAAGAGAGGATGACTTTCACTTTAGTAGTGATAAATTCATGAACTTCTTTGAGGAAAAGATTATGATTATTAGAAAGCAAATTACAGACTCTTCTTTAAATCTGCGTATTCCTTCAAAGCTCAGTTGTCCTGAGTCTGCACAACTCTGCCAGGACCTAGGATCAAGATAGACGCTCAAGTGTTTTAGTAATATATCTCTTGACACAATGATGAAAATAATCATGGCCTCTAAACCTTCAAGCTGCATACTGGACCCTATTCCAACTAAACTACTGAAAGAGCTGCTTCCTGTGCTTGGCCCTCCTATGTTGAACATAATAAACGTCTCTCTATCCACCGGATGTGTACCAAACTCACTAAAAGTGGCAGTAATAAAGCCTCTCTTTAAAAAGCCAATCCTTGACCCCAGAAAATATAAAAAACTATCGGCCTATATCGAATCTTCCATTCCTCTCAAAATTTTTAGAGAAGGCTGTTGCGCAGCAACTCACTGCCTTCCTGAAGACAAACAATGTATACGAAAGGCTTCGGTCTGGTTTTAGACCCCATCATAGCACTGAGACGGCACTTGTGAAGGTGGTAAATGACATTTTAATCGGACCGAGGCTCTGCATCTGTCCTCGTGCTCCTAGACCTTAGTGCTGCTTTTGATACCATCGATCACCACATTCTTTTGGAGAGATTGGAAACCCAAATTGGTCTACACGGACAAGTTCTGGCCTGGTTTAGATCTTATCTGTCGGAAAGATATCAGTTTGTCTCTGTGAATGGTTTGTCCTCTGACAAATCAACTGTAAATTTCGGTGTTCCACAAGGTTCCGTTTTAGGACCACTATTGTTTTCACTATATATTTTACCTCTTGGGGATGTTATTCGAAAACATAATGTTAACTTTCACTGCTATGCGGATGACACACAGCTGTACATTTCAATGAAACATGGTGAAGCCCCAAAATTGCCCTTGCTAGAAGCATGTGTTTTACATTTACATTTACATTTAAGTCATTTAGCAGACGCTCTTATCCAGAGCGACTTACAAATTGGTGCATTCACCTTATGACATCCAGTGGAACAGCCACTTTACAATAGTGCATCTAAATCTTTTAAGGGGGGGGGGGGTGAGAAGGATTACTTTATCCTATCCTAGGTATTCCTTAAAGAGGTGGGGTTTCAGGTGTCTCCGGAAGGTGGTGATTGACTCCGCTGTCCTGGCGTCGTGGGGGAGTTTGTTCCACCATTGGGGGCCAGAGCAGCGAACAGTTTTGACTGGGCTGAGCGGGAACTGTACTTCCTCAGTGGTAGGGAGGCGAGCAGGCCAGAGGTGGATGAACGCAGTGCCCTTGTTTAGGTGTAGGGCCTGATCAGAGCCTGGAGGTACTGAGGTGCCGTTCCCCTCACAGCTCCGTAGGCAAGCACCATGGTCTTGTAGCAGATGCAAGCTTCAACTGGAAGCCAGTGGAGAGAGCGGAGGAGCGGGGTGACGTGAGAGAACTTGGGAAGGTTGAACACCAGACGGGCTGCGGCGTTCTGGATGAGTTGTAGGGGTTTAATGGCACAGGCAGGAGCCCAGCCAACAGCGAGTTGCAGTAATCCAGACGGGGAGATGACAAGTGCCTGGATTAGGACCTGCGCCGCTTCCTGTGTGAGGCAGGGTCGTACTCTGCGGATGTTGTAGAGCATGAACCTACAGGAACGGGCCACCGCCTTGATGTTAGTTGAGAACGACAGGGTGTTGTCCAGGATCACGCCAAGGTTCTTAGCGCTCTGGGAGGAGGACACAATGGAGTTGTCAACCGTGATGGCGAGATCATGGAACGGGCAGTCCTTCCCCGGGAGGAAGAGCAGCTCCGTCTTGCCGAGGTTCAGCTTGAGGTGGTGATCCGTCATCCACACTGATATGTCTGCCAGACATGCAGAGATGCGATTCGCCACCTGGTCATCAGAAGGGGGAAAGGAGAAGATTAATTGTGTGTCGTCTGCATAGCAATGATAGGAGAGACCATGTGAGGTTATGACAGAGCCAAGTGACTTGGTCTATAGCGAGAATAGGAGAGGGCCTAGAACAGAGCCCTGGGGGACACCAGTGTTTCAGACATAAGGAAGTGGATGGCTGCAAACTTTCTACTTTTAAACTCGGACAAAACAGAGATGCTTGTTCTAGGTCCCAAGAAACAAAGAGATCTTCTGTTGAATCTGACTATTAATCTTAATGGTTGTACAGTCGTCTCAAATAAAACTGTGAAGGACCTCGGCGTTACTCTGGACCCTGATCTCTCTTTTGAAGAACATATCAAGACCATTTCAATGACAGCTTTTTTCCATCTACGTAACATTGCAAAAATCAGAAACTTTCTGTCCAAAAATGATGCAGAAAAATTAATCCATGCTTTTGTCACTTCTAGGTTAGACTACTGCAATGCTCTACTTTCCGGCTACCCGGATAAAGCACTAAATAAACTTCAGTTAGTGCTAAATACGGCTGCTAGAATCCTGACTAGAACCAAACAACTTGATCATATTACTCCAGTGCTAGCCTCTCTACACTGGCTTCCTGTCAAAGCAAGGGCTGATTTCAATGTTTTACTGCTAACCTACAAAGCATTACATGGGCTTGCTCCTACCTATCTCTCTGATTTGGTCCTGCCGTACATACCTACACGTACGCTACGGTCACAAGACGCAGGCCTCCTAATTGTTCCTAGAATTTCTAAGCAAACAGCTGAAGGCAGGGCTTTCTCCTATAGAGCTCCATTTTTATGGAATGGTCTGCCTACCCATGTCAGAGACGCAAACTCGGTCTCAACCTTTACGTCTTTACTGAAGACTCATCTCTTCAGTGGGTCATATGATTGAGTGTATTCTGGCCCAGGAGTGGGAAGGTGAACGGAAAGGCTCTGGAGCAACGAACCACCCTTGCTGTCTCTGCCTGGACGGTTCCCCTCTTTCCACTGGGATTCTCTGCCTCTAACCCTATTACAGGGGCTGAGTCACTGGCTTACTGGGGCTCTCTCATGCCGTCCCTGGAAGGGGTGCATCACCTGAGTGGGTTGATTCACTGATGTGGTCATCCTGTCTGGATTGGCGCCCCCCCCCCTTGGGTTGTGCCGTGACGGAGATCTTTGTGGGCTATACTCAGCCTTGTCTCAGGATGGTAAGTTGGTGGTTGAAGATATCCCTCTAGTGGTGTGGGGGCTGTGCTTTGGCAAAGTGGGTGGGGTTATATCCTTCCTGTTTGGCCCTGTCCGGGGGTGTCCTCGGATGGGGACATGCGCCGACAGAGATGGCCGCCTCGCTTCGCGTTCCTAGGAAACTATGCAGTTTTTTGTTTTTTTACGTGTTATTTCTTACATTAGTACCCCAGGTCATCTTAGGTTTCATGACATACAGTCGAGAAGAACTACTGAATATAAGATCAGCGTCAACTCACCATCAGTACGACCAAGAATATGTTTTCCGCGACGCGGATCCTGTGTTCTGCCTTACAAACAGGACAACGGAATGGATCGCATGCAGCGAACCAAGAAAACGACTCAGAAAAAGAGGGAAACGAGGCAGTATTCTGGTCAGACTACGAAAAAGGGCACATCGCGCACCACTCCCCAGCATTCTTCTTGCCAATGTCCAGTCTCTTGACAACAAGGTTGACGAAATCCGAGCAAGGGTGGCATTCCAGAGGGACATCAGAGACTGCAACGTTCTCTGCTTCACGGAAACATGGCTAACTGGAGAGACGCTATCCGATGCGGTGCAGCCAACGGGTTTCTCCACGCATCACACCGACAGAAACAAACATCTTTCTGGTAAGAAGAGTGGCGGGGGCGTATGCCTCATGACTAACGAGACATGGTGTGATGAAGGAAACATACAGGAACTCAAATCCTTCTGTTCACCTGATTTAGAATTCCTCACAATCAAATGTAGACCGCATTATCTTCCAAGAGAATTCTCTTCGATTATAATCACAGCCGTATATATCCCCCCCCAAGCAGACACATCGATGGCTCTGAACAAACTTTATTTAACTCTTTGCAAACTGGAAACCATTTATCCGGAGGCTGCATTCATTGTAGCTGGGGATTTTAACAAAGCTAATCTGAAAACAAGACTCCCTAAATTTTATCAGCATATCGATTGCGCAACCAGGGGTGGTAAAACCTTGGATCATTGTTACTCTAACTTCCGCGACGCATATAAGGCCCTGCCCCGCCCCCCTTTCGGAAAAGCTGACCACGACTCCATTTTGCTGCTCCCTGCCTACAGGCAGAAACTAAAACAAGAGGCTCCCACGCTGAGGTCTGTCCAACGCTGGTCCGACCAAGCTGACTCCACACTCCAAGACTGCTTCCATCACGTGGACTGGGACATGTTTCGTATTGCGTCAGATAAAAATATTGACGAATACGCTGATTCGGTGTGCGAGTTCATTAGAACGTGCGTCGAATATGTCGTTCCCATAGCAACGATAAAAACATTCCCTAACCAGAAACCATGGATTGATGGCAGCATTCGCATGAAACTGAAAGCGCGAACCACTGCTTTTAATCAGGGCAAGGTGTCTGGTAACATGTCCAAATATAAACAATGCAGCTATTCCCTCCGCAAGGCTATTAAACAAGCTAAGCGCCAGTACAGAGACAAAGTGGAATCTCAATTCAATGGCTCAGACACAAGAGGCATGTGGCAGGGTCTACAGTCAATCACGGACTACAAGAAGAAACCCAGCCCAGTCACGGACCAGGATGTCTTGCTCCCAGGCAGACTAAATAACTTTTTGCCCGCTTTGAGGACAATACAGTGCCACTGACACGGCCTGCAACGAAAACATGCGGTCTCTCCTTCACTGCAGCCGAGGTGAGTAAGACATTTAAACGTGTTAACCCTCGCCAGGCTGCAGGCCCAGACGGCATCCCCAGCCGCGCCCTCAGAGCATGCGCAGACCAGCTGGCCGGTGTGTTTACGGACATATTCAATCAATCCCTATACCAGTCTGCTGTTCCCACATGCTTCAAGAGGGCCACCATTGTTCCTGTTCCCACTAAGCTAAAACGACTACCGCCCGTAGCACTCACTTCCGTCATCATGAAGTTCTTTGAGAGACTAGTCAAGGACCATATCACCTCCACCCTACCTGACACCCTAGACCCACTCCAATTTGCTTACCGCCCAAATAGGTCCACAGACGATGCAATCTCAACCACACTGCACACTGCCCTAACCCACCTGGACAAGAGGAATACCTATGTGAGAATGCTGTTCATCGACTACAGCTCGGCATTCCCCCTCCTGTCTCAGCCTCCAGTATTTATGCTGCAGTAGTTTATGTGTCGGGGGGCTAGGGTCAGTTTGTTATATCTGAAGTACTTCTCCTGTCCTATTCGGTGTCCTGTGTGAATCTAAGTGTGCGTTCTCTAATTCTCTCCTTCTCGTTTCTCTCGTTCTTTCTCTCTCTCTCGAGGGACCTGAGCCCTAGGACCATGCCCCAGGACTACCTGACATGATGACTCTTTGCTGTCACCAGTCCACCTGGCCGTGCTGCTGCTCCAGTTTCAACTGTTCTGCCTTATTATTATTCGATCATGCTGGTCATTTATGAACATTTGAACATCTTGGCCATGTTCTGTTATAATCTCCACCCGGCACAGCCAGAAGAGGACTGGCCACCCCACATAGCCTGGTTCCTCTCTAGGTTTCTTCCTAGGTTTTGGCCTTTCTAGGGAGTTTTTAGCCACCTAGCCACCGTGCTTCTACACCTGCATTGCTTGCTGTTTGGGGTTTTAGGCTGGGTTTCTGTACAGCACTTTGAGATATCAGCTGATGTACGAAGGGCTATATAAATGCATTTGATTAGATTTGATTTGATTTGTTCCTAATATTTTGTACACTCAGTATATGTAAAACACAAGAACAAGTAAATCACATTTTTGACGGCACTGGGCCTTTAAAGGAATCAGGCTGGCAGGTAGGATTTAGTTCCTCCTTGCCTCTGGCCCACACTCCAGTACAGTAGGTGGCAGTAATGCACCATAACGTTGGATGGCAACCACCGATAAACCCCATGGTGGTTCATCCTTGTCATAGTTTGTAGTCGTCACAGAAGGAGGATCATGGCGGAATTGGATACCAAGTCTGAATTGAGAACAGTGTTGAGTAAAGTTGAAGATGATGAAAAGAAAACCGTAGTGTCATAGAAGGAAATTATCAAAAAGGAAATGGTAAAGATTGGAATGGATGATGGGTGTAGGTCGGATAAGGATTTGTTTCTTGTTGGGATGCGATTTTTGAGTAAGGATGTATACCTAGGGAACCCGCTTGAGGTTTCGAAGAAGGTGAAGCATATGTTGGGAAGAGTGGAAACAGAGTGACCAGGAGTGGGCTTGTTCTGGTTAATTGGGTTTCTGAAGAGGAAAGCTTTGGGAACCACAAGAATTGCAAATTCCGAAATATTATGCTTTGAACTGTGGAGTAGAGCACCAGTTATTAAACGAGTCATAGCTGTGGTGTCGTGGGAGGCCTGAACCACATGATATATGGGGAAAAGGAGGAAAGTCTGTCAGTTCTTTTGTTTCTTGATAAAGGGCACATCCCTACACGTAAAGTTAGGTTATGTAAAGTATGCAGTAACAGCAGTTGTCCATAAGCCACTACAATGCAATAACTGTAAGGGAGCTTATGCCTACCCATACCATAACCCTGCCGCAACCATGGGGCACTTTGTTCACAACGTTGACAGCAGAAAATCACTCATCCACACAACGCTATACACGCTGTCTGCCATCTGCACGGTACAGTCTAAACCGGGATTCATCCATGAAGAGCACACTTCTCTAGAGTGCCAGTGGCCATCGAAGTTGAGCATTTGCCCACTGAAGTCGGTTTCGATGCCAAACTGCATTCAGGTCAAGACCCTGGTGAGGACGATGAGCACGCAGATGAGCTTCGCTGTGAAGGTTTCTGATAGTTTGTGCAGAAATTATTCAGTTGTGCAGTCTGCGCTTGTGAGGCAGGTAGGAAGTACTGCCAAATTCTCTAATACAATGTTGGAGGCTTCTTAGGGTAGATAAATTAACATTAGATTCTCTGGCAACAGCTCTGATGGATATTCTTGCAGTCACAATCCCAATTGCACCCTCCCTCAAAACTTGACACATCTGTGGCATTGTGTTGTGTGACAAAACTGCGCATTTTGAGTGGCCTTTTATTGTCCCCAACACAAGGTGCACCTCTGTAGGATTCAGTTCCTCCCTGTCTCTGACCCTCTGTAGCGCCATGGATTATATTGTAAAAGAAGAAATTCTCACTAACAGGGGTGTAAACAAATGTGTGCACAAAATGCGAAAAATATGATTTTTGTGCGTATGCAACATTTCTTGGATATTTTATTTCAGTTCATGAAACATGGGACCAACACTTTACATGCTGCGTTTATATTTTTGTTCAGTATAATTTAAAAAATACTTTGTTATGGCAAGCCTATGTAAGTTCAAGAGTAAAAATGTGCTTAACAAGTCACAAACTACAGATGCACAATTGAAAGCACCCTGTTGGGCTCTATCACAGCTTGGTACGGCAACTGCACCGCCCGCAACCGCAAGGCTCTCCAGAGGGCTCTCCCAATGCATTACCGGTGGCAAACTACCTGCCCTCCAGGACACCTACAGAACCTGAAGTCACAAGAAGGCCAAAAAGATCATCAAGGACATCAACCACCCGAGCCACTGCCTGTTCACTCCGCAATCATCTGAGGTCAGTACAGGTGCATCAGAAGCCGAGGTCAGTACAGGTGCATCAAAGCTGGGACTGAGAGACTGAAAAACAGCTTCTATCTCAAGGCCAACAGACTGAATTAGGAAGGACGTCTGCATCTTTGTAGTGACTGAGTGTATTGATACACCATCCAAAGTGTAATTAAGAATTTCACCATGCTCAAAGGGATATTTAATGTCTGCTTTTTTGATTCATCTACCAATAAGTCAAATCAAATTCTATTGGTCACATAGACGTGGTTAGCAGATGTAATTGCGGGTGTGGCGAAATGCTTTAATGGTTGTGTAGGAGACAAGTGAGGATTGATCAAAAACATTTGTAGTTACTCCACAATAAAAGAGGGGATAACAAGTGCATGGAAAACAAGTGCTTAGAGAACACAGTGTAAGTACCCCTTATTTACAAAAAAGAGCTGCCCTGACATATAGCATATCTGTCTGCGTCCTTTAACAGTTGTCTTCTCATTAAAAAAATATGATTCAAATAATGCTTATGTTTTCAAAACTCCTAGAGAGATCGAGGGGCAATTAGAATGACCAGATCTGAACTCCTGCCTCAGTGGAGTTCACTGCACTCATCACTATCACAGCTTTTTCAATTCAGCAATTATATTAGACCTGCCTTTTTAACACTTAGCCTACAATTTCTGCAGCCCCGCAGGAATCTAATGAACATATTACCCCCATCAAAATCCGTCTGTTTAAGCTAGATAACTTTTTGCATGGTCTGAGTCTCAATCCACCGCATCCGCCGATATGGCCCTTCCGCATCTACCGTGAAAAGTGGCAGAGCTAGAGTGGTGTTGATCAAACTGGCTCTAACCAGAATAGAAAAAGGGCAAGTATATTAGAGTGTCTAGTTCGATAAACGCCTCACAATTCCTCAACTGGCATCTTCATTAAATAGTACCCGCAAAACACCAGTCTCAGAACAAGTAGTACACAGCTTTGTTTGTATGAGATCTTCAGTTTCCTGGCAATTTCTCACATGGAATAGCCTTCATTTCTCAGAACATGAATATGATGAGTTTCAGAAGAAAGTTATTTGTTTCTGGCCATTTTGAGCCTGTAATCGAGCCCACAAATTCTGATGGTCCAGAAGCTCAACTAGTCTAGGCCAGTTTAATTGCTTCTTTAATCAGAACAACAGTTTTCATTGGTGCTAACATATTTGCAAAAGGGTTTTCTAATGATCAATTAGCTAATCCAAGTTTATAATTTTAAAAAGCTAACGAAAACTGCCATTGGAACACAGGAGTGATGGTTGCTGATAATGGGCCTCTGTACAACTATGTAGATATTCCATTAAAAATATTTTGTTCCAGCTACAATAGTAATTTACAACATTAACAATGTATACACTATTTCTGTTCAATGTAATGTTATTATAATGGACAATTTTGTTTGCTGTTCTTTCAAAAACAAGGGAATTTCATGTGAGTCTTAACTTTTGAACGGTAGTGTATATACAGTTGATGTCAGAAGTTTACATACACTTATGTTGGAGTCATTAAAACTTGTTTTTCAACCACTTGTAAACGAACTAGAGTTTTGGCAAGTCAGTTAGGACATCTACTTTGTGCATGACACAAGTCATTTTTCCAACAATTGTTACAGACAGATTATTTCACTTATAGTTCACTGTTTCATAATTCCAGTGGGTCAGAAGTTTACATACACTAAGTTGACTGTGCCTTAAAACAGCCTGGAAAATTCCAGGGAATGATGTCATGGCTTTAGAAGCTTCTGATAGGCTAATTGACATAATTTGAGTCAATTGGAGGTGTAACTGTGGATATATTTTAAGGCCTATGTTCAAACTCAGTGCCTCTTTGCTTGACATCATGGGGAAATAAAAAGAAATCAGACCTCAAAAAAAATGTACACAAGTCTGGTTCATCCTTGGGAGCAATTTCCAAACTCCTGACGGTAGGTACCACGTTCATCTGTACGAATAATAGTACGCAAGTTTAAACACCGTGGGACCACGCAGCCGTCATACCGCTCCGGAAGGAGACGCGTTCTGTCTCCTAGAGATTCATGTAATTTGGTGTGAAAAGTGCAAATCAATCCCAGAACAACAGCAAAGGACCTTGTGAAGATGCTGGAGGAAACAGGTACAAAAGTATCTATATCCACAGTAAAACGATTCCTATATCGACATAACCTGAAAAGCCGCTCAGCAAGGAAGAAGCCACTGCTCCAAAACCACCATAAAAAAGCCAGTCTACTGTTTGCAACTGCACATGGGGACAAAGATCGTACTTTTTGGAGAAATGTCCTCTGGTCTGATGAAACAAAAATAGAACCGTTTGGCCATAATGACCATCATTATGTTTGGAGGAAAAAGGGGAAGGCTTGCAAGCCGAAGAACACGATCTCAACCGTAAAGCACGGGGTAACAGCATCATGTTGTGGGGGTGCTTTGCTGCAGGAGGGACTGGTGCACTTCACAAAATAGATGGCATCACGAGGAAAGACAATTCTGTGGATATGTTGAAGCAACATCTCAAGACATCAGTCAGGAAGTTAAAGCTTGGTCACAAATGGGTCTTCCAACTGGACAATGTCCCCAAGCATACTTCCAAAGTTGGCCATCACAAAGCCATGACCTCAACCCTATAGAGAATATGTGGGCAGAACTGAAAAGTGTGTGCGAGCAAGGAGGGCTACAAACCTGACTCAGTTACACAAGCTCTGTCAGGAGGAATGTGCCAAGAACTGGTAAATTAATGTTTTTATATATGTATATATATAAAACCATTAATTTACCAGGTAAGTTGACTGAGAACACATAATTTACAGTAACGATCTAAGGAATTGTTACAGGGGCGTGGATGGGGGATGTTTAGGTGGCCATGATGTTATGAGGGCCAGATTTTAGCCCCCCCCATCCAAAATACGGCACCCTGCACAGGGCAATGGGATTTTTTAAACCAGAGGAAAGAGTGCATCCTATTGGCTCCCCAACACCACTTGTAGAGTTCTGGGAGGGTTTGCCATGTCTGTGTAAAGCTGATACAAAGCGAAACATACAAACGTGTCAAATGCATAGAAAGTGAGTCTGTAAATCTTTAGGTGAGAGAGAAATAGGAAACCACAACCATGCTAATTCAACTGGAAAAAAAAAGTAGTGATCTGATAATGGTCAGTCAGCACTAAACGTACTCCATTGGGATGGAGTTGAGATCATTAAGCTACACTAAACCAATAGAAAAACAGTTTAGTGTAGAAAAACAAAAGAGGGCATAAATGTCATGTAGGCCTAAATAATTATGTGTATTCTAGAGAACGACCAATATGTATTTTTTTTCTGGTCGATACTGATAACAATTTTGGGGGTTCAAGGAGGCCAATGGCCGATATTTAATACAGATATATAATGTCAGTACATTTCAAAATGTTGATGACATCATTTCCCAGAGAAAGGCATGTATGCATTAATGCCTCAATTTTAAAATCAAACAAATGCCACTTTATGTTTACAAATCTAAATGCTAAATATCTTGAAAACTGGGTAAATCAAGAGGCCATAGCCCTACACAATACAGGTGAATGCATATTCAATAGGTGTGACGACCCTCCCACTCTGTCTGCCGTATTCTCTCTTTGTTCTTGTTTCCTTATTAGGATGCCGGTGGGCGGAGTTGGGAGGGTCGTCAGCTACATGGGAAACACCTGGGCCAGGTGTCTCCCAGGATAAATAGACCTCTTTCACATTCATGGTAGAGACTCTCTCCATGCAGACACCTTTTGTAGATTCTGTCAAGATTATGCAAGCCTAGAAACATTTCTATTTATTTATTTTACCAGGTAAATTGACTGAGAACACATTCTCATTTACGTCAACAACCTGGGGAATAGTTACAGGGGAGAGGAACGGGGATGAATGAGCCAATTGTAAGCTGGAGATGATTAGGTGACCATGATGGTATGAGGGACAGCTTGGGAATTTAGCCAGGAGACCAGGGTTAACACCCCTACTCTTACGATAAGTGCCATGGGATCTTTAATGACCACAGAGAGTCAGGACACCCATTTAACATCCCATCCAAAAGACATCACCCTACACAGGGAAGTGTCCCCAATCACTGCCCTGGGGAATTGGGATATTTTTTAGACCTGAGGAAAGAGTGCCTCCTACTGACCCTTCAATACCACTTTAAGCATCATCTGGTCTCCCATCTAGGGACCAACCAGGACCAACCCGACTTGGCTTCAGAAGCAAACCAGCAGTGGGATGCAGGGTGGTATACTGTTAAACATGATTTAAGTAAAGGCTGATTTGTAATTCATATACACAGAAAAAAATAAACTACACTTCCTATGCATATCTAACTCCCTTCATCTGTGTTAATCTGAGGAGGTTGTCCCAGCCATGTGGATGACTGAAAAAAAGGGCAGAAAAGTTTGTTTGTCACCAGAGTGGTTTAAAGCATGTTACTATTTGCCTGTGAATAACCAGACCTTCATACAAACTTGCTATGCTGAATTCTTGAAGCAAAACTGAAGATGCTGCCATATCCTGCCAGCACTCCCACAAGCGAGCCACTCTGGTGCAGAATGACGTGTGGAAGTGAGCCAGGAACGAGATGGGAGTAACAATCCAGGCTATTTGCTCTGAGACAGGCATAATAATGTAATGAAACAAGCAGGAAGCAGGTTTCAAACCCTCAACATTCTAGCCCGAAGTGCAGCACGCTATCGACTGTGCCCAAATGTCTTAATTGGGTTTGGGGCCGATTGTGACTAAAAACAAGTGGAAAGGCTGTGAATTATGCTAACAACGTTTCTAGGATGGGCTATTAGCTAAACAATAGACTATTCAACCTTTACTAAGCCAAGGTAGGTGTGAACCCCCCCTCCCCAATTTGAGCTAGGTGTGAATCCCCCCCTCCCAACTAGCAACAAATCATTTGTATTTACCTTTCCACATCTACCTACACACGGTTAATGTTCTGAAAAAAAGAAATATATATTATATATATATACTGTATATATACTGTATATATATTGCTCATGGCTTCCTAGTGGTGCAGCAGGCTATGGCACTACATCTCAGTGCAAGAGGCATTTACTACAGTCCCTGGTTCGAATACAGGGAGTATCGCATCCGGCCGTGATTGGGAGTGCCATAGGGTGGTGCAAAACATCTGGGTTTGGCTGGGGTAGGCCGTCATTGCAAATAAGAATTTGTTTTTACCTGACTTGTCTAGTTAAACAAAGGTTAGATTTAAAAAGCAACTGGTGGCAACCGCAGCACAATCAATCAATAGGAGGTGAACAGTGGCTGGTGCTGAAAATATAGCTAACTTGTAAAGCAAGTGTTGGACACCAACAGATGGAGAAAACCTACACCAGTCGAGCAATTCGTTTCAGCAATAATCTTCATTTTAATTTGACTTTACAGACAATGAGGGCTTAATTTGAGTCTATTTCTTCCAAGCCTAGACCTATATAAAATAACAGCCTAATAGAAGTAAGATTGTCAAAAATGTAGCATCCTACATCAAACAATCATTTAAAGGAAAAAAGTCTGCATGTTTGAACCTAAACAATCTAAATAATAATGCGCACATTTGTAAATCCCAAACTCTAATAGTAATTGACATTGTGGTAACAATAAAGAATGTAAACAAGATGCTGTGTTTTTATTTACAGTAGTGATTGACAACTGGAGGCATTTTGAAAACAGGCTTTCAAACACTTGTTTTTCACAAGTGTACTGTTGCACTGAAGCCCATCATGCAAATGTTTCCTATTAGCAGGACAATAGACTTTTTATAGCCCGGCTACTGTTGTGAAAATCCCTCAACTTGCAATGTACAGCAGTACAGTATTTCTTCATCAACATCTTTATGCTTTCGTTAATAAAATAACGAGAAAAAATACATTCAAATGCAGATGTTTATTTAAACTACATTTTAGTCGCACGTCCACCCAGCTCCACTACCACAGGTAAAATCTTGCAGAGATGATCAATGTATTTGTGGCATTGTTGTATCGTCAATTTCTCTAGCCGAAACATCTTGATGGCCTTGACCAGCTCATCTTTGCTTGTGGGCTTGGCAGAGTTATGGATGAATGTTTTCAGTTGATGCCAAACAACTTCGATCCGGTTTAAATCAGGAGTTGAGCAGATGCTTGGTACTCGGCTTGCTTGATTGCTCAAGGGCCACGGTTGATTTGTTTGTAAAGATGACGTCATTGAATGTCTCACCAGCTTTGATCCATGCCTGGGCCTGCAGGACACAAAGTTCTTTGTTTGTCAGACGAATCATTGGGATGAGACTACAGAACAGTAGAAAACAAGCGAACACACGGTTCTGAGAATGAAAAAATAATAATATATATAAAACATTACTTACCGAGCCTTTCCGTAATTTTTTTTTACATTTACTTAACCAGGCAAGTCAGTTAAGAACAAATTCTTATTTTCAATGACAGCCTAGGAACAGTGGGTTAGTCCACGACAGTGGGTAAGTCCACACAAGTTTCTTCAAATGTCTTTTGACTGTGATTAGAGCGATGCTATGCTATGATGCCAGCAGATTACAGATTGCCATTGCCGATTGCTCATCGTCTTCATTCATCAGTGAGTTGATGGCTTGAGCAGTCTCGCTAGAAATGAAATACAATGTAAACATATGCAGTATACAGTAAAGACCAGCAGTCGATTTTAAACATTATTCTCAGCATTATTAGGCCTACTTTAGTATTGTCGTCGACTCTACCAGTTCATTTTCCTGGGCTTTCGAGTTCGGCGTAAAACAAGCATCTGATGATAGTGCTTGCGAATACCACTGTCCATGACCAAAATCCCCAAGTCCACCAGTATTATTGAAATGTCTCCAGTAGATTTTCCATTCCTTCTGAATGCTCAATTAAATTAAGAGATCCTAATCATGGTGCTAGAGTATGCTGTACAGCATAATCAAAGTGAGGACATTCGGCGATCTGCTGTATACCTTTTGTAACCTGAAAGTCACATCTTTCCTCACCCCGCCCAAAACTCCACCATTAAGGATGATCGATTGAAACAGGATGCACCTGAACTCAAATTTGAGTCTCATAGCAAAGGGTCTGAATACTTACTGTACCCGTCAAAAGTTTGGACACACCTATTCATTCAAGTGTTTTTCTTTATTTTCTACATAGTAGAATAATAGTGAAGACATATAAACTATGAAATAACACGTGGAAAAATGTAGTAACCAAAAAAGTGTTAAAAAAATCAACATATATTTTATATTTGAGATTGTTCAGTAGCCATCCTTTGCCTTGAAAACAGATTTGCACATTTTTGGCATTCTCTCAACCAGCTTCATGAGGTAGTCACCTTCAATGAACAGGTGTGCCTTGTTGTTGAATTTCTTTCATTCTTAATGCATTTGAGCCAATCATTTGTTGTGACAAGGCAAGGGTGGTAAACAAAAAACATCCCTGTTTGGTAAAAGACCAAGTCCATATTATGGCAAAAACAGCTCAAATAAGTAAAGGGAAACAACAGTCCATCATTACTTTAAGACATGAAGGTCAGTCAATTCTGAACATTTCAAGAAGTTTGAAAGTTTATTCAAGTGCAGTCACAAAACCCATCAAGCTCTATGATGAAACTGGCTCTCATGAGGACCGCCACAGGAAAGGAAGACCCAGAGTTACCTCTGCTGCAGAGGATAAATGAATTACAGTTAGCTGTACTTCAGATTGGAGCCCAAATAAATGCTTCACAGAGTTCAAATAGCAGACACATCTCAAATGCAACTGTTCACAGGAGACTCTGTGAATCAGGCCTTCATGGTCGAATTGCTGCAAAGAAACCACTACTAAAGGACACCAAAAAAATAAGAGACTTGCTTGGGCCAAGAAACACAAACAACGGACATTAGACCTGTGGAAATCTTTCCTTTAGTTTGATGAGATTTTTGGTTCCGACCACGGTGAACGGATGATCTTCGCATGTGTGGTTCCCACCGTGAAGCATGGAGGAGGAGAAGTGATGGTGTAGGGGTGCTTTGCTGGTGGCACTGATTCCGTGATTTATTTAGTATTCAAGGCAGACTTAACCAGCATGGCTTCTGCAGCAATACGCCATTCCATCTGGTTTGCGCTAAGTTGGATTTTCACTTTTCACAGGACAATAATCCAACACACCTCCAGGCTCTGTAAGGGCTATTTGACCAAGAAGGAGAGTGATGGTGTCACGTTCTGACCTTAGTTCCTATATTTTGTCTTTGTTTTAGTATGGTCAAGGCGGGAGTTGGGGTGGGCAGTCTATGTTCTTTTTTCTATAATTTGGGATTTCTGTGTTTGGTCTGGTATGGTTCTCAATCAGAGGCAGCTGTCAATCGTTGTCCCTGATTGAGAATCATACTTAGGCAGCCTGTTTTCACCCTTAAGTTGTGGGTGATAATATTTTCTGTTTAGTGTGTGTTGCACCTGACAGAGCTGTTTCGGTTGTGCTTTTTGTTTCTTTGTAAGATGTTGTTCAGTTGAAATAAATAACATGAACAAGTACCACGCTGCGCTTTGGTCCTCACCTACTTCCTCCGACGACCGTTACAGAATCACCCACCAACCAAGGACCAAGCAGCGTGGTAACGGGCAGCGGCAGAAATCTCAAGACTCATTGACATTGTAGGAGATTCTGGACGGCAAGGGACCCTGGGCACAGGCTGGGGAATATCGCCGCCCCAAAGCAGAGCTGGAGGCAGCGAAAGCTGAGCGGAGGCAGCACGACACTGCGGCTGGGAAGAGAGGCAGCCCCAAAAATGTCTTGGGTGGGGGGCACACGGGGAGTGTGGCTAAGTCAGGTAGGAGACCTGAGCAAACTCCCCGTGCTTACCATGGAGAGAGGTGGACCGGGCAGGCACTGTGTTATGCAGTGAGGTGCATGGTGTCCCCGGTGCGTAGGCATAGCCCGGTGCGTTACATAGCAGTGCCTCGTGTCGGCCGGGCTAGAGTGGGCATCGAGCCAGGTTCCATGAAGCCGGCTCAGCGCATCTGGTCTCCAGTGCGTCTCCTCAGGCTGGGGTACATGGCACCAGCCCTACGCATGCTGTCCCCGGTTCGCCAGCACAGCCCAGTGCTGTTCGATTCAACCTCGTCGCACTGGCCTGGCTACGGGGAGCATCCAGCCAGGTAGGGTTGGGCAGGCTCGGTGCTCGAGACCTCCAGTGTACCTCCACGGTCCGGTCTATCCGGTGCCTCCTCCACGCACCAGCACGGTGGCAGCCACCCGCACCAGGCTGTCTTTCCGTCTCCTCCCTACAGGTGCTCCTGCCTGTCCAGTACTGCCAGAGTCTTCTTCCTGTCCAGCGCTGCCAGAGTCTCCCGTCTGTCCTGAGCTGCCAGAGTCTCCCGTCTGTCCTGAGCTGCCAGAGTCTCCCGTCTGTCCTGAGCTGCCAGAGTCTCCCGTCTGTCCTGAGCTGCCAGAGTCTCCCGTCTGTCCTGAGCTGCCAGAGTCTCCCGTCTGTCCTGAGCTGCCAGAGTCTCCCGTCTGTCCTGAGCTGCCAGAGTCTCCCGTCTGTCCTGAGCTGCCAGAGTCTCCCGTCTGTCCTGAGCTGCCAGAGTCTCCCGTCTGTCCTGAGCTGCCAGAGTCTCCCGTCTGTCCTGAGCTGCCAGAGTCTCCCGTCTGTCCTGAGCTGCCAGAGTCTCCCGTCTGTCCTGAGCTGCCAGAGTCTCCCGTCTGTCCTGAGCTGCCAGAGTCTCCCGTCTGTCCTGAGCTGCCAGAGTCTCCCTGTCCGTCTCTGTCCTGTCCTGAGCTGCCAGAGTCTCCCGTCTGTCCTGAGCTGCCAGAGTCTCCCGTCTGTCCTGAGCTGCCAGAGTCTCCCGTCTGTCCTGAGCTGCCAGAGTCTCCCGTCTGTCCTGAGCTGCCAGAGTCTCCCGTCTGTCCTGAGCTGCCAGAGTCTCCCGTCTGTCCTGAGCTGCCAGAGTCTCCCGTCTGTCCTGAGCTGCCAGAGTCTCCCGTCTGTCCTGAGCTGCCAGAGTCTCCCGTCTGTCCTGAGCTGCCAGAGTCGCCCGTCTGTCCTGAGCTGCCAGAGTCTCCCGTCTGTCCTGAGCTGCCAGAGTCTCCCGTCTGTCCTGAGCTGCCAGAGTCTCCCGTCTGTCCTGAGCTGCCAGAGTCGCCCGTCTGTCCTGAGCTGCCAGAGTCGCCCGTCTGTCCTGAGCTGCCAGAGTCGCCCGTCTGTCCTGAGCTGCCTGTCCTGAGCTGCCAGAGCCCGTCTGTCCTGAGCTGCCAGAGTCTCCCGTCTGTCCTGAGCTGCCAGAGTCGCCCGTCTGTCCTGAGCTGCCAGAGTCGCCCGTCTGTCCTGAGCTGCCAGAGTCGCCCGTCTGTCCTGAGCTGCCAGAGTCTCCCGTCTGTCCCGCCAGTCAGGAGCTGCCAGAGTCCGCCCATTCCACAATAATTTGTTATTTTGTTCCATAATGTCCATTACTAGTCTGTCAATTAGCTGCTTTTGCTAGCTGCCAGACTGTCCTGAGCTGCCAAGTCTCCCGTCTGTCCTGAGCTGCCAGAGTCTCCCGTCTGTCCTGAGCTGCCAGAGTCTCCCGTCTGTCCTGAGCTGCCAGAGTCTCCCGTCTGTCCTGAGCTGCCAGAGTCTCCCGTCTGTCCTGAGCTGCCAAGTCTCCCGTCTGTCCTGAGCTGCCAGAGTCTCCGTCTGTCCTGAATAAACTGGTCAAGCTGCCAGAGTCTGTCCTGAATCAATCGTCTTCAGCTGAGAGTTATTTTCCTGAGCTGCCATATATCCAATAACGTCTCCAACCTGTCCTGAGCATTCAGTTTTTGTCTATAGTCTCGTCTGGAGCTGCCAGAGCGATATCAACAGAGTCTTGCTGTCAACCAGGAAATGGCATTCTGCCAGGCCAGTGACTCATTCCCCTCCCATTCAGTCAAACATCACCGAGAGCTGCCAGAGTCTCCGTCTGTCCTGAGCTGCCAGAGTCTCCGTCTGTCCTAGCTGCCAAGGTCTGTCCTGAGCTGCCAGAGTCTCCCGTTTAAACTGCCAAACTCTTATGAGCCCAACTATAAAAAGCTGCCAGACTCCCAGCTGAACATGCATGTACTGTCTTTTCCCTAGCTGAAGTCTCCCGTCTGTCCAAGCTGCCAAGTCTTTGTTAGCTGCCAGAGTCTCCCGTCTGTCCTGAGCTGCCAGAGTCTTCTTCCAGCTGCCAGAAGATCATAGGAAATCTGAGCTGCCAGAGTCTGTCTGTCCTAAGCTGCCACAGTTGCTGTCCAAACTGCCAAGTCTCCCGTCTGTCCTGAGCTGCCAGAGTCTCCCGTCTGTCCTGAGCTGCCAGAGTCTCCCGTCTGTCCTGAGCTGCCAGAGTCTCCCGTCTGTCCTTAGCTGCCAGAGTTCGTCTGTCCTGAGCTGCCAGAGTCTCCCGTCTGTCCTGAGCTGCCAGAGTCTTTTGTCTGAGCTGCCAGATTCCCGTCTTTTTTTCTGTCCTGGTCAGAGTGAGTCCTGGCTGCCAGGTTGGTCCTGAGCACCTGGGCCTGATTGAGCTGCCAGAGTCTCCCGTCTGCTACCTGAGAGGCACTTTTGAAAGGTTGGCAGAAATGGATGTTCTGTTTGCCAAACTGATTGTCCTGAGCTCGAGGTCTGAAGCTGCCAGAGTCTCCCGTCTGTCCTGAGCTGCCAGAGTCTCCCGTCTGTCCTAGCTGCCAGAGTCTCCCGTCTGTCCTGAGCTGCCAGAGTCTCCCGTCTGTCCTGAAACAAGTCTCATTAAAGCTGCCAGAGATCCCGTCTGTCCTGAAACAAAGAGTCTCCCGTCCCTGAGCTGCCAGAGTCTTTGTTTATAGTCTGGAGCTGCCAGAGTTTTGGATCAATGTTACCTGGGTGATTCGTTCAAAGTCTATCTGGAGCATCATGGAGGCGTCTCCCGTCTGGGTGAGAGTGGCTGTCGAGCTGCCAGAGTCACCAGAGCTGGTCTTATGCCAGAGTTTTGTCCTGAGCTGCCAGAGTCTGTCCATGGAACAGAAGAAGTCCTGCAGCTCCAGAGTTCCCGTCTGTCCTGAGCTGCCAGAGTCTCCCGTCTGTCCTGAGCTGCCAGAGTCTCCCGTCTGCTGAGAAAAACATCCCGTCTTTGAGCTGCCAGAGTCTTTCTGTCCTGAGCTGCCAGGGCCCCTTATTTCTGGTAGGCCATCATTGTAAATAATAATTTGTTCTTAACTGGTTTCCCAGCTAGCACAGTGGATCTGGGCCAATCTCCCTCTGTCCTGAGCTGAGAGTCTCGTCTGGGCACTCTGTCCTGGTGAGAGTCAGACTGTCCGAGCCGATGTCATGTGGCCCTTCTGTCCAGCTGCCAGAGTCTACTCTGTCCTGAGCTGCCAGAGGTCTGTCCTGAGCTGCCAGATTCCCGGTCTGTCCTGGCTGCCAGAGTCTCCCGTCTGTCCTGAGCTGCCAGAGTCTCCCGTCTGTCCTGAGCTGCCAGAGTCTCCCGTCTGTCCTGAGCTGCCAGGTCTCCCTCTCCTGAGCTGCCAGATGATTTCCTGGGCCAGAGTCTTTATCCTGTTCAGGATACCACGGTTTACTGCCCCTTCTGGAGGATTTGGGTACCCATATAAAACATGATACATTTTTGTCAAAAGTTGCTAATATATGCAAATAAAAAATATTATCGAGCTAGAAAACGTCTGTCCTAAAGCTTTTAAAACCGTTTAAATTATGCCTCTGTCCTAAGCTGCAGAACTCTGTCCAATCTGCAGTCTCCAAAATATCGTCTGTCCTGAGCTGCCAGAGTCTCTTCTGTCCTGAAAGTCTCCTTCTGTCCTGAGCTGCCAGGTCACCTGTCCTGAGCTGCCAAACACCCTCCCCCAAACAGTCACAGCACCTGGAACAGTCTCCACGTGTTCAGCGCCAGATCTCAGCTCTGTCAGCTGCCAGGGGCTCTGTCCTGAGCTGCCAGAGTCTCCCGTCTGTCCTGAGCTGCCAGAGTCTGCCCTTCTGTCCTGAGCTGCCAGAGTCTGCCCGTCTGTCCTGAGCTGCCAGAGTCTGCCCGTCTGTCCTGAGCTGCCAGAGTCTGCCCGTCTGTCCTGAGCTGCCAGAGTCTGCCCGTCTGTCCTGAGCTGCCAGAGCCGCCCACCAGTCAGGAGCTGCCAGAGCCGCCCACCAGTCAGGAGCTGCAAGAGCCGCCCGTTCCACAATAATTCGTTATTTTGTTCCATAATGTCCATTACTAGTGTCCAATTAGCTGCTTTTGCTAGCACGTTAAGCTCACATGTCCAAAAGCTGGCGCTCGTCCAGGCGAACTCGGACGAAAACTTCAAAAATGTATATTCCAGGTCGAATAAACTGGTCAAACTAAGTAGAGAATCAATCTTCAGGATGTTATTTTCATATATATCCAATAACATTCCAACCGGAGCATTCGTTTTTGTCTATAGTCATGGCAGGCGATATCAACAGAAAATTGCGCAACCAGGAAATGGCATTCTGCCAGGCCAGTGACTCATTCCCCTCCCATTCAGTCAAACATCACACTAGAGGCTTCATTCCACGTTCTACTGACTGTTGACATCTAGTGGAAGGCGTAGGAAGTGTTTAAACTACAAACTATTATGACCCAACCAGGTCATTTACAAGTCCATGCTAGGTAAAGCTCCGCCTTATCTCAGTTCACTGGTCACGATGGCAACACCCATCCGTAGCACGCGCTCCAGCAGGTGTATCTCACTGATCATTAAAGCCAACAGCTCATTTGGGTTTCCAGTACTCTGCTGCCTGTGACTGGAACGACTCAAAAAGATAGTTGGAGACTTTTATCTCCCTCACCAACTTCAAACATCAGCTAACCGAGCGCTGCAGCTGTACATAGTCTATAGGTAAATAGCTGACCCTTTTTCACCTACCTCATTCCCATACTGTTTTTATACTGTTTTTATTTATTTACTTTTCTGCTCTTTTGCACACCAATATCTCTACCTGTACATGCCCATCTGATCATTTATCACTCCAGTGTTAAGCAAAATTGTATTATTTGCCTACCTCTCATGCCTTTGCACACATTGTAAAACATGCATACTGTTTATTGTCAATTGTTTACTGATGTGTAACTCTGTGTTGTCTGTTCACACTGCTATGTTATCTTGGCCAGGTCACATGCAAATGAGAACTTGTTCTCAACATTTGGTGAAATAAAAAAATTAAAATAAAAAAATAAAAACTTTGAGACGATGAACATGCATACTGTGAAACAGCTACAATATTTGTTAGAAGGTAAGAGGTTCTTCCACATAGATCATAGGAAATCTGTAATGCTGTAATAAGCTCACACAGTTGCTGTCACAAACTCCAACCTCAACACACTTGTCACTGACTAGTTGGATATTAATTTCCAACTGAGCAAAACATTTCTGTACTTACAGCATTCTCTTTTTTGCCCGTTTTGTGCTTGGCAGACATTATTTTTTCCTTGGTCATGTGAGTTGGCCCAGGTTGGCCCACACCTGGGCCTGATTGACTAACGAGCTACCTGAGGGCACTTTTGAAAGGTTGGCAGAAATGGATGTTCTGTTTGAAACTGATTGTGAGTCGGGTGAAGATGAGAGTATAGGGTGAGTACGAGTGTGCTACAGTCGTGAAGAAAAAATGAAACAAAATCATTAAAGTTGTGATGGAAACAATGAAATCCCTAGATTTGTTTATAGTCGGAGTGAGGATTTTGGATCAATGTTACCTGGGTGATTCGTTCCAAATTATAAGGAGCATCATGGAGGCGATGGGTGAAGTGGCGTTGGTGAGAGTCACAAGAGCTGGTCTTATTCAGATTTTTTGTGTGTCCATGGAACAGAAGAAGCATGCTTTGTTCCTCAAACATGATTTAGAAAAAACATGTTTTGTGTATAGATTTCCGAAGCAGGGCCCCTTATTTCTGGTAGGCCATCATTGTAAATAATAATTTGTTCTTAACTGGTTTCCCAGCTAGCACAGTGGATCTGGGCCCAATTCCCGCTGAGAGTCGGGGCACTCGAGTGAGAGTCAGACTCGGCCGATGTCATGTGGCCCTTCGGCAGTATTACTTACGGCTAGGATGCGAGGATTGAGCTTGGTCTGATTCCGGTGTGAGTTATCTGGCCCAATCGGGCTGATTGGGTCTACTCTCTGGCAGATGATTTCACGGGCCGCTTTATATAATTAACATTCAATTATTTATTTTTTCATATTTTCTTTTTGTTTGTGATCAAAAATAATTGTATTTAAATGTTAGTTGTATTTTAAGAGTCCTATGTAGTTGTATTTAAGTATTTTGATACTTTGTGCACGGCAGTTGATAACCATTAAAATCTTTGTGGCTGGAGCCTCCCGAGTGATGCAATGTTCTGAGACACTGCATGGTCGTGCAAACTGCGTTGCTACAGATGTTGTTTCGAGACCCGTGCTGGCCGCGCCCAGGATACCCATGAGGCGATGCATAATTGGGAGGGGAGGGTTTGGCTAGCCGGGATGTCCTTGTCCCATCGTGATGTAGCGACTCCTGCACATGCACGCTGACACGGTCACCGTATGGTGTTTACTCCAACACAAAATGTATTTTTTTGTGGATGGGTATAATTTGTATGTATAAAATGTATAATGGTAATTTTGTATACATTTAATTAAATTAACATCTGGCCACTTCTTGGGGGATTCTGGTAAGATGCCGGCAAATTTGGCTGAATTCCGGTCGACGGAAACGGCCCGATGTTCTTGGGTCGATACTGGACTGTCATTCCTTTTGATTCCGGACCGATTCAATCAGTTAGCCCCCGGAAGAGGGCTGCTTCGGGGCCTATTCCTCATTGCTAGCTGGGTTGCCTAGTTAAATAAAAATATTTTTAAAAACACTTACGCAAATGATTCTGAATCAAGATAAATGAAGGAATCGGTCTTATCAAACAGGTCTTACACTAAAATGGCATTATCATTTTCACAATTTCACAGCATTACTTCAACCTCAGTGTGGAAATATACACTGAGTGTACAAAACATTAGAACTTTCCATGACAGACTGACCAGGTGAAAGCTATGATCCCTTATTGATCCCACCTGTTAAATCCAATTCAAAAAGTGTATATGAAGGGGGAGGGGACACGTAAAAATATTTTTAAGCCTTGAGTCAATTGAGACACGGATTTTGTATTTCTAAAGTACCATTCAGAGGGTGAATGGGCAAGGGAAAGTATTCAGACCACTTCCCTTTTTCCACATTTAGTTAAGTTACAGACGTATTCTAAAATGGATTAAACAAATAAATAATCCTCATCAATCTACATGCAATTCCCCATGGGGACAAAGTGAAAACAGGTTTTTAGAAGTGTCTGCAATTTTTTTTTTTTATAAAACACTGATACCTTATTTTACATACAGTGCCAGTCAAAAGTTTGGACACCTATTCATTCAAGGGTTTTCCTTTATTTTTAATATTTTCCACATTGTAGAATAATACTAAAGACATAACAACTATGAAATAACACATATGGAATCAGGTAGTAACCAAAAAGTGTTAAGCAAATCAAAATACATTTTATATTTGACATTTTTCAAAGTAGCCACCCTTTGTCTTGATGACAACTTTGCACACTATAGGCATTGTCTCAACCATCTCCACCTGGAATGCTTTTACAACAGTGTTGAAGGAGTTCCCACATATGTGTCCCGTTTCAGGAAACTGCAGTTGAAGTCAGAAGTGTACATACGTGCAGTCATTAAAACTTGTTTTTCAACCACTCCACAAATTCCTTGTTAACAAATTATAGTTTTGACAAGTCGGTTAGGACATCTACTTTGTGAATGACAAGTAATTTTTCCAAGAATTGTTTACAGACAGATTATTTCACTGTATCACAGTGGGTGAAGTTTAGATACAAAGTTGACTGTGCCTTTAAACAGCTTGGTGCGCGATGTGCCCGTCGACGGAGCCTGTCCAGAAGACCGCTTCATCTGCCCCTTCTGTGGCGCCTTTGTTTTGCATTGCCGGCTGCGATCCATTGTCCTGGGTGGTGGGCCAAACATAGGATCCGCTTCGGGAGTCGTATTCCTGGTCGTAATGTTGGTGAGTTGACATTGCTCTTATATCAAATAGTTCCTCCCGACTGTATGTAATAAAACCTAAGATTAATCTTTACTACACTGCTCACTGTTTATCACATGACCTCACATGTGAATCCTTAAAGAGATCGGTGGGGCTGGCAGAAGAGGATGTGAAAAATGCTGATTGGGTGTAGACAAAGGAGAACTCTCCAGTAGGTAATAATACATTCAAGAGGCCATTTCCTCAAAAGTGAGTTTACAAGTTCCATCAACTTTCAGAGCAGAATAACTTTTGCATTCTCCCTCAAATGCAAAAATATACCATTTTGTAGCTCTGAGTCTCAACTTTTAGAACGATCGTTAAGACACTGACAGCTTACAGACGGTAGGCAATTAATAAGGTCACAGTTATAAAAACTTAGGACACTAAAGAGGCCTTTCTACTGACTCTGAAAAATACCAAAAGAAAGATTCCCTGGGTCCCTGCTCATCTGCGTGAACGTGCCTTAGGCATGCTGCAAGGAGGCATGAGGACTACAGATGTGACCAGGACAATACATTGCAATGTCCGTACTGTGAGACGCCTAAGACAGCGCTACAGGGAAACAGAACGAACAGCTGATCGTCCTTGCAGTGGCAGACCACGTGTAACAACACCTGTACAGGATCGGTACATCTGAACATCACACCTGTGGGACAGGTACAGGATGGCAACAACTGCCCAAGTCACACCAGGAAAGCACAATCCATCCATCAGTGCTCAGACTGTCCACAATAGGCTGAGAGAGGCTGGACTGAGGGCTTGTAGGCCTGTTGTAAGGCAGGTCCTCACCAGACATCACCGGCAACGTCTCCTATGGGCACGAACCCACCGTCGCTGGACCAGACAGGACTGGCAAAAAGTTATCTTCACTGACAAGTGATTGTTTTGTCTCACCAAGGGTGACGGTCAGATTCGCGTTTATCGTCGAATAAATTAGCGTTACACAGAGGCCTGTACACTGGAGCGGGATCGATTTGTAGGTGGAAGGTCCGTCATGGTCTGGTGCGGTGTGTCACAGCATTATCGGACTGAGCTTGTTGCCATTGCAGGCATTCTCAACACTGTGCATTACAGGGAAGATATTCTCCTCCCTCATGTGGTACCCTTCCTGCTGGCTCATCCTGACATGAAACTCCAGCATGGCAATGCCACCAGCCATACTACTCGTTCTGTGAGTGATTTCCTGCAAGACAGGAATGTCAGTGTTCTGCCATGGCCAGCGAAGAGCCTGGATCTCAATCCCATTGAACACGATCGGAGGGTGAGGGCTAGCGCCATTCCCCGAGAAATTTCTGGGAACTTGCAGGTTCCTTGGTGGGAGAGTGGGGTAACATCTCACTGGCAAATCTATTGCAGTCCATGAGGAGGAGATGCACTGCAGTACTTAATGCAGCTGGTTGCCACACCAGATACTGACTGTTACTTTTGATTTTGAACCTTCCCCCATTTGTTCAGGGACACATTATTCAATTTCTGTTAGTCACATGTCTGTGGAACTTGTTCAGTTTATTTCTCAGTTGTTGAATCTTGTTTATGTTCATACAAATATTTACACATGTTAATTAAGTTCGCTGAAAATAAACGCAGTTGACAGTGAGAGGACATTTTTCTTTGCTGAGTTTATAAGGGAGAGCAAAGTGACATTAACCCCCCTTTAAATGGTTGAAGACCCTAAACCAGTGAGTGGGATGCCGGGATTCTGCCGGTACCACGCCAAATGTGAAAACAGGTTCCTTTGATCACATCTTGCACACAATCTTAAATAAAGGTCACTGCAAACTAAAGCTAAACAACAAAATGTACACAAGGGCTTGTACTCCAGCAGGAAAACATGTATGATGGGCAACGTAACATACAGTACATGGATATAGTCCTACCATACAGATATCTGCCTCCTCTTAAGTTGATGTCAAAATACACTCTTCGAAAAAAAGGGTTCCAAAAGGGATATTTGTCTGTTGCCATAGGAAAACCCTTATTGGTTCCAGGTAGGACTCTCTGTGGAAAGGGTTCTACCTGGAACCTAAAAGGGTTCATCAAATAATTATCCTATGGGGACAGGTGAATAACCCTTTTAGGCTCTAGATAAAATAAATGTGCCTGAAGGAAGAACTTGAATTTACTACCACAAATGGCATACTTTACAGCATTATAAGACAGTGAAAAGGATTACTTACCCTTACTTACCCTATCCTAGGTATTCCTAGGATTGTGGATAAACATATACCAGCACTTGAAACTAAGTTCTGTATTAGTTGAGAACTATAATGCAGCACCTTTTCATTCAGCCAAGGTGACCTTTGCAAAGGAGATACTGAGAGACATACAACAAATGAAGATGCACCTCCACAAAGGTCACTGGCTTCTCTCAAAAGGACATCACAGAGATGGATCTGACAGACACCATGTGAATAACAATGACACAGAATTGTCTTTAAGCAGTGTAGCGATAGCCAAATGGGCTAAGTATTTGGGTGTATTGTGGTGTTGTGGACTAAATGCTATCCCGACAGTATTTTCGTCGTTGATCTTTTTTTGGAAGAATGAGTTATGTTTACTGCGATTTCATTGAACAGCATGTTGAACTCAAGCATAATAACTGCCGAAATTCTAACAAAAATGTGGTCATGTTTTGTGTATCAATTGTTCATAAACTGTGGGGAATTCTTCAGAGTCATACCTTCCTCTATTATGTGAAATGCAGTAATCATGTCATTAGAAACCCTGGGCTTATTGGTCTGTTTGAATTAATTGTTTGTGTGTTCCGATTGGTTGCAGGTATGTCTCTGGACAAAGCACCTCTGCCCAGTTACATGACAACAGGCATCTCTGCAAGTATACTCTAAGTCTTAATTTATCCTAAAGTGAGGCTATACCTGGGAAATGATAAAAAAAATATTAATAACAATGCTAATTAAAAAATAAATAAAGCTGCCCTGTGTTTATTAAGACGTGTCAGAGGACAAGATTAGCTCAAGTGTTGCCTGTGTTTTTAGCCTGTGTTGCTATTCGTATGAAAAGCCTTCACATACATCAGTAGAGATGGCGAGACCATGAGTGACAAGGGGATGACTTCTTGGGTTAGACAGCCACACAGGTCCTAACGTGTAACTTTGACTGCAGGGATTTCAGAGGTCAGAAACAGTCTTGCTTGATTTATGCTTGTCCCTTGGGCATGTCTTTTATAAAGGGAGAATGGAAGTGGTTTGATTGTCAATGAGTATTTAGAATAGAAAATAGAAGTGAATACAAATTCTTAGAAAATTAAAGTGCTTTATTGTTGAGAAACTGTTTATTCATAGGATTAGTGTAAAATTAATGTTATTGACTAGAACAGGGGTTATGGGTGTAGTTTGGTTGCCATTGAGAATTTAGAATTGAAAATGGAATACATAACATGGTCATACCATGGATCACTTAGCTATTTGATTTGGAATTTTAGAACCATTGTAAGTATAACACATTTTTGGGATAGCATATTGAATTTGCCGTTACCTCTTATATAGCCCATAGAAACACATTGAATAACACATTCATAAATGGCAAAACAAACAGTCAAAAAATAATAAGGTTTTGAAGTGTCTGTCCTATATCTAGGAGATATAAGACAGCGCAGCAAACATTTATTTATTTTTTGGACACATGTTTAACCCCTTTTTTTGTTGGCACAGAACTTCTCCCATACTTCCATTCGATTTTGAAACAGGTACCGGGTTACCTTCAGACTAGGTTTTCTTT
Organism: Oncorhynchus keta; assembly: GCF_023373465.1. Lineage (NCBI taxonomy): Eukaryota > Metazoa > Chordata > Actinopteri > Salmoniformes > Salmonidae > Oncorhynchus > Oncorhynchus keta. Next base: position 46,943,892 of record NC_068450.1, read on the forward strand.
ATTTTTACTATTTCCTACATTCTAGAATAATAGTTTTGAATAACATACTTTTGTATTAGCTTAGAATATTAGCCTGGGGGCTCCTGAGTGGTGCAGCATCTCAGTGCTAGAGGCGTCATTACAGACCCTGGTTTGATTCTAGGCTGTATCCCAACCGGCCGTGACTGGGAGTCCCATAGGGCGGCGCACAATTGGCCCGGGTTAGGGTTTGGCTGGTTGTCATGACTGGCCTGTGAGGATCAGGTTGCCGCAGATTGCAGGTCTACAGGGGCATCCCCCACTCCCACACAGGGGGAGAGGTATAGAAGAATGTTATGACACCTCACACCCATTGAAAATCTGAAGGCAGCAGACAAATCCTTGGTCCTGTTAGTGTTTGGGACTGGAATGTCTTTGTGTGGGCCTTGTGGAGAATCTACCTCAGAACTGTAACATGCAATAAATGGACTTTGGGGCAATATATGTAATCGGCCAAAATAGTGGTAACAATGATAGATGTAATATGAAAATTAATGTCGTTATTATTATCATTAAAAGTGAAATAACGACGTTGTAACGAAAACATTGTAACTTGAAGAGTTTTCATAACATGTATATGATGTTTACATACTGTGCATTTGGTAGAAAATATCCAGATCAAATATATTTTTTTTGTAAAGATGAACTGTGAATTTAGTTGTCTAAACTAGATCAGGGTAAAATCCTGATACCTTGCCTTGTAACGAGCTACGTCCGCAGGGAACCCAGAGAGTATGCCATAAAGACGGAAACTCCCCTTTGCGACCTGAGGGTATAAAACTTGAGTTCAGAATTTACATACAGACTAAAAGGGACCACAGCTTGATCTAAAATAAGTTGCGACCCAACAAACGCAACATGAGGTCAAAGGAACCTCTTAACAATCAAGGCTATGGTTGATTACTGTATCTAAGAAGGTGTATTCAAGAACCAGACAGTTATTCTCTTCAAATCATCGGTTGTCCACAAGCTGGGAGTGTCGAGATAGCTGATTAGCCTTCTGATATGACTACTCTCAGAATATCTACCTGGTAACGAAGGAGACGCTGCCATTGAAAGAAAATTTGTCAGCCAAACCTTTTCCATTAAGCGGAACTTGGTCCAAGAGATACCGAACGGAGACCTACATTCATTATAATTCTGACCCAGTAAATAAACAAATCAACTCAATTGGTGTGGTATGGAATGATTTAGTGAGAACCGGGTTTGTGCAGATGTACGAATTATGCGACGTTCAGACTGAGACTTAAGAGGAAATTAATTCATTAGCGACTGTTATGAAATTAATATTCTGATCATCTTTGAGTTAATTTGGGAAACGGTAACTCAATAAACAAACTTTCCCATGGTGCCCCAGGTTACTGAGTTAATGGTTGCCTGATTAACTTGCCCTCTAAATACACCTCTGCTGTTTTCAACCAAGATCTCAGCGATCACTGCCTCATTGACTGCATCCGTAAGGGGTCAGCGGTCAAACGACCTCCACTCTTCACTGTCAAACGCTCCCTGAAACACTTCAGCGAGCAGGCCTTTCTAATCGACCTGGCCAGGGTATTCTGGAAGGATATTGATCTCATCCCGTCAGTAGAGGATGCCTGGTTTTTATAAATGCCTTCCTCGCCATCTTAAATAAGCATGCCCCATTCAATAAATTTAGAACCAGGAATAGATATAGCCCTTGGTTCTCTCCAGATCTTACTGCCCTTAACCAACACAAAAACATCATATGGTGTTCTGCATTAGCAACGAACAGCCCCTGTGATATGCAACTTTTCAGGAAATCTAGAAACAAATATACAGAGGCAGTTCGAAAAACCAAGGTTAGCTTCAAGCAGAAATTTGCTTCCTGCAACACAAATTCAAAAAAGTTCTGGGACAATGTAAAGTCCATGGAGAATAAGAACACCTCCTCCCAGCTGCCCACTGCACTGTGTATAGGAAACACTGTCACCACCGATAAATCCACTTTAATTGAGAATTTCAATAAGCATTTTTCTACGGCTGGCCAATGCTTTCCACCTGGCTACCCCTACCCCGGTCAACAGCACTGCCCCCCCCCACAGCAACTCGCCCAAGCCTTCCCCATTTCTCCTTCTCCCAAATCCAGTGAGCTGATGTTCCAAAAGAGCTGCAAAATCTGGACCTCTACAAATCAGCCGGGCTAGACAATCTGGACCCTTTCTAAAATGATCTGCCGAAATTGTTGCAACCCCTATTACTAGCCTGTTCAACCTATCATTCGTGTCATCTGATATTCCCAAAGATTGGAAAGCAGCTGCGGTCATCCCCCTCTTCAAAGGGGGACACACTCTTGACCCAAACTGCTACGGACCTATATCTATTCTACCCTGCCTTTCTAAGGTCTTCGAAAGCCAAGTCAACAAACAGATTACCGACCATTTCGAATCCCACCATACCTTCTCCACTATACAATCTGGTTTCATAGCTGGTCATGGGTGCACCTCAGCCACGCTTAAGGTCATAAACAATATCTTAACCGCCATCGATAAGAAACAATACTGTGCAGACGTTTACATTGCCCTGGCCAAGGCTTTCTACTCTTGTCAATCACCACATCCTCATTGGCAGACTCGATAGCCTTGGTTTCTCAAATGATTGTCTCACCTGGTTCACCAACTACTTCCCTGATAGAGTTCAGTATGTCAAATGTGGCAATCTCTAAGGGGGTACCACAGGGTTAAATTCTTGGACCAACTCTCTACTACTCTGTATACATCAATGATGTCGCTCTTGCTGCTGGTGAGTCTCTGATCCTCTGATCCTCTGATCTCTATGCAGACAACACCATTCTGTATACTTCTGGCCCTTTGGACACTGTGTAAACAACCCTCCAGACGAGCTTCAATGCCATACAACTCTCCTTCTGTGGCCTCCAATTGCTCTTAAATACAAGTAAAACTAAATGCATGCTCGTCAACCGATCGCTGCCTGCACCTGCCCGCCCGTCCAACATCACTACTCTGGAAGGTTCTGACTTAGAATATGTGGACAACTACAAATACTTAGGTGTCTGGTATGACTGCAAACTCTCCTTCCAGACTCACATCAAACATCTACAATCCAAAGTTAAATCTATAATTACTTTCCTATTTCGCAACAAAGCATCATTCACTCATGCTGCCAAACATACCCTTGTAAAACTGATCATCCTACCGATCCTCGACTTCGGCGATGTCATTTACGAAATAGCCTCCGATACCCTACTCAATAAATTGGATGCAGTCTATCACAGTGCCATCCATTTTGTCACCAAAGCCCGAGACACTAACTACCACTGAGACCTGTATGCTCTCGTTGGCTGGCCCTCGCTTCATACTCGTCGCCAAACCCACTGGCTCCAGGGCATCTACAAAACCCTGCTAGGTAAAGTACCCCCTTATCTCAGCTCGCTGGTCACCATAGCAGCACCCACCTTTAGCACGTGCTCCAGCAGATATATCTCTCTGGTCACCCCCAAAACCAATTCTTCCTTTGCCTCCTCTCCTTCCAGTTCTCTGCTGCCAATGACTGGAATGAACTACAAACATCTCTTAAACTGGAAACACTTATCTCCCTCACTAGCTTTAAGCACCAGCTGTCAGAGCAGTTCACAGATTACTGCACCTGTACGTAGCCCATCCCCAAACAACTACCTCTCCCCCTACTGTATTTATCTATTAATTTTGCTCCTTTGCAAAATTATTATTATTTCTATCTCTACTTTGCACATTTTTCCACTGCAAATCTACCATTCCAGTGTTTACTTGCTATATTGTATTTACTTCGCCAACATGGCCTTTTTTGCCTTTACCTCCCTTATCTCACCTCATTTGCTCACATCGTATATAGACTTATTTTTCTACTGTATTATTTACTGTATATTTGTTTTACTCCATGTGTAACCCTGTGTTGTTGTAACATTTAAAAATGTAAAAATGAATTTAATCATGTAATTATCAACACAGTTACTTTTTCGATGAATAGCAGTCATCACCTTAATGATACAACATCACGACATATTTGGCACCCCCGTGCTAGGAATCTGAGATAAAACTAGGCCTCACTGTTGAGTTCAGTCTATAGAAATTGTGAAGCAAAATACTTATACACAATAGCTATAAGCCGGATTATTGTTGAGAGTGGCGTGTGTGGGTTTTTTCTCACCCAGATACTATTGGGGAGAGATTTCCCCATGCGTTGTATATCATAAAAAAATCAGTGTGTAGTGGATTTACTGAACGCTACGAGCTCGGGCATATGTACCAGCCGATGCAGGCATTCTGAGAATAATAGTAGTTGGGCCCTACGTAGTCTTATTTCTGTCTATCACGTTCAGGAGCGAGTAGACTCGCAGCACTGCTTTCAGGTTAATGAAAGTTGAATTCCCAAATAGCCTATACAGGTTTGATTTATCATTCAAATTGATGAATCAATAAAATGTGCATTTGCAAGTTCATTATTAGCCCAACTCCCACATTACTGATCCAGCATTGATGATTCCTTGACGTTTATAAACTGATTTCAATCGTGTTTGCAACTTCCAACTCAAAACCCAAACTTTACATGAATTGAAATAACTGATCATCATAATAATGAGCAAGCTATAAAATGGGTTGCCACCCATTCCCCCGCTAATAAGTGAACCCTCACCCACAGAAAGATTGATCGCTGACCACAGCAGCGATGCAAATCCTAACTATGCAGAGAGTTAGATGTCGATGCCATAAGCAAAGAAAATTCTGAAATTGCGACAGAGGAAGTTCAAAATAGACCAGCAGGCACAAGCCTTGTGAAGGTTCTCTCCAGTTTAGCCCTAAACTATGCCCACCAGCAGAGATGGACAGTGGTCCAATACCTCTGTGCCCAGCAGAGGCATGAGCGGGAAGCTGTGGAGTTGAAGGGACAGATGGAGAGTACCAGGAAGTTGACTATAAAAGCCAACAAAGACAAGATACAGCTTGCTAGGAACTGTGTTTGATAACAGATCAATTGAAATATCTGGCTAACAATTATGACAAAGGACGTGAACAAACTCTTGACCAATCCGTATTCTGCAGGAACAACTCGATGTGGCCAAACATAAATATGATGAAGTCCACGCAGAACTAGATGAAACTGTCAACTAGCTAAAAATAGGGGCAAGCAACTTGAACAGTTTGAATGAAAACAATCAAAGCAATAATGTTCTATTCCAAAAGCTGCAGACCAAAGATGATCAGTTAAAGAACACAATGACCAAGTTGGATGGCAAACAGCAGAACTCCTTGAAGTCACAGATTTAATGAAGGATGAGAAAACCAGGTGCAAAATGAGGACATCTCATCACTGGATGTCTTGCTCCACACTCGAGACCTCTCCCTGCAAACCATGACAGATAAGTATGAGGCCGAACGGAGCAAGTGCAACACCTACGTGTCTAAGATAAACATCCTCAACTTCCAGGTGGATTCTGCGATGCAGCAGAATAACACCCTTAGGAATCATCTGGAGGAACAGCAGAACATTCACGTGAAATCGCAAGACTACCAAACCAAGCAACCTAGCTCACAACTGGAGCTCAGGGAACGAGGGAATGTAGACGACAGGAGATTTCAGACTTCACCTTTCTTAGGGGTCGTTTAGTCTCTTCATCTTGACCATTCGGCCCATTTTGAAATGGCGCCTCCTCGCCAACTCAACCAAAGCTTGGTTTTTCCTCTTGGCCTTTCGGCCAACAATTCCCCACACGTGGGTGTAGATGCTCCCCGCGCACTTGGAGGGGATCGACTTGACAAAATCGTAAAAAACTTCTGAATCTTTGACCCAGTTCCAGGAAAGCCAAACAACACTTAGACATTCTTAGCAGACATAGAGGACATCTTGGATGGCTACTCTAACGCTAAAAATACAGACAGACTTCACCTTTTGAAGTGAACGTCCAACAGACACGTGACAAGGTTTATCAGTCTACAACAGCAACACGTGCAAAACGACTGCGTTAAACTTGCCACGGCTTTGAAAATAGAATTCAGTGGTTCTGCGACTCACCAGCTTGGAATGAACACCCACAAGCCTACTATCATAGGCTTTGTTCAGCTTACTTTGGCATGCTCACTGAAACAGGATTGGAATAGCTATTGCCATTCAAACAAATGTTTTTGTCGAACATGTATCCCAACTACTTGGGCCCTACTGCCCACCTCGGCACTTCGAAATCTTGCGAGCACAGCTTTTGAAGCATCAAACACAAGCCGGACTAAGAGTGCGGACAGTTCGGTTTTCGAGCTTGAGCGGGAACAGTCACTCCAATTGGAAGGTGTGGCATCAGGGACGGGTGCGGTAAAGATTACGCACAAAGGGGGTGGCTATAGCGTAACCACCATACTAAGAACACCAAAGTAAAGAAAGCTATGATGAAAAATATGTACTGCAGGGGAAGAAATTTGAGAAAGGACAAGGACAAGTCATCATGACTAGGCGTAAAATCGTTGGAGACCGAGTCCTCTGAAATTCACACCATTTGCGAGGATGTCAACATTCCCATTACCCCCGCCCACACTCAAATCCCTATCCAGGGACAGCTCGTTCCAGACACAAGCCCGCAGGTTTTGTCTACAGACTTTGATACAGATATGGAGACACACAAGGTAAGCAGCGTTGCAACAGATAGACGACCCACTGGGCACGAAGGTGGGTTATCTGTCTTGAAAATCGACACATAACAAACCGCTCTGTTCTTCCAACCCACTCCACTTTGTTGGGGATATGACGAGAAATATCAACTGGAATATCAACTTAAAGCAGGTTTTTTTTACTGTTTGACCTGTGATGCTCTGATAGATTCGGATTCAAGTTGTTCCCTTTTATCTGAAATTTTACTGGATGAACACGAAAGGGCAGTGGACCCAGCAAAACATTGGTTGAAAACGGAACGTTGTGACACAAAACTTTGTGGTTTCACTCATGCTACCTCGCCTCTAACCAAGCGTCTCCTATTTAAACTGAACTTCAGAAGCGTGTCACTGATCCTCCCTGTGTACGTGACTAGCATTGACACCGAACGGATGCTGATTGGGATATATTTAATTGACCGTTTGGTACCACTAATGGATTGGAAAACCAACCAAGTCTGGTCACAAATAACTATGCCAGCTATGTTGATTTCACCACATTTTTCAAAGGCTACATGCCATACATTGTGCAGCGACGTGGGTTTGATATCAGCAACTGACGCAACCCCGGTGAACTTGGTCATGAGTCCGCCATTGGTGGCAAATGACAAGGTCACAAATTCAACTCGGAACTTAACTTAACACGAGGGTTTCTTGTGTGGCTTGGGTGATTTACCAGCCGACACATAGCGCCTTCCTCTGATAGGTGGTGTGTGCCTAAACAGCACTATGGTTGAGGATGCCATACTGTCATCCTGGTCAGAAAAATCTGCAATCAGTTTGGAAATGTCCAACGCAATTTAGAAAACGGTCAACTGCCGTCCCTTTGTTTCCCGAAAACATTAAGATTTCCACTGGGAACTACTCCCCAGGCAACACTAATCGTTATAGGGGTGTGTGCGCTATCACTCCGCATTGGAACCAAAGAAGTGTTGCGAATCGCCCTTATAGAGTCGATACCATACACCAGTTCTTTGGTCCTTGGCACAGCCAGACCAACGTGCCTTGTCTTTCAACCCGAATGCGAATGGCATCCGGGCAGACTATTCCTGAAGCATGCAAGGTGATAACTGAGTCCGCCATGGTGATTCAGCCAAGAACCACAAAAGTTTCTGTAAGACTGAAACTGGCGCCCGGCTACCAGATGTATGGCACCACTGCGTTCGTCTAAAACTCTCTGCGACTACTCGACTTGGGGCTAACTATCAATGGTAACCCACTGATGGAACAAAATGCTAGATTCACTTACCTTCTGGTACCTATTCTGACTCAATCGGACATCCATTCCTTGGCACACTCAGCTAGGAACATTGATTGATTACTCCTTCCATGATTTTTAACTTGTTGTTCCCGTGATTGGGCATCTTCCGTCCTCCCTAGACCTATGTGGCGAGGGTGGTACGCGTTTTACTTGTCCGTCAAAAGCAATCGGAATAACTCCAGTATTGCCACCTGAATACGCATCAATGTTCAGGCTGGATGTCGATTCTGACAAAAACCTGTTAATATACTTCATAGTCACAGAGAACGATACCGCATCTCCTCCTGCATGTGAGGTACACTCTTGTGAGGTAACAGTAGATGATTCCCCCACCATTGACATTCCGTCACCAGCTGATGAAGACCTGTACGATGTAGCCAAACCACATCCTGGTTTCCACGCAGAGGTGCTACAGCAACAGTCAGAGGCTGATACACTAGTCAATGACACTGAATGACATCAGTTAATAAGGGAATTGTTTAACGTGAGATCTGGTCAACAGACTCGCTGGATTGCAATGTTACAGGTATTCATGTGGTGTGTATTCCTACGTCACCCGGAGCAGCTCCTATGTTTGTGAGACAAAGCAAAATTAATCTTGCAGCATACGCAGAGGTACAAGAGATTATCGACTCCCTATTAGCTAAACAGATAATCAGTGAGTGTTCAGGACGCACATCGCTCCTGTGTGGCCCGTTTAGAAATCAACGAGTAAAAGGCATCTTACCATTGACTATAGACAACTCAACGAGCTGGTTCCTTTGTCTCATTTTCCAATAACACAACTCAACCAAGAGTTGCCAAAGGTGGAAAATGCCAAGTACTTCTCCACAGTCGTCGTGGCGAATTATTTCTGGACCATGACAGTTGACCCTCGTGACCAACAAGTTCAATCGTTGCCCGTTCGGGTATGTGAACTCCCCCTCAGAGTTCAACCTACCAAGGAGACACCATTGGTAGGCACGAGGAGTTGCTTCGCTTTATGATGGAAGGGTTCCAGGCCACAGCCTAATGTCACGACCAGGCATTGGACATTTTGCGGGAGCAAGTCCATGGATTGCCTTCTAGGTAGCCAACCACAACGGTAACGTCCCAGCCCCTCCATAACCTGGCCGGGTAGCAGCGTCGTCACCCCAGTCTGCAGCCTTCTTCGTTACCTTCGGACCGCTCGAAGATAGTGTATATTATTAAACTGATGTCCGGGAGGGCACTCAGATTATATGGTGGAGTTCCGCATGCTAGCAGCGGAGTGTTACCTCGAACCCGGAAGCGTTCCTGCATGGATTATCGGAGGAGGTAAAGGATGGACTGGTAGCCCAAGAACTACTGACGGATGTCGACTCACTCATCTGTAACCATCTGAATCGAAGGTCGGCTACGGGAACGTAGGAGAAAGAAGAGGTTTGATTGTGGTCCCAATCGCTCACTCAGGGATTCCACCTTGCAGCTGATAAACTCCGGACGTCCCCGAAAGGATCCTTGCTTACCCGTGTTCCTCCAAGAACCTCCGGAGACTGCCGAATCATCTCTTCCCGAGCCGATACAGCTCCGCAGGGCTAGGCTGTCTCTGGCCAAACGCGTACGCAGACTTGAGACCCAGAGTTGTCTGTATTGTGGTACTACCGGTCATTTTGTGTCGACCTGTCCCTTCAAGAGAACTAGCTCATTCGTTGGCGTGAGTATACTAGTGGGTCTGAAAGATCATTGTTCTTCTCCTGTTACTCACCCCCCTCTCTATGCTGCCCTGCTGTGGGGCGACCAGTCTAAGTCTCTCCAGGTACTCATCGACTCGGGGGCCAATGTGAGTCTCATCGCCGACTTTCCCCGACGGTACCCTAGACAACCAGGTATCCACCCAGCTGGAATGCTAGGTGGGGGGGTACTGTCATGACCTGATCTGTTTCACCTGTCCTTGTGTTTGTCTACACCCCCCTCCAGGTGTTGCCCATCTTCCCTACTATCCTCTGTGTATTTATACCTGTGTTATCTGTCTGTAGACTGTGATTCAATGATAAATTAACTTATGTGCACGGTAGTGTCCCACCTGGCCAACATCCGGTGAAATTGCAGAGTGCGAAATTCAAACTACAGAATTATAAATATTTAACTTTCATAAAATTACAAGTGTAATACATCAAAATAAAGCTTAACTTATTGTTATCCCAGCCACTGAGTCGGATTTCAAAAAGGCTTTACGGCGAAAGCACACCATGCGATTATCTGAGGACAGCGCCCCGCATTGAAAAGCATGAAAAACATATTTCAACCAGACAGGCGCCATGAATGTCAGAAATAGCGAAACATAATAGATGCCTTACCTTTGATCTTCTTCTGTTGGCACTCCCAGATACATCACAAATGGTTCTTTTGATCGATAATGTCCTTCTTTATATCCATAAAAACTCAGTTTAGCTGGTGCGCGCCAGTCAATAATCCATCCAGTTTCCCTCAATCAAAATGCAAAATGAATCCCAACGTTACTAATAGACTTTTCCAAACAAATCTAAACCAATTTTACAATCGAACCTTAGGTACCCTAATACTAGACGGAAAAGGACCCTGGGCGCAGCCGGGAGAATATCGCCGTCCCAAGGAAGAAATAGAGTCGGAGAAAGTGGAGAGGCGCTGGTATGAGGAGGCAGCACGGCGACGCGGATGGAAGCCCAAAAAGCAGCCCAAAAAAATGATTGGGGGGGGGGGGCTTAATGGGAGTATGGCTATGCCAGGTAGGAGACCTGCGCAAACTCCCTGTGCTTACCGGTGGGCTAGAGAGACCGGGCAGACACCGTGTTATGCTATGGAGCGCACGGTATTTCCAGTGCGGGTGCATAGCCCGGTGCGGTTCATACCAGCCCTTCGTATTGGCCGGGCTAGAGTGGGCATCGAGCCAGGTAATCTTGGGCAGGCTCGGTGCTCAAGAGGTCCAGTGCGCCTGCACGGTCCGGTCTATCCAGAGCCACCTCCACACACCAGTCCTCCGGTAGCAGCTCCCCGCACCAGGCTTCCTGTGCGTGTCCTCGATCCTGTAGCACCAGTTCCAGCACCACGCACCAGGCCTTCAGTGCGCCTTGCCTGTTCAGCACAGCCAGAGCCTTCCTTCCCTCCTGCGCTGTCAGAGTCTCCCGCCTGTTCAGCGCTATCAGAGCCTTCCTTCCCTCCAGCGCTGCCAGAACCTCCTGCCTGTTTGGAGCAGCCTGAGCTGTCAGTCTGCATGAAGCAGCCAGAGCTGCCAGTCTGCAAGGAGCTGCCAGTCTGCAAGGTGCTGCCAGCCTGCATGGAGCAGTCAGAGCTGTCAGCCTGCATGGAGCAGTCAGAGCTGTCAGCCAGCATGGAGCAGTCAGAGCTGTCAGTCTGCAAGGAGCTGCTAGTCTGCAAGGAGCTGCCAGTCTGCAAGGTGCTGCCAGCCTGCATGGAGCAGCCAGAGCTGTCAGTCTGCAAGGAGCTGTCAGTCTGCATAGAGCAGCTAGATCCGCCAGTCAGCCATGATCTTCTAGATGTGCCAGTCAACCAGATTCTTCCAGACCTGCTAGTCAACTAGAATCTTCCAGATCCGCCAGCCAGCCAAGATCTACCGGAGCCTACTACCTGCCTGAGCTTCATCTCAGTACTGGGCTTCCTCTCAGTACTGGGCTTCCTCTCAGTACTGGGCTTTCTCTCAGTACTGGGCTTCCCCTCAGTTCCGGGCTGCCCCTCAGTCCCGAGCTGCCCCTCAGTCCCGAGCTGCCCCTCAGTCCCGAGCTGCCCCTCAGTCCCGAGCTGCCCCTCAGTCACGAGCTGCTCCTCAGTTCAGTGGGGTTCTGGGTGAGGACTATTAGGCCATGGTCGGCGGCGAGGGTGGATTATCCCAGGACGCGAAGGGGAGGAACTAGGACATTAATGGAGTGGGGTCCACGTCCCGAGCCGGAACCGCCACCATGGACAGACGCCCACCCGGACCCTCCCTATGGTTTTGAGGTGCGTCCGGGGGTCCGCACCTTAGGGGGGTTCTGTCACGCCTTGGTCTTAGTATTTTGTGTTTTCGTTAATATTTTGGTCAGGCCAGGGTGTGACATGGGTTTATGTTGTTGTATTTCGTATTGGGGTTTTTTAATTATTGGGATTGCGGCTGAGTAGGGGTGTTGTATAGGCTTGGCTGCCTGAGGCGGTTCTCAATCAGAGTCAGGTGATTCTCGTTGTCTCTGATTGGGAACCGTATTTAGGTAGCTGGGTTTCACTTTGTATTTCGTGGGTGATTGTTCCTGTCTCTGTGTAGTTTCACCAGATAGGCTGTAATTAGGTTTCACGTTCCGTTTGTTGTTTTGTATTTTGTAATAGTTATTTCATGTATCGCTTTCTTCATTAAAGACATGAGTAACCACCACGCTGCATTTCGGTCCGACTCTCTTTCGACAAACGAAGAACGACGTTACAGGGATGAGGTAGGTAGTTGTTTGGATGGGCTGTGTACAGCTGCAGCGATCGGTAAGCTGCTCTGACAGCCGATGCTTGAAGTTAGTGAGGGAGATATAAGTCTCCGACTTCAGTGATTTTTAGCAATTCATTCCAGTTATTGGCAGCAGAGAACTGGAAGGAAAGACGGCCAAAAGGGTGTTGGCTTTGGGAATGACCAGTGAAATATACCTGCTAGAGCGCGTGCTACGAGTGGGTGTTGCTTTGGTGACCAGTGAGCTGAGATAAAGCGGAGCTTTACCTAGCAAAGACTTATAGATGACCTGGAGCCAGTGGGTTTGGCGACGAATATGTAGCGAGGACCAACGAGAGCATACATGTCGAATTGGTCAAACTATAATTAATTTTCACCCGTGTGATCTTATCGATGCTTACATGAGAGAACTTGCCAAAGAACCCTCCAAAATACTCCACCAGGCAGAGAAAAACACATTATATATATAAATATATATATATTTTACTAGAGTTGACTTTAAAACATTATTTTCCCAGCACTTAAAAATGCATTTGCTCCCCCGAAAATGTGAAGTACTGCTGCACAGGAACCTAATGAGCTTGTGTTGCTTTCTCATGAATAAGACATTTTGAACATATAAACCTCTGTCACGTTCTGACCTTAGTTCTGTTGTTATGTCTTTGTTTTAGTATGGTCAGGGCGTGAGTTGGGTGGGTTGTCTATGTTCCCTTTACTATGTTTTGGGATTTCTGTGTTTGGCCTTGTATGGTTCTCAATCAGAGGCAGCTGTCAATTGTTGTCCCTGATTGAGAACCATACTTAGGTAGCCTGGTTTCACTTTTGAGTTGTGGGTGATTATTTCCTGTTTCGTGTTTTTGTCATTCACCTTACGGGACTGTTCGTTTGTTATTTATTGTTTTGTTCAGTGTTCTAGTACTTCATTAAAAGCTATGAACACTTATCACGCTGCGCATTGGTCCTCCGATCCTTCCTACTACTCCTCTTCGTCAGAATGTTCAGTAAGAGAACAAGAATCTTCCTCAGGACATGTGTGTCTACATTTTGGAGGATAGGAAGCTACATCTGTGATTCCTTAGGAGGAGTCCTGGCTTCCTTGGCCTAGTAGTGTGTGAAATATGTTATCTGGGCTCCATGGAGATTTCCATGCAGCTCTCACTAACATTTGAACAACCTATTCACAACCTTATCCCTCCATTACTTCCCTTAACCGCTGTTGAACGTTTTATTGGGCATGCCCATTAACTTTTCCTTTATCAAGACCGCGGTATAAAAAGGACAGCAGGTTTTTTCCAATATTTAAAGTAAGATCAAATATGTCCTGTTCAAAATGCAGAACATCTGAAAGCAATGCAATTCAATAATGAATCATATGAAGTTGTGCTGGATGTAGATATAGCTTTTTGAAATGGCTGCTGAAAAGAACAAGTGCCCCTAATATATGTATCTACTGAATAATTTGTGACAACTTTTCGGTCCCACTTTAAACTTGTTCTACTGTCATTTTAGTCTGCATCAACCATTACACTACTGTTCCAATAGGTTCAACAACAGCCCAACGTGTGAGTATGAGAGCATCAGTACTTCTGATTGGTTGCCCTAACTGTGTTAGTTTATCTGTTTACTCTGACCAGGGAGATAGTCTGAGTTCCTTTGATGTGAGGACTGTGATTTGAAATGGGAATGCAGCACTGGTGGAACGTCCCAGATCGTCCCTCGCCTATACTGTACGAGCTGTTATTGGAAGCCATATCCCATAAATCAGCGGGGCACACAATTGTAATTAGGGGCCGTTTGTGACGGGATCCAACTCTCATTATGGCCGGTCCACCATCAATCCCCCAGTCTGCTGCACTACTGGGTCTCTGGTGTCATAAAGGACAACATGGCCGGATTTATATTCATTGCAAACCCAGGCCAAATTAATCTCCAGCCAGCGATAAGTAGCTTTGCGATGATAATGTTGACAGGGACTGTGTCTTAGGACCATCTTGAATTTTGATGCCAGCAACAATGGCGCAGAGCAGATTCAGAAATGTGCACTGAAGGGGCCAAGGGGTGGGATTGGGAATTCCCATAGCACTCGACAGGAAATCGCGTAAACAAAAGCTAGGGAGCGATGAATGGGGAAACGGGTTAGTGGGTACCCATAAGCCTTATGTGTGAGGAATGCACAGATGAGTCCACCTCGTGGAGCTCCTTGCAGAGGCTGGTCCCACTCACAGCTCTCTGAGCAGATGTAGGCTTGGCAACAGTATCAAAGAGAAAACGGGGAAAAAAACATTGGTGTACTGGGCAATTCGACGGAAACAAAGAATGGGTGTCAGCTATGACATGAAACCTTGAGTTTGAAATCTCTTTTGTTTATTGAACTACAGTAAGTGAAGTGGATTTACACCCGGTAACATATTTACAGTAACGGAATTACATCATGGGTCCCTGATCTGTACTATACAGAAATGCATAATTATGGATATGAATGTCATTCTGTTCATGGCTATGTATCCTGAATAGGTACACAGAGGTAGAAATATGCAATATCATCCTCTGCATAAATGGTTATTATTCTACACACTGGCTATTATTCCAATGAGCTCCTCACCCAAAAAAGAGCAAATTTGGTAGGTCTGACCCAATCATAGACTTCTATGTTTTATAAGTTTGGACTGCACAGTAGGTGCAAAGTAGAGTAGAGTACAGTACAGTAAGATCTTACTTTGATCACCCTGTTGCAGGAGAGTTTTCCTAGAATGCAGGACATGTCAAACATGTAGTGTATTTAAAGTTTTAAATACATTTGATACGCAGTTATAGAAACTGTTCTTCGTCTTGTAAGCATTACATCGCAATTACGGAATTTTGAAAGCGCACAGGGCTGCGGGTCAGCAGGTTGTGGGTTTGCAGTCCACCATGGACAAGAGTAGGGGTGGAAATATCTCCTTTCATAGTAAAAGCGTATCATTGTAAGAGCACGGTGGCTAGGAAAAACTCGCTAGAAAGACAGGAACATAGGAGGAAACCTAGAGAAGAACCAGGCTCTGAGGGATGGCCAGTCCTCTTCATGTCTCAGTGCTACTGTATTATGGGGCCTAAAACCAGAGTGAAGCGTTTCGTATACATTATTTTGAGAGGAATGGGAGATTCGATATAGGCCAATCGTTTTTTAGATTTTCCGGGTCAAGGTCTGGCTTTTTCAAGAGAGGCTTTATTACTGCCACTGTTAGTGAGTTTGGTACAGATCTGGAGGATAAGGAGCCATTGGAGGGCCAAGCACAGGAAGTAGCTCTTTCAGTAGTTCAGTTGGAATAGGGTCCAGTATGCAGCTTGAAGGTTTAGAGGCCATGACTATTTTCATTAATGTGTCAAGAGATACAGGATTAACACATTCGAGTTCAGTTCTGTGCAGATTCAGGACAGCTGAGCATTAGATAAATGTGCAGATTTAAAGAGGAGTCTGTCATTTGCTTTCTAATGATCATGATCTTTTTGTCAAAAGTTCATGAATTCATCACTGTTGAAGTGAAAGCAATTCCCTCTTGGGGAATGCTGCTTTTTAGTTTTGGATTATTCTCATTCTCCTTAATTAGGTTGAAAAATAGGATGATTGAGCAGAAGTGACGGCCCTTCGATATTGCACGGTACTGTCTTTCCAAGCTAGTCGAGAGACTTCCAGTTTGGTGAGCACCATTTCCATTCCAATTTTATGGAAGCTTGCTTCAGAGCTCAGGTATTTTCTGTATGCCAGGGAGAATTTCTTGTGACAAATGTTTTTGTTTTTAGGGGTACCACTGCATCTATCGTATTACACAAGGTTACATTTAGATCCTCAGTTAGGTGGTAAACTGTACGACATCCTTGGATAGGTGGAGAGAGTCTGGAAGGGCATCTAGGAATCTAGCACATCTTTCGATGATCCTTGGTTGGGGTCTGAGCAGATTATTTGTTGCAATTGCAAACGTAATAAAATGGTGGTCCAGGATAAGGAAAAACATTTAGATCCACAACATGTAGAAAAAATAGATCCAGGGTATGACTGTGGCAATGAGTAGACCCAGAGACATGTTGGACAAAGCCCACTGAGTGGCTCCAAAAACCTATTGGAATGGGTCTATGGACTTTATATGTGAACATTGAAGTCACAATTTTTTTAAATGATCTACCATGACAACAAGGTTGGATTGGAATTCAGAGAACTCGGCAAGGAAGGCTGTATACAGCTCAGGAGGCCTGTAAAACAGTAACTATAACAAGTGAACGAGTAGGCTGCATAGATTACATGACTAGAAGCTCAAAATATGAAAAATATGTATTTGTTTTATTGAAATTTGCTGGCATAAATGTTCGTTACACCTTATCCTTTGCTGGATGAGCGGGGGATATGGTCACTAGTGTAACCAGGAGGCGAGGCCTCATTTCACACAGGAAATTCATCAGGCTTGAGCCATGTTTCAGTCAGGCCAATCACATCAAGATTATGAACAGTGATTATTTAATTGACTATGACTGCGTTGGAAGTGAGGTGATTGACCATTAAGTAGACGTATTTTGAGATGTGAGATACCACAATCTCTTTCAATAATGACAGGAATGGAGGAGTTCTTTAATCCAGTGAGATTGCTAAAGCGAAAACCCCCATGTTTAGTTTTACCCAACCTAGATCGAGGAACAGGCACGGTCTCATTGGGGATTGCTAAGCGGACTCCACTGACTGTGCTACTGGCAGACTCCGCTAAGCTGGCAGGCTGGCTAATAGCATGTTGCTTGGCCTGCACCCTATTTCATCGTGGAGCTAGAGGATTTAGAGCCCTGTCTATGTTGATAGATAAGATTAGAGAACCCTTCATTAGGATGGAGTCTGTCACTCCTAAGTAGGCCAGGCTTGGTCCTGTTTGTTGGTGAGTTCCAGAAAGAGGGCCACTTATCTACACAGTTTATCTTTTGGGAGGGGCAGAAAACCGTTTTCAACCAGCGATTGAGTTGTGAGACTGCTGTAGAGATCATCACTCCCCCTAACTGGGAGGGGGTCAGAGACAATAACTCAATGTCGACACATCTTTCTAGCTAATTTACACGCTGAAGCTATGTTGCGCTTGGTGACCTCTGACTGTTTCATCCTAACATCGTTGGTGCCGACGTGTATTATTTACATTTACATTTACATTTAAGTCATTTAGCAGACGCTCTTATCCAGAGCGACTTACAAATTGGTGCATACACCTTATGACAACCAGTGGAACAGCCACTTGCATCTAAATCTTGTTGGGGGAGAAGGGGGGTGAGAAGGATTACTTACCCTTACTTACCCTATCCTAGGTATTCCTTGAAGAGGTGGGGTTTCAGGTGTCTCCGGAAGGTGGTGATTGATTCCGCTGTCCTGGCGTCGTGAGGGAGTTTGTTCCACCATTGGGGGGCCAGAGCAGCGAACAGTTTTGACTGGGCTGAGCGGGAACTGTACTTCCTCAGTGGTAGGGAGGCGAGCAGGCCAGAGGTGGATGAACGCAGTGCCCTTGTTTGGGTGTAGGGCCTGATCAGAGCCTGGAGGTACTGAGGTGCCGTTCCCCTCACAGCTCCGTAGGCGAGCACCATGGTCTTGTAGCGGATGCGAGCTTCAACTGGAAGCCAGTGGAGAGAGCGGAGGAGCGGGGTGACGTGAGAGAACTTGGGAAGGTTGAACACCAGACGGGCTGCGGCGTTCTGGATGCGTTGTAGGGGTTTAATGGCACAGGCAGGGAGCCCAGCCAACAGCGAGTTGCAGTAATCAAGACGGGAGATGACAAGTGCCTGGATTAGGACCTGCGCCCTATAATATCCCTATACTCACCAGTTTTAGCCTTCAGATTAGCCTCGTCCCCTGGTAAGCAGTGTATGATCACTGGATGATTTTTAAAAGTGTAATATTGCTGGCAATGAAGTCAGCAGCTCAGAGCCCGTAACAGGTGGAGGAGAGACTATCCTCACCATAAGGGGATAGTTCTCCTCTAGATTATGAGTACAGCAACTGCAATTAGACAGTTCAGTGTATTTTTTATTTATTTAACCAGGCAAGTCAGTTAAGACCAAATTCTTATTTACAATGACAGCCTACCCTGGTCAAATCCAGATGACACTGGGCAAATTGTGCCCCACCCTATGGGACTCCCAATCACGGCCGGATGGGATGCCGCCTGGATTTGAACCAAGGACTGCAGTGACACCTCTTGCCCTGAGATGCAGTGCCTTAGACCGCTGCGCCACTCAGAAGCCCACCAACAGTGTTAATGTTACTAATTAGCTTTTTGAGCTGGCGGAGGTCCTGTAGAACCACGGGGTGAAAAAAAGTTGAGCGAGAAAAAACAAAGACATTGGTAAAGGTGTCAAATGCAGAGTTTTGATTAAACTGTTGTGAAAAGTGTGGCAGGTAGCCAAGTAGCAAAAAACAGCACAGCAGCACAGAGACAAGTCCGGAGACAACTCTCTCCCTCTCATAACCACTTCAAATCACATTTAGTTTGTAGCCCAAACGGTTTGGACGTTACAAACAGAAGTTGACACAAGACGGTACTAACTTCAGAAGAGCCCCCTGACACTTGTGGGGTTTGTAGAGCAATACTGAGACCCAAACCAAACAGTTCGGACCCTGCCGATGATCTTGTGAGAATAATTATCTGACAAACAACACTCCATCACCATTCACCGTAGACGCGCAAGTGTTACATAGGCAGATGCGGTGGATTGAGATGCTTCAATTGACATACTGTTCTGGGGATTTTTTTATTGTGCTAATTAGATTTCCGCGACCTGAGGGGGTTAAACTGAACTGAACATTGGCTATAGGTTAGTCCGCATGCAAGAGTGCAGTTTTTGGACTATGCCTAATCAAAAATGATTTTCGGGAAGAGGCCCGTACTCTCCTCCTGCCACTGTAGGTCTATACAGCACAGCCATTGATTAGGCAGCACGCAAAAAAAGCTTTTGATCAGCAAGAGCAGAGCAGGCTCAAGTTTGGAATATCCTTTGCTGTGTCATTTATTTATTATTTTTTTAGTATTATTTTATTTAACTAGGTAAGTCAGTTAAGAACAAATTCGTATTTACAATGACGGCCTATGCAAGCCAAACCCTAACCTGGACGACGCTGGGCCAATTGTGCGCTGCCCTATGGGACTCTCCCTCACGGCAGACTTGTTTTATTTACACCTTCCAAACAGCCATCTTAGAAATATAGCTTTGCTCTATGCTTCTCCGAGCATGCACTTCATAGCCTATAGGCTATGGTTACTTTGACTGAGATAATACTAAATACCCTATAGGCATACTTGATATTGCACGCACAGTGGAGAATCCGAGATGGGGGCATCATTATGTCAGGTCGGTGTCAACACTTATAAAACCATGAATTCGTGTCACTATAAGGATGTACGCTGAGAGCCGGGAAGCAAGTTCAGGCAGTGAATACATTTAATTAATTAATTAACAAAACAAGAAACACAAACAAGAAACAGCAACAATGACAACTGGGGAATAAACTAAAGGGAGTTAATCAAGAAGGGGATGGAGTCCAGGTGTGTAATCATGCACATAACGATAGGTGTGCGCCCTAACGAGCAGCCTGGTGACTTAGAGGCCGGAGAGGGAGTACACTTGACAGTACACCCTCCCCAATTCGCGGCTCCAGCCGCAGGACGCCAACCGAGATGCCGATCCCGGGGATCAGGAGTGGACCAGTCACCTTTGCTAAAGCGCGGGAACATGTTAATCCGGCTGAAGCGCAGAAGCATGTTGACCTTTGACGCCGTACCCCCTCCACGGCGCGTTCAGCTCCAGCCGCAGGACTCGGACCTCAGGGATGATCCCGGGGATCCGGAGAGGACCGGTTGCCTCTGCTGAGGCACAGAAACCTGACGATCCGGCTGAGGAGTGAACCTGATGAGCCACCTGAGACCTCCCGGTTGCCTCGGCTGAGACGGGAACCTGTTCACCCAGCTTTGGCATGGGAGCCAATCGAATCCGCTGAGGCATGGGAGCCTACAAACCGGCTGAGGCGCCCACCACCCTCCCCATCAACCACCCCCCCACCCCTCAACCACAAAACACAATAGTGATAATATTAATTGTATTATCCGGCTCCATCACCTGGACCTGACACCACCCCAAAACAAAAACATATTTTTTTTAACTCGCTGACGCTTCCCTTTGTCTGAGAGTCGGGAAGCAAGTTCCGGGAGTTAATAGTTTAATAAATAAATGAACAAAACAAGAAGCACAAACAGCGCACCGACATGAAACAGGAACAGAAACAATGATGACGGGGGAAGAAACCAAAGCGAGTGACATATATCGGGCAGGTAATCAAGGAGGTGATGGAGTCCAGTTGAGTGTCATTAACGCTGGTGACAGGTGTGCGCCCTAACGAGTAGCCTGGTGACCTAGAAGCCGGAGAGGGAGCACACGTGACAGGTTGCCTATCCTGAATTTGACTCTGATACACAGAAAGTATTCGGGTCCCTTTACTGTTCTCTCTACCCATCCCTCAATCCCTGATCCCATCGTGCTTTTCCCTCATGGCTTTTCCTGAAAAAAATACATTTTTTTTCTGTTTTAGTAGGTACAGTAGTAATAATACAATAATAATAATAAATATACAAATTGTACTCTGGGTGAAAAAGAAAATTAATGTATGTCAACATGATTGCATTTCCATAATCACAGTAAATTGTTATAATCAGATTTTTTTATGTATAATACTATAATAATCAAAACTATGACTGAATGTGCCTCCATGAAGAATCACCTCCCCAATAGGTCTCTTTGCCCTCAATAGGACACCCCCGGCACCACCATCCAATCAACCACCCCCCACCCCTCAACCACAAAACACAATAGTGATAATACTAATTGAAATTCAAATACCAAGATATATATATTCACACACATATTCACAGGACACTCAACTTATCTCTTATATTTTCCTACATCAGATATGCAGGTGACATTTCCACCTGGATGACAGCACATATCAGCAAGGCGGCGATGCTCTACATTCGAGGGAATTCCTGCCCGTTCTCAGATGTTAGATCATCTGAGATGATCACGTCCTTTACATTCCAGCCCTAACCTGAAC
This sequence comes from Oncorhynchus keta, assembly GCF_023373465.1. Lineage (NCBI taxonomy): Eukaryota > Metazoa > Chordata > Actinopteri > Salmoniformes > Salmonidae > Oncorhynchus > Oncorhynchus keta. Next base: position 46,965,344 of record NC_068450.1, read on the forward strand.
GTTCTGCTTCCTCCTCCACACCATCTAGTGATGCCCCCAAGATGCTAAGTCAGAGCCTTGTCAGCTCCAGATTTGACTACTTCAACTCACACCCTGCTGGAATCCCTGCATTCTCCAATACCCCTCTGTTATTAATCTTTATATTGTAATCAATAAAGTGTATCAAAATGATGTACTTTAATTAACATATATATTCAGATCATTCCTGAGAGTGAAGGGGTGTAATATCTCCAGATGGGCGTGTGATACCCTTCCTCACCCATGCCAACAAGATGTTACTTCTTGTGGAGTCTTTGCCTTGAAAGTAAGTATGAGAGTATAAGTAATGTACAGTTAACCTACTGAAAGTATACTGACTAAAAGGCTAAACAGAACTGTCAAATTATATTATAGCTGTGGCGTTGTATACTTGCGATTTAGAATCTTAAGTTTAACATCATTTTGTTGAGGAAAACTGAAATGACCATCAGATTTTTTCCCCCAAGTTTGCTGAATGTGTTCTGAAGGAGGAGTCGATTGTCTTTTCAAATACGGACGAAGATGTTAACATCATGAGAGAAGAAATGGCAGTCACTATCCTCCAAAACACTGGTATGTTCAATTTCTAATTTAATATAATTGTTGATACAAAAAACATTTAAATGGATCTTTCAAGGTTTTCTTTGATCCGACTTCTGACTAGATGGCCATTAAAACACATGTATTTAAATAATTATGTTACAAGAAACCTATACTATGGACTTGTTTCCTGTTTGCTCAGATACATGTAAAGATGTATAGACTGCTTGACATTGTTTTGCTAGATGACCTGAGCCAACTGTGCCACTTCTGTGGGGAGTTGAACAACAATGAGGAAGACACTAACTGGGTAGTTGATTGTTCACTTCTAAAGGGGCATTTTTAAGAGTACGAATTTGTATAAGCAGTAATATTTCTAGAGGTAGTATCATCCGCATTGTCTGATAATGAAATAATTGTAATTCAAGAAAATGTATTCAACATTTTATATATATTAACATTTTTCAACATACATTTCAGATTGGTTGTGACCACTGCCCACGATGGTTCCACCAGTCCTGTATGAAAACCATTTCATCATTGGAGGATTATGTCTGCGCTGCCTGTCAGGACTAGGATAGGCTTGAGTTCCAGGTGAAAACCTTCCATAAAAAGTGGACTAAATGTTCAGTCGAGCAGTTGCTGTCACGACTTCCACCGAAGGTGGCTCCCCTGCCTGTTCGGGCGGCGCTCGGCAGTCGTCGTCGCTGATCAACTAGCAGCCACCGATCCCCTTTTCCTTTTCTGTTTGTTATGTCTTATTGGTTGGACCTGTTTCTTGTATGAGTTTTGGTTCAGGACTATTTAAGCCTGTTTGACCCACCTGCTTTGGTTGTTTTGTGCAGGCTTGTTTTCTGTTAGTCTAGGGTGGTTGCGTGTTGTGTGTCCTGTCTGTTTGTGCCCAGTTTTTGGTTGGACACTTTTGATTATCGCCTGTTGATTTTGGCATTTATTTTGGATACCGCAATAATGTTCGGTTTCCCCCATTATCCTCTTGTCACGCCTTGGTCTTAGTGTTTTGTGTTTTCGTTTATTATTTGGTCAGGCCAGTGTGTGACATGGGTTTATTGTGAGCCAACTCTCCCTGTTAATCGTGAGGAGCAGCTGCAGTGGGAGAGGCTGCACCACTTGGAGAATTGGACATGGGAGGAAGAACTGGACGGAAAAGGACCCTGGGCTCAGCCTGGTGAATATCGCCGCCCCAAGGAGGAACTATGAGGAGGCAGCACGGCGACGTGGATGGAAGCCCGGGAATCAGCCCCAAAAATGTATTGGGGGGAGGCTTACAGGGAGTATGGCTATGCCAGGTAGGAGACCTGCGCAAACTCCCTGTGCTTACAGGGGGGCAAGAGAGACCGGGCAGACACCGTGTTATGCTATGGAGCGAACGGTGTTTCCAGTGCGGGTGCATAGCCCGGTGCGGTTCATACCAGCCCTTCGTATTGGCCGGGCTAGAGTGGGCATCGAGCCAGGTAAAGTTGGGCAGGCTCTGTGCTCAAGAGCTCCAGTGCGCCTGCACGGTCCGGTCTATCCAGAGCCACCTCCACACACCAGTCCTCCGGTAGCAGCTCCCTGCACCAGGCTTCCTGTGCGTGTCCTCGCTCCAGTATCACCAGTGCCAGCACCACGCATCAGGCCTACAGTGCACCTCGCCTCTCCTGTGCTGTCGGAGTCTCCCGCCTGTTCAGCGCTATCAGAGCCTTCCTCCTCTACAGTGCTGCTGGAGTCTCCTGTCTGTTCAGCGCTATCAGAGCCTTTCTCCTCTCCTGCGCTGTCGGAGTCTCCGGCCTGTTCAGCGCTATCAGAAACTTCCTCCTCTACAGCGCTGCTGGAGTCTCCTCTCTGTTCAGCGCTATCAGAGCCTTTCTCCTCTCCTGCGCTGCCGGAGCCTCCTGCCTGTTTGGAGCAGCCTGAGCTGTCAGTCTGCATGAAGCAGCCTGAGCTGTCAGTCTGCATGAAGCAGCCAGAGCTGTCAGTCTGCATGAAGCAGCCAGAGCTGTCAGTCTGCAAAGAGCTGCCAGTCTGCAAGGAGCTGTCAGTCTGCAAGGAGCTGTCAGTCTGCAAGGAGCTGCCAGTCTGCAGGGTGCTGTCAGCCTGCATGGACCAGTCAGAGCTGTCAGTCTGCATAAAGCAGCCAGAGCTGTCAGTCTGTATGAAGCAGTCAGAGCTGTCAGCCTGCATGGAGCAGTCAGAGCTGTCAGTCTGTATGAAGCAGCCAGTTTTTGTATTTATTTAGTTATTTCATGTATCGTCATTTTCTTCATTAAAGATATGAGTAACCACCACGCTGCATTTCGGTCCGACTCTCTTTCAACAAACGAAGAACGCCGTTACACCTCTGCTCTCCGCACCCACCACTCCTGGCTGTGTGACAGCTGCTGCTTTCCAATATTTGTTTGTTATTTATTGTCTTGTTATATTTGATTTGTCACTTTATATCTTATTATGCAAAGATCAACATTTTTTATTTCTTATTTAATGTTTGTTAACAAACGTAACTTTCTGTGATGTTTTTGTGTTATGAATTATCTTTATTTTCTTAAACATTACAAAATGTTTCTAAAATCAATGTTTATGTTTCTTTATACTCTAATTTTTATTTCGGTGGCACACACTACTGGCCAAGCCTTGCAGTCCCAAGATAGAAGGGGGGGCGGGGGATTTTGGCAGGCAAGAAAATAGCCTTGCCGAACCCCCAATTTCCTTAAATGTTGTGGCTAGAGTCAAATACTTTCTGTGGAACACATCAGAGACAAATACTTTCTATAGAACAAACTTCACATCAGGATAGGCAACCGAAATGAATAATTAATGTATGTGTGTTATATTAAACATAGTGGAGGGAGTAAAATGTAGGCAAGCAATAAACATTTCAGAACAACTACTAGTTGAATAAGACATGGGAGAGATGATGCATTTTAGCAAAGAGATTTATTTATGGAGTAATACACTTGAAAAAAATAGCCAAACCGAAAACTGCAGACATTACTAGTGCCTCCCCCAAGTTCAAACCGACATAAAATATAAAATGACACGTAGCCTCAGAAATCTCTAGCAAGCATGTCGCAGCAATGAAGAACTGAGTGCGTGCACGTTCACACGAAGGGTGGGGGGATTTCTAGTAGAGGGGAGCTTTTTGGCACAACACCGGCTTGGTGTTATTGGCATTTATTTTGGATACCGCAATAAAGTTTGGTTTCCCCTATTATCCTCTGCTCTCTCCGCACCCACCACTCCTGGCTGTGTGACAGCTTTAAGCTTTCCAATATTTGTTTATGTTATTTATTGTCACTTTATATCTTATCTTAGATCAAAATTTGTCAGCAAGAGTTGAATAAGCATTAACTATGGAATATAAATGAATCAACCAGACTATAGGACATCACTACAGAGTTTCAAGCAAACAATAAACAATGAGGTCTCCACAACATCCGAAAGGGTCTTCAAGCCCAGTTCACAGTAGTAGAGCAAAAAACTACCACAGCTCTTCAACAACAGGAGTCGTTACTAACTCGCTATATCCATTACAAGAGGCAAAGTCTATTTTGACAATCATCAAAGATCATCCCGAGGACTTCAGTGGCAATATAATTACAGGCCAGTAAAAATCGTATTTGTTATCCAGTCCTGTTCAAAATCTTCTGTAATTGAAAACAGAGGCTTTGCATATTTTCCATGGACTGTATTAGCCTTTCTCACTTGACTAAAAGCATCACAATTATAAGCCAGAAATAATTTAAAACACAACACTCTAATTACCACTTAAAAGATAGCTGAAAGATCCACACCTCCTCTGCCCACTTCACGGAGAGAAAAAAGTGTGGGAAAGTAATAACCGTTAGGCAACGTTGAATTAAAATTCATTATTAAGACCAGGTACGCATACAGTACTCAAGCATGACAGCAAGCACTTTATATTCATAGCCACATTCAGCCTTCATGCAGTTGTATTACTTTCAGTTACAGCTCATGAATAACATCAAACAGACCATGGCGTGCATAGAAATGGAATACGTTATAACTATGTTGGTGTAACCAGACACTGTTTGAAGTACGTTTGAGCAGTGGTGTTGCGGAGGGTATACGCAGGTACAGTGCCTTCAGAAAGTTTTCACACCCCTTGACATTTTCCACATTTTGTTGTGTTTAAAGTTGATTTAATTTAGATTTGTGTCACTGGCCTACACACAACACCCCATAATGTCAAAGTGGAATTATGTTTTTTTCAAAATGTTTACGAATGAATAAGAAAATGCAACGCTGAAATGTCTTGACTCAGTAAGTATTCAACCTGTTCAACCTGTTATGGCAAGGCTAAATAAGTTCAGGAGTAAAACATTTGCTTAAAAGTCACGTAATAAGTTGTGTGCAATTATATTGTTTAACATGATTGATGGATGACTATCTCATCTCTGTACCCCACACATACAATTATCTGTAAGGTTCCTCAGTCGAAGTTATTAATTATACCTAGTCACTATACATGCCTTTGGTGACTTTAAAAGAGTTAAAGAGTTGAATGGCTGTGATATGAGAACTGAGGATGGATCGACAACATTGTAGTTACTCCACAATACAAACCTAATTGACAAAGAATGAAGCTTGTACAGAATAAAAAACATTTCAAAACATGGATCCGTTTTGCAACAAGGCACTAAAGTAGTACTGTAAAAAATGTGGCAAAGCAATATACTTTTTTTCCTGATACAAAGTGTTCATTTTGTGGCAATCCAATACATTACTGAGTACCACTCTCCATATTTTCATGCATAGTGGGAGCTGCATTATGTTATGGGTATGCTTGTAATCATTAAGGACTGGGGACATTTTCAGGATAAAAAAAAACAGAATAGAGCTGTACAGGCAAAATCCAAGCGGAAAACATGATTCATGATTCAGTCTGCTTTCCACCAGACACATAGGAGATTACTTCAACCTTTCAGCAGGACAAGAACCTAAAAAAAGGCCAAATCTGCAATTGAGTTGCTTACCAAGAAGATAGTGAATGCTCCAGAGTGACTTAAATTTGCTTGAAAATCTATGGCAAGACTTAAATGGTTGTCTAGCAATGATCAACAACCAACTTGACAGTGCGTGAAGATTGTTTTAAGAATAATGGGCTAATATTTTACAATCCAGGTGTAGAAACTCTTAGAGATTTACCCAGAGACTCACAGCTGTATTTGTTGCTAAATTGAATTATATCATGTGTTGACTCAGGGGTGTGGACACCCCTTCAAATTAGAGCATTCCGTTTTTGCAGCCACACCCGTTGCTGACAGATTAATCAAATCGAGCACACAGCCATGCAATCTCCATAGACAAACACTGCAGTAGAAGGTCCTCATTTTTGAAGAAATACATTTGTTCAAAACTGTTAAACTATTGTCATACTCTCATGTTGAGTCAACTATTCAATATATTTTATGCACTGCAGTGCTAGCTAGCTATAGCTTATGCTTTCAGTACTTATGCTTTCAGTACTAGATTCATTCTCTGATCCTTTGATTAGGTGGACAACATATCCAGTATCCTGCTGTAAGGAATTGATAGGTTAGAGGACATTCTCCGGAAGTTGTCATAATTACTGTGTAAGTCTATGGAAGGGGGTGAGAACCACAAGCCTCATAGCCTGGATGGGTACCAGAGGAGGATGGAAATTAGCTGTCCTCTGGCTACACCATTGTGCTAACCTACAGAATGCTGTTGAGTCTACTGTAGACTTTCATTGCAAAGTGTTTTAATAAATTATTTTCTGACGTAAACATATTTAGTATAGTTTTATCTAAAAAGGATCACCTTCCTGTTTCACTATTTATATCCAGGCACTTGGCTGCACCATGTCTTACTGGATGTATATGGCCCTAACTTTATGCAGGAGGGTTAAAATTCTGGGTCGCCGGGATACGACACGCACAAAATGGACAACTATTCATGTTATCCAATTAGCATGAATCAGAGTTGGTGCAAAGTGTAGCCTATTTGGAATGCATCGTAAACATGAATCATTAATTTATGACTGCTAGCGAGGTTCCTGGGTTTTCAGGCTGTTGAAATTACTAAGCCAAATAGAGGGGTTTTGCATGCCCGTTACCTATTATTTGCCCTTGTGATTCGGAGGCATATGAAAACACTGAAGCTGGAAATAAGCTATTGAATGGTCGGTGATCATCTTTTGAAGCATATAATTAACTAAATAGAATTACATTTGGCTGCAATATGTTATCGGCCAAGTGGGACCGTCATGGTAGACTACATCAGGAGAATGCCATTTTTAGGCCAAGAGATAGGCTTCACAACTCCGTAAGGTGTCAAGACTAGCTTGCCAAAAAAGTGGAAGTGGACTAGCCATTGTTTTTTATACCAAGACCCTTAAGTGGCTTCCTCCGTTGGTTTCAAACAATTAAGGAACAATACAAATATAGTTCTACTAATGATGGAAAGGCTTTCCCAAAACATATCTCAATTAAATGTTAACTACTGTGTCTTCAGTAAGTATTCATACCCCTTGATTTATTCCACATTTTGTTGTTACAGCCTGAATTCAAAGTGTATTCAATTGATATCTCACCCATCTACACACAATCCCCTAAAATGACAAAGTGAAAAAATATTTTTAGAAATGTATGCACATTTATTGAAAATGAAATACAGAAAAAAACATTTACATAAGTATTCACACCCCTGAGTCAATACTTTGTAGAAGCACCTTTGGCGGCAATTATAGCTTTGAGTATCTCTGTATCAGCTTTGCACATCTGGGTTTGGGGATTTTCTCAAGCTCTGTTAAATTAGATGGGAAGAGGCGGTGAACAGCAATCTTCAAGGCTTTCAACAGAGTTTCAATTGGATTCAAGTCTGGGCTTGTGGCTGGGCCACAGAAGGACTTTCACATCCTTGTTTTGAAGCCATTCTTGCATTGCCTTGGCTGTGTGCCTGAGGTCATTGACCTGTTGGAATGGTTCACATTAAGGATTATCCTGTATTTGGTTCCATTTATTGTTCCCTCTATCATTACCAGTCTCCCAATCCCAGCCGCTGAAAAGCATCCCCATAGCATGATTCTGCCACCACCATGCTTCATTGTAGGGATGGTGTTAGATGGGTGATGAGCTGTGCCTGTTTTTCCAGACATAGCACTTTGCATTCATGCCAAAGAGTTCAATTTCTGTCTCATCAGACCACAGAATCTTATGCCTTATGCTCTGATTCTTTTGTGTGTCTTTTTGAAATCTCCAGGCAGGCTTCCGTCTGGCATCTCTCCCATAAAGCCCAGATTGGTGAAGTGCTATAGACAGTTGTCCTTCTGGAAGGTTCTACCATCTCAGCCAAAGAACTCTTTAGTTCTGTCAGAGTGGTAATTGGGTTCTTGGTCACCTCCCTGACTAAGGTCCTTCTTGCCCTGTTGCTCAGTTTGGTTGGACTGGGTAGTTCCATATTTAAAAAATTTCCCAATGATGGAGACAGGTGTGTTTCTTTCTAATAAATGTCAAAACAATTTAATTGACCCCAGGTGGACTCCAATCAAGTTGTAGTGACACCTCAAGGATGATCAAAGGAAATTGTGTGCACCTGAGCTCAATTTGTAGTGTCATGGCAAAGGGTGTGAGTACTTATTTAAATTAAATCTTACTGTCTTCCATTTTCTATTAATTTGCAAACATTTCTAAAAATATATTTTCACTTTGTCATTATGGGTTATTGTTTGTATATGAACAAAAAACAACAAAATGTGGAGTAAGTCAAGGGGTATGAACACTTTCTGAAGGCACTGTAGCTACATGTCTATCTGGCAGAACAATAGCATCAATCCAGTCAACATATGGTTTGTCAAATCAAATGTTATTTGTCACATGCACCGAATACAACCTTACAGTGAAATGCTTACTTACAAGCCCTTAATAACCAACAATGCTGTTTTAAGAAAAATACATGTTAAGAAAATATTTAAGAAAAATATTTTAGTAAAAATGAATGATACACAAAATAAAACAATAAAATAGAACAAAATAAAATAAAGACCAACAATGAATTAACTGTAACAAGACTATATACAGTGGGTGGTACAGAGTCAACGTGCGGGGTCATAGGCCAGTCGAGGTAATTAAGTTAACTACTCATTCCAAGGGTTTTCTTTATTTTGACTGTTTTCTACATTCTAGAATAACAGTGAAGACATCAAAACTATGAAATAACACATATGGAATTGAAAGTAACAAAAAAAAGTGTTAAACAAATCAAAATATATGTATATTTGAGAACCTTCAAAGTAGCCATGCATTGCCTTGTCAGCTTTGCAAACTCTTGGCATTCTCTCAACCAGCTTCACGAGGTAGTCATCTGGAATGCATTTCAATTAACAGGTGCGCCTTGTTGCAAGTTAATTCATGGAATTTCTTTCTTTCTTAATGCATTTGAGCCAATTAGTTGTGTTGTGACAAGGTACAGTTGGGGTGGTATACAGAAGGTAGGGCAATTTGGTAAAATACCAAGTTCATATTATGGCAAGAACAGCTCAAATAAGCAAAGAGAAACGACAGTCCATCATTACTTTAAGACATGAAGGTCAGTCAATCTGGAAAATATCAAGAGCTTTGAAAGTTTCTTCAATTGCAGTCGCAAAACCATCAAGCACTATGATGAAACTGGCTCTCATGAGGACCGCCCCAGGAAAGGAAGACCCAGAGTTCCCCCTGCTGCAGAGGATAGGTTCATTAGAGTTACCAGCCTCAGAAATCGGCAATTAAATGCAACTCAGATTGCAGCCCAAATAAATGCTTCACATAGTTCATGTAACAGACACATCTCAACATTAACTGTTCAGAGGAGACTACGTGAATCAGGCCTTCATGGTCGAATTGCTGCAAAGAAACCACTACTAAAGGATACCAAAAAGGAGAAAATACTTGTTGGGACAAGAAACACAAGCAATGGACATTTGACAGGTGGAAATCTGTCAAAACTTTAGACTAGTACTGTGTATGTTTTTCTGCTGTGCGTAATATGTGGTAGGCTATGTGTTGTAGAAAGACACAATAATTATTTGAATAAAAAAATAAACAATCATTTGGGCCTAGGCTCATATACTGTGTAGGCCTATGTGTATGCATAAGCTCTAATATGCGTATATTTGTTTTGAATTCATTAACACCTTAGAAAGTTATGTCCATTTCATTATTAGGCTTTGAAACAACATCCTCAATGACCATATTTTCCACTCAGTTTCAACCTGTTGTTATATTTCTTTATTCAAATTGATAAATCACGGTGCTGTTTGATTGGATTTGCATTGATGTCAGAGTATTTAGAGTGACCATAAAGCCCTAAGTACCAGGCCATTAGCGACCTGATGGTTGTAAGCACGTTGGGTACTACCATCGCAAGTCTTGAGTGCATAAAAGGAGATTACCTCGACTCATGACTGCTAGTGTGGTGTTAATAGTTTCACAGCAACCGCCCTAGCCATGACTAGAATACAGTACGGTTAAAACAGTATGTAACGTTATGAAAGTGACCAGTGTTCAATTACTCTATGTATATAGGGCAGCGGTCTCTCAGATGCAGGGCAGAGTACCGGGTGGTAGCCAGCTCGTAACAGTGACTAAGGTTCAGGGTAGGGTACTGGGCGGAGGCTGGCTAGTGGTGACTGTTTAACAGTCTGATGGCCTGGAGATAGCTGTTTATCAGTCTCTCGGTCCCAGCCTTCATGCACATTTAACATCTCAAACTACTAGATGGTAGGGGGGTAGATGGCCACCATTGTTCCAGTACCCAAGAAGGCAAAGGTGACTGAATTAAATGACTATCGCCCCACAGCACTCACTTCTGTCATCATGAAGTGCTTTGAGAGGCTAGTCAAGGATCATATCACCTCCACCTTACCTGTCACCCTAGACCCAATTCAATTTGCCTATCGCCCCAATAGGTCCACAGATGATGGAATCGCCATAACACTGCACACTGCCCTATCTTATCCGGACAAGCGGAATACCTATGTAAGAATGCTGTTCATGAACTATAGCTCAGAATTCAACACCATAGTACCCTCCAAGCTCATCATTAAGCTTGAGGCCCTGGGTCTCAACCCCGCCCTGTGCAATTGGGTCCTGGACTTCCTGACGTTCCGCCCCCCAGGTGGTGAAGGTAGGAAACAACATCTCCACTTCGCTGCCCCCTCCTGTACTCCCTTTTCACCCATGACTGCATGGCCATGCAAGCCCTCCAACTCAATCATCAAGTTTGCAGACGACAAAACAGTGGTATGCTTGATTACCAACAACGACGAGACAGCCTACAGGGAGGAGGTGAGAGCACTCGGAGTGTGGTGTTAGGAAAACAACCCCTCACTCAACGTCAACACAAAACAAAGGAGATGAATGTGGACTTCAGGAAACAGCAGAGGGAGCACCCCCCTATCCACATCGACGGGACAGCAGTGGAGAAAGAGAAACTTTATGTACCTCGGGGTACACATCACAGACAAACTGAAATAGTCCACCCACATAGACAGTGTGGTGAAGTTGGCACAACAGCACCTCTTCAACCTCAGGAGGCTGAAGAAATTTGGCTAATCACCTAATACCCTCACGAACTTTTACAGATGCACAATTGAGAACATCCTGTCGGGCTGTATCACCGCCTGGTACGGCAACTGAAATGCGCACAACCCCAAGGCCCTCCAGAGGGTGGTACCATCTGCACATCGCATCATCGGGGGCAAACTACCTGCCCACCAGGACACTTACAGCACCTGATTTCACAGGAAGGCCAAAAAGATAATCAAGGACAACAACCACCCGAGCCACTGTCTGTTATCTCCGCTACCATCCAGTAGGTGAGGTTAGTATATGTGATTCAAAGCTGGGACCCGAGAGACTGAAAAACAGCTTCTATGTCTAGGCCATCAGACTGTTAAACAGCCATCACTATCACAGAGAGGCTGCTGCTTACATATTACCAATTTAATAAATGTATCACTAGTCACTTTAATAATGTTTACATATCTTGCATTACTCATCTGATACGTATGTAAACTCAGCAAAAGAAGAAACATGTAAATATTTGTATGAAAATAACAACATTCAACCTCTGAGACATACACTGAAAAAGTTCCACAGACATGTGACTAACAGAATTTGAATAATGTGTCCCTGAAAAAAGGGGTGGTCGTAATCTAAAGTAACAGTCAGTATATGGTGTGGCCACCAGCTGCATTAAGTACTGCAGTACATCTCCTCATGGACTGCAAAAGATTTGCTGTGAGATGTTACCCCACTCTTCCACCAAGGCATCTGCAAGTTCCCAGACATTTATGCGTGGAACGGCCCTAGCCCGCACCCACCGATGGGAATAAGATCTGGGCTCTTCGCTGGCCATGGCAGAAAATTCACATTCCTGTCTTGCAGGAAATCACGCACAGAAAGAACAGAATGGCTTGTGGCATTGTCATGCTGGAGAGTCATGTCAAGATGAGTCTGCAGGAAGGGTACCACATGAGGGAGGAGGATGTCTTCCCTGTAACGCATTGCACTGAGATTGCCTGCAGTGACAACAAGCCCAGCTCGATGATGCTGTGACACACCGCCCCAGACCATGACAGACCCTCCACCTCCAAATCGATCCCGCTCCAGAGATCAGGCCTTGGAGTAATGCTCATTTTTTCTTTGATAATCGAGAATCCGACCATCACCTCTGGTGAGACAAAATTGAGGACAGTCTGAGCACCGATGGAGGGATTGTGCGTTCTTGGTGTAACTCGGACAGTTGTTGCTGCCATCCTGTACATGTCCTGCAGGTGTGAAGTTCAGATATACTGATCCTGTGCAGGTGTTGTTACACGTGGTCTGCCACTGCGAGGACGATCAGCTGTCCATCCTGTCTCCCTGTAGCGCTGTCTTAGGCGTCTCAGAGTGCGGACATTGCAATGTATTGCCCTGGCCACATCTGTAGTCGTCATGCCTCCTTGCATCATGCCTAAGGCACGTTCAAGCAGATGAGCAGGGACCCTGGGGATCTTTCTTTTAGTGTTTTTCATAGTCAGTAGAAAGGCCTCTTTAGTGTCCTAAGTTTTCATAACTGTGACCTTAATTGCCTACCGTCTGTAAGCCTTTAGTGTCTTAACAACTGTTCCACAGGTGCATATTCATTCATTGTTCATGGTTCATTGAACAAGCATGCGAAAGAGTGTTTAAACCCTTTACAATGAAGATCTGTGAAGTTATTTAGATTTTTAGAAATTGTCTTTGAAAGACAGGGTCCTGAAAAAGGGGTTTCTTTTTTTGTTTATATACTGTATTTTATACCATCTATTGCATCTTGCCTATGCCACTGTTATTGCTCATCCATACATTTATATGTTTAAACTCTTATTCCATTCCTTAGTTATATTTGTGTGTATTAGATAGTTGTTGTGGAATTATTAGACTGCATTTTAGATATTGCTGTGCAACCGATGTGAAATGGCTAGCTAGTTAGAGGTGGTTCGCGCTAATAGTGTTTCGATCGGTGACGTCACTCGCTCTGAGACCTTGAAGTAGTGGTTCCCCTTGCTCTGCAAGGGCCGTGGATTTTGTGGAGCGATGGGTAACGATTCTTCGTGGGAGGCAGTTGTTGATGTGTGCAGACGGTTCCTGTTTCGAGCCCGGCGAGGGGACAGACTAAAGTTATACTGTTACAGCTGCACTGTCAGAACTAGAAGCATTTCGCTGCACTCGCAATAACATCTGCTAACCATGTGTATGTGACCAATAAAATTTGACTTGATTGTGATTTGATTTGAACAGACTGTGGCTGGGGTGGTCCTTGATCTTCTTGTCCTTCCTGTGACACCGTGTGCTGTCGATGTCCTGGACGGCAGGCAGTGTACCCCCTGGGAGGTGATGTGTTGGGCCCTTTTGAGAGCCCAGTGGATGCGGACGGTGCTCTTTCCATACCAGGCGGTGATACAGCCTGACAGGATACACTTAATGGTGCATCTGTAGAAGTTATATGCCACCAACTGAAGGTAAATGCAGTGAAAATGAGAATGCAGGGCAGATGTTTATGAAACATTACACCTGAAGGAACACAGGATGTCTCTCACCTGGTTTGCCTGGTTTACCTTTATCCAGGATTACCAGCGTCACATTTGAGGGAAACAAGTGTGGCAAGACCCTACACTGTAACAAAACCAGAACCGGAAATTATACAATATGTTATTCTAACTGCTGTTTGACAAATGATACAGGAAATCTGATGGTCTGGAGCTGTGCATTGCAATTGATCATTTTTCTCAGAGGGTTGTGAATGCATGAACATGTTGATTAAATGATGCAGAGAGACTATTTGCCATGCTGTTGAATGTACTTTAGGCCTAGGGGCAACTTGAATGTTTATTATTAACTTGTTTCGCAGACAACACCATCCCTGATGACACTTAAACTATTTTTTTCTTTAGCAAACTAAGCACTGAGTTGTGGCAGTATTAGGTGGTCTCTCTTAGTGTTTTGACAGAACATTATACATGTTGGGTAGGGAGTAATTCTTGCACCGGTATTATATCAAATCCCTGGTGCAAATCTGTAACATTTCCTTCAATACATTTTGTCACAGTACTTTATACACGAACAACAATCTAATATTAAGAGTACGTTTTTGTCAGTTAGAGATTGAGGCATTTGTCTAACGTTGTATCATTTATTTTTCTGACATAATCAAAATGGTATTTTGATTGTATTTTTGTACGAACACAGAGAGTCCACTGAGAGGTTAGAGGAACCTTGAAGACATCTCACTTCAGAAATGCAACCACATCTGTATTGTTGCCTGAATATTGAGGTTATCTGTAATCCTCAATATTTCACAATTTAAGATTATTATGAGATGTATTGCATCATGCATTATGGAAGTGTAATGACAATATGTTATTCTGGAGCTGTACTGAGGATTTGAATAATAACTATATGTTGGGAGATGAGCAATTCGAGCCCATGTGCCTTGTTTCGATTCTAGTGATTACAAAATGAATTGAAAAGCTGGGGTTAGATATGGATTAACAAGTAATGCTGTAGTTGAGTCAACTTCTGTGATAGCTGAGCCAAAGTTTCAGACATGAATACTCAGGGAGGAAAACGATGTAGATTCACACGCAGGTGTTTATTTCGCCTTTGCAGAAGACAGGAATTGCGGTCACAGGCAGGCAAACAGGCAGGTGAATCAAATCAAATGTATTTATATAGCCCTTCGTACATCAGCTGATATCTCAAAGTGCTCTACAGAAACCCAGCCTAAAACCCCAAACAGCAAGCAATGCAGGTGTAGAAGCACGTTGGCTAGGAAAAACTCCTTAGAAAAGGCCAAAACCTAGGACGAAACCTAGAGAGGAACCAGGCTATGTGGGGTGGCCAGTCCTCTTCTGGCTGTGCCGGGTGGAGATTATAACAGAACATGGCCAAGATGTTCAAATGTTAATAAATGACCAGCATGGTCAAATAACAATAATCACAGGCAGAACAGTTGAAACTGGAGTAGCAGCACGGCCAGGTGGACTGGGGACAGCAAGGAGTCATCATGTCAGGTAGTCCTGAGGCATGGTCCTAGGGCTCAGGTCCTCCGAGAGAGAGAAAGAAAGAGAGAAAGAGAGAATTAGAGAGGGCATACTTAAATTCACACAGGACACTGGATAGGACAGGATAAGTCGTCCAGATATAACAAACTGACCCTAGCCCCACGACACATAAACTACTGCAGCATAAATACTGGAGGCTGAGACAGGAGGGGTCAGGAGACACTGTGGCCCCATCCGAGGACACCCCCGGACAGGGCCAACAGGAAGGATATAACCCCACCCACTTTGCCAAAGCACAGCCCCCACACCACTAGTGGGATATCTTCAACCACCAACTTACCATCCTGAGACAAGGCCGAGTATAGCCCACAAAGATCTCCGCCACTGCACAACCCAGGGGAGGGGGGCGCCAACCCAGACAGGAAGATCACATCAGTGACTCAACCCACTCAAGTGACGCACCCCTCCTAGGGACGGTATGAATCAAAAACTTGGACTGAAGGCTATAACTGGTTCTCACAAACGGGCAGGTAAAATGCTTAGTAGAGTCAAAATGAATAATACCTCGGAAAGGCACAAACAGAATGAACTGAACTGAATAAGGAGTTGATGAGATCAGGTGAGTAAGTGACACAGGTGAAATCAATGAACAAAAATGAAAGACAGGGCTACATTCCAGAACACAAAGAAACAGGGCCATGTTCAAGAACACAATGAGACACAAGCCAAGGTTGACTAAGAAAATAAATACAGGACCTTACAGCTGCATCTGAAAATCCTTCCATATTACTGAGTTGGTTAATGTGACTTACTGTAAGATCCACTCACTAAACAGGCCTCTTATTTTCATTACTTTGAATTTGTTAATAGATCCAAGTGAAAGGTTTTTGCTAGTATAACCTTTTGTTTCCAACCATATATAGTGAATTTATGGTCCATTATGTTAAATGTGAGCGCTTTTGCTGATTCAACAATAACACTCTTGACTACATAACAAATCCCCAGTGATACTTAGGTAAGCAATATGGACATTTTGCTTGAGGTAGTGACATGTAGATAACAGTAATTTAACGATCCTTTGCCCAAGTACGGGAAAATAACAATGTCATTGATGCGTTTTGAGTTAATTTACTTTGACCTTACGCTGCTACCAGGAGACTGGAGAAAAAAATGTAGGACATTTGACATTTGATTATCACTGATTATCACTGAATGTATGCATATCCAATTAAAACAGCCTGTTTAGCACTAGTTGAGTTCAACCAATATTATGTGGCATTCATGGCAGGGCAGCAGGTAGCCTCGTGGTTAAGAGTGTTGGGCCAGTGACAGAAAGGTTGCTGGTTTGAATCCCCAAGCTGACTAGGTGAAAAATATGTTGATATGCACTTGAGCAAGGCACTTAACATTAAATGCTCTGACAAAATGTATTGTGTCAAGTTGGCTGGATATCCTTTGGGTGGTGGACCATACTTACATTTACATTACATTTAAGTCATTTAGCAGACGCTCTTATCCAGAGCGACTTACAAATTGGTGCATTCACCTTATGACATCCAGTGGAACAGTCACTTTACAATAGTGCATCTAAATCTTAAAGGGGGGGGGGGTGAGAAGGATTACTTATCCTATCCTAGGTATTCCTTAAAGAGGTGGGGTTTCAGGTGTCTCCGGAAGATGGTGATTGACTCCGCTGTCCTGGCGTCGTGAGGGAGTTTGTTCCACCATTGGGGGGCCAGAGCAGCGAACAGTTTTGACTGGGCTGAGCGGGAACTGTACTTCCTCAGTGGTAGGGAGGCGAGCAGGCCAGAGGTGGATGAACGCAGTGCCCTTGTTTGGGTGTAGGGCCTGATCAGAGCCTGGAGGTACTGAGGTGCCGTTCCCCTCACAGCTCCGTAGGCAAGCACCATGGTCTTGTAGCGGATGCGAGCTTCAACTGGAAGCCAGTGGAGAGAGCGGAGGAGCGGGGTGACACATACTTGATACACACGGGAAACGGTTGTGTGAAAAACAGAGCAGCTTTGCACCCTATGAATGGCACACATACCAAATGCATGTCTCAATTGTTTCAAGGCTTAAAAGTCCTTATTTAACCCTTCATCTACACTGATTAAAGTGGATTTAACAAGTGAAATCAATAAGGGATCATAGCTTTCACCTGCATTCCCCTGGTCAGTCTGGCATGGAAAGAGCAGGTGTTATGAATGTTTTGTGTACTCAGTGTATTTGGAAGTAGTTTAGTGGCAATTTTTTTATATGGATATGGGTAAACAATTTTTTTTTAAATCATGATATTCTTTTAATCTCTCAGATACAGTATAAGACAGACACTTTAAAACAAACTTCCTTATGATAGTCCCAAAAATATATATATGTTTTTCATGTATGAATCTGTTACGAATGAGAACTTGTTCTCAACTAGCTTACCTGGTTAAATAAAGGTGAAATTTAAAAAATGTGTTCCTATGGGCTAGTAGCAGAAAGGATAAATTCAATATTTCGTCAAATAAATGAATTTCATTTTGTATATACCGAAAGGATTCCTAAAATTCTAAATCAAATGATCCTTGCTTTGACCATCTTAAAACTATTCCATGTGTTGGCAGATAGAGGACTACTGCAAAGATGGCTTGCAGAGGTGTGTCTTACTATCCAGGTCTGTACCCAAACAATTCGAGCTTCAACTCTCACCGTTGCCGCTTGCTATAGACCACCCTCTGCCCCAGGTGTGCCCTGGACACCATATGTGAATTGATTGCCCCCCATCTATCTTCAGAGCTTGTGCTGCTAATTAACCTAAACTGGGACATGCTTAACACCCCGGCCATCCTACAATCTAACCTTGATGCCCTACATCTCACACAAATGAGATGTACAACAAATCCGTAAACACGGACACCCTCATAGATAGCATCCTAACCAACCTGTCCTCCAAATACACCTCAGCTGTTTTCAACCGAGACCTCAGCGATCACTGCCTCATTGCCTGCATCCGTAATGGGTCTGCGGTCAAACAACCACCCCTCATCACTGTCAAACGCTTCCTAAAAAACTTCTGCGAGCCGGCCTTTCTAATTGACCTGGCCCGGGTATCTTGGAAGGATATTGACATCATCCCATCAGTAGAGGATGCCTGGTTATTCTTTAAAAGTGCCTACCTCACCATCTTAAATAAGCATGCCCCATTCAAAAAATGTAGAACGAGGAACTGATATAGCTCTTGGTTCACTCCAGACCTGACTGACCTTGACCAGCACAAAAACATATTGAGGCGTACTGCATTCGCATCGAATAGCCCCGGTAATAAGCAACTTTTCAGGGAAGTTAGGAACCAATCTACACAGGCAGCTAGGGAAGCTAAGGCTAGCTTTTTCAAACAGACATTTGCATCCTGTAGCACAAACTCAAAAAAGTTCTGGGAAACGGTAAAGCCCATGGAGAATAAGAGCACCTCCTCCCAGCTGCTCACTTCACTGAGGCTAGGAAACACTGTCACCACCATTAAATCCACTATAATTGAGAATGTCAATAAGCATTTTTCTACGGCTGGACATGCTTTCCACCTGGCTACCCCTACAGCGGTCAACTGCCCTGCACCCCCCACAGCAACTCGCCCAAGCCTCCCCCATTTCTAATTCAGCCAAATCCAGATAGTTGATGTTCTGAAAGAGCTGCAAAATATGGACCCCTACAAATCAGCCAGGATAGACAATCTGGAAACTCTCTAAAATTATCTGACAATTGTTGCAACCCCTCTTCAACTTCTCTTTCATATCGTCTGAGATTCCCAAAAATTGGAAAGCTGCCGTGATCATCCCCCTCTTCAAAGGAGGAGACACTCTAGACCCAAACTGCAAGATGCCTATATCTATCCTACCGTGCCTTTCTAAGGTCTTCGAAAGCCAAGTTAACAAACATATTACCGACCGTTTAGAATCCAACTGTAGCTTCTCCACTATGCAATCTGGTTTCAGATTTAGTCATGGGGGCACCTCAGCTTCGCTCCAGGTCCTAAACAATATCATAACCGTCATCGATAAGAGACATTACTGTGCAACCTTATTCATCGACCTGGCCAAGGCTTCGACTCAATCACCACATTCTTATAGGCAGACTCAACAGCCTTGGTTTCTCAAATGACTGCCTCACCTGGTTCACCAACTACTTCTTCTTCTCAGTGTGTAAAATCGGAGGGCCTGTTGTCCGGATCTCTGGCAGTCTCTATGGGGGTACCGCAGGGTTCAATTCTCGGGCCGACTCTCTGCTCTGTATACATCAATCACATCGCTCTTGCGGCTGGTGATTCTCTGATCCACCTCTACGCAGACGACACCATTCTGTATACTTCTGGCCCTTCTTCGACACTGTGTTAACTAACCTCCAGACGAGCTTCAATGCCATACAACTCTCCCTCCGTGGCCTCCAACTACTCATAAATGCAAGTAAAACTAAATGCATTCTCTTCAACCGATCACTGCTCACACCTGCCCGACCGTCCAGCATCACTACTCTGGACGATTCTGACTTAGAATATGTGGACAACTACAAATACCTAAGTGTCTGGCTAGACTTTAAACTCCTTCCAGACTCACAATAAGCATCTCCAATCCAAAATCTAATCTAGAATCAGCTTCCTATTTCTCAACAAATCATCCTTCACTCACACTGCCAGACATACCCTTGTAAAACTGACCACACTACCGATCCTTGACTTCTGCGATGTCATTTACAAAATAGCCTCCAACACTCTACTCAACAAATTGGATGCAGTCTATCACAGTGCCATCCGTTTTGTCACCAACGCCCCATATACCTCCCACCACTGCGACTTGTACGCTCTCGTTGGCTGGCCATCGCTTCATACTGATCGCCAAACCCACTGGCTCCAGGTCATCTACAAGTCTTTGCTAGGTAAAGCCCCACCTTATCTCAGATCACTGGTCACCATAGCAATACCCACCTGTAGCACGCGCTCCAGCAGGTATATCTCACTGGTCACCCCCAAAGCCAACTCCTCCTTTGGCCGCCTTTCCTTCCAGTTATCTGCTGCCAATGACTGGAAGGAATTGCAAACATCACTGAAGCTGGAGACGTATATCTCCTTCACTAGATTTAAGCACCAGCTGTCAGAGCAGCTCACAAATCTCTGCATCTGTACATAGCCCATCTGTAAAAAGCCCATCCAGCTACCTCATCCCCATACTGTATTTATTTATTTATCTTGCTCCTTTACACCCTAGTATCTCTACTTGCACATTCATCTTCTGCACATCTATCACTCCAGTGTTTAATTTGTATATTGTAATTACTTCACCACCATGGCCTATTTATTGCCTTACCTCCCTTATCTTACCTCATTTGCGCACACTGTTTATATACTTTTTTCTACTGTATTATTGACTGTATGTTTGTTTATTCCTTGTAACTCTGTGTTGTTGTATGTGTCAACTTGCTTTGCTTTATCTTGGCCAGTTTGCAGTTGTAAATGAGAACTTGTTCTCAACTAGCCTACCTAGTTAAATAACGGTGAAATAAAATAAATAAATAAATAAAACTTAAATCTCCATATGTTAGCAAGCGTTACGGGACTTGACTGACGTCGGTGCCACCGATCTGCCAGTTTATGTCTGTAGCATCCAAACAGTTTGGGCTACACAATAATATACCTCAACATGTAAATGTGAGACTCTCACGAATACAAACATGTCAGTTGTTTTGCTTTAGGAAGCCCACAAGCTTTACAAGCCTCATCTGAAGGTAGCCCAGTACCAGTTTAAATTATGGGAAAGATGTGTTGGCAACAGTGGTGATTTTACCATGTACATCTTGGTTGGGCAAAAATAATAATAACGTGGGATGCATGCTTGCAAAACCACAACAATAAACAATACATTAATTGCACTATAAAGGTGACAAATGGTGCCCACAAACTGTTAGGGCCTACATAAAGCTGTCCCAACAGCAGTCCTAAAATCTTACCACTGCTACACCTGGCTATCAGCGGAGCCTTGTCTGGCAGCTAAACAGTTCATTCAGCCTCATTTACTGCCTTTAATAAAAACATAGCTGATATGGCTGACTTGCTTATTATGCAAATGTGGTTTCTAATGACAATTGAGATGTACAAACTATGCATAGGGGGACGACAATCGCATAAGAGGCATTCCGTAATGTCGATTAAGACAATGATGATCAAGCTAGGACGGACATAGTCAATATAACAACTTGTTTAGCACTTTTGAAATGTACAGCGACAAAATTCAGAATATGGGCTGTTCGTACAGTGTTCTCCCTGTACACCAAGTCAGCACTCAAACACAGTGAGGAATAAAAGTATTTGATCCCCTGCTGATTTTGTATGTTTGCCCGCTGACAAAGAAATGATCAGTCTATAATTTTAATGGTAGGTTTATTTGAACAGAGGGAGACAGAATAACAACAATAAAAATCCAGAAAAACCCATGTCAAAAATGTTATAAATTTAATTGCATTTTAATGAGGGAAATAAGTTGTTGACCCCCTCTCAATCAGAAAGATTTCTGGCTCCCAGGTGTATTTTATACAGGTAACAAGCTGAGATTAGGAGCACAGGAGTGCTTCTTCGTATGACGAGGATTTGCCATTTGACTTGACTCATGATGGTGACATGATCAGTCCAATGAAAGCTACTGTACATATAACATGATTTGACCTCATTTTCTCTGCGGTCAATGACCTTGAGCCTTCTTGGGATGTGCACTTCTAATGTAACTCCATGGCAGCACCCAAGGGGCTAGATTTTTCTAGCTCTACCCTTAGACTTCTAATGTAACTCCATGGCAGCACCCAAGGGGCTAGATTTTTCTAGCTCTACCCTTAGGTGGTGATGTAGTTTCCCCATGAGTGACAGAACGCTGCATTTTGGAGCTGCCTTACTCAAGAAAACAAAAAAGAGACCATGCTTGTATTAACTCAATGATGTATATATTTTTTACATTGTTTGCAAACTGATATGTGACACGTATTAATCCCAGAATAACATACTAAACAATCAAGCTAAAAATGTGGGGTTCTGAATGACGGGTCGCCACTGGTTGGCAGGTAGAGGACTTCAAACTCTGTTTAAATAAACCCTCACTGACATTCTGTGAACCTATTCCAGTGCCTGTAGCTATTTGTAAGTCGCTCTGGATAAGAGCGTCTGCTCAATGACTTAAATGTAAATGTAAATGTAGCTGGTGAGCACAGGAGCTTTGCATTACCTTGCATGTTAGAAATCGAACCTACAACTTAGTCATATTCCATAATAAACTTCTCCAAAAGCATGACAGCATCAATAGTAGGACAAATGCTCATTTATTGTAACTTCTTAGTCACTTCCTCTTATGAATTCATAAGAATCTGTATGCCAAGTCGACAACTACGGAAGCAGCGTGTTATATAATTTGTCTGTTTTGATTGCTTTGTTATGGAAGTGGAAGGGAGAAACAAGAGCGGAGGCCACAAACACATCATAGCACAAATGAGACCTATTTTCTATTTCACACTTCTTTAACCAGATATGATTCACTAATTATGGTCTCCTGGAAGAATAAGTGATTTTTGCATAGCTGTCGGGCACCCTCCCATCAGCGAGGGATTTCAGCGCTTTTCTCAAAGCCTGGTGCTGCCCCAGTCGTTTTTCTAGACAACGTGTAGAGGTCCCCAGGGGTGGGGAACATGGCAGTTTGTTAGCACCTGGATGATTCAATTTCTCTTTCCTCCATAGCAGAAGCACCATAGCTGAAAAAAAAACATATCAAGCCCTATTCTCTCCTGTCTGAAGTAGCAATTTTCCCTTTTCGTTATCACAAAGTCTGGTCTATTAACTAGTAAATAGAAGCTGTCTAGAAAAGATGGATTCCATAAAACATTAAGAGTTGAGTACTTGTAGGCATGCAGTGGCCATTGCCCGTGATGAAAGCTTGGCCACTACAGAGAAAAATATCTTAAGCAGATCATTCACAATTAAAGTACTGTCTCAGAGTAAAGTATTCATACCCCTTACTACACATTGTGTTGTGTTACAGCCTGAATTCAAAATGGATTAAATATATATTTTTCTCTCACCCATCGACACACAATACCCCATAATGACAAAGTGAAAACATGTTTTTAGAACTGTTTGCACATTTATTGATAATGAAATACAGAAATATCAAATGTACATAATTATTCACACCCCTGAGTCAATACGTTAGAATCACTTTTGGCAGCGATTTCAGCTCTGAGTCTTTCTGGGTACAGTACGTCTCTAAAAGCTTTGCACACCTGGGTTATACAATATTTAAAACATTCCGTCAGATTGGTTGTTGATCATTGCTAGACAGCCACTTTCAAGTCTTGCCATAGAATTTCAAGACGATTTTAGTCAAAACTGTAACTAGGCCACTCAGGAACATTCTATGACATATTGGTAAGCAACAAAACATTTTTTATAAATAAAATAAAACAAAGTATTGGTAAGCAACTACAGTGTATTTTTGGCCTTGTTTTAAGTTATTGTACTGCTGAAAGGTGAATTTGTCTCTTCGTGTCTGTTGGAAATCAGACTGAACCAGGTTCCCATCTAGGAATTTGCCTGTGATTAACTCTATTGTCACGTTCTGACCTTAGTTCTGTTATTTTATCTTTGTTTTAGTATGCTCAGGACGTGAGTTGGGTGGGCAGTCTATGTTTGTTTTTCTATGTTAGTCAAATCAAATCAAATTTCTGTATATAGCCCTTCGTACATCAGCTGATATCTCAAAGTGTTGTACAGAAACTCAGCCTAAAACCCCAAACAGCAAGCAATGCAGGTGTAGAAGCACGGTGGCTAGGAAAAACTCCCTACAAAGGCCAAAACCTAGGACGAAACCTAGAGAGGAACCAGGCAATGTGGGGTGGCCAGTCCTCTTCTGGCTGTGCCGGGTGGAGATTGTAACAGAACATGGCCAAGATGTTCAAATGTTCATAAATGACTAGCATGGTTAAATAATAATAATCACAGGCAGAACAGTTGAAACTGGAGCAGCAGCATGGCCAGGTGGACTGGGGACAGCAAGGAGTCATCATGTCAGGTAGTCCTGATCCTAGGGCTCAGGTCCTCCAAGAGAGAGAAAGAAAGAGAGAAAGAGAGAATTAGAGAGAGCATAGTTAAATTCACACAGGCCACCGGATAGGACAGGATAAGTACTCCAGATATAACAAACTGACCCTAGCCCCCCGACACATAAACTACTGCAGCATAAATAATGGAGGCTGAGACAGGAGGGGTCAGGAGATACTGTGGCTCCATCCGAGGACTCCCCCGGACAGGGCCAAACAGGAAGGATATAACCCCACCCACTTTGCCAAAGCTCTACACAATA
Organism: Oncorhynchus keta; assembly: GCF_023373465.1. Classification (NCBI taxonomy): domain Eukaryota; kingdom Metazoa; phylum Chordata; class Actinopteri; order Salmoniformes; family Salmonidae; genus Oncorhynchus; species Oncorhynchus keta. Next base: position 46,989,815 of record NC_068450.1, read on the forward strand.
TTGTGCTGCTGATGCCAGGTGCCATAGCAGTCTCTTTCTGCTGTAAAGTGAGTATCAACAGGTATAATAAACATATATATATATATATATAGATTACAGGGAACATAAGGTTGGATATATTATTATCAACCTGCTAGATCTACTGTCTCTTTTATATTATGACATTTCAGCTAGATCTACTGTCTCTATTATATTACGACAGACCAGCTAGATCTACTGTCTCCATTTCACTTTGGCCATTTTTGTGGGCCTGCCCTCCCCTCAACAGCCTCAAATAGGCTATTTCATGTGGGTTGGGGCGGGGCGGCAGACACACGCATCTCACATTTCATTGCATTACATTTTATATATTGCTTCCAAAATTTAAAAAAATCACAAATAATATTTTATATTATTAATTTCAAACAAGCATGAGAAGAACTTACCAGTCCAAAATATGTCCTCTCCGTTCAAAAAATATTTCTCCACTTGGGGATCGCTAAATGAATCGTCCTACAACAATCTCTGTCTCACTTTTCCGATCAATTTCTTCTAAAATTGTGTGTACACCTGTATATCTAGACTTTGATTTAGCTTTCCCTGACTTAGTCGCCATACTGATTGATATATAAACAGCTGAATCTGCGCGTTTACCAAACAATGCTGTGTTTAATATGCGTAGCTCCTTCTAGTATGAAACTTCAATAGCGAATGACTCTCTTTACGTCGGTCTTCCAACACATAACCATTGCATATTGCCGTTTACCTCAGCTCATTGGCTATCTACCCAGCTATATTTCAAGATGATCAGTGGTCATTTGGTTAAAATACAGTCAATCAACGAAACAGTGGTCATATCATTGGTGCACAGTGATGTCATTACTTGTTGTCTTCAAATCGGTTTCTTTCAGTCAATACCTCCCGCGAAATGGCCCATCAAGTTTGGTTGTGTTACAAACCAAACATGACTGGAAAAGTCACGTTTTGTGTGGGTATTTACCCTCGAATGTGTCGTCGAAAATGGAATGAGACGGAATTCACGACACAAGCAGTTCACAAAATGTTTCGTGTTAGGCTATAAAAATGGATTTGACCAAACATAAGATCATTCATTGTGTAACAATGAGCATTGAGATTGCAAACAGACGAAGATCGTCAAAGGTAAACTATTTATTTTAATGCTGTTTGTGATTTTGTTAGCCTGTGCTGGTTGAAATAGTTTTTTTATGGGGCTCTCTCCTCAGATAATCGCATCGTATTCTTTCGCAGTACATCCTTTTTTAAATCTGACAACGCAGTTGGATTAGAAAGATTCTATGCTTCCGATACATGTGAGACACTGGTATATTCATGAATGTTTAATATGACTATTTATGTAGCAATCACCTTATGTTGTGGAATTTCAGCCCGCTACCGGGTTCCGTGCGCAGAGAGGTTAAACAGTATTATTTTCAAACACAGTGAGTCCATGCAACTTATTATACTACATTATTACTCCTGAACTTATTTAGGGGTTCTAAGGGGTTGAATACTTATTGACTCAAGACATTTCAGCTTTTCATTTTTAATTTGGTTGTAAAAAAAATTATAAACATAATACCACTTTGACTTTATGGAGTATTGTGTGTAGGCCAATGACACAAAATATGAACTTAATCCATTTTTAATTCAGACTTTAACCCAACAAAATGTGGAAAAAATCAATGGGTGTGAATACTTTCCATAAGCACTGTATACATCCATTCATTTCTAAACTGGTACCGACATGTACACATGTTCGTGAGAGTCTCAGCTTTCCATACAGGTGTCATATTAATAATGTATCGCCCAGACTTTTTCGGACACTACAGACAGATTTGCGGTACCGACTTCGGACATGTCCCTTGACGCTTGTTTGGGTCGCCGAGCAAACGGAGAACAACATATTAGTTTGTAGACCAATCCATTCGGACGCTACAGATGTTTTTGTGATAAGACCGACTTTTGGGGATTGTCTCATGGCCGTAGATACGGAAGGCCTCCATTGGCGATGCGGTTGGATTGAGATGCGGCCCACGTTTAAACGGACACATTTTTATGGGATTTTTTTTATTACTCTTGGGGTTACCATCAAAATGTAGGAAATTGTCTGAGATACCCGATCATTTGGATCCGTCACCGTACTAAAATCTTCACCTATAATTATTGAATTTCCCACACATAAAGAGCCCCTTACTTTCGTAAATAATCGCCTTTTTCTTATTTGCATCAGGTGCTTTATACAGTACACTATACATTTATCACTTTTATTTTCATTACTCAAAGGAAGCAGTTCAATTTGAAATCATCAATGTTTGCAAAGTCTTTTATTCTAAACTCGTTTAGATTATTTGCTTACCTTCTATTGGGAACAGGTTTCTCATCTCTCTTTTTTCCTTGACTTTAGATTGTGAAGTGTGAATGGCGTTTCACTCCACCTGCTTGAGTGGTGGGGACCAATGCTGGTGGGGAAGAGAGCATAGAGGAGGGGGGGAACTCACTCTTGTGGGGAAGGGAGCATGGCTCTGGGTCGGTGGCTCTGCCTCTCTCTCTCTCTCTCCTCTTACAGATCTTCCTCTGAGATGGATTGGGGACCAACCCTTGCTTAGTAGGCATAAGACTGAGTTGTGGCCCTCTTTTACACACATGGTGCACTTGCTTGGACACAAACAGTCCCTGGATTTATGTCCAAAGTTCCCGCATCTCCAACACTTCCAGGCAATCCTTGACCTGGTGTTCCAGCTCCTGGCAGATGTAACACAGAGGGGTCTGCCCAGGGTAAGAGAACTTCCCATTGTAAGGGCCCAGGAAGATTGAGTTAGGGATTGTTAAAGACTGCCCACTGGTGGTTTTATCCATGCGTATTCTATACCATATTCTATTCCATATCCTGAACTTATCCACCGTTTTCACTGCAGGTTGTAAAATAGTATAGTACCTGTTTAGAAACAGTTTGACGTCAGGATCAGGAACTCTTCCCGTCCAGAATTTTAAAAATACCATCTTGATGTCCAGCTCAATGGAGGAGCACGCTGTCCAGTCCTTCCACTTTGTGGCTGTCTTGTGGGCTGACTGGATTTATAGGAAGTGGCGTAAAATCTCTCCAGTTCAGCAGTGCAATGAATGAGTAAGCATTAGCTGCACTAATCCAATTGGATTCGGAATAAGAGTGTCTCTCCAACATCGTCACAACTTGTTGAATCTAGATTGCCGGTACATTTAATCTTACCCTGTATTGACCAAAACAAGCTGCATATGCCACCCAGGGACGAGCCTATGGCACAGACAGCTCGAGGCTACGAAGGTATTGGACTATTATTATGGGAGATAACTTGGTTCATCATGGACAACCGCGAGGTAGGCCAGACATGGTGTTTATTAGTTGAGTTCAAGTGAATGTAAAACTGGTAATATCCCCAAATCGCTTAACACACGGCCCTCCTTCCAATAGGCTGAACTGTGCAACCCAATCAGTGACTTTTGAATGATAGACTAAAACACCAATATTAAACACATATAGGCATTTGTCAACCCACAAGAGGAGTTGTGTCATTATTGATTTACGATGCACCGTAATAGTTTAAATGTGTCATTCTGCCTTTTTTATATATTATTGACTAATGTGCTATTACTCAATCTCTCTGTCTACCTTTAGTACATAAACATCTGAACAGGCAACAGTGCAATAGAATATGTTATGATCAGTATCCGGTACTTCACACTGTAAGGAGAGGAAAAATAATTATAGGGGAGTGGTTGTACTGTTATGCAAATATCTGCTACTTATAAAAGCACCATTTAGTCAGAGAAAATAATATTTCAGATGGTTCTTACAAGTAAATGTGACTCACATCCCCTACTGGGGTTTCGTGTGCAATAAGCCATTGCTACTTTGTACCTACCCTCCATCCTAAAAACAGTATAAAGATAATAACATTTTAATCTTTCCCTTGCTCGATGCCAACTCATTACAGTATGCAAATGAATGCAAACAGTGCATTTTTCTCTATCAGATATTCCGGAAGGTTGGGAGGCTTTATATTTTCATCCATCATATCTGTTAATTACCATTAAATGGAGGTCATTGTCCTTCCTGTCGACAGTAAATTGTGGCTACTTGGTCCCTCTCGTGTAGACAGGGAGACAAAGCACAGACTGATCTTACAACCATCCTGCTTCAGAATACTAATAGACATCATCATCACTCGATATCTCAGGTTCATGGAAAAGGCAGTAAAGGCACCCACGTGTCTGAGTAGCACACGTCGTAAAAATGGACAGTTCTCCCAAAAAACTGGATAATACAATCAATGACTTGCAATGTCTATCAACTGGTGACTTGGTAGAACATGTTGTTAAAAAGGGTACTTTCTTACTTTCCTTTAAAGGTAAAATTATATGTCCATTTCATTGTCCTGTAATGTATTTTCACTATGAATTTCACTGTCCTTATGATTGTATTATTGACGGTAATATTTGGCACAGTATATAAATGGCCTATTCATTCTAAGAACTAAGAACAGATATAGCCCTTGGTTCACTCCAGACTGCCCTTGACACTGTAAAAGTCCATGTAGAATAAGAGTACTTCCTCCCAGCTGTCCACCATTGCACTGAGACTAGGAAACACTGTCACCACTGATAAATCCATGATAATCAAGAATTTCAAAAAGCATCTCCCTACGGCTGACCATGCTTTCCACCTGGCTACCCCAACCCGTCCAACAGCTCTGCACTACTACAGCAACTGGCCCAAGCCCATTCTGTATACATCTGGCCCTTCTTGAACACTGTGTTAACTAACCTCCAAACGAGCTTTAACACAATACAACACTCCTTCAGTGGCCTCCAACTGCTCACAAATGCTAGTAAAACTAAATGCACGCTCTTCAACCGATCACTGCACGCACCCGCCCGCCCGACGAGCATCATTACTCTGGACGGTTCTGACTTAAAATATGTGGACGACTATAAATCCATAGGTGTCTGGCTAGACTGAAAACTCTCCTTCCAGACTCACATTAAGCAACACCAATCCAAAGTTAAAACTAGGATCGGCTTCCTATTTCGCAACAAAGCCTCCTTCACTCATGCTGCCAACATACCCTCGTAAAACTGACTATCCTGCCAATCCTTGACTTCGGTAATGTCATTTACAAAATAGTCTCCAACACTCTACTCAGAAAATTGGATGCAGTCTATCACAGTGCCATATGTTTTGTGACCAAAGGCCAATATACTACCCACCACTGCAACCTGTATGCTCTCGTTGGCTGGTCCTCGCTACATATTTGTCACCAAACCCACTGGCTCCAGGTCATCTATAAGTCTCTGCTAGGTAAAGCTCCGCCTTATCTCAGCTCACTCGTCACCATAGCAATACCCATCAGTAGCACACGCTCCAGCAGGTATATTTCACTGGTCATCCCCAGAGCCAACACCTACTTTGGTCGCCTTTCCTTCCAGTTCTCTGCTGCCAATGACTGGAGCAAATTGTAAAAATCACTGAAGTTGGAGACTTATATTTCCCTTACTAACTTTAAGCGTCAGCTGTCAGAGCAGCTCACTGATCGCTGCAGCTGTACGCAGCCAATCTGTAAATAGCCCATCCAACCAACTAACTACCTCATCCCCGTATTTGTTTTTGTTTTTCTGCTCTTTTTGCACACCAATATTTCTACTTGCACATCCTCATCTGCACATATATCACTCCAGTGTAAATAGCTAAATTGTAATTACTTCGCCACTATGGTCTATGTATTGCCTTACCTTCTTACTTCATTTGGGGCGGCAGGGTAGCCTAGTGGTTAGTGTTGGACTAGTAACTGTGAAGGTTGCAAGTTCAAACCCATGAGCTGACAAGGTACTAAACCATGAGGCCATCATTGAAAATAAGAATTTCTTCTTATCTGACTTGCCCAGTTAAATAAAGGTGTAAAAAAATAAAATTGCACACACTGTATACAGATTTTATATTGTGTTATTGACTCTACATTTGTTTATCCCATGTGTAACTCTGTGTTGTTGTTTTTGTCGCACTGCTTTGCTTTATCTTGGCCAGGTTGCAGTTGTAAATGAGAACTTGTTCTCAACTGGCCTACCTGGTTAAATAAAGGTGAAATAAAAAAATACATAAAATAAATACAAAATATACATTGCACTTGATTCCAACCTGAACCTCAAGATTTTTATATTGTACTTTATTAAAGGGAAATTGTATACTGTGGCCAAAATAACTCAAAGTCATTGAGATTAATTAAAGTACAAATGTGTTCCTTTCAACTTCTATGGGATCGGTGTCCCCCCCCCCGCGGGTCGGTGAGCTAACGTGCACTAATGTGATTAGCATGACATTGTAAGTAACAAGGAAATTTCCCAGGACATAGATTATTATATGGGCAGAAAGCTTAAACTCTTATTAATCGAACTACACTGTCCAATTTACAGTAGCTTTTACAGTGAAATAATACCATGCTATTGATTGAGGAGAGTGCACAGTTATGTAATTGAACATTTATCAATAAACCAATTAGGCACATTTGGGCAGACTTGAGACAACATTTTGAACTGTAATGCAATGGTTCATTGGATCAGTCTAAAACGTTGCACAAACACTGCTGCCAGTGGCTGTCATGCCTTGGTCATTGTATTTTGTGTTTTCGTTATATATTTGTTCAGGCCAGGGTGTGACATGTGTTTATTGTGTTGTCGTATTGGTTTTTTTGTAGGCATTGGGATTGTGGTTGATTAGGGGTGTGTCTAGTTTAGGCTTGGCTGCCTGAGGCGGTTCTCAATCAGAGTCAGGTGATTCTTGTTGTCTCTGATGGGGAACCGTATTTAGGTAGCCTGGGTTTCACTTTGTATTTAGTGGGTGATTGTTCCTGTCTCTGTGTAGTGTTCACCAGATAGGCTGTAATTTAGGTTTCTCGTTCCGTTTGTTGTTTTTTGTATTTATTAAGTTATTTCATGTATCGTCATTTGTTTCATTAAAGAACATGAGTAACAACCACGCTGCATTTCGGTCCGACTCTTTTTCGACAAACGAAGAACGGCGTTACAGTGGCCAACATCCAAATTGTGCCTAGAGTCCTTAGTTATATAATTGACTTTATCTTGCAGTTGAAAGATGATGGAACAAACAACAAAAATGCAAAAGCATGTTTTTTCTTTCTATTGTCTTTTACCAGATCTAATGTGTTGTATTCCAAATTTCCACAAACTTCAAAGTGTTTCCTTACAAATAGTATCAATAATATGCTTATCCTTGCTTCAGGTCCTGAGCTACAGGCAGTTAGATTTGGGTATGTCATTTCAGGCGAAAATTGAGAAAAAGGTTCCGATCCTTAAGAGACAAGGGTCATTTTGGAAAGACAGAGTAGTCTTCTGGGCTGTCTGGGCTATTCAACCGCATCATATTGATATCATTTGTAGTACACAAATTGTACTATCTACAAAACCATTCTCTACTCAGTTTAAGACCTGAATACAAATATTTACAGTAAGAGCTCATAGACTAATATTGACCACAGGAAAACATTATTAACAGTTCAATGACTCTGTCAATAGCTTCCCACAACAGCCATACATAGTCAATATTAACTCTGACTCAAGGGATTAAAATAACCTACTGTTTATAAAAAACAGTGTGAGGTGGTGTGGGTCGGGAAGGTTAAACACCACTGAAATTCAAATGGTCTCAAAAGAGTTGGACAGTATCCCAACTTGAGCCTTTTAGTCGTTGTTGGGGTCACAACCGGGCACTTGTTAACTGACAGGCCAATGTAGTGTCAGCCAAGATTACTTTAAAGTACCATTTGACATGTCAAAATGGTCAGTATGCCATCATCACAATTTTATGTTTACATTTGATTAATTTAGCAGACACTACTATCCAAAGCAAAATAAAAATTAGATGCGGTATATACAACAAATATTGGTGATCTTCATTAAATATCTGAGTGTGTTATGGTCAAGCACATATGCAGCAGATCTGTGACTTTCTTTTCTGTGAAGCTGCCTTGGTGGTACACCTTTGGAAGAATTTTCCTAACACCCAGTTTGCATTGTATAGTAGGACCTACATTCCACCAGTCTATCAATCCTAGGCCCCACATTCTTCTCAATTTACGTCATTAACATAGGTCAGGCAGTAGGAACATTTCTCATCCAATAATATGCAGATGATACAGTCTTATAGTCAACTGGCCCCTCCCCGGATTTTGTGTTAAATGCTCTACAACAAAGCTTTATTCGTGTCCAACAAGCTTTATCTACCCTTAACCTTGTTCTGAACACCTCCAAAACAAAGATCATATGGTTTGGTAAGAATAATGCCCCTCTCCCCACAGGTGTGATTACTACTGCTGAGGGTTTAGAGCTTGAGGTAGTCACCTCATACAAGTACTTGGGAGTATTGCTCGACAGTACACTGTCCTTCTCTCAGCACATATCAAAGCTGCAGGCTAAAGTTAAATCTACACTTGGTTTCCTCTATCGTAGTCGCTCCTCTTTCACCTCAGCTGCCAACCTAACCCCGATTAAGATGACCATCCTAACCATGTTAGATTACAGAGACAAAGTTTATAGATCTGCAGGTAAGGGTGCTCTCAAGCAGCTAGATGTTCTTTACCATTCGGCCATCAGATTTACCACCAATGCTCCGTATAGGACACATCACTGCACACAATACACCTCAGTAAAATCTCTGTTGCTTATTTATAAAACCCTCTTAGGCCTCACTCCCCCCCCAATCTGAGATATCTACTGCAGCTCTCATCCTCCACATATAACACCCGTTCTGCCAGTCATATTCTGATAAAGGTCTCCAAAGCACACACATCCCTGGGTCACTCCTCTTTTCAGTTCGCTGAAGTTAGCTACTGGAATGAGCTGCAACAGTCACTCAAACTGGACAGTTTGGCATTTATCATTTACGTCATTCAAAGACTCAATCATGAACACTCTTACTGACAGTTGTGTCTGCTTTGCGTGATGTATTGTTGTCTCTACCTCCGTGCCCTTTGTGCTGTTAACTGTGCCCAATCATTTTTGTACCATGTTTTGTGCTACTACCATGTTCTGTTGTTATCATGTTGTCGCTACCATGCTGTGTTGTCATGTGTTGCTGCCTTGCTATGTTGTTGTCTTAGGTCTCTCTTTATGTAGTGTTGTGTTGTCTCTCGTCGTGATGTGTGTTTTGTCAAATATTTAAATATTTTAAATGTTAACATTTTTAATCCCAGCCCCCATCCCCGCAGGAGGCCTTTTGCCTTTCGGTAGGCCGTCATTGTAAATAAGAATTTGATCTTAACTGACTTGTCAAGTTAAATAAAGGTGAAATAAAATAAGTAACTAAAAATCAGCAAAACACTCGTCCAAAAAATAGTTCTTGACATCGCACAAGAGCCGTCAATTTAATTTAACCTTCATTTAACCAGGCAAGTCAGTTAAGAACAAATTCTTATTTTCAATAACAGCCTAGGAACAGTGGGTTAACTGCCTGTTCAGGGGCAGAACGACCTTATCGGCTCAGGGGTTTGAACTTGCAACCTTCCGGTTACTCAGTCCAAAGCTCTAACCACTAGGCTACCCTGCTGTCGAGAGAAGACACAAAAGAAAGAACGTGGTTATCTCTGGGAAACATTACTTCTTCTATAAACCTTCATTTTGCAATATGCTCAGCATTTCTCACCTCAATTTTGTCACACCCCGATCTGTTTCACCTGTCTTTTGTATTTGTCTCCACCCCCCTCCAGGTGTCACCCATTTTACCCATTTGTTGCCAGTTCGTATTGTCTCGTCAAAACCTACCAGCGTGTTTTTTTTCACATACTCCAGTTCTCTCTAGTCCCTGTTTTCTAGTCCTTCCGGTTTTTACTTTTCTGCCTTCCCTGACCCTGAGCCTGCCTACCGTCCTGTACCTTTCTGACGCTGCCCTGGATTACTGACCTCTGCCTGCCCAATGGAGAATCTGCTTTTTATTTCAGGACTAAACTTATTCTGTGTTCGGGAAACCAGCCCTATGTTTATTAACATCCATCCACATTGTCACGCCTGCTCCCGCTCCCCCTCTCTGGTGCTCATGTTCAATCCCTGTAATTGCTTCTCGTCTGTAAGCGTCTGTCCACACAGAATGCTGACACCACAATTCGAAGCATCAGGGAGTTTTTTTTGTTTTTTGTATGTGTTGGTGACGTCGGGTCCAGGTGTCGCTGCCAGAGGAACCGGGGTTGCCTCAGCTGTCTTGTCAGGCTTCCACACCTTAGCTGCCTCGGGAGGTTTTCTTGCCTCGGTTGGCTCGGCAGGCTCCCATCCTACGTCATGCTGCGGCTCTTCAGGCTCCCACGCCTCAGCGGGATCGTCAGGCTTTCACGCCTCAGCCGGCTCGTTGGGGTCCCACACCTCAGCCGGTTTGTCCGACTCCCGTGTCTCGGTCCGTCAAGCTCGCTCCGGTGGGACGCCGGGGGGCGCCCCTAGAAGGGAGGGTACTGTCAAGCCTGTTCCTGCTCCCCCTCTCTGTCGCTCAAGGGGCACCAGGCTGCCCATCATGTTCACTCCCTGTATTTGCTTCTCGTCTCCAAGCTTCTGTCCTCACACAGATGAAGATTGGGGTAGCATGCTGTAAAGGGACTAGCAGTATAGAATCTGAGGATTGTTGATACAATAAAGAGTCTGTAGTGATCAAAAGTTCCCTGAGGTCATAAACTTAAACTTCATGAAGTTCAGCATACATTTTATAATTGAGAGGTCTGTCTCGGTCTGCTAGTAATCCCATCTCTCTTTGTAGATTGTCTGAACCAGAGGGCAGACTCAAAGCCTACCTGCATATTAACTGAGTTAACATACAGTGACTGCTTCGAGGCAAGAATTGGTCTGTTTTGTAGGACTAATATGTACAGTGCATTCAGAAAGTATTCAGACCCCTTCATTTTGTACACATTTTTTGTTATGTTACAGCCTTATTCTAAAATAGCCAATGATGACAAAGGAAAAACAGGTTTTTAGAAATACTTGCAAATGTATCAAATAAAATACAGAAATACCTTATTTACATAAGTATTCAGACCCACCCTCGAAATTGTGCTCAGGTGTAACCTGTTTCAATTGATCATTCTTGAGATGTTTCTACAAATTGATTGGATTCCACCTGTGGTAAAAACAGTTGATTGGCCATGACTTGGACAGGCTCATACCTGTCTATATAAATTCCCACAGTTGACAGTGAATGTCAGAGCAAAAAACGAAGCCATGAGGTCGAAGTTATTGTCCGTAGAGCTCAGAGACAGGATTGTGTCGGAGGCACAGATCTGGGGAAGGGGAGGGCATGAAAGGTCCCCAGGAACACAGTGGCCTCCGTCATTCTTAAATGGAAGAAGTTTGGAACCACCAAGACTCGTTCTAGAGCTGGCCGCCAGGCTAAACTGAGAAATCGGGGGAGAAAGGCCTTGGTCAGGGAGGTGACTAAGAACCCGATAGTCACTCTGACAGAGCTCCCCTGTGGAGATGGGAGAATCTTCCAGAAGGACAAACCTCTCTGCAGCACTCTACAGATCTGGCCTTTATGGTAGAGTGGCGAGACAGAAGCCACTCCTGAGTAAAATGCACATGACAGCCCACTTGAAGTTTTCCAAATGGCACCAAAAGGACTCTCAGACCATGAGAAAATAGATTCTCTGGTCTGATGAAACCAAGGTTGAATTCTTTGGCCTGAATGCCAAGCGTCACGTCTGGAGTAAACCAGGCACCAGACATCTCCTGGCCAATACCATCCCTATGGTGAAGCATGGTATTGGCAGCATCATGCTGTGGTGATTCTTTTCAGCAGAAGGGACTGGGAGACTAGTCAGGATCGAGGGAAGTACAGAGAGATCCTTGATGAAAACATGCTCCAGAGCGCTCATAACCTCAGACTGAGGTGAATGTTCACCTTCCAACAGGACAACGATCCTAAGCACACAGCCAAGACAATGCAGACAATGCAGCTCTGACAATGCAGCCAAGACAATGCAGCCAGAGCCCGGACTTGAACCCGATCAAACCTCTCTGGGGAGACCTGAAAACAGCTGTGCAGAGACTCTCCACATCCAACCTGACAGAGCTTGAGAGAATCTGCAGAGAAGAATGGGAGAATCTCCCCAAATACAGGTGTGCCAAGCTTGTAGCATCATACCCTAAAATGCTAAGTAAAGTCTGAATACTTATGTAAATGTGATATTTCTGTTTTAAAGTTTTAATACATTTTCAAAAATGTCAAAAAAAAAAAAAATCTTAGTCATTATGAAAGATTTTGTGTTTTATTGTTGAGGGGAAAAAACAGTATCATCCATTTTAGAATAAGCCTGTAACGTGACAAAATGTGGAAAAAGTGAAGGGCTCTGAATACTGCACTGTAATGCTGACACTGTTAAGTAGAAAGACAAACCAGATCGCAAAAGCTTTACTCAAAATAATTTAAATGGTGAACGTTTAATGTACTTAAAGAAACAACTCAAATTGTGGTTGAGTTTTCCCTTTGCATGACAGGTACACTCTTTAATATTGAAGAGTACAGTAGGTGTCTTTCTCATCTTATTCATAACGAGGCTTAGTTAATGAACCATGATACCCTAATTAGTTATGCCTTTACATGTCTCAATATCAATTCCACTGTTGATCAATGAGGTAGAGACGAGCTGCTTCATGTACCTTGAGGCAAAAGTGGCAGACAAGCACTTTGTGGAAATCCCTAGGTTTAATCAGTGGGACTCTTTGGGCTGACAATGCAGACAAGACAAACAGACCCATAGGGTGAGTGGTTAAGAAATTGCCTGGAGAGTCCAAGAAGGCAACACAGCGATTGTGAATAACGCCTCGCACAGATCCTTAAATGTGACTGACAAAACCCATTTCTTAGTTGCCAACTAACAACACCAACACAATGTCCTTCTTTTGACGCTCAACAAGTGTATATTTTTAATCACACCTATTTTATCCTGCTGTTACCATTGGCACTGTATCTGACTGGCATTTATCATTTACGTCACTAAGATATGTCAAATACTGGATGATGTGTATTTTATACTACTGAGCCTTTTACTTTATGTTCGTATTCTTAATTAACTTGTATTATTTATTTTGTTGTTGCATTGTCGAGAAGGAACCTGAAAGTAAGCATTCTGTTGGACGGTGTATACCATGTGTATGCTTTACATTCCACTAATACAACTTGAAACTTGTTCCAATTGAAGAAAGCCTTACAAGTTAAGCGTAGTCTGCTTCACGTAAAGCTACCGCTTACCATTCCAAGAATATTGTACGTCAGATAAGTAGCCATTCATACCTGTGTCTATGTATATTTTATGTATAACGATTATATAAATAGGATGCCCTGGATATGAGCAGTTTGCAAAGCAACTTGAGTCCTAATGATGTTCGCGGAATTGCAAATGGGCTGTGTGCATGCCACTGCTGTTTAGAGGAATGTAGGTTTGGACCATGGAGAGTTGTGTTGGAAATGGCACCACCTGGATAATGAGATGCGGAGAGGCCCGTGCCGGTGTCTGAGCCAGAAGGCTTACCCGGGCTTATCTGCAAGCTGTCCCACATTAGGCGGACACTGTAGAGCGAGCACTGTAGTCCACACAGAGCACTCTTAGGTCTGGCTTCGGGCCTTTAAAAACTTGGACTCCAATGTCAAAATATGTCCTAAGTCTAGCCATTTCACTTCTGGGTTGTTATGTCTTCTTCAGGGAGCCCATCAATTCGATTTTGAGGAGTTTATGTTCGCAATTTGATTGCTTTGACATCCCATTCTAGAACATTGTAAAATGTTATTTATCATTGGTGCAATGTAACAGCACAGTTATAACACAGACATTACTGTCACAGTACGTGATTGTAGTTCAACAGTAAAGAAAGGAGCGAGCATTAAAAACCTGCTAATGATTCGGTCTCTTGTATTATAATGGTTAGATAGCTGGTCTGTGATGTGAATAGTTCCAGTTACATTTTCAACCACACTCTTTGATAGACTGGAGTCGGTAGTTGGGTGGGCCATTTGATGTGTGCCATTGGCTGTGATTGAGTGTGCCAATGGATGTGTTTTCTAGGAAAGACAGGAGTGTAATGGTGATGATGGAAAGGATGCAGGGGTCAGTGGACCGGTTGAGGGTTCTTCATCTTTTAGCTTCATAGTTAAATGACTTATAGAGATCAAGGTCATGCTCCTTCCTGTTATCACGATCTATGTAAAACATGATCTAATGTCCTTTTGTCCGTAACACTTTACATTAAGATTCTCTTTTACCTGTGTAATTACTCTAGTAACAACATTATCTTAACTGTCACAACATGTTGTCACCAGAGTAATTACTGCATTACACGGGTATAAGAGCATCAGTCACGTGAGTCTTGTTGGATAAATGTTCGGAAGGCGTGAAGATTACGTGAGAAAAATAAATGTAGTAAACAAAAAGTGAAATTTCTCACACTGTCACGATTCCCAGCAATTTAATTCCTGAGGTGATAATCATCAGTCATTATTTATGCTTGGTTTGTAAAAATAACACACACATGCTGTCATGCTATTCCTAAGTACATGACAAACGGATTACGCCTGAACGTTACTTTAATAATCAAGTGTAAAGACATAGCTTAGATACATGCCGATGCTCCACTTGAAATGTCCAAGGGACCTATTTCTTTTGTTTCTAATTGTTGTGCATACTGTTTCATTCAGCTTCCGCGTCCAGGGTAATATTCTGTGTGTATGTGCACTGAGTGATAAGGGAATTGCTGGCAATTTGTTTAGGCTGCTAATTGTAAATAAATCCACGCTTTGCTAAATCTCGTGGATTGTCCTTGCCTCGATTCAGAGCACTGGTCTGTTACTGCTGCTATTTTCGTCTCCCTCTTCAATCTCTCTTGACAGTCGGCCAACATCAACTCCTGACCTGATCCACTACAAGGCATTTGCAAAAGAGAGATGAAAAAGACCAAAGCTCCATGGAGTCAGTAATAATGGGAGGAAAAAAAGGTTAGTCAGAGTCACTTTCTCGTTTCTCGTTCCTTCATTAATGTTCATGTTGTTTTTTTACTCACTCTCTATTTAGTTTCCCATATTTATCAGACCATTATTTGTATCCCTAAGGGATCCTAAGAAGTGCAGGTGGCGAACCTTTTCTATCTGACATGACTGTGAATGCCAAAGAGGTAATTGTCAGACGACAGACATGGGAGAGAGAGCAAGAGGGAGGAAAGATAGAGAGAGAGAGAGAGAGAGGAAGGGAGCGAAAACAACAGGGTGTGGGAGGAGAGTGTGTGTGTGTGTGTGTGTGAGAGAGAGAGAAAAAGAGAGAGAGAGCAGCATTCATTCTTCCACTTCTCAGCAGACAGCGTTCTACAGGGGAGAGCAACAAAACAAGGCAAATTGGAAGGGGAAAAATAGAGAATATTATACAAGAAGAGTTCGCTATCCACTTCTACCTCCTATTGGGTGGTGAGAGGTGTCTGAAAGTTTGCACTCTGGGGGACCCCTCCCCCCAATGCTGGGCTGAACAGAGGACAGCTCCCATCTTCGAGGTGTGGAGAGCACAGACTACCTCTAGTCATTTTCAGGGAAGCCAGTGCGCACGAGGAGTGTTCTCCCTCTGTGGATCTCGCAATTAATCGCTGCCTGCCTGTCTGTAACAAAAGAGGAGAAGATCCAATCAGCGTTTGGGTTTAATAAGGTGGAATACCAAAGGGACGCAACAGAAAAGATACAGCACAACCAGGGAAATAAAGGAAGTAGGAGCACACAGCAGTGAAAGACATCATTTAGAGAAGGGAAAAAAAACGCTTAACGGTATTTTGTTCCAGGTGAACTTGAGAAGCATCCTTTTCTTTTTTGGAGCTCTCAGCTTCAGTCAGCTAATCTTGTGGACTATTGGATCCTGGATGGCATTTCAAGGTAAGGACCTATCTTCAACTCTCCCGGTGTATCAGCCAGCCAGCTACTGTACTCCTCCTGTGTTAGGTTACTGCAATACTCAGCAGCAGAAGAAAAAAAGGGAGAAGAATCAGACGGAGAGGTAGGTGCGTTTGAGTCATCACCAGGCTGTTAATGAAAAGTTTCTGTGATTTCTCTTCCTCTTACCTTATCCCTATGCATGATTGATATGATGCCAGTGTGGAAAGCAATTTATCTTTGGGGACTCGATCTCTGCATCGTGGCTTACAGCAGGAAGCCTGGGTGGAAGGTCATAATTACCACTGGTGTTTGCCTTCGTCTTTGTAAGGGCCATGTCTATGGGCCATGGGATTACTTTTGTATTTTAACCACCACCACCTACCACCCACCACCGAGTCACAGCTGCACAGCCATAGCCACTCTGCATATGAAGGGCTGTTTCCCCCTTTAATCGTAGCAGACAGCAAACAGATTGTTTTCGTTGTTTCGAATGCTGCCCGAATGTCTTAAATGCCCCGCATCATACTTCTGCCATCAGTTCCTTGCGAGTTTTTCAAGGAAAATGTTGTAATGCAATGCATCGTTTCTGTCCTACGCTCATGCCCATCTTTGCTCCTGCTAAGCTGAAAGTGTGATGAAACGCGTAGATAAGCATGTGTTTTCTCTCCTCAAGGTCCTTGTTGAATGTAAATTAGAAGAAACTGATTCATAGGATGATTGAGGGATATAAAAGAGGGGGCTTTGAATATAATGCAGCATTGTTAGAGGGAATCTACAGCACCTCCCTATCGATATATCCTTTGTAGGAACAGGCTGAAATATTTATGATTGCATGCACATCCTGTCTGCCCTGAAATATTGAAAATAATTGAATAATAAATAGCCTGTACCTGTCAAAGCCTGCCCCTGCTGGGGAGGATTATTATGACGCTACCTCGTGTAGCATGCAAACCAGTGACCACTAAATGCTTTTGCCTCTAG
The DNA here is from genome assembly GCF_023373465.1 of Oncorhynchus keta. Taxonomy (NCBI): domain Eukaryota; kingdom Metazoa; phylum Chordata; class Actinopteri; order Salmoniformes; family Salmonidae; genus Oncorhynchus; species Oncorhynchus keta. Next base: position 47,006,721 of record NC_068450.1, read on the forward strand.
AGACACCAACAGGGGGCTAGAGGGGGTGTACCAGGCAGAATAGGGTGGATGGAAGTTGAAGACAGTTCCTGAGGTACAGTTGCTAAATGTCCACCAATAGGACTGGCAATTTCTCATCTGTAATATAATGCTGGTCAATCAATATTGTAAATAACAACGTGTTCTTAACTGACTTGCCTGGTTAAATAAAGGTTCAATCAAAAATAAAAAAACACAATTTCAAATATAGGATTTTGCCCATCAATGTGACAAAGCTCTGGTATTGGAATTAACGTGTTTTCACATGTTACCTCGTGAAAGAGACTGTTGGCTATTCATCTTTTTGTTTGCACAGTCCAGGTATAGGTGTAATCTAATGAGCAGTATGGCAGACATGTGTTTTTATGTGTGTGTGTGTGTGTGTGTGTGTGTGGGTGTTGAGTGCGTGGGTGTATGTGTGTCCAGAGCTGTGCTCTTCATCCACTTTGATGTTTTATTGAGTGTTAACCATGTCAGCACTGACGCACAGACTACGATCCAGGGTTACACGGGTAAAGGAAGATCTGAATTGGATCTCATTAAACCTTGTACTGCTTTTCACTGTCAATAAGCAATGGCGATTTTGCTTTCACGGCTTTTTGAATCTGCTAAATGATTTAGTCCAGGTATGTTTGCATCTGAGTGTGTGTGTGCGTGTGTGTGTGTGTGTGTGTGTGTGTGTGTGTGTGTGTGTGTGTGTATGCTTGTGTATGCTTGTGTGTGTTTATGTTCGTGTGCGTATGCTTGTTTGCGTGTGTGTCTCCAACTCCTGTAAAGGGAAAAGGTGCGGTCTGTTTTTTTCTGTCTGATGCTGGCAAAGGAGTCAAAGACTCGGTCTTCCATTTCAGTAGAATAATGCATCCACTGAATCATACAGTATTGATGGAGCATAGAGGGAGTTATCATTTTTTCCCAGTTAATGATCAGAATCGTAGACGACACATTAACAAGTGGTAGAAATGAGAGAAGAAAACAACTTTGATGTCAAAAATCCAGTGCTTTTGATTTACTACATACAGGTACGGTTTGAATCAGTATCAATGTTCATCACTAAGCAGCTGAAATATGACATAAGTGCTTCCAACTATAATAAATGATTTTCTATAGTTTCTGCGTTTTGGAATCACATAGATGAAATATTTTGAATTATGCCTTATATTTTAATCAGGAATTTGTTAAGACTTGTTTATAGCCAATATTACGTATTACAATTGAACCAGAATCTGTTTGCTGAAAGAATAGTGGGATTGTTTTGAATGAAAACACAATGTTTTGTTGTTTCTCTGTAATACTAGCCACTTTTAGCTAGCCAGCTAGATAGGTTCCCAATCTCCCAACCTCATAACTAGCTACCAAGCCACTTCAGGCTATCAATCAAGTGAGCGTAGCTGGTCTAACTACCTTAGCTGGCACGCCTGCTGACAAGGTTGCTAGACTTTAGAAAAGCAAACAATTACTAAGTGTAACAAATAAGATTTACATTCCTATCGATCTTTTACCCAGATTTTTAGCCGAGATGCAGACAAGCATACAGTATTTAGGGTTATGCTACTATGTTGTGTGGCAGTTGTACTAAACTCCAATTAAATTAGAATGTGCAGATGGGTCACGCAAAAACAATTGCACTTCAGAGTTCTACAGAACTAAATGTGACTAGTGAGAGGGATACATTTACAGGCACGACAGTGAAGGCTAATAACAAGCACTCTGCATCAGTGAGAATTAAAGCCAGGGATTACTTCAGGGAAGGAAGACTTCCAGCTAATACAGCACATGTGTAAGATGTGCTTGGAAGGATTGGACAATCGTGGTTAGAGTAGCCACAGAGGAACTGGAACGATTGCACTTAAGTCATATTACCTGGGTTGCTATGTAACTATAAACTACTCATACATCAAGAGGACTTGTCAGACCCTTCAATGATGAATAAGAAGGCCCACTTTCGCTGTAGAGATTCAGTCATATTCAATGTTTGCTAGCCATTAGAAGGTAACTCTATGCGTTGATCCAGACTAGGAAATTATACCAGAGCATCCTCTGTGCATTCTTCGGAGATTCACAGGCGTCTCAGCATTTATGTGGACATTAAAATATCTTCTTTCTGTCCCTGGCTATTAACTGTACTGTTCTTAAATGCCCCCATCCTAAAATGTCAATACTTCAGGCCTCCTGCCCAACTGTCTGAAAGCACTCTGTAGAACATTACTATAATATAACAGAGTTGTTATTATCCAGACTGTAGAAGCAAAAAAATGTGCCATTATAGGAGGTTGACTTGTCTGTCAGAAGTAGCGTGGTTGAACTGTGTGAAAGGGAATACGTGGCCCGAGCACAGTGGCATATTTTTAGACAGTCCATTAAGGAATAGGAAAATCAATGCTCTCTGTGCTGTCAACATTGGGTTTCAGGTTTTTCGACACAATGACCTTTGTCGGGTACAGAGAGGAGCCTGAATGGCATTGTCATACTGTGGCTTGGTGACAGAAATACGCAGGTCATTATGAAAAGAGACACATTCAGTGTCTTGTTGGCATGTCTAGCACCAACATGAATGACCGTCTTCCATCTTTTTTTCTGAAATGAATTTGATTTGGGCTTGAATACGTTTTCTCCTCCACTGTTTCTTGTTAATCGGATCCCTTGGGTGAATATTCAATATCTGACAGGCTGATAGATGCACCGCTGATAAATCCATTTCAGGCTAATTATAAATACATTTCAGGCTTTACTTAGCCACATGTTTAGACAGATCGGGCCACAAAGCACATGCTGGCTTTTTGCATAGTGTACATGTTTATTCCAGTGTTCAGATGTCCCACATCTGTACCGTATAGACAGTCAGCTTTCTTAAAGACATTTTCAAGAGGACCTTGTGTTGAATGGAGATCAAGTCTAATGGATTTATGAATACTCATTGACTCCTATCAAAGTGGTTAGCCAGCATTGGTTTGTGAAATGGAGCACCACTGGTTCTCTAAAATGTGGTCCGCTTGTAGCAGCAGTGCTACCAAGGGTAGTGATGGTTTCACAGTTCACCCACCGAAAATCATACACAAAAGGAAACTTGTTTTCTATTAAGTGCATGAAACCAGGACAGTGTCCTTGCCACATGAGCTCACCGTGGCCAGCAAGGGCATGGCGTGGCAGAATCCTCTGGCCCCTGCTCCAGTGGTGGATGGCAGAGAGTGACCATTGGTGGCAGTGCAAATCCCTCTGGGAAGAGCACACGAGGAGAGGCTGGGGCTTGAGGACAGATCATGGACAACTCCTGTTGACAGTGACCCTGTCAACAGTGTCACTTTGGACCACGACCTCTCTGAGTGAACTGCCGGGGACTAGCGTTGCGGGTCACCTCTAGCAAAGTCCCCTTCATCCCTCCTGAGTTTGTCAACAGGATGCATTAGTAAGGGTCAGATGGGTAACGTGTCGGGAGCGGGAATGAGAGGACGTACACTGTCAGCGTTTTTGTAATTTTATCAGTAACTTACTGTATTAATCAACAGTATGACACTGTATAAACTGAATGCAGTAGTTTATCATAGAATACACAGTAAAATACCATACATTTATTTTACAGCACACTGTAACACCTTTCTGTAATTTAAACAGTAAAACACTATAGAATGCAGTGGTATCCTACAGTAATCTCAGGTAATGATTGAGCTCTTCGTAGCCGATGTGAGTAAAACAATTAAAAAGGCTAACATTCACAGGGCATGCGTTGACAGGCTGCCCTCAGGTGGTGAGGGTAGGCAACAACACATCTTCCACGCTGATATCAATACAGGGGCCCCTCAGGGGTGTGTGCTCAGTCCCCTCCTGTACTCCCTGTTCACCCACGATTGCGTGCACCATCATTAAGTTTGCAGACAACACAACAGGGTTAGGCCTGATCACAGACAACGATGAGACAGCCTATAAGGAGAAGGTCAGAGACCTGGCAGTGTGGTGCCAGGACAACAACCTCTCCCTCATCAACAAGCTTATCGTGGACTACAGGAAACGGAGGGCTGAACATGCCCCCATTCACAACGGCGGGGTTGTAGTGGAGCGGGTCGAGAGCTTTAAGTTCTTTCTATCATGGGCCAAACAAACCAACACAAACGTGAAGAGCGCACAACAACACCTCTTCCCCCTCAGGAGACTGAAAAGACTTGGCATGCAACATCAGACGTTAAACATCTGCACCATTGAGAGCATCTTGACTGGCTGCATCACAACGTGGTACCTCGCGCAAGTTTGTTACCAAAAGGCACCTGGAAAGCTTCTACTCCAAATCCATAAGTCTGCTGAACAGTTAATCAAATTGCTACCCGGACAATTTAAATTGACTCCCTTTATTATTTATTCATCTTAATTGTTTTTCCCTGCATGTTGATGCCACACACACACACACACTCACACATAGACACACATTCAAACTTCACATACGCTGCTGCTACAAAGTTCATTAAATATTCTGTTTGCCTAGTCACTTTTACCCCCTACCCACATGTACATACTGTATTACCTCAACTACCTCGTACCCCTGCACATTGACTCAGTACTGGTACTCCTTTTACATTTGAAGCTGGGAGTTTACATACACCTTAGCCAAATACATTTAAAATCAGTTTTTCACAATTCCTGACATTTAATCCTGACATTTAATCCTAAAATGACCTGTTTTAGGTCAGTTAAGATCACCACTTTAATTTAAGAATGTGAAATGTCAGAATAATAGTAGAGAGAATGAATTATTTCAGCTTTTATTTCTTTCATCACATTCCCAGTGTGTCAGAAGTTTACATACACTCAATAAGTATTTGGTAGCATTGCCTTGAAATTGTTTAACTTGGATAAAACGTTTCGGGTAGCCTTCCACAAGCTTCCCACAATAAGTTGAAGTTCTGACAGAGCTGGTGTAAATGAGTCAGGGTTGTGGGCCTCCTTGCTCCCACACGTTTTGTCAGTTCTGCCCACACATGTTCTATGGGATTGAGGTCAGGGCTTTGTGATGACCATTCCACTACCTTGACTTTGTTGTCCTTAAGCCATTTTGCCAAAACTTTGGAAGTCTTGAGATGTTGCTTCAATGTATCCACATAATTTTCCTTCTTATGACGCCATCTATTTTGTGAAGTGCACCAGTCCCTCCTGCAGCAAAGCACCCCCACGACATGATGCTGCCACCCCCGTGCTTCACGGTTGGGATGGTGTTCTTCGGCTTGCAACCCTCCCCCTTTTCCTCCAAACATAATGATGGTCATTATGGCCAAACAGTTCTATTTTTGTTTCATCAGACCAGAGGACATTTCTCCAAAAATGTACGATGTTTGTCCCCATGTCCAGTTGCAAACCGTAGTCTGGCTTTTTTATGCTGAGCAGCCTTCCAGGTTATGTCGATGTAGGACTCGTTTCACTGTGGATATAGATACTTTTGTAAATGTTTCCTCCAGCATCTTCACAAGGTCATTTGCTGTTGTTCTGGGATTGATTTGCACTTTTCGCAGCAAAGTACGTCCATCTCTAGGAGACAGAATGCGTCTCCTTCCTGAGCGGTATGATGGCTGCATGATCTCATGGTGTTTATACTTGTGTACTATTGTAGAGATGAACGTGGTACCTTTAGGTGTTTGGAAATTGCTCCAAGGATGAACCAGACTTGTGGAGGTCTATCATTTTTTTCTGAGTTCTTGGCTGATTTCTTTGGACTTTCCCTTGATGTCAAGCAAGGAGGCACTGAGTTTGAAGGTAGTCCTTGAAATACATCCACAGGTACACCTCCAATTGACTCAAATGATGTCAATTAGCTTATCAGAAGCTTCTAAAGCCATTACATAATTTTATGGAATTTTCCAAGCTGTTTAAACATCTGACCCATTGGAATTGTGATACAGAATGTTGCTGCATTGGGTAGTTCTAGTAATATACTTAAACAATAAGTCACCAAGGGGTGTGGTATATGGCCAATATACCATGGCTTAGGGCTGTTCTTATGCACAATACATTGCGGAGTACCTGGACACAACCCTTATTACTGGCTTTACACTGGCTACAAACATAGCAAGCTAGCTGTTTTAGCTTCCTACATCTCCATGTGAAATAATCAGATGTATTATCCCAGTTTGATATGCTGCTTGTGTATTAATTCCCATATCAGCTAAAAATAGAACATCATGTTTTGGTTGTGGAGAAAAAGTCACATAGCTAGCTAGTTGGCTATAGCAGGTCCTACCATTTCACAATAGCCTGTAATCACTAGTTATTACTTCTAAAAAAAATTGGGGGGGTGGATTCTTGGATTTTCTTGTTGTGTTCTCATTTGTGGTGAAAGTAAAATTAAGAATCCATTGTCTTGTCTTCACTTGCGAGCAAGTTGGCGAAACACTGCTATCTAACTACCCTTTTAGCTTCCCACATCTGACAGCACATTTACTTATTAAGCTCTATTATGTTTTCAGAAGCAGAACACAGAGTGTATCTGAGAGTAACGTCAATGATTATCATTTTGGATTTTGCACCAGTTACTTAGGTGACTGACTGGTGCAACAAATGTGTGATTGTATAAGAAATATGACATTCAATGTGCTTTTTTGTTGTAGAATGCATCAAAAATAGAAACATTGAAAGTGATGAGACGTTCAACTTTATATAAAAGTTAATACATTTGATCACTAAACATCCCAACATGGACACAACAACCCATTTCTACAGTCGTACCATGTTTCTAATGCTGGACTATCACTTCCTCATTTACTAATTACATGTAATGAAATATGTATAAACTGTAACAACCAGCCTATGTCGTTATTCCTTATAAGATTTATACGGGCACAAGTCTAATGGCAGGACCATCCATTTTGTGTTTAGCCTTCATCAGCCACTTTGATGTGTCCTTAAGACGACTTTGCCACTTACCCCCTCTTTCTCTCTGCCCTCGGTTTCCAGCAGCGAAGCCTGGTATTTAGAGTATTGAACGATTTGCTCTTTAGACGGTTACAAAAGTGCTGTGTGTGTGGTATCAAGGTGGGGAGCCAGTTGAATATTTAACTCCTTGCAGCATTTGTTGTCTTCGTAAGCAATGTGGTCCTGGTAAGACATGTTGTCCTGGTAAAGGATGTTGTCTTAGTTGGCACAGTGGATTAGAGTTGAGTGGCTGAGTATGAGCAAATGTCTAATCTTGATTTGTAAATTGGATTCTAGAATCTAATTTCCTTTTGTGTTAGTCCAAGAAAGGGTTTTCACATTTTCATTGACATAATGTTAGTGATTATGACTATTCAGCCACTTATCCAATTATTGGACTTGGACAAATCAGAAAAGACCAACTCGAAAGAATAACAGAACATTTTATAGAAAAATACTGAGAATCAAATTTCTGATGTCTTTTATCGCCTTTGAATTGGGTTGGATGTCAGCAACACTATAGTATATCTTATATACCAGACAGATTCTCTTAGCTGTGACTGTCAGTGTATGAATAGTTTCTCAGCAGGGCATTGGATTTAGTCTTGTTAGTGTAGGTCACTGATCCTCACTCCCTTCAGGGCTACACTGCCAGAGCAGTAGACCACATCGCAGATGTTTGTAAGTTTCAACAACGGGCATGCCTTGAAGACTCTCTATATTGAGATTGGCCACTGATGCTTGGGTGGGAAAGTGACAGTCTCCCTACATCTTGGTTGATGAGATGCTGCTGGGTTAAGTCCCATTCAAGGGTTTCATCTGCCATGTGGCAATTGCACCTTGTAGAGGAACATGCTTTCTTTCTGCGAGAGAGGGAAGAGGAGAGAGAGCCCATGTGTCTTTAAATGGTTGCGATAAGATCCTGCCTCAAAGCTCTAGGGGGCATCAGGTTGTTGTATCGCTAGTTCACCATAGAGATTATGATTTGTATTCATGTAACACACACATCCACCCCCTCAAATACACAGATCCTCCACCAATTATGACAACGTACCACACCTTCCTTTTATGGTGCAGAGATAAAAGGAGAGCACTTCCTTCAGGTCAGACTTAGGCTGTCCTAATATGGACATCATACATTTATTACATTAAGAAACATTTGCCCATAACTACAGTATGTTATGAAATCAGTATGTTATGAAAGTAGTTACCCATGCAGTTTTTTAAATAATGAAGTGCTATAGTATTTGCATCTCACCTTACCACGACATTGACATTAAAGGCATTATTTTTGCCTTCACTTACATTTCTTGATATGAAGTGTTGCACTATCTTCCCTCCCCTCTACTTTCAGTCTGTTGTGTGAACTGAGGGTGAATATGGAGAGGGAGTGCTGAGTCACTTGTCGTTTTAATCTCTCCCAGATTTTTACATTTTTACATTTAATCTGAGTTTAGCTGTCAATGGGATGAGGGAATCATTAGCCCCCGTGCTACTGTGATACTCCTGTACCGAGAAACACGCTTAACCGGGAAAAGCTCAACAACTCTCTGAGCCTATTCAGAACGATACTGGAGGTTTTGTTGTCAAATGGTAGCTCCCAAGAGGTTTTTGCATCGTTCAAAGAGATGGGTGTCTTGTCTGCAGGAAGTAATCCTGTGTCATAGTAGCAGTGTTCACTGGTGGGTTATAGGGGGATGTTATGGGATGTTATGTGACAAGTCAGGTACAAGTCAAGAGTCTCACGATGAATGCTTGATCTCTCTGTGTGTGTGTGTGTGTGTGTGTGTGTGTGTGTGTGTGTGTGTGTGTGTGTGTGTGTGTGTGTGTGTGTGTGTGTGTGTGTGTGTGTGTGTGTGTGTGTGTGTGTGCGCGTGTGTGTGTGCGTGCGCTTGGTCGATCAGTGATTGGGGGGGGTGCAGGGTTCTGGATGCAGGGTTCTTGATCGACATATCCAATCCCTACTCTTGAACAACCAAAACAACCAACAGGCTTATGAGAATAAGATAAAACATATATACAGTACTGTGTATGGTTTTGTGTAGAACAAATATGTTGTCAAAGTACATAAATACACACACTACTGTGCTAAACGGGGATGGAACAGTATGCTGAATCAAATGAATGAACAGGCACCTCTTGAATGTTGACAAAGTTTAAACAATCATGTTTACAACACTGTGGAGGACCCAGAATGCACCTTCCCTCTAGTGGAATTGCATACACACAAGACACTAATGCACCCCTTTGTCAGAGGAGCCGTAAAAAAAAGCCACGGCATCTAGATAATGACCTTTACATCCTCATGTACCAGTGCCGTCGCTGTTGTCAACATGTGTAATTCCGACCCTTGGTTGCCAGCGTGGCTGTGAATTATAAATCAATGAGCTTGCATTACTGTAAAATTCCTGGGCCCCTGGGCTTTGCAGATGATCGAATAATGGATGGCGGGGGAGCCTTTCTGTCCAGCTCTGGGTCCACTGTTCACATGCCGGCTCCCATACATACTGATGGAAGAAAGGGGGGGTTACATCACAGTGGCTCAGACAATGAGCTCTATGGGGGGGATGAGAGGTTGGTGGAGTAGGGAGTTGAGTGTATGTGGGGGGGTGTACATTTGATATTCATAGTGAATTTATACTCTTCTGTGTTTGTGGGACACATCCTATCCTGTGAATTTCCAGATATCGGTTTGGTATGGAAACAAAGCTATAGTGTGTTATAAATCGACTTTGCATCAGATCGGTGGTCTTGAGGGACACTATAGGGCGATGGTCTGTCAGTTCCATCAGGGTTAGTTAGCACACACCCCTTAATCTCTTCTGTCTGGAGGACTTGAGTGAAACAGTGAAGACAGAGGAAGTGAGTAGGATATACTGAATGAGAACAGTGGCGTGTCATGTAGCTCAATTATTCAACAGGAGCTTGTCTGTGATTGTAAGGCTTAGGGAGAACTCTCCCAGAATTTCAATAGGGGATGCCATTGCCTCTGCTGAAAAACCAGCGCGTGTATGTGCTCTGCAGTGAGTATGTTTAAAGCCTACTTGATCTTAAACATTTATTTGAATTAGCACTTGGATTTGTAAGCTCTATCCTTCTGCATGCTACATGTTATTGTATAGACGTCCAGCGTAGATTTAGTGAAAAGGGACATGTAAGGTGTATGCACTGCTATATAGGAATAAATGCATTTAGATTCTACTGCATAGTATGCATAATGGTTGCCTCTGTCTGTATGTAAGACACAACACATACAGGATGCGATTCACCCCTCAACCTCAACCCACTCACGACACATGCTAAGCGACAGTGATCCAAAAAGTAAATCTGTGCACAACCCATTTTCTGTGCCAACCCTTACGCCATCTTCAACAGCTACAGTAGATGAGGAAATATCGCAGCCACCAACCACCATCTGTTTTTTGAAAGATTTGCCAAATTTTGGATGAGGAGAATGCAACATTTGGCTAAAAATTAGGGACCATGCCGTTGTGTTCTATTACAAAGGGAGCAGATATCTTGAAACTTGTTTGTGGAGATATTATCTTGTGATATAATGTGCATCATACTGCATACAATTTACAAGTTCTTCCAACTGTATGCCCAGGCCATTAATGTGCAAAGTGATGGCAGAGGCTTGGCTAGGTTGAGGTGCACATTATTGGGGTGGCAGGGTAGCCTTGTGGTTAGAGTGTTGTGCTAGTAACCGGAAGGTTGCAAGTTCAAATCCCCAAGTTGACAAGGTACAAACTGTCGTTCTGCCCCTGAACAGGCAGTTAACCCGCTGTTCCTAGGCTGTCATTGAAAATAAGAATTTGTTCTTAACTGACTTGCCTAGTTAAATAAAGGTAAAATAAAAATCTCACCAATTACTGCACAGTCAGAGATTACAACCTCTACTAAAGAGCTCCCTTGGTCATATAGTATGCTTTTAACTCTTGAGGCACCCACATACTGGCTCTGCCTCTTCCGGTGTTGATAGCACGATGCCAATCTGGCCCCATTAAAGCCTGTGACTTGCTCCTTTCAGAAGTTACAAAAAGTACATCAATAATGTATTCCTCGGGTGTAGCCACCCAAGGATCAATGGCAACACAAAGCCCATCTACAAAGGTGCGCTTGGCTCAAGGCCATATTTGATCACTTCCACTGTGCACGCTCGCTCCTTTGTGTCAGCCTGCTGAGACTTCATTATTTGTGTTTGTAAGCTATTGTTGAAAGAACAATAAGCAAAATATTTCAAGTTGGTTGGGGGGGAGAAAATCTTTGAAGAGACATGAAAAAAGCAGTTGGATGGTTGTACCGATTTAAACAGTGATAGAGGGAGAGAGGAGGAGAGCGAGGGAGGGAGAAGGAAAATGTGTATTCAACATCCCGTTCCTTGACGGGATCGTGGGGAGAGATGTTGCATGACAAAGGGTCACCTTTGTAATGTTCATGCACAGTATTATGACAGCAGAAAAAGCGTCAAATTACATGATCATTACCTAGCAGTTGATAGAGCACGGCACTCCATGTTGTCTGTCACGACTCATTGATGAGATTTACAATTTCAGCTTTTTTCGAGTCAGATGCCGTCTCCTCCCAAAGTTGTGAGCAACCTGAGCAACAGACAGCAGATGCTCTTGCGGAAAAAAAGCGCAGATTTATTCTTCCTCTCACCCCTCTGTAGTTCTCTTTATTTACAAAGCCAGATGATCAGGCTTGTAGCCCGAGATTGAGATTTTCTTCGAGAAAATGGTTTTCATGCCTTTTTTTCTCATCCTGACGACAGAGCGAAATCTTCTTGGCACAGAGGGAGTGCAATGTACAGCAAGACCGACTTTGCCTCAGATAATACGAGGAGCGTGTGTGAGGGATTGTGTGTTTACAGGGCCAGTATCACACTGAAATGTAGATCAAAATGTCCTTTAGCACGATAGGCATGAAACAGGAACAGAAGTCTCGTGCAGTGTCCTCCACATTGGTAAAATGTGCCTCTCCATAAGGACCATTGACATTGGGAAACTAAATGGTTCGACATTTGGTTTGATACATCCATTATAATACAAAACACAGTCTCTTGGTCTCTGGCGAATACATTCTCTTTTAGATCCAAATACATTGTCACCAACACATGAAGCACAACCGGACAATAAGAAATATCGTTTGCCAACGAGAACTCACTGAACAGACAGAGACCTCAAAACAAAAAATCTGAACGGTTAGTCCTCAGGGTTTTGCCTGCTACATAAGTTCTGCAATACTCACAGACATGATTCAAACAGTTTTAGAAACTTCAGAGTGTTTTCTATCCAAATATACGACATGTATGTATATCTTATAGTCTTGGCATGAGTAGCAGGAAGTTGAAAGTGGGCACGCTATTTATCTGAAAATGAAAATTCTGCACCCTAGCCCCAAGAGGTTAGTAGTGGTTTCTTTGCAGAAATTCTACCATGAAGGCCTGATTCACACAGTCTCCTCTGAACAGTTCATGTTGAGATGTGTCTGTTACTTGAACTCTGAAGCATTTATGTGGCCTGCAATTTCTGAGGCTGGTAACATTAATGAATGTATCTTCTGCAGCAGAGGTAACTCTGGGTCTTCCTTTCCTATTGAGTTCTTCATGAGAGCCAGTTTCATCACATCAATTGATGGTTTTTGCAACTGCACTTGAAGAAACTTCCAAAGTTCTTGTCTGACCTTCATGTCTTAAAGTATTGATGTATTGTCCTGTTTCTTTCATTATTTGAGCTGCTCTTGCCATAATATGGACTTGGTCTTTTAGCAAATAGGGCTATCTTCTGTATACCCCTACCTTGTCACAACACAATTGATTGGTTCAAACGCATTAAGAAGGAAAGAAACTCCACAAAATAACGTTTAACAAGGCACACCTGTTAATTGAAATGCATTCCAGGTGACTACCTCGTGACTCTGGTTGAGAGAATGCCAAGAGTGTGCAAAGTTGTCACCAAGGCAAAGTCTGGCTTCTTTGAAGAATTTCAAATATAAAAATGTATTTTTTTGTTTAATCATTTATTTGTTACTACATTACTCCATATGTGTTATTTACATTTAAGTCATTTAGCAGACGCTCTTATCCAGAGCGACTTACAAATTGGTGCATACACCTTATGACATCCAGTGGAACAGCCACTTACAATAGTGCATCTAAATCTTTTTAGGGGGGGTGAGAAGGATTACTTACCCTATCCTAGGTATTCCTTGAAGAGGTGGGGTTTCAGGTGTCTCCGGAAGGTGGTGATTGACTCCGCTGTCCTGGCGTCGTGAGGGAGTTTGTTCCACCATTGGGGGGCCAGAGCAGCGATAAGTAATTTAATTGTTCTGATGTCTTCACTGTTATTCTACAATTTAGAAAATAGGAAAAATTAAGAAAAACCATGTCATGAGTAGATGTGTCCTAAGTCACCCAAGTCATAGACTTTATTGAAGCACCTTTGGCTTCAATTACAGCCTCAAGTCTACTTGGGTAAAACGCTACAAGTTTGGCACACCTGTATTTGGGGAGTATCTCCTATTCTGCTCTGCAGATCCTCTCAAGCTCTGTCGGGTTGGATGGTTGAGTGTCACTGCTCAGCTATTTTCAAGTATCTCCAGATATGTTCGATCGGGTTCAAGTCTGGGCTCTGGCTGGGCCCCTCAATGACATTCAGAGACTTGTCCCGAAGCCACTCCTGCATTGTCTTGGCTGTGTGCTTAGGGTTGTTATCCTGTTGGAATGTTAACCTTCGCACCAGTCTGAGGTTTTTATCAAGGATCTCTCTGTACTTTTCTCCATTCATCTTTCTGTTGATCCTGACTAGTCTCCCAGTCCCTGGAGACATTCCACACAGTAACTTAACATTAACACATGTTAATTGAAATGCATTCCAGGTTACTACCTCATGAAGCTGGTTGAGATAATGCAAAGAGTTTGCCGTGCTATCATCAAAGCAAAGGGTGGCTACTTTGAAGATTCTGAAATATAAAATATATTTTGATTTGATTAACACTTTTTTGGATACCGCATGATTCCATGTGTTATTTCATAGTTTGATGTCGTCACTATTATTCTACAATGTAGAAAATGGTAAAAATAAAGAAAATCCTTGAATGGGTAGGTGTATCCAAACTTTTCACTGGTACTGTGTATACAGTGAGGGAAAAATGTATTTGATCCCCTGCTGATTGTGTATGTTTGCCCACTGACAAAGAAATTATCTGTCTATAATTTTAATGTTAGGTTTATTTGAACAGTGAGAGACAGAATAACAACAAAAAAATCCAGAAAAACGCCTGTCAAAAATTTTATAAATTGATTTACATTTTAATGAGGGAAAATAAGTTAAGTTAAAGGGAGTGCTCCTAATCTCAGTTTGTTACCTGTATAAAAGACACCTGTCCACAGAAGCAATAAATCAATCAGATTCCAAACTCTCCACCATGGCCAAGGCCAAAGAGCTCTCCAAGGATGTCAGGGACAAGATTGTAGACCTACACAAGGCTGGAATGAGCTACAAGACCATCGCCAAGCAGCTTGGTGAGAAGATGACAACAGTTGGTGTGATTATTCGCAAATGGTAGAAACACAAAATAACTGTCAATCTCCCTCGGCCTGGGTCTCCATGCAAGATCTCACCTTGTGGAGTTGCAATGATCATGAGAATGGTGATGAATCAGCCCAGGACTACACGGGAAGATCTTGTCAATGATCTCAAGGCAACTGGGACCATAGTCACCAAGAAAACAATTGGTAACACACTACGTCGTGAAGGACTGAAATCCTGCAGGGCCCGCAAGGTCCCCTTGCTCAAGAAAGCACATATACATGCCCGTCTGAAGTTTGCCAATGAACATCTGAAGGATTCAGAGGACAGCTGGGTGAAAGTGTTGTGGTCAGATGAGACCAAAATGGAGCTCTTTGGCATCAACTCAATTCGCCGTGTTTGGAGTAGGAGGAATGCTGCCTATGACCCCAAGAACACCATCCCCACCATCAAACATGGAGGTGGAAACATTATGCTTTGGGGGTGATTTTCTGCTAAGGGGACAGGACAACTTCACCGCATCAAAGGGACGATGGACGGGGTCATATACCGTCAAATCTTGGGTGAGAATCTCCTTCCCTCAGCCAGGGCACTGAAAATGGGCCATGGATGGGTATTCCAGCATGACAATGACCCAAAACACACGGCCAGGGCAACAAATGAGTGGCTCAAGAAGAAGCACATTAAGGTCCTGGAGTGGCCTAGCCAGTCTTCAGACCTTAATCCTATAGAGAATCTGCGGAGGGAGCTGAAGGTTCGAGTTGCCAAACGTCAGCCTCGAAACCTTAATGACTTGGAGATCTGCAAAGAGGAGTGGGACAAAATCCCTCCTGCGATGTGTGCCAGCCTGGTGAGCAACTACAAGAAACATCTGACCTCTGTGATTGCCAAGGGTTTTGCCACCAAGTACTAAGTCATGTTTTGCAGAGGGGTCAAATACTTATTTCAACTCAATTGCAACTCAATTTATAACATTTTTGATATACGTTTTTCTGGATTTTTGTTGTTGTTATTCTGTCTCTCACTGTTCAAATTAAAATTAAAATAAACCTACCATTAAAATTATAGACTGATCATTTCTTTGTCAGTGGGCAAACATACAACATCTGCAGGGAATCAAATACTTTTGTCCCTCACTGTATATACTTTGTCGAGTAGTCACATGTTGGTCATGAGATTGGAACCTATTGAATTAGGTCAATGCACCCATCAAGTAAATGAAAGAATAGGTCGTTGTACATGTGTTGGTTTCACTTCATTACTTAACTAACCAGTCTTCACAATGCATAAGCTTATCTCAGGCAACAATGGACAAGCCAGCTGGTTACAAGGAGTGTTCATATGACTGGCTAGTTTGTAAATGATAACACTATTGCCTCATGGCTATAAAACCATTTGGGTTAGGTACATTAATTACAACTGGACCATGTAATTACACAGTAATAACTTTGTGACATAAATGCAAAACCTGTATATATTAGGGATGGGGGTGTCGATACAGTAGAGTATCGCAATATTATTTTTGATTATATTATTTAGATTCTATGACTACAAGTATCGGTTCTCTAAAAAAAAGGAGCTAGGTAGTTAGCGTTAACGAGCGC
The DNA here is from genome assembly GCF_023373465.1 of Oncorhynchus keta. NCBI lineage: Eukaryota > Metazoa > Chordata > Actinopteri > Salmoniformes > Salmonidae > Oncorhynchus > Oncorhynchus keta. Next base: position 47,022,763 of record NC_068450.1, read on the forward strand.
TAGTCGTCTGTACCTGCCCCGAAACCTCTGTATTTCTCCTCCTACAGCCTGGCCTCAATCTTCTTTTTCAATGGTGTGCCAGTATATTTTCAGCGCTCTTATTTCCATGACTGATCAACAGTTATTTGCATTATGGCTCTCTCTTGTCCCTCTGTGTCAGACATATAGTGAACAATATGATTGGAACATCGAATTCCAATAAAATCTCAATATCTAATCGCAATACAGACAGTATATAATCGTGATACATATATAATCACAGTACATATGGTATTGGCAAATACGTATTGTGATATCATATCATGAGGTCCCTGAATTATTATAATAACATTATAGAAATGATGGTCAAATTAATAGGTGTGATTATGTTTGTTAAAGCTACTGTTTTGTAATTCAATGTTTTGTCATTTAATAAACACTAGTAATTTTGGTTCACTTGTCAGGGATCAATTCAGGGCCTCTTCGGATAGCAAGAGGCAGATTGCAACAGCCAACAGCCAACCACAATTGTATTGTGTACATTGACCCTTGCCATGACGGAGAGCACGGCAAGACGTCATGGAGGATGTTGGTTACGACCATCAGAAAGGCTCTTGTCATTAGATTGTTGATTCGAAAGTTGGCTAATTTGAGATGTTGCACGGTTGGCAGCAATCCATCTTGCTGTCAATCAATGGGGGTATTTTAAAAACCTTGAGTGATCGAGTAACCCTTTCACCATGTTGATTGGCAGAATGTCGCCTGATTCACGTCCTGTCTGCATGTAGGAGCAATTGTCTCCTTAGCTATTGCAATTATAGTTTTAGCTGTGATGGGAATGTTATCAAGATGTGGTGAATTGATTCCTCACACAGTTGAAATAAATCAGACCCAATAATTGAAACATCAAAGGATTAAATAAAGGTCAAAGAAGAAAAATAGTGTATTGCTTAGTTGACTTAATCATGGTAATCATGAGGCCATACCACAGATGTGATCAAAACCACCAGTTTGACTTCCCACAGAAGCACAATGCTTTTGCCAGGCAACCAGGTACTTGAAAATCTGTCTCAGTGAACCTTTCAAATAAGTGTTTATTTCCAGTTCTGTGTGTACTTCACTTGGGCACTGCCCAAATGTCTTCTCGGCAGTGTTGAGGTCAGATAATCTTGCATGTACTACTTTGTTGAAAGAGGGGAGCGCTGTTTCATTAACTGGAGAACTAGGTCACTTTGTGTGCAGCAGCAAGATGGAGGAGATAATATGGCCGGTAGCGGGAGGTATACTCTCAGAGTGGGAATGCCACAGTCAGCGTTGGCACTGCCAGCATAGAGAACAAAACCAGCTCTAAGAGCCCCCTGCATTTTTCTCCAAGAATATAAAACACATTATTTTTTGGATTGCTTGATGATGCGTTTAATGTTTAAGATTATAATTTGCGGTTCTTCATAAACTGTAGGCCCAATGTTATTGATTGTTACAGAGGGCCAAGCACTAGCATCCCCACATTGCAGTTCAATTTCCATTTGTCTGTCTCATTAGCTGGACACAGAATTCAACCTTGAGTGGCTCACACCATTTAATTTTAGTTGCAAGTTGTCTTGTCTGCGGGGAACATACATACATCACAGTTTGCATGCAGAAAGATGAAATGTTTATTAAAATCCTAATCTATATGTGTTTTTTCCAGTTATGTATGTCTTGCCTAATTTTGGGTGGTTGTAACAATCCAATACCTCTCAGGATCTATTCTTAACTGAGGGGTTCACAAGCGGTTCACATGCAGTACAGGGAGCTGATGTTTCTTCGCTGATTTTGTCAATTTAAGCTTACACACAAATACTCTGTCGGCAGTCTGCATCACTTCACAGAAACCCTTCACAGAAACCCTGTTCTTTACCTGTTCAAATCAAACCACATTTTATTGGTCATATAAACATATTTAGCAGATGTTATTGCGGGTGTAGCGAAATGCTTGTGTTCCTAGCTCCAACAGTACAGTAACATCTAACAATCCACAACAATACATACACATCTAAAAGTAAAATAATGGAATTAAGAAATATATAAATATTAGGACAAGTAATGTCGGAGTAGCATTGACTAAAATACAGTAGAATAGAATACAGTATATACATATGAAATGAGTAAAGCAATATGTAAATATTATTAAAGTGACTAGTGTTCCATTATCAAAGTGGCCAGTGAGTCCATGTCTATGTATATAGGGCAGCAGCCTCAAAAGTGCAGGGTTGAGTAACCGGGTAGTAGCCGGCTAGTGATGGCTATTTAACAGTCTGATGGTCTTGAGACTGAAAAATAGCTTCTGTCTCTCGGTCCCAGCTTTGATGCACCTGTACTGACCTCGCCTTCTGGATGATAGCGGAGTGAACATGCCATGGCTCGGGTGGTTGATGTCCTTGACGATCTTTTTGGCCTTCCTGTGTCATCGGGTGCTGTAGGTGTCCTGGAAGGCAGATGCATTGGCCAGACTGCACCACCCTCTGGAGAGCCCTGTGGTTTCGTTCGGTGCAGTTGCCATACCAGGCTGTGATACAGCCCGACAGGATGCTCTCAATTGTGCATCTGTAAAAGTTTGTGAGGATCTTAGTGGCCAAGCCAAATTTCTTCAGCCTCCTGAGGTTGAAGAGGCGCCGTTGTGCCTTCTTCACCACACTGTCTGTGTGGGTGGACCATTTCAGATCTTCAAGTTCCTCGGCGCACTGACGCTTTCCACCTTCTCCGCTGCTGTCCCGTCAATGTGCATAGGGGCTGCTCCCTCTGCTTTTTCCTGAAGTCCATGATCAGCTCCTTTGTTTTGTAGACATTGAGGGAGAGGTTGTTCTACTGGCATCACACTTCACCTCCTCCCTGTGGGCTGCCTGATCATTGTTGGTAATCAAGCCTACTATAGTTGTGTCGTCTGCAAACTTGATAATTGAGTTGGAGGCATGTGTGGCCACGCAGTCATGGGTGAACAGGGAGTACAGGAGAGGGCCCCTGTGGGGCCCCTGTTTTGAGGATCAGTGAAGTGTTGTTGTTTCCTACCTTCACCACCTGGGGGCGGCCCGTCAGGAATCCACAACCAAGTTGCATAGGGCGGGGTTCAGACCCAGGGCCCCGATCTTGATGGTGTTGAATGCTGAACTACAGTCAATGAACAACATGCTTACATAGATATTGCTCTTGTCCAGGTGGGATACGGTAGTGTGCAGTTCAATGGCAATTGCATCGTCTGCAGATCTATTGGGGGAGTAAGCAAATTGAAGTGGGTCTAGGGTGTCAGGGAAGGTAGAGGTGATATGATCCTTAACTAGCCTCTCAAAGCACTTAATGATGATAGAAGTGAGTGCAACGTGGCGACAGGAACAATGGTGGAAGCAAGTGGGGACAGAATGATGGGATAGGGAGAGATTGAATATGTCCATAAACACTCTAGCCAGCTGTTCTGCGCATGCTCTGAGGACGCGGATAGGGAAGCCGTCTGGGCCGGCAGCCTTGCGAGGGGTAACATGCTACAGAGAACGAGAGCCCACAGTCCTTAGGAGCGGGCCGTGTCGATGGCACTGTGTTATCCTCAAAGCGGGTGAAGAAGGTGTTTCGCTTGTCTGGGAGCAAGACGTCAGTGTTCGCGACATGTCTGGATTTCCCTTTGTAATCCATGATTGTCTATAGACCTGCCACAGACCTGCCACATACATCTCATGTCTGAGCCGTTGAATTGCGACTCTTTGTCTCTGTACTCACGTTTTGCCCGTTTGATTGCCATTACGGAGGGAATAATTAAATTGTTTGTAATCAACTTTGTTCCAAGTGACCTTGCCGTGGTTGAATGCGGTGGCTCACGCTTTCAGTTTAGCACGAATAATGACATCTATCCCCGGTTTCTGGTTTGGGTAGGTTTTAATAGTCACAGTGGGAACAACATCCCATATACACTTCCAGATGAACTCAGTCACTGTGTCCATGTATACATCAATGTTATTCTCTGAGGCTACCCGGAACATATCCCAAGCCAGGTGTTCAAAAAATATTGAAGCTTGTATTCCGGCTGGTCAGACCAGCTTTGAATAGACCTTAGCACGGGTACTTCCTTTCTGCCTATAGGAAGGGAAGAGCAACATTTTGTCATGATTGGATTTGCCTAAGGGAGGGCAGGGCAGGGACTTGTAGGCATCCTGGAAGTGAGAATAGCAGTGGTTGATTGTTTTCCCAGTGCGAGTACTGCAGCCAGTGTGTTGATAGAACTTCGGTAGCGTTTTCCTCAAAATTGCTTTGTTCAAATTCCCAGCCACAATAAATGTGGCCTCAGGATATGTGGTTTCCAGTTTGCATAAAGTGCAGTGTAGTTCCTTGAGGGCCGTCGTGGTATCGGCTTGAGGGGGAATATACATGGCAGTGACTATAACCGAAAATAATATATTGGGAGGTAATACAGTTGCAATGTGATTGTGTGGTATTCTAGGTCGGATGAACAAAATGAATTGAGACACACAATCACAGCATGAGCGGTTAATCATGAAACATACACCCCCGCCCTTCTTCTTCACTGAGAGTTTTTTAATCCTGTCTGTGCTATCTACTGAGAACCCAGCTGGCTATATGGACTGGGACAGTATATCCGAAGAGAGCCATGATTCTGTGAAACAGAGTATGTTACAGTCCCTAATGTCTTTCTGGAAGGAGATCCTCGTCAACTTTTTCAGAGACTGAACAATAGCAAGTAATATACTCGGAAGCGGTTGATGGTGTGCTCGCCTTGTGTGTAAGACTAAAAGTTCACTTCGAGTACCTCTTCTCCGCCGGCGGCATCATGGAGCAGCCTCTGGGATAAGTTCAATTGCCCTGGGGGGTGCGAACAAAGGATCACATTTGGGAAATTCCTGGTCGTAATGGTAGTGACACAAAAAAACGAAATACTGCAAAGTTGCTTAGGAGCTTGAAGCTGAGCTGCCATGTCTGTCAGCACTGTCTTGACAAGTCTTTCTTGCTCAGAGATATTGAGATCCTCTGTTCCCTCTCTTGGCCATTTAGGCCAAGGCTAAAGCTTTTACAGAACAAATACATGCAACAAAAAACACTTTAAGGTGCTTTCGGAAAGTATTCAGACCAACTTGACCTTTTCTGTTATGTTACAATCTTATTATAAAATGGAGAAAAACTTTTTTTCATAAATCTACACACAATATCCCATGATGACAAAGCAAAAATAGTTTTTTCAAATTTTTGCAGATAAAAAATACAATGGAAATATCACATTTACATAAGTATTCAAACCCTTTACTCATCAAATCAAATTGTATTTCTCACATTTTTGGTTTTATCCAATCATTATCCAAATTGTTTTGATGTATTCACTATTATTCTACATTGTAGAAAATAGGAACAATTCAGAAAAACCATGTAATGAGTAGGTGTGTCTAAAGTCATAGACTCAGTACTTTGTTGAAGCTCCTTTGGTAGTGATTACAGCCTCAAGTCTATTTGAGTAACATGATACAAGCTTGGCACACCTGCATTTGGAGAGTATGTCCCTTTCTGCTCTGCAGATCCCCTCAAGCTTGGTCAGGTTGGATGGGGAATGTCACTGCACAGCTATTTTCAAGTATCTCCAGAGATGTTCGATCGGGTTGAAGTCCGGGTTCTGGCTGGAACACTCAAGGACATTCAGAGATTTGTCCCGAAGACACTCCTGCGTTGTCTTGGCTGTGTGCAGAGAGTCTGGTCTGAGAGTCTTTAGGTGTCTTTTGGCAAACTCCAAACGGGCTGTCATTTGGCTTTTACTTAGGAGTGGCTTCCGTCTGGCCACTCTACCATAAAGGCCGGATTGGTGGAATGCTACAGAGATTTTTGTCCTTCTGGAAGGTTCTCCCATCTCCACAGAGGAACTCTAGAGCTCTGTCAGAGTGACCATCGGGTTCTTGGTCACCTCTCTGACTAGGGCCTTTCTCCACCGATTGCTCAATTTGGCCGAGCAGACAACTCTAGGAAGAGTTTTGGTTGTTCCAAATGTCTTACATTTAAGAATGATGTAGGGCACTGTATTCATGGGCACATTCAATGCTGCAGACATTTTCTTGTACCCTTCCCCAGATCTGTGCCTCAACACAATCCTGTCTGGCAGCCATACGGTCAATTCCTTCAACCTCATGGCTTGGTTTTTGCTCTGACATGCATTGTCAACTTTTGGACCTTATATCGACAGGTGTGCCTTTCCAAATTATGTCCAATCAATTTAATTTACCACAGGTTGACTCCATTCAAGTTGCAGGTACATCTCAGGGATAAACAATGGAAACAGGATGAGCTCAAATCCAAGTCTCAAGTCAAAGGGTCTGAATACTTATGTAAATAATGTATCAATTTGTTTTTATACATTTCAAAATGTTCTAAAAATCTGTTTTTGCGTCGTCTTTTTATGGTATTGTGTGTAGACTGATGAGGATTTGTATTTATTTAATCAATTTTAGAATAAGACTGTAATGTAACCAAATGTGGAAAAAGTCAAGGGGTTTGAATACTTTCTGAAAGCACTGTATATCTCCATTCATGTTTTTGTTGCTCTTTCCATTTTCCATTTTTCTTTTACATTCTATGCACGTCAGCTTAGTGGATACGTAGTGCTGTATCGCTCCAGCAATTCTTTCTCAATATTTAGGATATTGAAAGAACAGGTGCAGAAAAGTGGTTGGCATAGAACACTCCCCTGGGGGACTCCACCTGAGTGGCCATGCCACCGTTGCAGAGCCCAGCTGAGACCAATGGGAGACCATCATCCTTTGTGGTCAGTATCGGTTCATCTGTGACCATCCAAAACAAAACTCTTGATTTACGTATAGATCCAACTGCTGACATTTAGCTAGCTCTGACCTTTTTGACACTTCAGTTCCAGCAATGCATTCCTGTATTCAAATCTAAATTAGACATTTGGTTTTACAGGACTGCTACTTGCAGAGAATGTCAGTAGAGAAACAGAATTTGAGCACTGACCTTTGATTTATTAGGATCCCCATTAGACGATTGCAATGGCGATAGCTAATCTTACACAAAAGCCTTTACCATTTACATACCTAAACAATATTTACATGTAGTATGTGTGCATCAAACTGAGACAAAAGTGAATCCCTAAACCATTTTTTTTTTTTGACGGTGCTGGGTCACTTAGCAAACTTGGAAAATGTTAAGTGAAGCAGCAGCTGGATGTGGAATGCTCTGGCCAAATTCTTGGAACAGGTTTGGAGCCCAGACAGAGACTGATTCAGAAAATCTGGGAACCGCATGGTCTCATTACTGGGGGAAATCACCAGGTCTGCCATGACAAAAATGACCCCCCTCTAATGCACAATGAAGGTTAAAATACATCTCTCATCTTACAGCACTTTCTCTGCTATGATTACATTTATAACAGTTGTCATGTTTGCAGTGATGTGAGCAGCAAGTCAAAATAGGTGTTCAATTTGCACTAATTACAATTATTAAACTGCTTACAATGGGTGGGTGGAATGGGGGAAGACATTTTACATTACATATTAATTATTTAGCAGACGCTCTTATCCAGACCAACTTACATTAGTGCATTGATCTTAAAATAGCTCGGCGAGACAACAACATATCACAATTGCAACAAGTACATTTTCCCTCAACAAAGCAGTCAACAGCAAAGTCAGAGCTGGTAGGAAAAGTGCATGCTGGAAGTAAACTTTCTAACAGCAGAGACTCCATTGTCTGTCAATGTCTGTTAATGTGGCCACCATTAAATGTTTTCCAACATGACTAGCGCATTTAAACAGTGTTGTACAGTATGTGATTGTGGCCAGTTATAACATATAATGATGTTGATAGTTCAGTGGAAGACATGAGGCTTGTGTTCAACGTCATAAGGATTGTGATTGGCAATATCATAGAATGTGAAAGTACCTGTTTTATTTATCATTTTCATTCCTATTTATGCAAGCATCATATGCTATCATAGTGATGGACACCGATTCCTTGTAATAGCACTTGTATTGTGAGTGATATGCACGTTTCTTAGCATGTACGCCGACCTGGGATTTAATTTAAGGGATGCTGCTGATGCGTCACCAAGCACTTCAGTGGAGCTGTCCTAGATAAGTCTCCTCATTTCCGCATGGCATAATCCTTTCTGTTCAGTTGGTTCAGTTGATTATAGACATCTAGCTTTTGAAACTGGAACATTCCTGAGGTAGGCATTGTACTGTACACTGTGAGATGTGAGCCATATGAGTACTTGCTTATTTATTCAGAATTTGAATACAGAGGATTTCACCTGTTCTACTTACAATCAAATATGGGGGATTAGTGTTTTTACTATGGGCCACTACACCTGGGTGGCAGTTGGTTAATTTCTGCACAACGTACTCTTAAATAAAGTTCATGTACTGTAAATGGGTACAATATTGGTAATCTTACATTATGTTATGCTGAGAAGTACACTTGCATGTAATTGGGGTAGTTTGTACGACTGGTTCCAAAAAACTAACAGGGTCATGCATATTGGAGTGATTGAGAAAAAGTGGCAACCAATACTCAATCAGAATTTCCTCACAAAGATAAGCATGAATGAACTAATGTAGCAAATGAACCATTGTAATGGACAGAATGTATTGTAGAGAAGATAGCAGCCTCTGAGCCTCCCAATGATGGGAACGCTCAGTCGTTTTCAAGAACCGTGTCTGTTCATCTGAAAGGCAATCCTATTTTTCTGTCTGGCGAGAGATAGGCCTCCGCATTTTAAAGCTGTTGAGCACCAATACAGTTCATAATAAGAGAAGTCACTTTATAGAGATATTTTTTTTATCAACTCAAAGGCAAGGATTAAGGCAGAATAAAGTTATTATCAATATAGCTATATAGGTGTGTTGCAACCAATTCTAAATTCACTTTCAAATAGTCATTGCCCAAAATATGACATTTGTAAAATAATTAAACAGTAGTGGAGAATTTGAATAATGCCTTTATGAGTTAGTTCATGAATGTTGACAATGTTTTCCCATTTGACTGGAAAGTGTTGGGAGGGCCAAACCAAATCAAAGTTTATTTGTCACGTGCGCCAAATACAACAAGTGCACAGTGAAATGATTACCTACAAGCCCTTAACCAAAAGTAAAAAATAAGTATTAGGTAAACAATAGATAAGTAAATAATATATTTTTTTATGATGTAAAAAATAACAGTAGCGAGGCTATATCCAGGTGGTACCGGTGCAGAGTCAATGTGTGGTTGCACTGGTTAGTCGGGCTATTTGAGGTAATATGTACATGTAGGATTAGTTAAAGTGACTATGCATAAATTATAAACAGAGGGTAGCACCAGTCCTGAGTCTCTGTGGTCACTATCTATCTGGCCCTTATACCTTCACGGTCACCTAATCATTTTCAGCTTACAATTCATCCCCCCTCTTCTCCCTTGTAACTATTCCCCAGGTTGTTGCCGTAAATGGGAATGTGTTCTCAGTCAACTTACCTGGTAAAATAAGGGTTATATAAAAAAACACTATGAGAAACTAAAATGGCTGATCTTTTTAAGCGTTTAGCATGCTAGCTAACAATGGTTTCTGTGAAGTAGATAATACAAATGTTACTGTTGTCAAGAAAATGGGAATAACAAAGGCAAACAATACATGAATTGAGGAAGCAATGTGATAAATTATAAAAATATATTTCCATAGAAGTAAAAGATAGCAATGGCATTTGCCTTGCTGTATTTGACCCTTTCATGGGAGCTACTGTAGAGTTGCACTTTTAACATTGTGTGAGTGGGAGCCTCCTTCCACACAGATTCTGCAGGCACTTTAAGTGGCTTTTAAGCACTGGACATGATAACAGAGGAGGAACTATTTCTGACTCAAGGCTAAAGCCGTTTGAGCGCTGCCTGTGGCTCGTACATTGTGCTGATGGAGAATGGGATTATTTGCTAACTCATGGATTTCCACCATATTGTCTCCACCCTCAAATTCGCCTTCTCCGATTTCCCCCCTCCACGTTGTCTCCCCCCTCCCGATAATCCCTTTCTTCTTAGTGTCTGTGATGTATCCCACATCCTCTGGAACCCCTAGAAAGTCAAACAGTGTGATAATGTTGTCTGTTGAATGGATTTCCAGAGACTTGGATTCTATGGCTGTTCACCAGAGACACTGTCCCAATTCAGCCCAATATGAATAATCTCATTGTAATTTCATATTGGTAGTTTTGAAATGTGAAATGGAAAACACACCGATTTATACAAGGGGTATTAGGAGGGAATGATAATTTATCCTAAATGACTCTCCACCCTACCTATAGTCAGCAGCAGCCATTTACTAAAATACAGTGAGGTACTGTGTCAACTGTTTTTCATACAGGCCATGCTAGACCTTGAATTACCAGTCATTTGGGTGCAAAAATAATAAACCCATCATACTTATGGTTCCCACTTTCAGGGGAAGGTACATGTGCAGGATGAATTGGAGTTGCTTTGTACTGCCACTGAAAGCATTGTAGTGAAAGTCTCATAATGACTCGCAGATATTTATTCTCCGATTTTTGGAGAACCATTTGGAGAACCATACAACATGCTCTCTAGTTCCAGCAGAGTAGATGACCATTTTACAGGAATTAGTTCAAATAAATAACATTTTGAAGTGTGCCCCTCAAAGACAGGTTTATATTAGAAGATGTGTCTTTTGCAACAGGTAAAATCAGCGCTTCTTTGATTGGTTTGATTTCCCACTTTGCCATTGTCATTTTCAACTGTCTCTACACTCTGGTTAATATGAAATCTTGTCAAAAACTAAAAGGTAAGACCAAAATCAATGTTCTGACAAAGGATATAAAATGTAACATATTTTGGGTAATCCAACATCGTATCCTCAGAACACGTTAAATGGAAGCAATGCATCAACTCACATCACACAGGTATAGTTTATAGTAATTAAATGAATTATTCAAATCACCCCCATGCATAGCACCGCTATAAATAAGTAACTATGACATTTAAAACAATACTAATGTTACTAATATCTTACTTCTAATTATAATAATCCATTGTAAATTTAGGGACAGGCAATGATATAGTTGATGCATGCAGCAGATGGTAGGTGTTTTTGAAAGGGACTGCTAAAGGCCAGGATAATGTACCATATGGTCGGGCCCCCACACACGCACACCTGGGTCCGTTGTCATGAGGTGTGTGACGACGGCAATCAAAGAGCGAGCGTGGCTGCGAGCCGAGTGGCATTGTGCTGAAAGTCATAATTACATGCAATATTTTTTTTCCCCCCTGCCTCCCCTCTTATTTTTCATGATTTATCGCTTTATCACAGCTGTCATACGTTGGGCTCCTCCGATTGGGTTGTAACTGGAAATTGTATTGAAAACGTTAGTGTGGCATGCGGCAGCGCAAGCCCGTCCAAATACTGTAACGGGGTCGAGTCAGTCCGCTGCTCCCGAAAATCGTGAAAAAAGAGCAGGGTAATGAGCAGAATGGATCGCAGATGAAGATCCCGAAGTGTCGAGTTGTTTTACAGTGTCACTTTATCTCTAGATCATTCTTGTCTGGCATTGATTGCCTCGTTTCAAATGCATGCATTGATACTGAGATATACAGTACCAGTCAAAGTTTGAAAGTTAAATGTTTTTTCTTTATTTTTACTATTTTCTACGTTGAAGACATCAAAACTATGAAATAACACATATGCAAAGCTGTCATCAAGGCAAAGTGTGGAAAAGTTTGAAGAATCTCAAATATAAAATATATTTGTTTAACACTGTTTTGGTTGCTACATGATTCCATATGTGTTATTTCCTAGTTTGGATGTCTTCACTATTATTCTACAATGTAGAAAATGATGGTCTATGATGTCTCCCATCACACTAAATTAAGACTCCACCATAGGACCATGGAAGACGGAGAAAGCCCCTAGTACAACCTGGTTCAGTCCTAGGTACTTTCCAGTGTTTATGACTTCAGCCCACCACTAGACCATTGTGTCCTCACCATCCTTGTAAGCGGGAAGGGTGGAGCCCACATTGGCACATCACATTTGGGTTGCACTGGGTGGCCCATTCTCCCCACAAGCCACTTTAGCAGGATGCCAGTCTGTGCATGGCCTTTCACTATTGGATCCCATAGCAGAAAGTAATTGCAGGGTCCTGCTGTCCTGGGGCAGTTTTTTTGTGCATGTAAGCTGCAGTTGTCATGTGTGCAGTCTTCACTGCGTCAAAAAAACTGCTACACAATCTGGAAAATATTATGACAAAATATTTTGCAAATGAAAATGTTTTACACGGAGAAAAAGTGTTTCGTATTTAATTTCTCATTATACATTTACTAACCGGGTGTCCTGGATTTTCTGCCTTAAGTTTTTCAGCCACTAGTCCAACATACAACTCTCTGGAAGGCAGCATCTTGTCAATAAAATCTCATCTCTATGAGCTTCTTGGGTGTGGTGTGGAGATGCTCAGCCTTGACGAAGCATGCCATGCAAGTGGTGATCACTTCAAGTTGCTTGTCATGCAGCTTGTGGACGAGGGTTGGCTGCCGTGTGTATGCATTATGGCGTGTTATTGTAAAATGCTAAATAATCTATTTTAAGAACAAACTGGTTAACAGTTTTTGGGGCAAATGTTCTGCTTGTAAGACATTCCAACTGATGAGACCCAGAGAGGATAGGCCTATTTAGTTTGTCTATCAGGAATGTAAAAACTATCATGTACTCCTTCAAGATGGGAAGCACACCAAGGTAAACATTGCGTTGGAGGTCTGTGGTGTGGTTCTCGTACCAGATCTTCTTCAGCACCCATTGCTTCCGGGTCCTTGCCGAGTTGCATCATTCCTGAAAGAGACTAATTTAGACTAAAATAGGGTCTTTAGGCTACATACAGTATAGAATACATATAACATTGTGGGGGCTGACACCCATGCTTAAATGTTTCTAAACTTCTACAGGGAACAAAATATAAAGGTCTATATTAACTAAAACATGACTAATTTCACCTTTCTTGCAGGTGTATTCTGAAATGTATTCTGGCCTTTGCCCTCTTGGTGACATTGTGGTCCTCATAGATCTTCTGGAGGGGGGCTTTGTATAGGGTCTGGTCTGCCTTGTTTTAGGAACCAAAAGTAGAGGACCTTGTACTCAGGCAGCAGTCTCCTGATGCCAAAATCATATGCTGAGAGCAAGCGGTGAGACACAAAGCTTTGGGGGTTCGTCCTTGCAATGTCCATGAACTCGCACACCTCCAGAAGGTATTTCACTTGAAAACAAATCAAATGAAATTGAAAAGTTGTATACATTTTATTTAGCCCCTTACTCCATTAGGCTATTTATTAGTATATTTCAGATTTATACTTCTCTTTACCTGTTGAAATTATCTCGTCTGAAGGCCACTGATGGCCAGTGTGTAGGTCAGTGAACAGCTCTTCCACTAAATGCCCAAAAGGGGCAGTAAACATTTTTTGCAGCATTGTTAATATGGTGGCAGGTGTCTCCATCAACATCTAGGAGGGTGCTTCTGAATGCTTCTGTCACACTCCTGTCTCCAGTCCCGTCTTCCTTCCTCTCATAACGCTGCAGGGGTCAATCATCATGCTGATTAAGTTTGAACAGGGGATGTTGTGGTCTTGGAAAAACGTCAGCAGTGTAGTCTCTAGGCTGGCAGCATTGCCCTTCAAAACTTCAAGAGATCCCAGGTGTTCAGCTACATTCTTCAGAGCTTAATTGACATAGCTGACTAGAATGGAGAGAACCTTTTCGTTGCTGTTGGAAGTGCTCTCATCTAGGTTGATGGAAAAAGGACACCTGGTATTCATGAAGGTCCTCTCTGAGAAGGTGTGTTCCAAGCCATGTACCATTTTATATGAAGGGGTGGCAGGGTAGCCTAGTGGTTAGACTGTTGGACTAGTAACCGGAAGGTTGCAAGTTCAAATCCCTGAGCTGACAAGGTACAAATCTGTTGTTCTGCCCCTGAACAGGCAGTTAACACACTGTTCCTAGGCTGTCATTGAAAATAAGAATTTGTTCTTAACTGACTTGCCTAGTAAAATAAAGGTACATTTTTTTTTTTTTTAAATGAAGCTGCTGTTCAAGAAAACTTCATTCCACTCAAAGCCACTTTGTCGGCAGCCAGAGTTTGAGCTAGCTCCACTATCACTGGACCCATGGTAAGAGGGAGTGAATGTTCTGCAATCGTCTCTTGTTAATGATGCCAAAATCATATGCTGAGAGCAAGCGGTGAAACACAAAGCTTTGGGGGTTCGTCCTTGCAATGTCCATGAACTCGTACACCTCCAGAAGGTATTTCACTTGAAAACAAATCAAATTAAATAGAAAAGTTTAGTAGAAAGAACCAGATACTGACTAGCACAACTGATTGCACGCCAATCTCTTTGGCTGAGCTTGAAGAGGCAGTACAACGCATGGACATAGTAAAATCACCAAGCTATAATGGAATCCCTCCTGAGTTATTGACTGCTTTCTGGGAACAATTGGGGAACCACTATTAAATATGATTCAGTTTTCTAGAACCAAAGGGTTATTTTCGAGAGACTCAAACACAGCAATTATTTTTGCTTTTCCTGAAGAAAGAAAATGCATATACATTGTTAAAAATTCAGATTTGAGTTTATATGCAAAATTATTGGGACGCATACTTAAACCTTACATGACAAATTTAGTTCATCACGATCAAACTGGTTTCATAGAAACTTGTCTGGCATCTGACAACATCAGCTGTCAGTTTACACATCATTGACACAGCTGCAGATGTGGAACTACCTGCTGCTATTCTCTCACTTGACAAAAAGTCCTTTGATCGCCTTGAATGGCAGGACCTCTGGACAGACCTTAAACGTATGGCCTTTGGAGATTATTAGCATGATCAAAGTGTTGTATTCTAATCCATCCAATATTGTGCTTACTGGGAAATTAGGTTCTAAACAATTCCCCATTGCCAGGGGGAAAAGGCAATCATGTCCTCCAAGCATCTTACTATTTGCTTTGTCACTAGAACCCCTGGCTCAGGCAGTCCATCATTCCACATGTGTTCCTATCATTGCTCACAACTCTGACCACCATATCTCCCTTTAGTTGGATAATATTTTATTATAAACCCAGCAAAAAAAGAAACGTCCTCTCACTGTCAACTGCATTTATTTTCTGCAAACTTAACATGGCTTTGATGCACCTGTACTGACCTCGCCTTCTGGATGATAGCGGGGTGAACAGGCAGTGGCTCGGGTGGTTGATGTCCTTGATGATCTTTATGGCCTTCCTGTAACATCGGGTGGTGTAGGTGTCCTGGAGGGCAGGTAGTTTGCCCCCGGTGATGCGTTGTGCAGACCTCACTACCCTCTGGAGAGCCTTACGGTTGAGGGCGGAGCAGTTGCCGTACCAGGCGGTGATACAGCCCGCCAGGATGCTCTCGATTGTGCATCTGTAGAAGTTTGTGAGTGCTTTTGGTGACAAGCCAAATTTCTTCAGCCTCCTGAGGTTGAAGAGGCGCTGCTGCGCCCTCTTCACGACGCTGTCAGTGTGAGTGGACCAATTCAGTTTGTCTGTGATGTGTATGCCGAGGAACTTAAAACTTGCTACCCTCTCCACTACTGTTCCATCGATGTGGATAGGGGGGTGTTCCCTCTGCTGTTTCCTGAAGTCAGTTCACTTCTTTTCTGACAAAAACTTTTTCATTGCATCCTCCGTGGAGCCCAGTTTCATAATATGACCATATTTCGCAGCTCCTGCCGTCGTTTTGAAGTAATCGTGAAAAAACAGTCCTTATTTTAGTGAATTTTTAACCCTGCCAGCTTCGATTAGTTCTATCGAGCACCGTGGCACCAACTCGCCTTCCAAATGTTCTATTCTCAGCCTATTGTTCAACGTCACAATGCCTGCTTCGCTATTGTTGACAATGAGACCTGCTTACGTTGTTTTATAGTTCAAATGTAAAGAACTAAAATAATATTGGAACTCTGCAGTCTTACTATTGTTTCCTATGGGGGAAATATAGGCATCACTGTTTATTTCGCCAAATATCTCATAATGTGTATATATATATATATATTTTTAATTCGGACGCCATTTCAATCATGAGAATCTCTGCTTTCTAATTATGTAAGCCTGGGCAGCTAGCTCGGTTGTCATCAAATGCTAGCCCCAAAATACTTTTTGCCCTTGGAACGCTGAGCGCCCCAAATTGTTTCCCTATGGACAGGCATGCCGGTCTATTTCGCCAAATATCTGAATGTGTACATTTTGTTTTTGTCAAGTCGGGTGCAACCGGTTTGAAATGGCTAGTCACTCGCTCTGAGACCTTGAAGTAGTTGTTCCCCTTGCTCTGCAAGCTTTTGTAGAGCGATGGGTAATGATGCTTCTAGGGTGGCTGTCGTTGTGTAGAGAGGGTCCCTGGTTTGAGCCCAGGTAGGGGCGACGAGAGGGACAGAAGCAAAACTGTTACACTGGCACCATTTTAATCAGGAGATTCTCCTATTTGTAATTATGTAAGTCTGGGCAGCGAGTTTGTTTGTCATCGATCGCTAGACCAGAATATTTCTTACACTTCTCCCTACTTTTTCATTACGCAAACATAAGCACAGTTGATACCATCGAGGTGCGGATGTTTACTTTCTACACAAGTGTGTTTTTTTCCAGTTTCATCCGACGAACAGATTGTAGTGGTTAAATGAAAAGGGATACATTTTTTATGGAATTCTATGCAAAACTCCAGTCAAAACAAGCTCTGCGAATGTTCGATTCCATTCATTTGCTATGGGTTCACGCTCGTGTTCCAGTTTAGCCAACCTTCTTAAGCCATTTTCAGCCTTGGGTGAATTTTGACTATTTCCATTTTCCAGCCTATAGATAGCCAGAACGAATTTACGAAAGGACCCAAATGCCCATTGATAAAGCACAACGACTATACCATTTAGCTAAGCTAAGAATGACGAGAATAATCAAGTCAATAAACGTTGGGTAGTTAGATAGCCTATAGTTAATATACTGGCAAATTTGATGCATAACTACTAATGTTAGGTAGCTAGCTAACATACCGGTACATACTGCTGTAATGATATGCTATGTGGTTCGTAAGGACAGCGCAGCTAACAAATTGTCAGCCAACATAACGTATAAGGTAGCTTATTTTAAAGTTTTATTACATTGAGTAGCAAGCTACCCCTTGGTTGGTAGGGCAAATCTGGTCTGCGATGGGGGGGGGCTATTAGACTATTCTTTAGTAAAGGATCGAATAGTCTATTGTTCAGCTAATAGCCCCTCTCCCCAATTTGCAACAAGTTGTTCGCATCTCATTCCTTTCTCTCTTCCACGCGTCATCGTTCTGCTCCTGTGTGGCTTGATTGGGGGCGTTCTGGCAGGATATGGCAGCATCTTCGGTTGTGTGTCAAGAATTCTTCATACAGTAGCACGTTTGTATGAAGGTGTGGTTATTCACAGGCAAACTGTTATGTGCTATTGAGGTACATTTGTGTCTTTTTGTTGAGAGCAACATTATTATTATTTTTTTTCAATCAAAAATAATTGTTCAGAAAGCTACTTTTTTCCGACACAAAGGAAGTAAATGCGGACACCTACGAAGATGGCATCTCAGGTAAGCAGCACTGGGCTATATTGTTGTGTCTATCTAAGTTATTGTTTTCATATGTATAAAAAATAAGCTTTTTTCATTATTTTCAGAGAGCGACCTGATCAAGGGGTCGAAAATGTAGATATTGCCAGATGTTCACTGTCTGAGGAACAGGCCGTGGAAGCTTTATTGCAGTCAAAAATATCCATAACCAGAGGTAATTAAATTGTTCTGTGTTATTTTTCTCAATCTCTGCCTGTCTTGTTGTACATGGAACCTGTCTCACATGCATTAATTAAAAAACCCTTAAGATGTCAGCTAATAATTTTGAGATTTACACAACATAAACACAGCCTTTTTCACTGGACTACCTGTTGCTATCTGTTGCTGCCAAGTCATGATTTCCCTGGGGGTTAGCCTTGCAATAACCAAGTGATGAGACACATAGCCCTCTGTATTTAAATGTTTCAGGTACACTCCGATAGGTGTCTGCGTCAGATACAGTATCTTCTATTGACATTATCTGTATTTCAGCATAAAGTACTCTGTAGCCACTTAGTGTGGACACCAGGTGAGACCACACACAATAACAGTCTCTCTCTTCTTCACTTCATCTCTCTCCCCCTTCTCCCCAGATCCTCTAGGTTATATCAGCTGTTTTGGTGAACCCCTCCCGCATCTGAACTAGCTGACACAGAGGGCACAGCATGATCATACTTGAGATGTCACTTGGTCGGGTCAACAGGAAGTATTATTAAAGAGATGCTTTACATTGAAATAAAGACAGAGATGTAGTAGTCCCAGAGTGACTGAACATGTTAGAATAAAGAAAACCAAGGCTAAATCATGCTCTCTCTCTCTCTCTCTCTCTAACCATCTGTCACTCATCTGGAGGTATGTTTTTATGTGAGAGAGGAAGCCAGTCCCGTCATTGCCATCTCACCCGCTCTTAAGATATCCTTCGGGCAAACTGGGGGCCCAAGGCTGGTTAGGAGACATCGCAATTGTGATGAACTGAGAGAATATTAGGGTAGCACTGTAATTCATTAATCATAAGCTGTCTGCCTCTGTTCTTACCTCTTTCCCTTTCTGTCTTCTACACCTCTCTCCCCACCTCGTCTTTCTTCCTGATTTTATAGTGCACACCATATGTGCATTGAAGTACAGATTGATCTTGTATTTATAATATAATATTACAATTATCATAATGATAATGCATGTATTATGTATTTATAACACCTGGATAATGAACTTCTTTCAATAAAGCGTTTCACATTCTCCACTGGTTGAAACTAAGTATCTTATTGAAATACTATCCTGTGTCCTCAGATTAATGCAGGTGAAGGGAGTTCGATAGGCATAGTTTTGTTTTCTGTATACTGTATACGAATTACAAACCAATCAATGTGTAATCATTGATGTCCCAGTATCTGGAGTGGCAGACTGTTGAAGTGTATAATTGTAATACATACATACATGCAGACACAGCATCATTCAAATAACGGAGTTTGATATGACTGAAAAATAATGTCTCAGAGATTCATACCTGAACCGCACCTTTTTTTCCCAAAGAAGAGTACATGATCAGTGAATATATTCAATGTGCAGGCGACATTGTGGGAATCTCATGTGTGGTAATATATATATATATATTATATTATTGGTAATAACTACAGTACATGTATATAGATAGGACTTGCATCCTTGGCACAATAAAGTGTTTATATTCTACTCTATCCATATGTAACAGTATAGCTTCCGTCCCTCTCCTCGCCCCTAATTGGGCCACTCTGCACACATCAACAACAGCCACCCTCGAAGCACCGTTACCCCTCGCTCCAAAAAAGCTTTTGCAGAGCAAGGGGAACAGAGCTAGAGATGTCACTGATTTAAACACCATTAGTGCACACCACACTAACTAGTCATTCAGACTGGTTACACATAGGTTTAATTGTACCTTTGTTTAACTAGGCAAATTAGTTAAGAACTAAATCTTTTTAATTTAAAAAAAATGTTACCCCTTTAACTCCCCAATTTCGTGGTATCCAATTGTTGGAGTAGCTACTATCTTGCCTCATCGCTACAACTCCCGTACGGGCTCGGGAGAGACGAAGGTTGAGAGTCATGATACACAACCCAACCAAGCCAAGCCGCACTGCTTCTTAACACAGCTCGCATCCAACCCAGAAGCCAGCTGCACCAATGTGTCGGAAGAAACACTGTGCACCTGGCAACCACCTGGCGGGCCGGGCGCACACAGGAGTCGCTGGTGTGCGATGAAACAAGGACATCCCTACCAGCCAAGCCCTCCCTAACCCAAACAACGCTAGGCCAATTGTGCGTCGCCCCACAGACCTCCCAGTCGCGGCCGGTTACGACAGAGCCTGGGCACGAACCCAGAGTCTCTGATGGCATAGCTGGCGCTGCATTACAGCGCCCTTAACCACTGCGCCACCCGGGAGGCCCTTCAAATTCTTATTTTCAATGAGGGCCTAGGAACAGTTCAGGGGCAGAACTACTGATTTGTACCTTGCCAGCTCGGAGATACGAACTTACGCTCTCACCATTAGGCTACCCTGCAGCCCCTAATGCCATTCAAACTTGAAGTTGATACACAACTATGATAGTTGCGGATCATAGATAGGTTCTGAACTAATATTCATACCAAACGTTTTAGGGTCCATACACAGATCGGCTACATAATGTAGCTAGCTACACATTCATAGGCATACAGTTATTTCTATCCTCCACTACACAATAAGCCAGTAAATAGTTAGCTATGTTACTACAGCTGCATTGCAAGGCAAGCTTACACAATTGTACATTCAATTTGCAGTAAATGCTTTAGCTAGCTAGATTCCTTCATCCACTGTTTCACAAGATGATAGCCTAGTTTGCTGGTTTTCTCAGGAGTCGCTATAACATTAAACAACACAACTTACAAATTCATTCTCCCAACACTAGCTAGCTGACTAATGCTAGCTAGTCAGATAACTTACTAAACAGCAATTTTCATAAATGAACTTTATGACATAAAAATATAAACAAACATTTGTCTATACGTTAACTAACATATTCCTCTTAATTGTATATTTTGTCAGCCATCTTCACCAGGGACAGGTGTCTTGCGTCAAAATTCATAATTGGAACCACTCTATATGATTGGTCATATAAAAATCTTGGGACCCAAATGCATAATGAGTGCTCTCACTCCTCCTTGTGGCTGTCTGGAGCAATGAAGCCATGACACTGAGTACCTCTCAAGCTTGCAACTTTTAAAGGAGGAACTACTGCACAGAAATTTTGCACAGCCATTGATGAAGAGGGATAGCCTTCCACAGGCCACAATCAACAGCCTGATCAATTCTATGCGAAGGAGATGTGTTGTGCTACATGAGGTAAATGGTGGTCACACCACATACTGACTGGATTTCTGATCCACGCCCCTACCTTCTTTAAAGGTATTTTATTTTCATGTTTTATTTTATTTTCATTTTATTTTTATTTCACCTTTGTTTAACCAGGTAGGCTAGTTGAGAACAAGTTCTCATTTGCAACTGCGACCTGGCCAAGATAAAGCGTAGAAATTCGACACATACAACAACACAGAGTTAGAAATGGAATAAACAAAACATATTGTCAATAATACAGTAGAACAAAAGAAAACAAAAAGTCTATATACAGTGAGTGCAAATGAGGTAAGTTAAGGAAATAAATAGGCCATGGTGGCAAAGTAATTACAATATAGCAATTAAACACTTGAATGGTAGATTGGTAGAAGATGAATGTGCAGGTAGAGAGACTGGGGTGCAAAGGAGCAAAATAAATAAATAAATAAATAAATAAATAAATACCAGTATGGGGATGAGGTAGGTAGATAGATGGGCTGTTTACAGATAGGCTATGTACAGGTGCAGTGATCTGTAAACTGTACTGACAGCTGGTGCTTAAAGCTAGTGAGGGAGATGTGAGTCTCCAGCTTCAGAGATTTTTGCAATTCGTTCCAGTCATGGGCAGCAGAGAACTGGAAGGAAAGATGACCAGAGGAGGAATTGGTTTTGGGGGTGACCAGAGAGATATACCTGCTGGAGTGCGTGCTACGAGTGGGTGCTGCTATGGTGACCAGTGAGCTGAGATAAGGCGGGGCTTTACCTAGCAGAGACTTGTAGATAACCTGTGGCCAGTGGGTTTGGCGACGAGTATGAAGCGAGGGCCAAACAACGAGTGCGTACAGGTCGCAATGGTGGGTAGTGTATGGGGCTTTGGTGACAAAACGGATGGCACTGTGATAGACTGCATGCAGTTTGTTGAGTAGAGTGTTGGAGGCTATTTTATAGATGACATCACCGAAGTCGAGGATCGGTAGGATGGTCAGTTTTACGAGGGTATGTTTAGCAGCATGAGTGAAGGATGCTTTGTTGCGATATAGGAAGCCGATTGTAGATTACATTTTGGATTGGAGATGCTTAATGTGAGTCTGGAAGGAGAGTTTACAGTCTAACCAGACACCCAGGTATTTGTAGTTGTCCACGTATTCCAAGTCAGAGCCGTCCAGAGTAGTGATGCTGGACGGGCGAGCAGGTGCGGCCAGCGATCGATTGAAAAGCATGCATTTAGTTTTACTTGCGTTTAAGAGCAGTTGGAGGCCACGGAAGGAGAGTTGTATGGCATTGAAGCTCGTCTGGAGGTTAGTTAACACAGTGTCCAAGGAGGGGCCAGAAGTATACAGAATGGTGTCGTCTGCATAGAGGTGGATCAGAGAATCACCAGCAGCAAGAGCAACATCATTGATGTATACAGAAAAGAGAGTCTGCCCGATAATTGAACCCTGTGGCACACCCATAGAGACTGTCAGAGGTCCGGACAACAGGCCCTCCGATTTGACACACTGAACTCTATCAGAGAAATAGTTGGTAAACCAGGCGAGGCAATCATTTGAGAAACCAAGGCTGTCGAGTCTGCCAATAATAATGTTGTGATTGACAGTCGAAAGCCTTGGCCAGGTCGATGAATACGGCTGCACAGTAATGTCGCTTATCGATGGCGGTTATGATATCGTTTAGAACCTTGAGAGTGGCTGAGGTGTACCCATGACCAGCTCTGAAACCAGATTACATAGCGGAGAAGTTATGGTGGGATTCGAAATGGTCAGTAATCTGTTTGTTAATTTGGCTTTCGAAGACCTTAGAAAGACAGGGAAGGATAGATATAGGTCTGTAGCAGTTTGGGTCTAGAGTGCTGAAGAGAGGGATGACCGCGGCAGCTTTCCAATCTTTGTGAATCTCAAACGATACGAAAGAGAGGTTGAACAGGCTGGTAATAGGGGTTACAACAATTTTGGCAGATCATTTTAGAAAGAGAGGGTCCAGATTGTCTCGCCCGGCTGATTTGTAGGGGTCCAGATTTTGCAGCTCTTTCAGAACATCGGCTATCTGGATTTGGGTAAAGGAGAAATGGTGGGGGCTTTGGCGGGTTGCTGTGGAGGGTGCCGGGCAGGTGACCGCGTAGGGGTAGCCATGTGGAAAGCATGGCCAGCCGTAGAGAAATGCTTATTGAAATTCTCAATTATAGTGGATTTATCAGTGGTGACAGTGTTTCTTAGCCTCAGAGCAGTGGGCAGCTGGGAGGAGGTGCTCTTATTCTCCATGGACTTTAGTGTCCCAGAACTTTTTTGAGTTAGTACTACAGGATGCAAATTTCTGTTTGAAAAAGCTTGCCTTCGCTTTTCTAATTGCCTGTGTATATTTGTTCCTAACTTCCCTGAAAAGTTGCATATCACAGGGGCCATTCGATGCTAATGCAGAACGCCACATCTGTGACCAACATGTGCATATATCTGTATTCCCAGTCATGTGAAATCCATAGATTAGGGCCTTATACGATCTGTACCTCAGTAACATCTTTGAATTTGTTGCTTGTTGCGTTTATTATTTTGTTCAGTTTAATTACAAGTATATCCTATGAAACTACATTGTTCTTACATAGCCTTTGAGCCAGGTCATGACAGGGTGTGCCGTCTTACAATTGTTGTTACCATGTCCTAGCCTATTTATCAACCCTGGTATCAGCACCTTTTAGTTGAGGGTGTAGCGAAATGTTTGTGGGAGCTGGAAGCAGAGCTGCCGGCGCCATCTTCTGTAAGATCAGATTTTGGTTAACATGGTAATTCACAGGTCACTTTCAACCATGTAATTACAAAACAGTAGTAACACACTGGAACAAGAAAATGTGTAATAACATATGTAGGTACACATGTGGAATAACCTTCAGCAAGCAAATATGTAATGACATATTCCTTGTTCCAATTGTCTAATAACTGATTCTGCAACAACCCTATTACCATGTGATTAAATTGTGAAACTTATACTCAATTCCTTTATAAACGGGTGGATTTAATGGTGTTAAAATGCACTAGTGCAGCCTGTAGTTTTTGTGTTTATACTTTTTCAGAACGACAACAACAAGTTTAATGTCGGATGGCAATAGAATGTTCATGATGATCTGACAACTGTTGATAGATGTAATATAAACCAGCCTTTAGTCTTCAAATCTCTGGTTGTTCACTACATAGCCTCATATGTGAATCCTTAAAGAGATGGTTGGGGCTGAGGCTTAAGTGGGTGTGAACCATGGGTGTAGACAAAGAAGAGCTCTCCAGTAGGTTTAACAAAAAATTCAAGGGCCATTTTCTCGAAAGTGAGGTTTCAAGTTTATAAACTTTCAAAGCAGAATTACTTTCCCATTGTTCACATTGTTTTCCAATAAAATAAAATAAATACATTTAAAATTTTGATAAATAGGATCGAATTGAGCCAGTCGGTCACATTTAAAAACATTAATCAAAATATTTCCAAACGTAATGAGAAGGATTATGAAAAGGTAGGAAATGGAATGAAAGACAGGACCTGAAGACCTGGAGATCCTGAAAATGTAGTGATGTTATACTCAATCTTCTTAAAAATGTGTTGTGGCTTCTTGATTGTTCAGGCCGCATGAAGGAGAACAACGGAAGAAGATGGCTATGTCTCTGGTTGAGTTGGGTGGTTCCTCGTTCAGGTTGCTTCTTTGGTCCTGAGAATAGCTCGTTGCTATTCTCTGTTGGCTCCTTGCTTGAGTTGCAGAGGCTGTGCTCTAATTGTCTTCTCCTTGGTTCCTTGAAAAAAGGTCAGCTTAAACATACTGTTTCAGGCTCTTTAAAGACTAGGTATCCTTCCAATTCCTGTACTTGATTACAGATAGTATTCCCTAAAACTACTTTCCTTAACTTATCAGCTCACCAGTTCTTGCCATTAAAGGCAAAGGTCCGGGCCCTGTTGTCGCCCTACTGAAGATGGAGGGTATTCTCCCTCCTCGAGAGAGGCCTAGCCCGAGAGGTCCAACTTGAGAGGTCCAGCACGATCAAAGGCTAAAGGCGTTAAGCAGGCTTCAGTTCGGCTGTTGGCTAGTGTGCTTGCATGCTCCCCCAAAAATATATTCGCTTGGAAAAAAAGGGGGGGAAAGCGACAATATTTCCCCGGGACAGTAGACACCCAAACAAGGAAATGTATGGGGAATAAAATATTGTATACAGGGAACACTTGACTGGTGCGAAAATGTCATTTGTGCGAAGCAACACATATAATAGGCGAGATACTGAGACAGAGAAGATGCCCGCTACAGGTGCACAATGGTGGATGTAGAGGCATTACAGCAGAGAGGGCTACGGTGGTGTGTTTCAAGAGACCCTGGATTTACCACTGCCAGCTGTCCTGCCAGGTACCACAACGTCAAGTTCTCATGTTTTCCTGGGAGATGCAGCTTTCCCCCTACATAGAAGCTCATGTGCCCTTATCCAGGTATGTTGATTATATAAAGTTTTCTTTTCTGTTATTATTTCCCTTGTTACTGCATACATGTACGCACCTCTGTATGAGAAGTTCCATGTTATCAATGCTTTTGGATTATGGTTCATGGAAAATGGTATGGTGTTTTTGTTTACCAAATATTTATCTGACATTCTCTTGTTATCTGTCATTCACAGGTGTCCATCTCAATAAACCTGGGCGTACCTGGAACTACCACCACTTAATTGTCAGAGTCAGAGAATTCATTTGGCATCATGGCTGCAAGGATGAGGATTCTTGATGGACGCAAAGACTCAGTTCTTTGTGTGCACTGTGAACCAGTAGAGTTTTAAACGTGTTAATAAAATTCAAACCTGATTCTGAGACATCTCAGTGTGAAGTAATTTATATTACATTGAACTACACCACGAGTAGAAGAATGCCTGTAACGTCTGTGAAACACAGCTGTTCTGTATGTTGTCAGCACTTGATTCAAATATGGTTCAAATATAATGCATTGAAATACTTTTGTATTGAGAAATGTCAACAGAGCTTTTTCAGCAGACAAATAAATGTTTATTCTTGCTTCTGAAAGTAAGCCACAATACAAAAGTGTCTGCTGAGAACAGACATGTAAAAAAGTGTCTATGGAAATGCGTGTCAAATATTTCTGAACAATAGTGCACAGTGTCTGCTATGAACAGACATGTCAACAACAAAATGATAAAATATCAATAGTGTAGATACAAATATATATGGGAAATATACATTTTTAGGAACGATATTAAAATAGTGCCTTATAAACAGACACGTACATAACAACTGTTTATGCAGTAAAAATTTACGTTTCTCGTGTCTGACTCGTGAGATGTCTGAACAACAGAACAAATGAATAATGTCACTGTGGTCCATGTCCTCTTCTTGAAGTCATGCACAAACTCATGCAGCTGGTCATCAAATTCCTCCTGGAGTTTTGGCGAGAGTTCATCCATGAAATCAGCAACAGGTGCCAGGGCCCTGTGGAGAGGATGAGAAGAGGGGGGGAAACTATGAGTTTCTGGAGAACAGTGTGCATGGTGAGGAGAGGAGGGAAAAAGGACCTCAGAAGAGAGGAAATGTATATATTTGTATTTATTTACCTCTGTGACAAGCTGATGGCTCAGTACATTATGTTCTCCATATCTTCTTAGGGATATGTCTCTAATCATTTGCAATGTCTTCGCGAGTGATGTGTCAAGGACAGAGTCCGTGGCTTTTTTCTCCCTTCTCACACCCCTGCTACGACTTCTGCTGCTCTGTGGCTTCGGTGAGGAGCAAGCTAGTGGAGTAGGTATTGGAGGTGGGCCCAGGATAGAGCTTCCCAGGTCCTGCATGAAGATTGTTTCTAATTCTGCACTGCAACTCAGTGTGGGAAATGGGCTGGGGGCTGATCACCAGTCAGTACTGGGGGCAGAGGTAATGCTTGGGGCCGATGAGAGATGATTTTTGATCAAAAGTTGTAAAGATCTCTACTTTAGTTGGTTGGCTTGCTTTCCAAGAAACCAGTATGCTGTTTGGATAGCTAGCCACAAGCCAGGCAAGGTTAGCTATTGATTCCAAAAAATGGCTACTCTTTTTGTCAACTACAATAGAAAATACAACAACATAACACATCCTTTGGGGAAGACGGAATGTTGCTTTCTGTCTTCCCATGCTTCACTTGCCAACAAGTCAGCAGCAACATTTCTGGAGTAGCCTTTCTACTGGTATCTCCACTCCACTGCTTGGTTTTTCATGCTCAACAGCTTCCCGTGTGTAAAAATAACGGTTCACCAACCAAAGGACATCCAGCCAACTTGACACAACTGTGAGGAGCATTGGAGTCAACATGGGCCAGCATCCATGTGTAATGCTTTCGAACACCTTGTAGAGTCCATGCCCTGAAGAATGTAGGTTGTTCTAAGGGCAAAAGGCGGGAGGGGGGAACTCAATATTAGGAAGGTGTTCCTAATGTTTAGTATACTCAGAGTAGACAGTAAAAGGATGTTCAACATTGTTCAACATATGACATTAAAACGAAACGTCTCTACACATATGTACATGAGCTAGCAATATCTATACTGCAATGCAGTTGTGAGCATACTAGGTATTCTGATATTATACTACAACATACATCTTACTGAATGTGGATATTGTGTTGGCTGAATATTCCAGGCAGAGTCCTGAAGAAGCTTGTCTTGTGTTGGGCAATTGCAGCTGGTCTGGCAGAACTTAATGAGCTCTATGACCTTGGAGTCATAGACTATACACCTTTGCCAAAGCCAGCCCCATGCAGTCTTTTCCTTTTGTGAGTCAGAGGATGTTGAGCTTGATCTTGTTCCCGGCTGAAAGCTTTCATCCAATGGGTCTACAGGATCTGTACTACTAAAGCTGGTGTCAAGATCATCATCAGAAGCAGGATTCGTCTGTAGGACACGCACTAGTCAGTGATTAGCTATCACATTTCAAGTATGACCCAGATGCAGACAGTGTTGAAGAAACAACATTTTATTTCTAATACAGGGGCCAGCAAACGACAGGTCAAAGGCAGGCAGGGGTCATAAATCTAGAGAAGTTGCAAAGGGTCCAGAACGGCAGGCAGTCTCAGGGTCAGGGCAGGCAGGGGAAAAATATCCAGTGAGGTGGGAAAAGGTATAGAACGGCAGGCAGGCTCAGGATCACGGTCAGGGCAGACAGAAGGGTCAAAACCGGGAAGGACTAGGAAACAGGAGCAAGAAACAGACAGGAGCAGGGGAACAAACGCGGGTAGGTTTCACAGACAAAACGAACTGTTAACAGACAAACAGAGAACACAGGTATAAATACACAGGGAATAATGGGGAAGATAGGCAACACCTGGAGGGGGGTGGAGACAAGCACAAAGGCAGGTGAAACAGATCAGAGTGTAACATTAGCCAACATTTTACTACTTTGTCGCCATCAGTACACACTCAAACAAGGTACTATATCCACCCACGCCCCTCGTGTCAATAGATGCATACTGCCAATCATGCATACTAACCTTCACACACAATACCCACCCCCAACAGAGACCAATTATTCATCCACACCATCCCCTTCTTACTAATAACACTGTTTTTCGGACTCTGATGGGATCGGACAACTGGATACACCTCGGCAGGGGTGGTAGTCCTGAAATCAGTATGAATTCTGGATATTGTGGTTTGCTTACAACCAGGAAATGTAGATGGCATGTTTCTACAGGTGAGATGCAAAAACGCCCATATTCTAGATTTTTATGAGACATATTACATGTTAATAACATATTAATGGACATATACAGTGAAAGAGCAGCAATGATATGTCCCTTCAATGTCCACTGAGGGACCGGACTGGACCAAATCTGAACCTATCCTAGACGTATGTTTCACAAGTTTGGATAGTACAGTGAGTAGAGCATAGTAGATTTACAGTCCAATGCAATACAATTGTACAGTACAATACAGTATAGTGCAGTAAAGAAAAGTATAGTACAGTACAGCATAATAAAGTACATTGTACTGTACTCTACTGTGCTGAACTATACTCTACTGTACTGGACTCTACAGTACTCTACTGCACTGTAATGAACTCTACTCTGCTCTGCTGTGCTGTAATGTCCAAATATGAGGAGTATTACATTCATATCCATAATTATGCATTGGCTGTATTACAGATCAGCGACCCATAATGTAATTCTGTTAATTGCGTTACCGGGTCTAAATACACATCACTTACTGTAGTTCAATAACCCCCCCAGAAATTCCATGTCATAGCTGACACCTCATTCTTTCTACAGACATCCTTTAATCTTAATCCAGAGCAGATATGTAACAGAATTTTGTGGAAACATGGGTACATAAAAACCAACCAGAGGGAGATTTTACAGTTCTTCCGTTACCAAAGCTGGCATCTGTACAGTTCTTCCAGTAATTATTATTTATTATTATTTAAATCGGTGGAAATTGTTAAAGGTACAATATGTAATCTTTTGGGTGACCCTACCAAATTCACATAGAGTTATCGATCTGTCATTCGCATTGAAAAAAAAAAGTATCTATATCCATAGTAAAAATGAGTCCTATATCGACATAACCTGAAAGCCCGCTCAGCAAAGAAGAAGCCACTGCTCCAAAACCGCCATAACAAAACCAGACTACGGTTTGCAGTTGCACATGGGGACAAATATCGTACTTTTTGGAGAGATGTACTCTGTTCTGATGAAACAAAAGTAGAACTGTTTGACCATCATTATGTTTGGAGGAAAAAGGGGGAGGCTTGCAAGCCGAAGAACACCATCCCAATCTTGAAGCACGGAGGTGGCAGCATCATGTTGTGGGGGTGCTTTGCTGCAGGAGGGACTGGTCCACTTCACACAATAGATAGCAGCATGAGGAAGAAAATTATTTTGATATTTTGAAGCAATATCTCAAGACATCAGTCAGGAAGTTAATGCTTGGTCTCAAATGAGTCTTCCACATGGACAATGACCCCAAGCATACTTCCAAAGTTGTGCCAAAATGGCTTAAGGACATCAAAGTCAATGTATAGGAGTGGCCATCACAAAGCCCTGACCTCAATCATATAGAACATTTGTGGTGAGAACTGAAAACATGTGTGTGAGCAAGGAGGCCTACAAACCTGACTCGGTTACACCAGCTCTGTCAGGAGGAGTGGGTCAACATTCACCCAACTTATCGTGGGAAGCTTGTGCAAGGCTACCTGAAACATTTGACCCAAGTTAGACAATTTAAAGACAATGCAACCAAATACCTATTGAGTGTATGTAAATGTCTGACCCACTGGGAATGTGATGAAATAAATAAAAGCTGAACTAAATAATTCTCTCTACTATTATTCTGACATTTCACATTCTTAAAATAAAGTGGTGATCCTAACTGACCTAAGACAGGGACTTTTTACTTGGATTAAATGTCAGGAACTAAGGTGTATGTAAACTTCCAACTTCAACTGTATCTCAATTAATAAATTAAAATTAGGCCCAAATGAAGGCTCTGTCAACATCTGTTGAACTTTATTTGGTCTTTCACAATAGCTGATGTAACAATTCTCAATCCTTACAATGGGATAAAATATAGGGTAATCAATGTGCTTGTGTCAGCAAGAACACTATTGTTATTATTCATACATCTTCTATTATTTCTAGTCTTCCCAGTTTTGCCGATGCAACTACTTGTTTTTTGGCAGATGAATTCAGAATGCGTTAAACGTTCAATGTACATTCAAAACTTGACAACTTGGTTTGAAGTACTAAAAGTACAAAACTTTTCTCATTGTTTTTATGACTACAACATTGTCCAGGTCAAACATCTTCGATGTAAAGTCCCTTATTTAGGGATTATTTAGGGATTGTATCATTTTTGGACCGTTTACCGACAATTTTTGTGGACAGAGTGCTCTGTGAATGGCGCAACATCAATTGCTTTGTACTCAGCTGAAGAGAGGAGCCTCTGTCTTCAGCTGCTGATGCCCCGAAAGAAATGAGATGGACAATGTGAAATCTGACACCTCATTTGAATAGGGAGTGACACACCACATTTTCTGGCCTGTCCAGTCAAGGGTTTGATTTTCTCTGGCTGAGCAACGGAGCCCCATGTGGTAGACAACATATTAAAGAGGGCAGCCTGTGAATGCAGTGATATCGGTCTTGTTGTGGTATTCTTAGACAGATTTCCATATTTATTCTTATACAGACTCTCAACATGAAAAAAATACAAAATAATTTCAAAGAAACAAGACCACTTTCTCTTGGTCACAGAGGGACAAAATCACTTTGTAATGAGTCGGCAGGCATTTGAATGGCATCTACGTGTCGCTCAGAGGACGCTGTGCCCTGTCGTCAATGATATGAAAATGTGCCAATTTTGTACTGTCACTAAATATAATAATATTTATTTTACAGTTATAAGGAAGGTACAGTCTTACGATTAGTCATTTTATAATTGTTGCTGTATTAAGATAGCATTTCAATAACTTCAAGCTGTATTCCACCACTTTTGTTGAATAGAAACTACATCATATATAATATTTTCCTCATATTTGTATTATATACTTGACCTTATGTCCTCAAAAGTGAGTTTTCATAACTACCAGAAAGGTGCAATTAAAATATTTATTAGAGTATGCTGCACTACTAGTTATTGTTTATGGCCCTTTCGTGATAAATAATTACAATTTAGGCGGAAATGTTCGGTTATATCTAACCAGTTAAACTAGTAGTTGCACTGGCAAAACTATTGAAATTTGCCCCAAGTACTGTATCTTGTTTTGTACTTTTAGTACGTTAAACTAAGTTGTCAAGTTTTGAATGTTCATTCAATGTTCAAAGCATATTAAATACACCTGACTTGGGATTTTACTTTATTTTCAACCTGGTCCCAGGAAGATTAGCATAGCAGGAAGATTGGAATGCTGTGAACCAAGAGGTTGTGAGTTCAAATCCTAGTTGAGGACTTGTTAAATAATAATTACTGTATAAATGCATAATGTTATCAAATATGTGAGTTGAAAAAAGTATATTTTAAAAGCACTGTTTGTGTGGGGCTGTCCCTAACTCTCGGCTATGAAAAGCCAGCTGACATACTCCTGCAGTGCTGACATGTTGCTCCCTCTACAACCACTGTGATTATTATTTGACGGTGCTGATCATCTATTAACATTGTAACATCTTAAAGAACCATCTGGCTTTAATGGCCATGTGCTCGAATAATCTTCACCCAGCACAGCCAGAAAAGGACTGGTCACCCCTCAGAGCCTGGTTCCTCCCTAGGTTCCTGCCTTTCAATGGACTTTTTCCTAGACACCATGATTCTACATCTGCATTGCTTGCACTTTGGTGTTTTAGGATGGGCTTTCTGTGTAAGCACTTTATGACATATTCTGATTTAAAAAGGGCCCTATAATGTTTTAGTTATTGAATTTGATTGATAAATGGATCAGTGGTTCACCAATCAGGGCCCTGATGCACTCGGCAACAGTAACAAGGGGTGGTGTGTAAAGAAACAAGCAATTTTGGGGGGATACAATTTGTTTGAGACCATCAGGCGACGACCTAAAAAGGTCTCTAGTGATGTCCCCATAAACAAATTGGGAAACTAGACAAAAACCTTCAGGGGACGGACCATGACAGAACATCATATGTTTGAACGTGATTGGACATTAACCCTCAGAAAACCTGGATACATGAATGTTCTTGCAACGTCCAATAAAACGTGTCTAGAGAACATGGCAAATTCTGGGCATGTTCTGCATGATATTAGAAACGGTTCTCCTAACTCTTATTAACATCAAAACATGTTAAATAGGTTCTCAGAAGGTTTTTTGCTAACAAAGATTGTTCCCATAACTAGACAAAAAACTGGACACTAAACGTCAGGGGAACAATACAGGTAACAAAAATATTCTCTGTCCCTAGAATTGTTAGCTGGGAATAGAAAAGAAGGCAATCATTTTTACTAAACATTGAGTCCTACAGGCCGCTGATTAGCCACCTTGGGGGTCCTATACTCCTCGTTCCAGTCTTGGACTGGAACGAGTGGGCATACGCACTCAATCATATAAACAGCCCGTACATGTCTGGGGTACAGGAACAACAGACCCTATCCAATTAGACAAGCTTCAGGGCTGTGGCTCAATAAACGCCTACTGTTGGATTGGAAAGCAGTTACACAGAGTAGCCTAATGGGTTGTTGAGAATGAGTGATCATGAGGCTGGTTGTCTTTGACAGGTGGGATCCAGTGAACCTACCGTGGATTGGAAACAGACCTCCTTCTTCTTGATCCATGGAAACGACATTGAGCCTGAGTCCTTGAGGTTACGAGACAACACCATCAAGGTCCAGGAGAGCCCCCTTTATATGCAGCTTGAACTGCAATGCTTTATTGCCTTGTCACATACATGTTTGGTTGGTCAATATCTCTCTTGACTAGATGAGTAAACCCTATTAAAGCTGTGTATTACATGAAGGATGCATGGATGGAGTGCTCTTGCTAGTTGCTACTTCCCCCCCAATGTAGGGGGAGAGGATGAAGCCGGGCAGACATGAGCTGGAGGGGAAATATGTTGGTGGATTCCCTCTGAACACAACATCTGTCGCCCCCCTTTCCACGTGATTCAGGATTTGGGCGCCGCGTCGAAAGCACGATGCCAGAATGTTGGCGGTTGGCAGGCCATCTGGTCATTTATGGAAAAGTAGTGGAAAATTTGCTCTGTGGTTAGGCAGCATTGGACAATGGAATGGGATGCTACAGATGTTGGGGATGGTCATGTATTATGTTAGCTACAGTTCCGTGGGCACCAAAACTCCATGAAAACATTTTGTGCCTCCCCTCCCTTTCCCTACTCTCTCGTACATCACCGCTGTTTCTCAGTAGACAGACTGACTGCAGTATAAGTATACTGGAAAACAGACGGATCATTAACAGCCCTAATTCAATACTGGCCATCATCAAGCATCTGCTCTCGCTGTCCATGTGCTGTAGCACGTGTTGCCTGTTTTTTTCAGGAAAGTCACAAGGGGATATTGATGGTAAATTGGGTTTATGGGTAACCAAGCCTTGCTGTAAAGGTTGGGGCTCTTTGTGTCCCTGGTCTCAACCCGGCTAAGGAGTGTTATATCCGGGTTCCAGCTCTCCTGACTTTGGAAGACGGGCAACTCTCTCCTCGGTTTCACGACACAGTCATCCTACACCTGCAGCAAATCAATAGTAGGATGCCAGCACAGGCTTCCATAGAGGATAAGCTCACCCCCATTGTAATGGATTGCAACAGGGAACGTGGGAGTAGCATTGCAAGCAGGTTGACAGTTTGACAGCTACCTCAGGATAGCGAAGGGATAGGAAATGGAGTCAACTCTGTTTGTATTTCTTACACTAGACTGCAGGGGGGGGGGGATTGCAAAGCATTCAGCGAAAATTCTTTGTGGGCACTTAAAAAAAATATATAATGAGAGAAGCCAATTTTAACCTAGCAGTATAAATTATGAATCAAAATGCAGTGAAGGGGTTTCTAAAAGGAAGACAGGCAGAATGTTCTTTCAGTATAGGATCTTGTAGAGGGGATTTGAAAAATAATGAGAAATCAGGTCCATGCAGAAGACACTAATCCTTTTATTAATCAAAAACTATTTTTGATTTAAAACATTGAAGCATTAGACAACAAATTTCCCCAATCTTATGATCACACCGCCGCACTGCAAAATTACTTGACAAATGACTCCAGTTACGTTTACTTTTTTATTTGTTCGTTTTTTTGTTGCTGAAACATGTCTGTACATGAACGAGCCCAGAGAGATTACTAACGTGGTCTAAGGTGACGGCAAATCACTAAACATGCCAATATGGGAGCCATTGTTTTCTTATTCACTCATTCCCCCTGCATATAAACATTGTTAGCTATGTTGGAGGGTTGAAGGGGAGTTGGCATGGATGTTAAGAGGTGGCAGAAGGCTCCGGTTGGTGCCATAATCTTCCCTTGGCAGTGCCCGCCTGGGAGGTCTGGCCACGTGCTTAGCACCAGGTTCATTCTCACTGCCACTGTAGGTTTGCATTCCATAAATAACAAGGGGCAGACGGTGGGTAGAGAATGGAGACATTGTGACAAAGGGGTTGAGAGCCTGAATAAGAAACCGACTGTTGTCACAAAGACAAAAAAGAGACGCTTGGTAATTTGTTTCAGAGAACAGAAGCAGATTGTGGATGAATTGTAGCATGACATTGGGAGAACAAAAATGGCAAACACTGCAGAACAGAGATAAGACACACCGTGGAAAGGTATGGAGGGAAAAAGGCAAAATAGAGTTTTTCCCCCTGAATAACATCTTTGTTATATATGTTTCCATGCGAGACATTGCTAAACGTCGAGATTATTGCTGTTCTGTCGTTGATTATTGTGCAAACATTAACCAGTGATGGCCACACCAGAACTTTCTGGTTTCAACATCGATACTGAATCTAAAACAGCCCCGTAACGTGTAATAGACATTTCTCACACTGTTGGAGACTATTTGACTTAAGCCCTTTTTAAATGCACAATGAGTGTGTTTATACTTGCATAATCAATTATTATTAGTAATATTTTATCATTTATTTATTTTTATTTCAACTTTATTTAACCAGGTTGGCCAGGTGGGAACACGTTCTCATTTACAACTGCGACCTGGCCAAGATAAAGCAAAGCAGTGCGACAAAAACAACATCACAGAGTTACACATAAACAAACGTACAGTCAATAACACAATAGAAAAATGTATAGTGTGTACAAATGTAGAAGAGTAGGGAGGTAAGGCAATAAATAGGCCATAGAGGCGAAATAATTACAATTTAGCGTGAACCTTTCTAGCGCAGGGTTTCCTGCGAATAAAATCATGAAGAAAGCCCGTTTTCTCAACTGTCTGAGCAGTTGACCTCATTGTCTTCATAGTGCTTGTGCAAAACAGTTCATTCCCAGCACTCAATCTGCTCACAAAAAGCCTAATATGTTTACATTCAACCTTAAGTTTTTGTCTCATTACTATTTACAGTAATTGCACTACATATGGCCTGAATCAGGGTCAGGCTCATAAAGCTCTTACAGGATCCTATAAGGACATCTTTGCTCCTTAGGCTTCTTCATGCTCTATGACACATGGTCCTCGGCCATCCTCTTAACCTTATTACATGTAATGGTCACTCGGACCACGGCAGAAAGTACAAGGGGAGCATATTAACACCTGCAGCATTCTGCACGGTGGAATGCACCACTGCTTAAAGTTAATGTTTTATTCAAGGACATGTACCAGTCAGTACCTGTTTAAACACACCTACTCATTCAAGGGCTTTCCTTTATTTTTACTATTTTCTACATTGTAGAATAATAGGGAAGACATCAACATTATGAAATAACACATGGAATCATGTAGTAATCAAATAAGTGCTAAACAAATCAATATATATTTTTTATTTTATATTCTTCAAAGTAGCCAGTCTTTGCCTTGCTGATAGCTTTACACACTCTTGGCATTCTCTCAACCAGCTTCACCTGGAATACTTGTCCAACAGTCTTGAAGGACTCTACGGTCCAACTCATCCCAAACCATCTCAATTTGGTTGAGGTCGGGTGATTGTGGAGGCCAAGTCACCTGATGCAGCACTCCACTATCCTTCTTGGGCAAATAGCCCTTACACAGCTTGGAGGTGTGTATTGGGTCATTTTCCTGTTGAAAACAAATGATAGTCCCACTAAGTGCAAACCAGATGGGATGGCTTATCCCTGCAGAATGCTGGGGTAGCCATGCTGGTTAAGTGAACCTTGAATTCTAAATAAATCACTGATAGTGTCACCAGAAAAGCACCCCCACACCATCACACTTCCTCCTCCATGCTTCACGGTGGGCACCACACATGCAGAGATCATCCGTTCACCTAAATCAAATCAAATCAAATGTATTTATATAGCCCTTCGTACATCAGCTGATATCTCAAAGTGCTGTACAGAAACCCAGCCTAAAACCCCAAACAGCAAGCAATGCAGGTGTAGAAGCACGGTGGCTAGGAAAAACTCCCTAGAAAGGCCAAATCCTAGGATGAAACCTAGAGAGGATCCAGGCTATGTGGGGTGGCCAGTCCTCTTCTGGCTGTGCCCGGTGGAGATTATAACAGAACATAGCCAAGATGTTCAAATGTTCATAAATGAGCATGATTGAATAATAATAAGGCAGAACAGTTGAAACTGGAGCAGCAGCACGGCCAGGTGGACTGGGGACAGCAAGGAGTCATCATGTCAGGTAGTCCTGGGGCATGGTCCTAGGGCTCAGGTCCTCTGAGAGAGAGAAAGAGAGAAAGAGAGAATTAGAGAAAGCATACTTAAATTCACACATGACACCAAATAGGACAGGAGAAGTACTCCAGATATAACAAACTGACCCTAGCCCCCCGACACATAAACTACTGCAGCATAAATACTGGAGGCTGAGACTACTCTGCGTCTCATAAAGACAAGATGGTTGGAACCAAAAATCTCAAATTTGAACTCATCAGACGAAAGGACAGATTTCCACAGTCTAATGTCCTTTGCTCGTGTTTCTTGGCCCAAGCAAGTCTCTTGTTCTTATTTATGTACTTTAGTAGTGGTTTCTTTGCAGCAATTCAACCATGAAGGCCTGATTCACGCAGTCTCCTCTGAACAGTTGATGTTGAGATGTGTCTGTTACTTGAACTCTGTGAAGCATTTATTTGGGCTGCCATTTCTAAGGTGCAATTAACTCTAATGAACTTATCCTCTGCAGCAGAGGAACTTCTGGGTCTTCTTTTCCTGTGGTGGTCCTCATGAGAGACCGTTTCATCATAGCACTTGATGTTTTTTGTGACTGCACTTGAAGAAAATGTAAAAGTTCTTGAAATTTTACGAATTGACTGACATTCATGTCTTAAAGTAATGATGGACTGTCATTTCTCTTTGCTTATTTGAGCTTATTTGAGCTGTTCTTGCCATAATATGGACTTGGACTTTTACTAAATAGGGCTATCTTCTGTTTACCACCCCTACCCTGTCACAAAACAATTGATTGGCTCAAATGCATTAAGGAAAGAAATTCCACAAATGACACTTAACAAGTCACACATGTTAATTGAAATGCATTCCAGGTGACTACTTCATGAAGCTGGTTGAGAGAATGTCACTGAGTAATGGTGCTGACGGATAGAGCTGCTGTGCTTATTTCTTACATTATTTGCCCGGGAAATATTTAGTATTATTATGTACAGTCGGGAATAACTTTTGGATATCACGGCGGAGATAACTCACCAGCATTACCAGCATTATGAATAGGAATACAACATTCCCTAACCGGATCCTTTGTTGTATCTCCCAGGACAATTGATCTGATCCCAGAGCCTGTTCCAAAACTCCGCCGGCAGAGAAGAGGCACTCGAAAGTGGTCTTTGAGTTCAACTCAGTAGGCGCGTACATAATCCACCGCTTCTGAGTATATTACTCGCTAATGTTCAGTCTCTGGATAATAAAGTTGACGAGCTCAGGGCAAGGATTTCCTTCAGAGAGACATCAGGGATTATAACATACTCTGTTTGATGGAAACATGGCTCTCTCGGGATATACTGTCTGAGTCCGTTCAGCCAGTTGGGTTCTCAGAAAATATCTCTCCTGAAAGAAGAAGGGCGGGGGTGTATGTTTCATGATTAATTACTCATGGTTTGATTTTGATAACATACAGGAACTCAAGTCCTTGTTCATCCGACCTAGAATACCTCACAATCAAATACCGACCGTATTACCTCCCAAGATAATTCTCTTCGGTTATAGTCACAGCCGTGTATATTCCCCCTCAAGCCGATACCACAACAGCCCTCAAATAACTTAACTGGAATTTATGCAAATTGTTAAGCAAATATCTTGAGGCCGCATTTATTGTAGCTGGGGATTTTTACAAAGCAAATTTTAGAAAAACGTTAGCGAAGTTTTATCAACACATTGACTGTAGTACTCACAGTGCTAAAACACTTGAGCACTGCTACTCCAACTACAGGGATGCCTATAATGCCCTCCCCACACTCCCTTCGGCAAATCTGAGCACGGCTTGATTTTGCTACTCCCTTCCTATAGGCAGAAACAAACATGAGGTACTCGTGCTAAGGACTATTCAATGCTGGTCTGACCATTCTTTTGATCACGCGGACTGGGTTTATCAGTCAGTGCATAGGAGATGTTGTACACACCGTGACTATTAAAACCTACCCTAACCAGAAACAGTGGATAGATGGCAGCATCAGCACAAAACTGAAAGTGGGAACCATGGCATTTAACCATGGCAAGGTGACTGGGAATATGGCCGAATACAAAGAGTGCAGTTATTCCCTCCATAAGGAAATCAAACAGGCAAAATGTCAGTATAGATACAAAGTGGAGTCGCAATTCAACGTCTCAGACACGAGACGTGGGTGGCAGGGTCTACAGACAATCACGGACTACAAAGGGAAAACCAGCCTTGTTTCTGGACAAGCTAAACATCTTATTCACCAGCTTTGAGGATAACACAGCACCTCCGATGCGGCCCGCTAAAAAAGGAATGTGGGCTCTCCTTCTCTGTGGCCGACTTGAGTAAGACATTTAAGCGTGTTAACCCTCGCAGGTAGGAAACAACACCTCCACTTTGCTGATCCTCACTGAGGCACCACAGGGATGCGTGCTCAGCCCCCTCTTGTACTCCCTGTTCAACCATGACTGAGTGGCCACCCACACCTCCAACTCAATCATTACGTTTGCAGACGACACAACGGTAGTAGGCCTGATTACCAACAATGACGAAACAGGCAACAGGGAGGAGGTGATGGCCCTGGGAGTGTCATGCCAGGAAAATAACCTCTCACCCAACATCAACAAAACAAAGGAGCTGATCGTGGACTTCAGGAAACAACATCAACGGGACAGCAGTGGAGAAGTTGGAAAGCTTCAAGTTGGCATACACATCACTGACAAACGGATGTTCCATCCACACAGACAGTGTGGTAAAAAATGCACACCAGCGCCTCTTCAACCTCAGGAGGCTGAGGAAATGTAGCGCGGCACCTTAGAGCCTCACAAACGTTTACGGATGCAGAATTGAGAGCATCCTGTCGGGCTGTATCACTGCCTGGTACTGCAAACACAGGGCTCTCCAGAGGGTGGTGTGGTCTGCCCGAAGCGTCATCAGGGGCAAACTACCTGCCCTCCAGGCCACCTACAGCACCCGATGTCAGAGGAAGGCCAAAAAGATCATCAAGGACAACAACCACCCGAGCCACTGCCCATTTATATGGTAAGAGTTAGACGGCAAACAAACAGGAAGCCCACAATCCTTTGGGGCGGCAGTGTAGCCTAGCGGCTAGAGCTTTGGACTAGTAACCGAAAGGTTGCAAGTTCAAATCTCAGAGCTGACAAGGTACAAATCTGTCGTTCTGCCCCTAAACAGGCAGTTAACCCACCTAGGCTGTCATTGAAAATAAGATTTTGTTCTTAACTTCTTGCGGCGACCCATCCCGGATCCGGGATCGTGACTACGGCTCAAGCTCATTACCATAACGCAAAATGCAAAAATATATTCTTAGAAATATTTAACCTCCACACATTAACAAGTCCAATAGCTCAGATGAAAGATAAACACCTTGTTCATCTACCCAGCAAGTCAGATTTCTAAAATGTTTTACAGCGAAAACATAGCACATATTTATATTAGATCACCACCGAAACAAAAGACAAGAGGCAGCCATTTTGTCGCAGAAAATATACAATTTAAAAGTAGTATTAAAAAATAAATAATTCACTAACCTTTTGAAAATCTTCATCAGATGACAGTAATATGACATGTTACACAGTACATTTATGTTTTTTTCAATAATATGCCATTTATATCCATAAATCTCTGTTTACAATGACGACATTTCAAAAAATGCTACTCAAATGTCCGGAGAAATGATGATAGCTCCGACAGATAACGTCAGATAACAAGCAATAAACATGACTAAATATACATGTTCTACATATAGTTACAAAGATACACTTCTTCTTAATGCAACCGCTGTGTTACATTTATTTTTAACGTTACAGAATTCGTTCACTAGGCTATACTGAGACGGCGCTCAGATATTAGCAGTATGTCTCCTCTACGTTTGGAGTCCACAGAAACCCAAAATAACCACATAAATATTCCCTTACTTTTGATGTTCTTCGATCAGAAGACGTAGAAGGAGTCATACTTACCCAATACATCGTTTGGTTTCAAGTTGTGTGTCTCTGTATTAGCATATGCTAACAGCTTCAGCTGAAATGCGCCCAAAATGACTTCTGGTCCCGCACTCTTGCGCATCAAAACTTCAAAATTACATATTATATGTCGACTAAACTGGT
This sequence comes from Oncorhynchus keta, assembly GCF_023373465.1. Lineage (NCBI taxonomy): Eukaryota > Metazoa > Chordata > Actinopteri > Salmoniformes > Salmonidae > Oncorhynchus > Oncorhynchus keta. The sequence continues at coordinate 47,064,057 of NC_068450.1, forward strand.
CAAACTAAGTGCAGAATCGAGCTTTATGATGTTTTTAACGTGTAAAACAATGATCAGCGCGAATAGACAAACCGACATCAATTGGTGTTTTTTGGAAAAGAAAGCGCCCCAAATCGGCCTCGCGCAATAGAGTGCATGTATTTTCGAGTGACCCGGACGTTTTTGCCCGCCAAAGGACGAGGGCGTGCGAGATTCTCACAATGAACGCACCATTTGAAAGCAGACATCGCGCTGAACACATACAAACTGTTCCCAGATCGGTAGCTGATTGGGAAGGGTGGGGGCGATGACGTCAAAGTTGTCCCAACTTTTCTGTTGCCAAGAGAGAGTTTGGGAGAATGGCTGCCCTGAGAGTTCTGCATTACATACAGACATAATTTAAACGGTTTTAGAAACTTTAGAGTGTTTTCTATTCAATAATAATTATTATATGCATATATTAGCAATTTTGGGAGAAAAAAAAAATGCAGTTTACTATGGGCACGCACTTCCTCCAAAGGGGGCAGTATTCAGCCCTATCTCCAAGAGGTGTTCTTAACTGACTTGCCTAGTTAAATAAAAGGTTAAAAAAAACAACAACAAAAAAAAAACAGGTTGTAATTGTTTACAGTGAGAGCATGGCAGTAAATGGCGCTGAGGCTGGCAGTGAATGCCTTCAGCCGCCACGGTAGACGTGACTTGCTGCCAAAGTTCAAATATGAATATTTTTGCTGTCTGCTGTAGCGTTTATTTCTACCTGATGTTGATTTGTATTGTTTGTTTACTGAACTCACCATAGCAACGAATACCGTCATGCTGGCTTACTTTTGAAAGCAGTATTATTGTGGCCTCATCCGACATACTGTACCATGTCCAATGCATTGCTTAGCACATTTGACAACGCTTCCCTCACATTTGTGACTAACAATCTACTCTCAACTTAATAATGTCCTGATGTTTCATTATGGATTTGCCCTTGGGATGGGAAGCTTAATTGATGGAAAAGAAAATATCAATACAGTCTTGTAGCATTAGTCTCATTATAGCTGCAGTGTTGACATTGTCCCGGAGAGACTTTGTTTGGCATTAGAGTCTCATTGACTTCCATGTCCCTGGCAATAGATCTATCCTAAGGAAAAAGCAGAGTGAATCCAAATGAATCAATGTATTTTATGCATGACAATGGTATTCAAGACAGAGATTCTCCTGATACGTGTAATTCATTGATGATAATTGTAATAAAATATACCCAAATTATTGTAAAACCCTTAGGTGGATACTACACATTAGAATCGTAGCCTTACACTGCATGTCTTATAATTACATATATTTACTTTCAGTTGAAATTGATTCCCCTTCAAATTAATGACTTTCGACAAGATGAAAGATTAAAGATCTAAAAGGTTGAGTGTGTGTGATTAACACCGATGAAAGAACTTTACTTTTGTTCTGATCGACGAAAACAAAAGCCAGTCTATATCAAAGGAAAAGGAGGCCTACAGCCATGCCACTATTAAATGTGCTTATGATGGCAGATAACTCAGTATGCGGTATACTCAGTGGAGTCTGTTCCAGGATATGGCCCCACCGACTTCCCCCTGCTGTACCCCTGAAAATACCCATACTTACTTCCTCCTTCACATGCAGGGAAGTGGCCTGGTTCTTCAATTATTCACAAATACACTTCTCTTGTACAATAGGATCTCATTAAACTTATAGAACAAAAACACAACATTAAGGCAGATGTTTAGGTTCTCGTTGTAGGTGCATATGAGATATTGTATTAGGTGCTAGGGAAGTAGTTATGTGGAACTGAAAACGGACTATATTAAATTAAAGTCTCTATGTAAATGTGCAAGTTGAACGGAGGAGACAGTAGTCTTAAAATGTATTGATGCTCAGTCACTAAAAAGACTTATGAGTTTCTGTCCTTTATTTTCATCCCTTTAGAGTATAAAACACCATATCCACTGGTGTCATATCAAAATGCCACTATGTGCTCTAGTTGACAAATTACAGGTGTGGCAATGTTTGGACACACACACACATGAGGATTGTGTGCTGTTTTTGAACTACAATTGGTTACTGTATATGCAAAAACATAATCAAATTGCATTCGGTTTTTTTTTCTACTTTCTTTTACACTATATGCTCCAAGCTCACCTTGTTCATTCAAGTGCATTCGGAATGTCTCAATGTGTCATTATTTATTTTTTTTAAACAGCCATCATTGTATTAAATCCCCACTAGACACAGGCTGGTTGAATCAATGTTGTTTCCAAATCATGTCAATGAAATTACGTTGAAACAACGTGGAATGGATATTGAATTGATGTCTGTGCCCAGTGGGATTGTGATTGTTGTAGCATATATCAACTGAAATAAGCTAACAACATGACGGGAGTCTACTTTATAAACAGTGCCGGTTGTCTATGTAAACAACCAGATGTTGTCAGTGTCTTATCTATTTGTCCCTTTGTCTACATGGAACACCATCCAGAAACACTCTTTTTCATTGTATCCCTCACTTGACCTCATCAATGTGTCAAATACAAAGTTCACTATGAAATGAATTGACTCTGCATTATATTTGAGACATATTCTACAGTACTTATCACAGATAATAGGCACCACTAGTGGGAGTGATGGATTGCCTGGGCATTATACGACTTCTTCATCAGGGAAAAACAAAACTAATTAAAATGACGGAACTTCACAGTAGTGAATGAGAGATGGTGTCGTTTATGGCACAGGCTCTAAATAGACTTAGCTCTTGAACAGCTCCACAGATATATGTGTATTAATATTTTTACGCCGATATTGCCTCTCGTCCTCAGTTCTTCTCAAACCATAGCTCAGTGAATCTATGGAGGCCTCAGGCACTTCAATACATACCGCCTCTGACAGAGTGTACAGAAAATGAAAGTACAATTTTAATTGCAAACATTGCAAATGGCTCCACTTCCCGGTCCAGTGGTAGCACATTAGCATGTAAAGAGGATTATAGATGATCCCGTCGACGCAGACGGGAAAAGACAACCTTTCATTTATACTCACTAAATTGCGTCAATGCTATCATTATCAAAGTTATTTTTGCCGTTGATCTGTTTCTACACTTGAGAGAGATTGCAAGGGTGAAATCCATAATTTAGCATGAATTCCTTTATTTTCTATATAATATTTGATGGTTGCCTCATTGAAATTGAGAGGGAAGTATTCACATTGCATTTTGTACACAAAGCTCTTCTGGAATTGGAACAGCATGGTTTCTGCTATACATCAATATACATCCTGTGACATAATTATCAATAAAATATTTGATAATTCCAAATGGAATTGTACAGACGTACATACACTACCCTATGTATTTATTTGGACAGTGGAGCCAAAATGTCTATACACTTCAGCATTTCGGATTTGTGATCAAATGTTTCATATGAGGCGACAGTACAGAATGTTACCTTTTATTTGAGGGTATTTTCATACTTACCGTTTAGAAATGAAAGCACCTTATGTATCTAGTCCCCCATTTGAAGATTATTTTCCACTGACAACTTCACTTATGGTGTATTATACTAGTCAAAAGTTTAGTGTTTGGTTCCATATTCCTAGCACACAATGACTACATCAAGATTGTGACTCTACAAACTTGGTGGAAGCATTTGCAGTTTGTTTTGGTTTTGTTTCAGATTATGTTTTTCACAATAGGAATCGATTGGCGTATAAGGTATTGTGTCAATTTGGAGTCACTTTTATTGTAAATAAGATGTTTTCTGAACAGTGTGGATGCTACCATTATTATGGATAATCATGAATGAATCATGAATATTGATGAGTGAGAAAGTTACAGTCTAACAAAGATCATACCCCCCCCCCCAAAAAATGCTAACCTCTTTCCACCAATGTCTCTTGATTCAGGCATTTTCCTGTGTCAATGTATGAAACCGCTGCAACTGCACCTTTCCTTGCCACCACATTCATAGCATTAACGGACTCTGATGTTCTTTTGGACTCTTTATTATATGGCCTACATTCCGTCTCGGAAGACGTGGAGCATGATGAAATGTGCCACGGATTCCCAGATGGGAAATGTGACACTGTTTACAAAACCACTGCCGATAATTTATTGAAAAACAGCAGAGATCTCAATGTAAGTTGTCTTCTCCCTGCTAAATCAATTGAAGCTGCCTCCTGTATTGAACTGATTAGCCAAGATATTGTATCATAAGTTTGAAGAAAAGTGTGTGTGGCAGCTTGTAGCCAGCAGAAAGTACACTGTCGCTCCATTTTCTTGCATGCTTAACTTTCTGTGTTACACAACTGAAAATTCAACTGAACCTCAATCGTGCCATATCTTCATTAACAGAAAGGGCCTGCAAGAAGGAGGCAAACTAAAACATTGATGTCTGTAGAAACTGCATTGCAATGTCTGTCAGGATGCACAGACTGTTCCAGATGTTGAACTATGTGACGCTAATGCTAACTGAGGCCCTCATACTGTCTCTTGTATACATTCTGGTGGTGACTGCGTCTCCCAAAGGTGAAACTAGCTCTTCTCAGACACACTGGATTTCAGCTCCATAAATCATTTACTGGCCTTTGGGAAATCCTGAGAAAGTATTAAGAGCAAGACTATCAGACAGCTTCAAAAGGCTCTCGAAGCTCATGTGAGATGGACTTCAATGATTGAGTATTGACTTATTTTTGATTGGGGAGAAGAAGAAAAAAAAACTTGGCGGCTGGATGAAACCAAGATGACAAAAACAAACGTGAGCGTTAAGTTAGCTCTTAGCCCCGCAGCTACATCAAGGCTGCACCAAATACCTCACAGGAAGCCAGTGTGATGAATGTTAGGAGACTTTTGAAGGCCAGTCCAAAGGCACACCGTCTGAAGTGTGTATTTACCCTTATGATGTGTAAATGTTAAGCCTATTCTCCGCTCCAACGCAGAAAACTCCTTCATTATGAATAAGCATGATGCATGATAAATGACCAATATCTCGTTGAACATGCAGCCTAACAACCACATTGTCTTTAATGGACTATGGAGCGTTGTGTTTTCTTCTGTAGCAACAAAGTTTTCTTCACATCATCTAAACTCCAAAATAGAGTACTATTATGCTTTCATCTGGACCTTTAACTCTAACATATCCACTATAATTTACCTTGCAAGGCGAAGATGCCGCTCTGGCATAGCTCATATTCTTTGAGGCACGCAAGCCTCTTCAGCGATGAGAAGGTCATATCATAGAGAAAAGAGCTGAAAATACATTCAAAACGACAAAACAGACAACTGCACAAAAACAACCCAATGCTTCTGTATCGAGCAGTCTGGCTGAATCTGTGGAACAAGAACGCACAATCACATGGGGAGAGGACGAGTAAAACACAATGAGATTTGATGAGCGAGAGAGCAACACAAAGAGAGAACAAGGGGAATGAAATACAGATAGGTGGAGGAGGGAAAGAAGGGAAGTGGATGGAGGGAAGGCATGCAGTGCCAGAAACGGCAAAGCAGTGCAAAGCTCCAGGAGCAAGGCGAATATGTAGGCGCTCATGGCAGAGAGAAAGAGTGGCTGAATGGAAAATCTGCATGGCGTGAGTTAGAAGATGGTGCCTTTGGGGGTGTGAAAACACACCGGGAGACTCGCAAGCTGATTAGCACGCTTGGGGAAAGCCTTTTTGGGGCTGAAATGCTAGGGGGAAAAAGTATTTTCCTCCCAACCATCAAGCATACTTTACCCCAGAGTTAAGCCTGTGTATTTTCAATGAGCTATCCTTTTCAATTGACCCCCACTTCAAGTGTTGTATTGGATGGCCTAGGATGGTCTTTGTGAGACACAGAGTAGGTGAACGGATAATCTCTGCATGTGCGGATGAGGTGTGATCGTGTGGGGGTGCTTTGCTGGTGACACTGTGATTTATTTAGAATTCAAGGCAAACTTAACATGGCTACCACAGCATTCTGCAGCACTATTCCATCCCATCTGGTTTGCGCTTAGTGGGACTATTGTTTGTTTTTCGAACAGGACAATGACCCAATGCACATCTTCAGGCTCTGTAAGGGCTATTTGACCAAGAAGGAGAGTGATGGAGTGCTGCATCAAGTGACTTGGCCTCCACAATCAGCCGACTTCAACCAAATTGAGATGGTTTGGGATGAGTTGGACCGCAGAGTGAAGGAATATGTGGGAAGTCATTCAATACTGTTGGAAAAGCATTCCTCATGAATCTGGTTGAGAGAATGCCAAAAGTGTGCCAAGTTGTCATCAAGGCAAACTTTGACTACATTGAATCAAAAATAATTGTTTAACGCTTTATTTGTTACTATGCTATTCCATATATGTTATTTCTTATTTATGATGTCTTCACTATTATTCTACAATGTAGAAAATGATAAAAATAAAGAAGAACCCTTGAATGAGTAGCTGTGTTCAAACTTTTGACTGGGACTGTACATATATATATATATATATACATATATACATATATATATATATATATATATATATATATATATATATATATATATATATATATATATATATATATATATATATATATATATATATATATATATATATATATATATATATATATATATATATATATATAGTTTAGAAACCACTAGGCTAGCGGTCTAGGCCGCTGCCTCTGGTGCATATGTATTATTTATGCACACTCTCATCTATATCTCTCTCTATCCAATAAACATACACAGACTTAAAAAATAATATATATATATATATGTATTGGGCTATGCTCTTTTGTGGCTGAATTTATATGTAGATGGTATCCAAATCAGTTGAGTACAGCAAGTATGGAATCAGTTAACATTATGGTCGATTAAAAATTCAGTATTTGATGGGAAAATCCAACAACCTTGTTGTTGCAAGCATCACAGTCCAGCCATCCGAGCTCCCTGAACCACCAACCTCCTCCTCAGCCAAATGAAAGCCTCACAATCTGGGCCACTACCAGGGGAAGACAGGGGCGAACTCTCTCCACTGAGCTTTCTCCACAGAGGGACAGAGTCAGTGAAGAGTGAAGATCTCAATCTTAGGGCACTGCCATTACAGTGTCAGTCTGGCAGCCTGGTGTGTGTGTGTTCATATATTTGTGTGTGTGTGATGGGTTTCATGTTAGACTAGAGAGTAATGCTGACCTTGATTTACCTCTCAGGATTCCATTCTGGACGGCCGCCTACCCCCAACCCGTACAGACTCCCAACTTCCCCTCATCCATCCTTCCCTTCCTCCCTTTATCTATCCCTCTTTCTTGGGGATGAGAGTGGGGCCAGACTAAGCCAACGGCTGTGGTAAAGAAGTCAGGCATCTTTGTGTCCCTCCACCTGTGCCGAGCCACAGTAGTCCGCAGGCTCTAACCTCTGCACGCTACCATTTTAAAGGCGTAGGGATACGCTACCAACTACTACATCCAGTCATTAAAAGGCTTGTGCCAGAACGCCTCTGCTCTATTTGACTTTCCCTGTCATACGAATTTCTGCTGGCTCGTAACTTTCCGGGCAACGGTGAAAGCAAGCTAATTTTAATGCATGCGACTGTCAAAAAGATTCCCCATTTTATATTTTCAGTGAGAGGTTATTGTGCTTTTCCCTTCATTTCAGACGCAACATGATAAAACATAAGAGACGTGCTTATGTCGGGGTGGGAAAAAGCTGCCAAGTACGATACAAAAAGAGGAAATCAATGGCGATATCACTGTCAGATATTCAAAACAGTTTACCATTAATGAGAGCACGGCGCTCTACGACTTTGCCACCATAATAACATTTGCTGTGAAGGAAATGACAAGGTAACATCTAGAGTTGCTAGATGCAGGAGAATTGCCAGTAGAGAATATATTCTTGCTAGTTTCCAAAACACAGATTAAGCCCATATGCCTGGACTTTTCAGCCCATATGCTTTTCAGTCCACGATTAGGCGTAATATGGGTCAGGGTTAATATGGGTCTATGGGGGTAACGTTACTAAACCAGTTCAGATGAAGTGTCAACTTCAAATCACATTGTAAAAATCTCCAGCACAATAATAGTGTGTCATAAATTGAATTGAATTACCACAACAATTCATTGAAAAACATTAGAATGACAAACCAAATAAATATGTAGGCTACAGCAGCCTAGAGGTAGGCAAATTGTGTTTTTTCCCCCTGTCGTCTCTCTGGCGGTGGCGAGAATGATTAAGAACTGTAGTCTACATGTGTGCACTGCGGAGGCCCGTTGGAGGCTTGACAAAAAATGTAAATTCCATTTTTGCCTTGATGTTAATAAAACTCCACCAACCCCATTTTGCGCTGTGGAACCCAATATGATATGTGACCACCTGGTTACTGCAAAACTAATCTGCCAAGGACACCAAAACCAGAGTGTCCACCGCAAAGCCCAAGAGCCCGACCCTCTCTAGAAGTTGCTATAGCCCTGCTTTGGATATTTAGAATATTTTGGCCATTGGCTGAGACACAGGGAGTGTTCTAGCGTGATATGTCAGGGCAACCTTTGTGGATGTCCATCATCATTTCGATGATATGCTAAGAATTACAATTTGTAATATATGTTATGAATTTGAAAAAATACAATATGTTATAAATTTGCAAAATGTACAAAATGTTACAAATTTGCAGAGACATATAATACTGTATGTTATGAATACTAGCTAGGTTAATAGCTTGCTAACGTTAGCTAGGCTTGGGGAAAGGTTAGCTAAAAGGGTTCAAGTTAGTTTCAAAGTAGTTTCAAAGTAGCTAATTAGCTAAAATACTAAAGCTGTTTGTGATGAGATTTGATCTCTTAACATTTGGGTTGCTAGATGTTCACTTTTTGCCTTAAGTAACCATCTGCAACCACACCAAACATAACATGTCTTACTTTTTGAGCGTACCGGATTTACATGTAAATAATCCGGATGGCCATTTGGGTTAACTGTTCAGCAGTCTTATGGCTTGGGGTTAGAAGCTGTTAAAACCTCTTAGCGCACGGATCCCGTTAACAGAATCAAAATCGACAACTTCCGATTAACCTGGAGCGCGCCACATTCAAATGACAAAATTGTAATATTAAACATTCAAGTGTCCTACATAATTTAAAATCTTAATTTCTTGCTAATCCAATCACATTATCAGATTTCAAAAAGGCATACCATGCTGTTATCTGAGGACAGCGCCCAGCATACAAAACATGACACATTTTCCAAACCAGCAGAGGCGTCACAAAAGTCAGAAATAGCGATAAAATAAATCACTTACCTTTGAAGATCTTCCTCTGTTTGCAATCCCAAGTGTCCCAGCTACACAACAAATGGTAGTTTTGTTCAATTAAAGTCCTTCTTTATATCCCAAAAAAGTCACTTTAGTTGGCGCATTTGATTCAGTAATCCTCCTGTTCCACGAGTTCAACATGCACACAAAGGAATCCCAAAAGTTTCCAATAAACTTTGTCCAAACAAGACAAACAAAGTTTCTAATCAATCCGCAGGTGCCCTAATATGTAAATAAACAATCAAATTAGTATGTTCAATACCGGAGATAAATAACGAGGTGCGCACCCTCATCCACGAGCGCCACAAGACTAGTCAAAATGAGAGCCTTCTTGAAAAACAACAAATTCTAGCTCATTATTTAAAAATCAAGCCTGAAACCCTTTCTAAAGTCTGTTGTCATCTAGTGAAAGCCATAGGAACTACAATCTGTGAGCTATTTATTTGACCAGCGTTGAAATGGACAGTGACCTAAAAAAGAAAGTCTGGATGGATTTTCCTCGGGTTTTTGCCTGCAATATCATTTCAGTTATACTCACAGAAATTATTTGAAGAGTTTCAGAAACTTCTGAGTGTTTTCTATTCAATACTACCAATTATATGCACCGTTATTTTGTATTATATTTTACCAGATCTATTGTTTTACATTCTCCTACATTCATTTCACATTTCCACAAAATTCAGTGTTTCCTTTCAAATGGTACCAAGAATATGCATATCCTGGCTTCTGGGCCTGAGTAACAGGCAGTTTACTTTGGGAACGTCATTCATTAGAACTTCCGAACACTGTCCCCTAGCCCTAAGAGGTTTTAAGGAGCCTTTTGGTCCTAGACTTGGCACTCCGGTACCGCTTGCCATGCGGTAGCAGAGAGAACAGTCTATGACCTGTGTGACTGGAGTCTTTGACCATTTTTTGGGCTTTACTCTGACACAACCTAGTATATAGGTCCTGGATGTCAGGAAGCTTGGCCCCAGTGATGTATTGAAAGCTTGATTTTATGGCTATTTTCAAACACATTTCCTGCAATTTTACTTAGTAATGATTTATGTTCAATACTTGGTCAATTGATTTGATGATTAAATCTAAGAAAGTAAATTCTATGAATTGACAGTTCCCCTATCTGTTTTATTTTATTCTGCAATGGGCTCGCAAGTGGAGCAGTGGTCTAAGGCAGAGGTGTCACTAAAGACACCCTGGTTTGATTCCAGGCTGTATCACAACTGGCCATTTTTGGGAGTCCAATAGAGCGGCGCACAATTGACCCGGTGTCGTCTGGGTTGGCCGAATTTGTTGTTAACTGAATTGCCAAGTTAAATAAAGGTTAAATTAAAAAAATAGGGTATATTGTAACCATGTGTGTAAGCAAATCAAAGTTGATTTAGCGTTATCCTTTAAAAAACATAAATGGGTGTTCCAATCATTTAAAATAACACTCCTTAAATCTGTTTCTTACTTCTAATAGTCCTACTCATCACTATTATATTTAGAAATAGAAAATGACCAGTTCTCACAATGGTGCTTGTTTAGTAAAGTTAGATCAAAGCTGAATCAATATCTCATAAGATCACAAAGCAATTCATGTATATTTTGCATAACAGAACCGAATATAATGTCCTAGCATAGCAGGCCTATAACTTTACTGTTACACCAAAAACACCTGCTCATTTCCAATGAGATTTTAGGATAGTTAGCTGAAACTGAAAAGCCAACAACAGAAAATCACATGCGCCAAAGCTCAACAGAGCCTCTAGGCAGGATATACAGTGTATTTGGAAAGTATTCAGACCCCTTCCCTTTTTCCACATGTTGTTACGTTACAGCCTTATTCTAAAATTGATTAACTCCATTTTTTTCTTCATCAATCTGCACACAATACCCCATAATGACAAAGTGAAAACAGGTTTATAGACTTAATTTTTGACAAATTAATATTGAAAAAGAGTAACCTTATTTACATAAGTATTGAGCCCCTTTGCTGTTGAGCTCAGGTGCATCCTGTTTCCATCGATCATCCCAGAGATGTTTGGAGCCCACCTGTGGTAAATTCAATTGATTGGACATGATAAGGAAAAGCACACACCTGTCCATATAAGGTCCCACAGTTGATAGTGCATGTCAGAGCAAAAACCAAGCCATGAGGTCAAAGAAATTGACCGTAGAGCTCAGAGACAGGATGGTGTAGAAGCACAGATCTGGGGAAGGGTACCAACAAATGTCTACAGCATTGAAGGTCCCCAGGAACACAGTGGCCTCCATCTTTCTTAAATGGAAGAAGTTTGCCAACAAACCACTTCCTAGTGTTGGCTGCCCGGTCAAACTGAGAAATCGGGGGAGAAGTGCATTGGTCAGTGAGGTGACCAAGAACCGGATGGTCACTCTGACAGAGCTTCAGAGTTCTTCTGTGGAGATTGTAGAACCTTCCAGAAGTACAAACATTTCTGCAGCATTCCACCAATCAGGCCTTTATGGTAGAGTGGCCGGACGGATGTCACACCGCAGTAAAAGGAACATGACAGCCCATGAAAAACAAGATTATATGGCCTGATGGAACCAAGATTGGCCTGAATTCCAAGAGTAATGTCTGGAGGAAACCTGACACCATCCCTACAGTGAAGCATGGTGGTGGCAGCATCATGCTGTGGGAATCTCTTTCAGTGACAGGGACTGGGAAACTAGTCAGGAGTACAGAGAGATCCTTGATGAAAGCATGCTCCAGAGCGCTCAGGACCTCAGGCCAGTGCGATGGTTCACCTTCCAACAGTACAATGACCTTAAGCACACAGCCAAGACAATGCAGGAGTGGCTTCGAGACAAGTCTCTGAGTGTCCTTATGTGGCCCAGCCAGAGCCCGGACTTGAACACGATCAAACATCTCTGGAGAGACCTGAAAATAGCTGTACAGGGACGCTCTCCATCCAACCTGACAGAGGTTGAGATGATCTGCAGGGAAGAATTCCAAATAGAGAAACTTTCCAATACAGGTGTGCCAAGCTTGTAGCGTAATTCCCAAGAAGACTCAAGGCTGTAATCGCAGCCAAAGGTGCTTCTGAGTAAAGGGTCTGAATACTTACTGTATGTAAATATGATGTTTCAGATTTTTTTTATACATTTGCCCGAAATTTAAACAAAAACTGTTTTTGCTTTGTCATTATGGGGTATTGTGGGTAGATTGATGAGGGGGGGAGACTATTTAATCAATTTTAGAATAAGGCTATAATGTAAAAAAGAAATGTGGAAAAAGTCAGAGAGATCACTTTCCAAATGTAGTGTATGATTTGATTGAAACAAAATACGAGAAAGGCTAATAGTTTGTTAACACCATCTGCACTCATTTTCTCACGAAACAGTAATTCAAGAAGATCGATCAAAATGTATAGGCTATTCCCATGAAACTGATTGAGATCAATCAAATGATTGGCATGCAGATGTTTCACCTGTAAAACGTGAATCATTATCATTCCCTATTGCCAGCGATGGCCTATTTTGAAATTAGGTATGCCTAATTTGGTGCTTTGAGAGTATTAAAAATATAACATTTTCTTGAGACAAAATGTGTGGGCATAGGCATAGGCAGTTGCAATTGGAGGATGCATTTGATGCCTATTCTATACAGGGCTCTCCAATCCTGTTCCTGTAGAGCTACCATCCTGTAGGTTTTCATTCCAACCTTAACCTAGCAAACCTTATATCTAATAATAAGCTGGTTTATAAAATGAATCAGATTCGTTACAACTGGGGTTGGAGTGAAACCCTAGAGGGTGGTAGCGCTCTAGGAAAAGGGTTGGAGAGCTCTGTAATGATAGGCTATTCAACAGGCTACATCTGTCGGTACAAACTTTGATTGCGGAAATGGTGACGTCAATAAAAATAAATAGCAGTACTACACCACTGGTGGAACCAACAGTATCTAATTTTTGGTTTGAAATTGATCTCTTTTAAACCTCCTAAATGAACCTGTTTGTTTCATACTAATTCTGCTATTCTGCAGGAGGCTCCTCTTTACATTGTTCCCATCACATTCTCCGTCTTTTAATAAGAAATAATGGTTTTCGAGAGTAGTCGCTAGATCGTGGCTAGACACTGTTGGAATGACTTAGTGACCATTGGGCTGACAGGCTAAATCTCTGTGAAGCTCTGCGTCCAAAATCCTAACCGTTAACGATATCCTGATGCTAACTCTGCCCTTCTCTCTCTCTCTCACTGCCTTTCAGACTGACTGTTCCATGGCCCCTCATCTTCTGTCTTCTTCGCCGGAAAAGAACCATGTAGTCTGAACATCTTCTGATATGGTAAGTTGCTACAGTTTGTCAGTGTAATGGAGGCCGAAATGTAAGGGCTAAAGCGGCAGAATTCATGCTAGGATAACGTATTACATATTTTGATAGCCACGTTTGCCCTGACTATTCATCCTTAGCTTCATGACCCCACAAAAAAAGAAAAGTTAAATCATAGACGATGTACATTATTGACCACGGCCACTGAATATTATTTTAAACAGAGAATTTTTTTTTTTTTTTTCACTTGGTAGCAACGATTAAGGGGGAGGACGCGTGATATAGTCAAAGTCGATTAAAAGCAACTTCAATCAGTTTTGGAACTGTGACATGGAGAAAAGTACCACTGCCTTCCCTGTTTGAGCTCAGTCTGGATCAGTCTGTGTGATCTGGGCTTGGTACTTATACACCAGACGCATCACACGGGAAGAAATGGGAAAAGCAGTGGGTGGCATTCCAAAATGTGCAAGTGTGTCCTTCACAGATTCAAATACTAATACATGTATATGCATTCTAACAGTGGAAGCACAAAATTACACAGCCTTGACATCCACGTGTCAAATTTGCATTATCAAGAGATCAGATGAAAACAAATGAAAAGAGTGAAATGCAATGTACAGTAGAGCCCGCAATGCAATACATTTGAAAGACTGAACTACAATGAAATGCAATGCATTTGAAGAAACTGAAATGCAATGCATCTCTTTAAATCCATCGAGCTCTAGGTTATCAATTTGTATACAACATGCAAAAATAAGGCAAAAATGCAATGGCATGCATCCTGTTATGTTTGTTACCATATTCAGCCATTGACAGTTTTCATGATTTGAAAGAAGAGGTCATCAACATAAAAGGTTTCAAATGTTTTTCATATGATTATCACTGACAGTTTCAGCATTAGTATGTTTTCAATGTCAATTGTCAGTATAAATTATTTGATTGCAGCAATACTGGGTTACATCAATGACACATATAACAAATAATATCAGATATGATCAGTGTTCCCGGGAAAATAGCACACAGTGGATTTGTCATTCTACTGCAGTAGTCTTAAAACGGAGGCAGAATAATTCATTGCTGGAGGGCTTAAGCATCAGGACACAGCGGTGGCTCTAGGTGAATAGGGCCCCAGGGCCCTTATTTTTTTTTATTACTCAAACCCAATACAAATCCTCCCATTATGTGCAACAAGATAACAGCTGACCAGAGGCCTGTGCCAATCAGGCTGCCCAATCCTACCCATTAAATGTTCCCAAATTGTAATGGGAATGGTAGGACATTGCACATTGGAACAGAGACTCTGGCACAGCACAGAGCCAATTATTTCTGTAGCCAGAGCTAAACTCTTTCTTGTTCTATGTTTATATTGGCGTCAAAGAGTAAGAAAGCTACTGATTATACAATAATAATACTGTGGTTTCTTTACACGGATGACTGCATTATGCAGGGGTGTTTTTACATTAGGCACAGGCAACAAAACCTGGAATAATAAACCAGTTGGTGCTCTGAAGCACTGTTTTAATTGTATTGCTCTACCTCCTTATAAAATAGGAAACATAACTCTGCAAAGAGAGTTTGTCACAAAACTGAATTCCCTGAATCACTGTTACAGGCTCAATGCGATAAATCCATCGCTGACAGTAAACGCACCAACGTACATGCACCAACAGTAATTCTTGTTTACTTATTTTCTATGGTTTTTTAAAAAGATATTTGTAGTCATATGAAGTTTGCTTTCTGAAATACAAATGGATGTGCCCTGTAAAAGATTAATGAAGCCATCTTTGACTAAAATTGGAGCATGGGTCTCCTTTGATGAAGTCAATGGCAAATACATATTTTTTGAGGAAAACCCAATGTTTCCTCTGATAACATTCTACATCCACTCTGTGGTTTGAAATATAACCGTGTCTGGTTTGCTTTGGGGGGGAACAACGATACAATAAGACAACCTCTATACTCGAATGTATACTATGCCTACGGAGTATGCATATCCTAAACCCTAATATAGATATTTATCTGACACGGTAAACTGCTAATCACACATTTGTACATATTCCTTCATCATCTTTTGTTCATCTCTTTTTCTTTTGAGAAGGAATGTGGTAAGGCGACAGCAACACTATTGGTAATCAGCAGGCATACTCCTGTTTGAAAACAAGATAAAGCCTTTGAGGAGACCGTTGAATACGGCAATAATCACAAAAGGACAGGCGGCCCTGCCGCAGCTTTAACCTCAACATTATAGCAAATGCTGCTGGGAAATCTCCCCCGTAATGCCCCTCTCTAGCATCCTCATCTTATGGAGATGGAAGCTTGGAAGCTCTGGTTAAAAAAAAAAAGAAGCTTCTTACTACCTTAGAAGACCCTGAAAACCTCTACAGTTTTGTCTGAGCCTCTCTGAGTCGAATAAGCAAATATTTTTCATCTTACGTAGAGATGAACGCAGAAAATAGCAGCTCACGCTATATACCAATGAGATGTTTTAAAAAAAAAACACATTTTGCATAGCAATATTCAATGGGGTATTATTATATCACAGTCAGACAGCTTTGCCTATTATTAGTAATATGGTTATTAGAATATCATATTTGTGGCACTCTGCAGTAGATAGTAATTTCTATTACTTTTTACCTGACTCTATTTACATGCAATATTACAGGAAATGCACATCTCCTGCCATCACAAAAAAGAAAACTATTGTTAATAATGTATTACATTTCTGTAGCACTTTTCATAGAATCTCAAAGTGCTTTAAGAGCAAAATAACAAAAAAGCAATATATCATGACAGGCCAACCAATAGAGGCCAAGTCTATGAAAGCTGCTAATCTCACTTTTACAGTATGTCAGTAAACAATTCTACTAAATCCACTGCCTTTGTATTGTTTGCTTTTCTCTTAGCGGGCTACCTAGTGTTGCTAGTTTTCTTGGTAGCATCAGTTATTCAATGTTTATTTGTTTCTCTGAGCAAATTGATGTCCAGTGTCCACTATCAATTAATTCATCCCTGACAATAGGTTGCGGTGAGCAACTAATGACACCAAATATAGAAACTGTCAAAAAACTATTGAAAGTCAAGTCCTCTACTGTTTGAATAAGACATATGTTATAATTCAGAAAATGAATATTGACTCAAGAGCAGGGGCATCTGGCTTGCCTTTTTTTGTACCATCATCTTTGAAATGCAAAAGAAAGGCCATAATGTATTATTCAGCCCAGGCGGGATTTACAGCAGTGCATGTGCACAGTTTTAGACTGATCCAATGAACTATTGCATTTATGTTCAAAATGTTGTATCAAGACTGCCCGAATGTGCCTAATTGGTTTATTAATACATTTCCAAGTTCATAACTGTTCACTCTCCTTAAACAATAGCATGGCATTATTTCACTTATATTAGCTACAGTTACTTGGACAGTTACTTTAACACGAATTTAAGCTTTCTGCCAATATCAGACATGTCTATGTCTTGGGAAATATTGATGTTACTTACAGCCTCATGCTAATTAAATTAGCTTACATTAGCTCAAATATCCTGCGGGGGACCAAGCGATCCTGTAGAGGTTTTAAATGATATTTATCTAAGTATTATGGATTTCCTGATAATAAAATAAAGTGTTTCATATCACAGCACATATGTTTTTCATTCATATACAATGGTAGCCAATAGTCAGGTATCTCAGTATAGCGCCTATCTCCAAACAGGACTCATATACAGTGTAACAACTGTCATCTGAATAGACATTGACAACTATGTTCAACTCTTTACTGTTGGAAAAGTGACCCATTTGATTGAAATGAGTAGTCAATATCACAATATCATACATCTTTCCACATGCATGTATGGCCCAACAAGTTAGTTCAATGGGGCGGCAGGTAGCCTAGTGGTTAGAGCATTGGGCCAGTAACCGAAAGGTTGCTAGATTGAATCCCCGAGCTGACAAGGTAAAAATTTGTCGTTCTGCCCCTGAACAAGGCAGGCCGTCATTGTAAATAAGAATTTGTTCTTACCTGATTTGCCTAGTTAAATAATATAAATGAAGACAGATTTCATTGGGATTGAAGATAATGTGAAAGGTGATTGTTGAATGCAAAGAGCAGTGTGTTCCCTTATGGTTCTGTTCAGTAGAAAGTGGACTGGAAAAAAACCTTGCATTTGCTTTAGGTGTAGACTCCAAAGCAATGAACAAATGGTAAGGCTACAGGAGATGTCTAGAGACAATTATTTCTTCTTATACCAAACACTATGGGCTAAATGTTCAACGCAGGCTACAGCAGGAGGAATAGGTTGCAAATGGAGCATTCTGAGGACAAGTAGGTGACAAATTCTTAGTGACAGTCGGAACATTTGAACCACACACAAACACACGTTACTTTTTTTACATGTATTTTACATTGGTGTGACTGTCCTTGTCTATAAGTGTATCAGTGTTTTGTAACTTGCCATATTTTTTTGTTGTTTTTGTGGACTCCAGGAAGAGTAGCTGAGGCTTCTGCAAAAGCTAATGGGGATCGAATAAACAAATATACCACACTGTAGAAACAAAACTATAAAAGAATCATGCACTACATGCATTGGAGGAAGAAAAATGCAATTTTTGCGAAAAAAAACCTCATTATGAATTCAGTACACATCAGGTCGTAATTTACATTGAACGTTGAGAAAAAAATGGGAAAAAAGTCCACCAGATTGTATGTTACACCATGGATTTTTCAGGCCGCTGTTTTCTCCACCCAATTAGGGAACATTACCTGGAGCGGTTCCCACATGAATGTTTGAAGAGCGGGGGCCTTCCAATACTACATTAGAGCCCCCCCCCAATCGCTCTACAACACATGTGCACTAACACTACACTGCATCCAGGAGAGGGAGAAGGGAAAAACATGCCATGTTGATCTCTGGTGTTTTTCTAATTGGCCACTGATTACCAAAACCTAGCCTCTCCAATCAGTTCAGCAGAGGGCATATTTTAGGTCAGTCATCATTCACGGAGTAACAGTATGTGGTTATCAATCATCAAAACATTGTTTTGCTAATCTTACACTAATGCTCATCAATCATGTTTTCCCCCAAGAAAAGAATGTGCAGAAAACGAAGGTGAAGGGCATTGATTGGTCTCAAGGCCCAGAGCCAAGGGTCTATCCATCTGTGTATTCCTTCTGTTTTCTGCTCAACCCTAATGTCGTCAGGCAACATATTAATAATGAAATCATTTCTGCCACTGACATGTTTTCCTCTCTCTCTACATGTTTTCCCCTCTCTCTCTCTCTCTCTCTCTTCTCTCTCTCCAATTTTCAAGAGGACGCTCATCAAACAAAGCTTTTCCTCTCCATTTCTGAATTGTTTAGACTCACATTCAGGACTACACGTTGTAGCTGAGTCATTAAAAGAAGGAAGTTCAGACTGGTGTTTCTCCTCAACAACCTGAACTGTGACTGTTCCACATGTGCTGATCACAGCCAAAATGTTAACAGTCCTTATTGAAGTTCAGGAGTAAAACCCACATGTAGCCCAGCTAGCCAGGCTCTGAGATAAAAACATACTGCACCTAAACTCTCTTTGTCCTCATGAGAGTAAACTATTTATTTTCCTTTTGTGAACGACCGGCAATTTTAATAGCATGACTTGTCCTTCACCTTTACTGGATGTACCTCCTGTGCTCGACTCCGACAGTCAGACAACGACTCTTCTCAGCTCTTGTCATTGACCAGGAGACATTTTTCCTCGCTCTCTTTTCCGTCTCCGTTAGGTGACACAAGGAACAAAGTGACACTGTCCGCAATTGAACCCCGTAGGGTCGATGTCCACACCCCCACAGAAATCGAGTTAGCATAATAACACGTTAAAATCCGTCCCAATCAAAAATGTGTCAGTTTAAGCAAGATACAGTACATGTTGATTGTTTTGGTCTAGGATGCCCACAGGCCTCACAAGACTTGTCTGAAGGTCCCCTGGTACCAGTTGAGTGCCAATAATAAGGGGTTAAATACACCAACAACAAATAATCCTGATGTTTCGTATATTACTCTCATATACAGGACAGACATGTCCTTCATTTTTTTTTGTGGAACTATCTGTCGTTATATTTAGTCAATCTGTTATTCATTGCATTTACATGTGCTAACAGCAGTAAGGCCAAATAAACATTTTCATCCAATTTTTTTTCTTTTTTTTTTATCCTTCAAGGGGTCTTAAAATGTCCAAATCAAATGACAAAATTATCCTTGGTATGAGCTTCTTAAATTGCCTTCGCATATTGGCCAGTAAATGAAACAAAATGTCAGCCCCACCATTTTCTCACACTCTACACTCCAAAAAACAATTGTTGAATTACTGTAAATGCAGTCTTAGGTAGGATCATTATCATAATATCCATTTGATCCAATGATCCAGGTCTTTGCCATCTTTAAGCCTTGGGGTATTCTTCCATATCCCTGATAGTTTCATGAAATTCATTATTTGCTTAAGCAGTCGCCTCACCTAGTCTCCCGTTAGTGACTAACTTGCTGATTGAACTGTAATGCCTTATTAACTTGGTGTGTGCCTTAATTCCTTAATTACATGGCTCCCAAAGACTCAAGGGCAAGATCCCCACCCTACACACCTTGCCAGATGGGGAGGTGGTGTCATTTCGCTGTGTCCCTATCCTTCAGCTTCTCCAGACTGCAGACTGTCTTTCAAGGGGGTTCTTTGTTCTATCCCGGTGTGTTATTGGTCCTGACTGAGCCAAATAAACAGATGGGATCCTCCATCGTCTGCTGAAAATCAGATGACAGAATGCCAAAACACATTAAATAGGTGCCGATTACACTCGCTGATTTGAAAACATAAAGAGGGTCAATGAGGTTGGTTGTCATAGCAGTATGGCATCTCCAGTAGAGCATTCAAAAAATGAAGAAGTGAAAGAGAGGAGGAGAGAGTGAGGTGCCACAGAGTGAGTGAGTTGTGTAACTTGGCCCCATCCATTATGTAACAAAAGGACTCCTACCAGCTCCGTTCTTAAGCAAAGCCTGATTAAGCCCAGGTCTATGGCATGAGGAGGGACTTAAAAAGGCTGTTTTCTAGAGGGCTGGGCTAATCAATATTGACAAGTGTTCCTCAAAGAGAGTAGGAGTGATTCATGTTTCAAAGTGATTAAATTGCCCATGCTACACGGCTACGCTCTTCTCTGTTTGAAGAGAACCCTTTGACTAGAATGTCTCACTGAAGTCTCTCCCTCAAAAGATGAACTTGTGTTTGTACCCGGCTGAATTTGTTATCTTCTCTCTGCCGCTGTCGTGCATCAAGATGAATTGTCCAGTGTAGAAGGTAGATGTTGTGATAATAAAGCGCTTCTTCAATATATTTTGTGCGAACAGTGCAATTTGTACTTAGGCTTTCAATAAAGAGGGAGTTCTTAAATTTTACTTAGAGACAGGTTTCTACTGCCTAGGGCACAGGCAAAATGCTAACAATAAGATTAAGATAGCCGGTCCTGAGTTCTAATCTTCAGGAGAAATCTAGCTTTTTATCAATGTGGATTTACTGTTTTCCAAGTGTGAAGCGTCTGTATATGGTGGTAAAAGCTCCTTTGCTATAGGAGGCAAATGAAATGTGAAACTCAAAGCCCCACTGTCCTACTAAGGTGGATAATAATAACTGAGGGTTCAGACACAGGTGGGAGAACACTGACAGAAAATGATACAATTGCAGCCCTAAATGAGGTACCAACATAATTACCGTTGGAGTTCTGGTAGCCCTATTTTTTTCCAGGAAAAGTCAGCTCTTTAATGACAATATTTCAATGCCCTATGATCTCTTCCAAAGCATACACCAACCAGACTGATCACAGCTAACCATCATGTGTTAAAGTCCCCAATTTACCTAGATAAAATGACAACATTTTTGTTTTAGGGACCATTGTTATTCATATAGTCAGACAACACATAGACCCTTTATGAGGCTTTACTCCACCAGGATAAAATGTAATGGTATAAAGGGGTACTTTTATGGATCATTGTATGTAACAATCAGATTGTAAAGGATCTCAAAATAACCCATGTTGAAGCCATCAGTATAGTGTTGCTGTGGAATAGAGCGTTGGGAACATCAAGTAGTTCATAAAATGGACAACATACACTTGTTTCATACCTGTTCCATTTCCCCATCTGAACTCAATGGCTTTGTTTGGTGTGCTCTGTCATCTCACCTTTCACCTTTCATCCTATCGAGTAGCCCAGATGTCCTAAAATGGACATTGTACACCTGTTCCATTCCATACGGTACCTGTTTAATTTACTCATGTGAACTCAATGTCTTTTCTTGGTTTGCTCCGTTTCAACATACACGATCATCACTTCCCTGGCTGCATCCCGCATCATTTGCTTTTTAAAGGAGCATAACTGCAGGGCTGAGGTGCTGCATGGGTGGATCTCCTGGAGAACTGACAGTAAGCAGCATGGTGCCATGGGTGGCACACAGCTGCAAAGTGAACATGAATACATTAAATGGGAAAATATATGTATCCACAGGATTGACTTTTTTCTTGTTTATCTCATGTCTGTCTACCTCACTCTATACCTTCTCTTAATCCCCCGCTCTCTTCTCTTGCTTCCCTCCCCTTCTTTCTAACCTCTCACCCTCTGTCTCTCTCTCCCGCTCTTTCTCTCTCATCCTTCTCCCTCTCCCTCTACATTTTATCTCCCTACTTCTTTCCCTCCCACCACCTCCTCTTATCTCTCCCTCTCTCCCTTTCCCTCGTCTCCCTCACCCTCTCCCTGTTTCTCTACCCATCCCTCACTCTCCCCTTTCTCTCTCACTCCTCTACTCCATTCTCTTCCTCCTTCTATCCTGCATCCCCCTCCTCACATCTCTATCTCTCCCTCCTCTCTCTCCCCTCTCCCCTTACCTCACTATCATCTTGTCCATTGACTGCAATGTATTGAGATTAACGTCAACCCTGTGATGCTCATCTTTTTCCATTAAAAGCAATGCATTGACAAAAACATAAACCTTGTGACACTCACCTTTTCCCATTGAATGCAATGTACTGAGAAAAACATCAGCTACTCTGACAGTTTACCTTTTTTGCGAAAACGTGCCAGGATGACATTTCATGTTGATAATTTGCTGAAGAGACTAAAAAATTGAGACGTAAAACACCTGATGGCACCTTCTGACAAATCAATCACCTGAGATATTGCATTAGACGCAGAGAGAGTTGAGGATTGCAGGAAGGCTAATGTCACACACGGCAGCGTACTAAGTTCTCTGTGACAGTGCATTGTTCAATTGACCAAATATCACGACTCACATCAATTTATTTATCTGATTTTTATACTGCATCAATTCCAGTTACCGAGGCACAAACACTAAATGGGAAATTGATAATTGTGGCCCACCTGTCATGAGTAATCTACGAAAATTAGACTCATACATCTCTCTCTCTCTCTCTCTCTCTCTCTCTCTCTCTCTCTCTCTCTCTCTCTCTCTCTCTCTCTCTCTCTCTCTCTCTCTCTCTCTCTCTCTCTCTCTCTCTCTCTCTCTCTCTCTCTCTCTCTCTCTCTCTCTCTCTCTCGTCAATTTGTATTCCTTGTACACTTATCTTTTTGTTGTTGCCAAGCCAATAAATGGGATTTGACTGTGAGGGCTACGCACTCTGATGTTTGATTGACAGGTCAATGTTCCAGGAGAGATGCTGGGAAATTATCTGAATATTTAACATTATAAAAACTAATTCTACACCTTGTGCACTCTCCAGAATATATCCAGCTGAGGACAGAGGGAATGGAAAAAAAAATTGGGTTGAAAATGTCATTGTGTTGAAGATGATCTGGAATAATCTATTAACAATGCTGACAGACTGTCAAGTGGAGTTCTATTTGGTGAGGAGACTGGAAGTTAATTTGAATTACACTTGCCGAGTTGACTTGACTGAAGATGAGCTGGAATTTCATCAAGTCCACCCATTAATTTGTTTGGTTGAGCAACACACTAAATTAGCTGGCGTCACGATGACCTTGAAAAAACACGTGGCGAAATGACACACTGATGGAGCACATCTAAACCCAAACGTGCATTGTCTGCATTATAGTGCTAACTTTTGGTAAAGAAGTTTGACGCGTAAGTTTGACGCGTAAACCTTAGTAATTCTAACGAGGAGATTAGACTTTGTTCTCGACTTTTTGTCGGTGGCCTTTGATGACATTATTGAAAGGATGACAATCGACAGCCAAGGTAATCCTTGAAACAATCACTTCAGTGACGACGAGCCTTCATGCTAATGTCATGTATCTTTTGGAATAGCTGAACCCCATGTATTGACTGAGACCCATACAATAGGTGTTTGGCAATGGAGAGAGAGAGATCATTCGATTAACTGTGGTGCATCGAGTAGAGCAGCTTAAATAAGACATATGGCCATCTCAGTCAACTGTCTAACTCCTCAGTCCTTAGAAGCCATTTCTCTGTGTCTCATTTCCCACAGTATTGATGTATTTAAGTGAGCTGCCCAACAGCCTGAGGGGACTGGATGTTTTATAGATCGCTTGCAGGGTGTCGGAAGTC
Source organism: Oncorhynchus keta (assembly GCF_023373465.1). NCBI lineage: Eukaryota > Metazoa > Chordata > Actinopteri > Salmoniformes > Salmonidae > Oncorhynchus > Oncorhynchus keta. The sequence goes on from NC_068450.1 coordinate 47,088,133, forward strand.
AAGACACACCTCACAAGTGGAACTCCAGCATTGGCCTTGCTCCTAGCTACTCAATGAATAGTGATGTCTCAATACACGTTGTCATTTTTCTCTGCGAAGTAGGACACTTTTGACACCTTCTTTCCAATGAGAAAGAAAGTGAAAGTTTGCTCATCTTCAGCTGTAAACCACTTAAGACGGGCTGTTTTCAAACGATCGATCTCCTGGTTGTCACATTGAATGTGAGTAATTGTCTCGGACGGAAAATCAACCAAAGATATTAAGACATATTGTCTTGAGTTTGAATTTAGAAGGTGAAGGAAATATAATTCACTAAGCAATGATATAAAGTACAGTGCCCTATGGAATGTATTCAGACCCCTTGACTTTTTCCACATTTTGTTACGATACAGCCTTATTCTAAAATGGATTAAATAAATAAAAATCCTCAGCAATCTACACACAATACCCCATAATGACAAATCGAAAACAGATTTTTAGACATTTTTGCAAATGTATTAAATACAAAAAACAGAAATACCTTATTTACATGGGTTTTCAGCCACTTTGCTATGAGACTCAAAATTGAGCTCAGGTGCATCCTGTTTCCATTGATCATCCTTGAGATGTTTCTACAACTTGATTGGAGTCCACCTGTGGTACATTCAATTGATTGGACATGATTTGTAAAGGCACACACCTGTCTATATAAGGTTGACAGTGCATGTCAGAGCAAAAACCAAACCAAATCATGCTGTGGGGATGTTTTTCAGCAGCAGGGACTGGGAGTAGTCAGGATCGAGGAAAAGATGAACGGAGCAAAGTACAGAGAGATCCTTGATGAAAAACTGCTCCAGAGAACTCGGGACCTGAGACTGGGACAAAGGTTCACCTTCCAACAGGACAACAACCCTAAGCACACAGCCAAGACAATGCAGGAGTGGCTTCGGGACAAATCTCTGAATGTCCTTGAGTGGCCCATCCAGAGCCCGGACTTGAACCCGATCGAACATCTCTGGAGAGACCTGAAAATAGCTGTTCAGCAACGCTACAAATCCAACCTGACAGAGCTTGGGAGGATCTGCAGAGAAGAATGGGAGAAGCTCCCCAAATACATGTGTGCCAAGCTTGTAGTGTCATACCCAGGAAGACTCAAGGCTGTAATCGCTGCCAAAGGTGTTACAAAAAAGTACTGAGTAAAGGATCTGAATACTCATGTAAATATGATATTTCAGCTTTTTATTTTGTGTAAATTAGCAAAATATTTATAAAAAACTGTTTTTACTTTGTCATTATGGGGTATTGTGTGGAGAGTAATGAACTTCTTAGGGATACGAGTCCCGCTAGCGGGACAACTTCCGGGGAAGCTGGAGGGCGCGCAATTCAAATAAATAATCAGAAATATTATTGATTTTAAACATTGATGGAAATATAAGTGTCTTATATTGGTAAATTCTTATTAATCTAAATGTACTGTCTGATTTACAGTAGCTGTTACCATGAAAACATGTCATGCGATTGTTTGAGGATGGCGTACGGCATCAAAATATTTTTCCACCGGCACAGGTTTCACAAAAAGATATGCCTATGATATCCCAAAAAGTCAGTTTAGTTGGAGCCATCGATTTGAGTAATCCACCTGTTCAACGTGCAGAGAAAGGAATCCGAAAATCTACCCCTAAACTTTGTTTCAACAAGTAAAAATACATTTCTATTTACTCCTCAGATAGCCTAAAATGTAATCAAACTATATTATTTCTTACGGTAAGAAGTATGTTCAATAGGAAACCGATTTGGCAGGTGAGTAATGTCTTCATGCCGCACGCAACCACACATTTCCAAGTCTGTGTCCTTCTGCTAAAACGGATATTTCTTATTCATTTCTGAATAAGAACACTCTCCTTTGCAGCCAAAATGAGAGCCAAATGCTATTTCTGTTTCTTGATTTGTCTTGTTTTGAGAGGTTTGTAGTGTGCAAAGTGCAATTGTAAAAAAATGTGAAATAACATTGCAAACTGAAAATGACAGGTATTTAATGACAGTGTGTCATCCAAGCCTATTTATCATCCCAGCTATTAGATGTGGATTCGATGGTAGTGGCCATTTGTAGTACAAAAGCTTATAGTCACCTCCTGTACTCAATGTTCACCCACGACTGCGTGGCTGCGCACGACTCCAACATCAATTGTTCCAATTGTGTAGGACTGATCACAGACAATGACGAAGCAGCCTACAAGGAGGAGATCAAAGACCTGGAAGTGTTGTGCCAGGACAATATCCTCTCCCTCAACGTCAGCAATACAAAGGAGCTGATCATGGACTATAGTGGACTGATCGTGTTTCTACATCTGCATTGCTTGCTGTTTGGGGTTTTAGACTGTGTTTCTGTATAGTACTTTGTGACATCAGCTGATGTAAAACGGGCTTTATAAATAAAGTGCATTCAGTAAGTATTCAGAATCCTAGTTTTTTTCACTCACCAATCTACATATAATATCCCATACTGACAAAGCAAAAACATTTTTGCAAATTCATAAAAATAAAAATATATATCACATTTACATAAGTATTCAGACCCTTTACTCAGTACTTTGTTGAAGTACCTTTGGCAGCGAATACAGCCTTGAGTAGTCTTGGTTATGACACTTTAAGCTTCTCCCATTCTTCACTGCAGATCCTCAAGCTCCTCTCTTGTTGGAAGGTGAGCCTTCCTCTAGGAAGAGTCTGGGTGGTTCCAAATTTCTTCCATTTAGGAATGATGGAGGCCACTGTGTTCTTGGGACCTTCAATGCTGCAGAAATGTTTTGGTACCCTTCCCCAGTTCTGTGGCTCGACCAGTCTCGGAGCTCTACGGACATTTCCTTTGACCTCATGGCTTGGTTTTTGCACTGACATGCACTGTCAACTGTGGGACCTTTATATAGACAGGTGTGTGCCTTTCTAAATTATGTCCAATCAATTGAATTTACCACAGATGAACTCCAATCAAGTTGTAGAAACATCTCAAGGATGATCAATGGAAACAGGATGCACCTGAGCTCAATTTTGAGTCTCTGAATACTTATGTAATTAAGGAGTATTTTCTAAAATTAGCAACACCAAAAAAAAAGAAAACGGGGTATTGTGTGTAAACTGAATTCATTCATTTTTGAATAAGGCTGTAACGTAACAAAATGTGTGGAAAATGACAAGTACTGTAATTAAGAATTTATTTCTCTGTTTAGTCCAGATCTGTTGTTTCCAAAGCATGTGACATATACAATTTGATTTAATTAGGTCATATTATGGTTTGAGTTATTAATATGGTAATTCACAGGTGACTTTCAAATGTGTAATTACAAAACATTAGTTACATAGTTGAACACGAAAATGTGCAATAACATCAGTAGTTACACAGGTAGAATAACCTTCAAATGAATGTGTAATTACACATTCCTTGTTCCAATTGTGTAATTATTGATACCGCAACAACCCTATTACCATGTAATTACATAGTAAAAACCTATGTAAAACTACTATCACTACAGTTATTACTATGTAGTTACATAGTAATAGGGACAACTTAATTTAAAGTGTTACCAATCTTGGTTGTAATCCCAAAACCACGATGATGATGTTGTGATGTATGCTACTGCGAAATGCTATATTTCTCCAGAGAATACAAACACATCATTATTGACATGGTCATGCTGGTGTCCTCCAACCAAATAGCTTCACTTTATCCAATGTATTATGTCAAAAAGGCAACAGAAACAGTCTGTGACAAAAACACTTATTTAACCTTCAGACTTCAAATCGCAAGTCACCTTTACAAACAACCTGAAAAAAGAGACCAAAGAAAGGCTAAGGAGAATATAGGTTAAGTGGCAAAGGCATGAAATCGCAAACTTCCCTCGCAGACATAACTATTCTCACAGATACAGGCAGAAGGAAAACCATTGGTGCCAAACTGAAAGATGTTCCACAACAAAGGGAATGTGCGAAAGGAAATAAAACAAACCAACGGAAAATCAATACAGTTACTCAGCAACATAGTGAAGGAAGAAGGTGGGGACACAAGCCCGGTAGATGAATAGCTACAGTAGTTTGCTTAAGAGAAAAGAAGGCATAAAGTCAGCCATTCCTTTAGGATAGCATGAAAGAGTTCTAGAAGTGTGTAATTTGTTCAGCAATCATAGACAAAGTGTACTCTGGAGAGAGAGGATAATTGTACGTTTTGGGATGTGAGCAAGAAAACCTCAGAAAAACAGTTTGCCAATCCAACGTCATACTTAAGAGTCCATACTGGGTGGATACTTTCTTTCATTTATAAAACAGTCCACAGTACCAGTCAAAAGTTTGGACACACCTACTCATTCAATGGTTTTTATTTTTACTGTTTTCTACATTGTAGAATAATAGTGACACATGGAAATAACACATATGGATTCATGTAGTTACCAAAAAAAGTGTTACTTGAACTCTGTGAATTATTTATTTGGGCTGCAATATCTGAGGCTCGTAATGCTAATGAACTTATCCTTTGTAGCAGAGGTAACTCTGGGTCTTCCTTTCCTTTGGTGATCCTCATGAGAGCCTCACGACTGCACTTGAAGAAAATGTCAGTGTTCTTGAAATTTTCCGGATTGGATGATCTTCATGTCTAGAAGTAATGGCGGACTGTCATTTGTCTTTGCTTATTTGAGCTGTTGTTGCCATGATATGGGCTTGGTCTTTTACCAAAGAGGACTTGCTTCTGTATACCAGCCCTACCTTGTCACAACTGTCACGCTCGTTTAAAGATGGATTGGACCAGCGTGGTAGGCGTATATTTTTTCTTCATTTAAATGACACCGAAAAACCAACAAAATACAAACTTGAATGTGAAGCTATATGCAATGCAGACCGCAACTACACACAGACAAGATCCCACAATCTAAGGTGGGAAAGGGCTGCCTAAGTATGATCCCCAATCAGAGACAACGATAAACAGCTGCCTCTGATTGGGAACCATATTAGGCCAACAAAGAAATAGATACATATTATTGCCCACCCTAGTCACACCCTGACCTAACCAAATAGAGAATAAACAAGGCTCTCTAAGGTCAGGGCGTGACAACAACACAACTGATTGGCTCAAACGCATTAAGAAGGAAAGAAATTCACCAAATTAACTTCTAACAAGTCACACCTGTTAATACATGCATTTCAGGTGACTAAGTCATTAAGCTGGTTGAGAGAATGCCAAGAGTGTTTTGTAACAAAACTATGGCATCGATAGTCAGAAAAATGTATTCTACTGTCAAAATGGACTACAAAGTCTAAATAGGATAATTTTGGTCATAAAGCCAGTCTCGTCCGACTTGTGGTTGTGGCTGCATCACAACATAAATTAAGGTTTGGTTTGTTTAAATTCTGCACACATGCTCACAGCTGGCACACAAGTAATCATGAACTGTGAGTGCAGCTGCACGAGAACCGATTGTAAGGCCTGTGGTAAATTCGAGTTGACTTTGGATATCCCTATGGGGCTAGCTATGGACCATCGGCAAATTATACAATGTACATGGGACAATATGTTTAAATTCTAATAGCTCTAATTTCAATGACTTAAACAACTATAAACCAACTATAAATTGTAGAAATTCATGTATAAATATTGAAAGCATTTTTTTTAGAGAACTAAAAGGTCTGCAACATGAAAATATTGCCTCATTTACATTGTGTAATTTATTGGCGGTCCTTTACTAGCCAAGGCTATCCAAGGTAAAAACTTTTGTCACTTAGGTATCGAAAAAATATTGAATTCGGCCTAATATAGCCCATAGGAACGCATTGAAAAATAAATTAAGAAATGGCAAAAAAGTCAAAGAATAAATCATAAGGCATAAGGGTTTGAAGTGTCTGTCCTATATCTAGCTCAATAAATATTAAAGTTGTTTGGGGGCACATATTTAGCCTCTTATTTTGTTGGCACAAAACTACCGCCATACTGCCATTTGTTTGTATGGTCTACCTACGGAGCACACCATCCCGTTCTTGAGAGTTTCCCCTTTCCGTAGTGAACTAATATATAAACGCAAACATGCAACAATTTCAATGATTTTACTGAGTTACAGTGGACATAAGGTTCATTAGGTCCTAATCTATGGATTTCACATTGGACAGGGGAGCAGCCATGGGTGGGCATGAGACGACATAGGCCCACCAACTTGGGAGCCAGGCCCAGCAAATCAGAATTTGTTTTTCCCAACAAATGAGCTCTATTACAGATATAATTACTCCTCAGCTATCAGGGTGGCTGGTCTCAGACGATTCCGCAGGTGAAGATGCCGGATGTGGAGGTCCTGGGCTAGCGTGGTTACACGTGGTCTGCGGTTGTGAGTCTGGTTGGAATTACTGCCAAATTCTCTAAAACAATGTTGGAGGCAGCTTATGCTAGAGAATATTAACATAAAATTATCTGCCAACTGCTCTGGTGGACATTCCTGCAGTCAGCATGCCAATTGCATGCTCCCTCAAAATATGAGACATCTGTGGCATTGTGTTGTGTGACAAAACTGCACATTTTAGTGGTCTTTTATTGCCCCCAGCATAAGGTGCACCTTTGTAATGATCATGCTGTTTAATCAGCTTCTTGATATGCCACACCGGTCAGGTGGATGCATTATCTTGGCAAAGGAAAAATGCTCACAAACAGGGATGTAAACAAACATTTGAGAGAAATAAGCTTGTTTGTGCATATGGAACATTTTGGGGATCTTTTATTTCAGCTCATGAAACCAACACTTTACATGGTTTCACTTTACACTTTATATTTTTCTTCAGTATATCAGTGGAGGCTGCTGAGGGGAGGATGGCTCATAATAATAGCTAGAACGGCGCAAATGGAATGGCATCAAACACAAGGAAAACATATGTTTGATGTATTTGATACCATTCCACATATTCTGCTCCAGCCATTACCACGAGCCCATCCTCCCCAATTAAGTTCCACCAACTTCCTGTGGTATAGTGTGTAGCTAAAATGGTTCGGTTGCTACAGACAAAAGTTGGCGAGAGTCGAATATCAAGATTCCATACAGTGGTCATAACAGTTTGTAGGCCGTTTGGACGCTACGGTTGTTTGCGCAAGATTGATTTTATGGGACGTCTCATGGACTGACAAATACAGCTGTATCTCGGCCAGCTTCCACCGCAGATGCGGAAGGCCGACATGGACTGAGATGCAGCCTATGCAAGAACTGATGTCTATAGCTTAACATGACGGATTTTGATGGGGATTTTTTCATTGTGTTACTTCAACTGACAGAAAAACACATGGGGAATTAATGAATTCAGTTGCTCTTTAAGGAAGCCTGCCAGGGAGATCTCGACAGCCGTCATAACTTCACCATTTTTTTCCCGGTCAATGTTCGACCTGTATACTAGGACCAATTAACTTCAATGAAACTGCTGTGAAGCTCAAAGCAACAAAACATCACAGATGGCTGGAGAAAGGTCATGGCGTACAACATTCGTAACCATGGAAACCATGTCTTCTGAACCTGAGAATTCCAAGGGAGAGCAATAGAAAAGCACAAAGTTCTTCCTTTTTTGAAGTCTTGAAAAACCTACAATTTGGCAGCTTTGTGCCAATAATGTGCTACCTACTAATAAGAAATTCAGTAAACAACATATGCTGTTGTTATTGAACTTTATACACTTCTACAGTATGCATAACACAAGAGGCGCTAGCAGAATTAGCTCTCTGATCTCGTCATGCATCTACTGACATTTGGTCTGGCTAATGAGCTAATCGTTCCACACCTTCTGCATTTGATGATGTTTATCTCTTCCGAAATAAGGGAAAATAATATAGGCATTAATTAGCTTGTCACCCAGACAGACTCTAATTAATAGGAATCGTTTGGGGCTCGTTTAGAGACAGTGTCAGCATCGGGCCAAGACACCATGTGGTCCTGTGAGTGCTGGTGGGGGCTAACTCATCGGAAGAGCCCTTTAAAAAAGCTCCCCTTGTTTGTCTCTGTCTGTGAGGGGAGGATGACTGTCTCCAAACATCCAAACCTTTTGTACATTGACATTGGAAATTGATGGCACCCTTCCCTCTGTGGTGAGCCTATGTGGGTGGCTTTTAACCACCCGCACAGGCTCACAAGGCTCACTGGGCCCCCGAGATCCAGCCGGAATTGGGCTGTTGGCGCACCGGACTCTGGGCAGTAATGGCATCATTACCCGGTGTTAACCAGGGGTCGGTTGCATCCACTACGGCCATTAGGGTCTTTTTGGCTGGCGAGATAGAACCCAATGGCTTTATGGGACGAGGGGTGCAGGATGTGGGGAGCAACATTTAATTACAGTTGTTTAGGAGGGGTACCATCTGTCTGACCAGAAAACCTTGGGCCTGGCTGTCTCACTAAAGTTTGTTATTTGTTACATGTCCTTTATGGGGATGCTATCTATAGGCATTGACAGATTTAGCATAGTGAGGGTTCTTTTAAAACAATGCATTTCTTTGCAGCAGCCAAGTATTCTAGTTCCACCACCTCAATAAAACATTGTGCAGAAACGCAGCCCCTGATTGAGCAGAAATCGGTATTTTCCCCAAACAAATGAATTTGTATTGTAATAGCAATGCATAATTGCAATGTAAAATACATCAGTGAAAAAGCTGTAAAAATTGTCTGGGGACTAGACATACAATTCTCCTGAAACAGTATGCATGAAAACAATGGGTAAAGGCTGGCAGTAATGCACTCTGAAAGTACAGCATGAGCCATTTCTTTTGCAAATAATGGGAAATTACATTTAACTTGTGCTAACAGCTCAAGCTGTCATCCTTGTTCTCACTTCAACAGTCTTTTAAATAATGTTATGGCATTGCTGGTCTCTGCAAAAATGGTATTGGTCTCTTTCGTTACATACTGCTTTGGGTTTTTACATCCTTAGGGATTGTGTCTTTACATAGAATTTGCTGGACCTAGTACTTAGTATTATCATTGGTGATAAATGGTGATCTGTAACTGAAGTCCAAATCATCATTCAAAAATATGCAGAGGTTGTATGCAGCATCTGGAGTAATATATCTCATATGGGATGTATCTATTGTAGATGTTTTATTTAAGAGGCAATAACATACACACATACAGTTATATAGTATCGCCCGAAGGCTTTGTTTCATGTTATGTGTTATGTTACGAATGTTATGTGCAAATGTCTTTGCATTGTTTGCTTGTTACTCAAGGTTCGCAGTAATACATGATAGTGTCTAAGCTGACACCATGACAGTAGTGAAAAACACACAAAGCACATGAGCCTCGATCAGACAATGTGTTAAATTGCGGAGACATTTTCCTTCTCTTTGGTGGGTAGTATTTCATCACCTATGTTTCTGATCCAGTGTGGTTGTGTTTTTAATTGTCCTACCAGGTCACGACAATGCCTTTGTTTTCTCTGTTGGAATCAGGTACCATTCAAATTAACATGACACAGCTTGCCCCTTTCAACTTTCAGTAAATACGAAGTTAATTGAAATCAATAGGTAGAGTAAAACACTCCTACAAAGAGGGAAAAGCAATGTGTTGCTTCTCCCCTTTTTATGAGAACTGAAGCATAGCCCATTGGGGGTTCTTTCACTCTCCCTATTGATTGTGAAAGGCCATAATGAACTTTTTTTTCCAAAAGTAAGCTTTTCACCCCATTAAGCTCTGCTCTTGGTTCCTCTGGCTGTAGAGAACCTTCGGCTTCACCATCATTAACACCTGCCTTGATCATTACACTCGCTAGTCGCTACCTGGACAAAAAGGAGAGAGAATATAGATTCCACCAATCCTTCTTTGCATAGCTTGGCTAGTGATTTGCATAATTGTCTGATGTTTGGAGTAAACTAATGAACAACAACACTTAGGCTTCTACTTCCAGCTTATGCATACTATATACATTCTATGAACACAATCTATTTTACAATAGTTATCTTTGTCTGTTTTTCCTCCTATCTTTCCGCTACCTAATTCTGAAGACCATCCAATTTGATTGCTGTTTGCCATATATGTTTAACTGTGCCGTTTCACAAACGTTCGGAACCAATATACATTTTACGGACACAGTATATTTGACATTAGTTAACTTGTTCTTATTAGTACCCCCCTTTAGCTCCCCTCAACCCCTCCCATCTATCTCTTTTAACACCATAAATATTGAATTTCAAATTGCCATTTATTTTTTCAACTGTGCTGTAATGTTTCACGAATGTTATTTCTATTCTCATAGTTTCTACAGATTGTAAATCAAAGATAAACACTTTTGCTAAATGTATTATTATATGATTGATTGATTGATTGACTATGACTTTTCAAATCACCCATTAGTGCTATGTGCAGAGTTAGCTCCAGGTAAATGTTGCAATTACTCAGCCATTCCTGGACATTTGGCCAAAAACAAGCTACATATGGACAGTACCAAAACAAATGATCTAATGATTCTGTTTCTTTTAAGCAATATCTGCAGAGATGGGATGGTTGTATATCCCATATATATAACATTCTATTGGTTGAAATAATTTTGTATAATAATTTAAATTGAAAAATTCTAAGTTTTGAATCCACTGTCGTTTTGCATATCAGTTCAGTAACAGCACAGTAAACCTTGTGCCATGGAATTTGCACATGGAAAATCTCTTCCCAACTAATTTTGCGATCTATATGGCACAGCTGTCAATTTTTTGGTGGTTAAATTAATTGTCTGATGGTTAGCATAGCAGTAGGCCCCATGGTTGAAAGTCACTGGGAGATGAGAGAAGTTGCCAGACATCTCCTGATGCTTCACTTTACTGAGATGGCTGGTTGCCATTTTGAGACAGGACTCCTTGTAAGTACATGCGGCCTAACTACAAAGCAAAAACTGCTCTTTTACACATTTGATTAATAGAATTATGATGTGCCTCACTAAAGAGACTATATTAGAACACATCTAAATGTAATCCTTGCTGAATCTCAGACTGCCTATCAACATAATGTTTGGTCTGACCTGCTCCAGTGATATTTAAACAGAAAGGGCATCACTACAGACTAACATGTAGACCCAGTCACATACTGTATGAGGTAAATTAAGGTAGCCCTCCAGATGTGGTGGGCTCCGAGTACCATTCTGCAGTTGAATAAAGCTCAAAGTAGCATAAGAAGATCTCTGAGAAAAGTTCAAGTTTAAGAGCAAGGGTTCATGAACCCCCAGCATGGGTTCATACTTTAGAATCCGGTTCCTACATTTGAATATAAACATTTATTTTATCAAACAAAATGATGCTACATTTGATCTCTGGAACCCTCGGGATGGCAAAACAGAGCAGGATGACTGAATGTAAGTACATTATTTATCTTCAGAGGTGAATGTATCAAACCAATTGCAGTTTTCACTGTAATAGATACTGTAAATTATACAATTATACAATAATTTAAGTTTTCTGCCCATATAAGACAGATCTATGTCCTGGGAAATGTTCTTGTTACTTACAACGTCATGCTAATCACATTAGCGCACATTAGCTCAACCATCCCGGTGTTGGGACCCGATCCTGTGGAGGTTTAGCGCACACTAAGAAGCAATTCTAAAAGAACAGCAGTTGGGAGAAGAGCATAATTAACCCGAAGAAGGAGGAGTATGTCTAAATATTTACTTGTTCACTTTGCTGTTACATTTATTTACCATGCAACAACTAAATTATGCTTTGTGACTTTGATATATCAATAAAACAAACACACATACACCCACACGCACAAATGAACAAGAACAAGATTGAATACAGGCTCAGAGAGCACCTATTTCCCCGACAGCTCAGACAGTATTTGGGTTGGTTAGAAAAAGAAAAGAGTAACAGGATCGGTCTGCAGTCAGCAATCGCCAGACATCTAAGAAGCTTGGCATGTGATGCAAAGTGAAGATTAATCTCCCTATAGATCCACAACCAATGTGTCTGCTGAATGTCAGTGAACCAAGACCCCAGCTAGATGCAAATGCTTCGGTAGGGCCAGTGAACCTTTCATCCTTTGGTATCCACAAGAGCGAGAGGGAGAGAGAGCCGGGGTGGGAGAGAGAATGAGAGGAGAGAGAGGAAATAACAGAGACTGAGAGCGAGTCGAAAGTAAAACGGTGTCACTGCCTCCCATTGATCTAAACCATGTTCACAAATGACATTGTTTACCCAAATATTTCCCACCTGATTTCCTAACATATTGTGGCTGTTAGTATTTCCAGTCCTTATTGTTAGCTAGGAATTTAGTGTAATTTCATTGCATATACTGTGGTTCATTAGGCATGAGTTGCTGTTATGTATTCCCTTTGACACATTTGATAAAGATGGATGTGATCTGCTCGGATGACAGAGGATAAAGGCCCTTGTTATGACTTCAGGTCAAGATCACACAGTACTTGTGGAAAATGTCTCACAGTCATCACTATCACAAATTACTAGAAGAAGGTAATATTTCTAAGATGGAAGTCATTCTGCAAGTCTCTATGTCTTTGGTGTCTGCTGAAAGATGATATGGTTGGAGTTTGTCCAATGTGATAATGGTACAAATCTACTCATGTGTTATGTTGCACCTCATTGCATCCTTAATCAAAACTGGACTGGACTGTGGTATGAAAAAGGCTGACCAAATGCACTGAACCCCTCAGCATACTCATACTTGTGCTTTGTGAAAAGAGATGTCTTATAGAGCCAATAAATGTCAACCCCTGATTGAGATGTAGCCTAATTGTAAAATGAGTGTCCAATAGACATAGACCTCCAAGATAGACCTTCCAGATAAAATGTGCATGGGATGTCATAATGACCCTATTCTAGTTAAAAGACAAATTAGACGTGACAAAAGACGTCGATGCAACCAGTTTTGCCTACTGGGGACCCAGATCTCGACTCAACATTGAGGCATGAAGATATGTGAAAGATAAGAAAGCTAAAACTATCCAGGAACCGAACAAAAAGCCAAATGGCGAAAAATCGGAATATTATCTGACAAATAAGTAAGGGAAATCAACGTCCACCCACGGTTTGCCATGATGGGAAATAACTCCTGTGCTGTGCACCATTAGTGGGGCCCAGGCTTCACGGAACGCGGGCGGGCCTCTCTGTTTTCCAACCTGCCTTCTCACACGGCCTTCCACACAAATCAGAGTGACACAGCGGCTCGCTGGTAAACAGTTGATGGAGAGTTTACGGGGACCGAGCCACTCACTCACCGGCTGCCTCATTTCAGCTGTGCTGGCTAAGTTGGCTCGGTCCCTTATGAGGTACGCAGAGAGAGGTTCACTACAACTCCATTTACTGTCAGTTATGCAAAGTTGAAAGAGACGTATGGAGGAAAAAATACATTGACCTAGCATAGATGTTCTGTAAATACTACGTTTTCATGCCGGATGTCACGTCAACATCTGTCACTGTCGAGGGTGCAATGATGAGAGGAGACATAGCAGATACTAGGGCATGGTGTTTTGATCACAGGGTTCAAAGGTGGAGCATACAAAACAAACAGTCAAAAACATTGAATAAAAACAACATAACCTTTTTAGAAATTAATCAGCTTCTGCATAAGTAATGTCATTGGTATACACCAGTTACACATTTTGGAAAGGCTCAGGCAGGTTACATTTAATATTGAAAGCAACAAATTGTATTTCAATCCAATTACAGCAGTTATATTTTCAGTTGTGCTCAATGTTGACTAGGCCTGCATGCCGTCTGAATAGAAAGTAGCATGCTAGGGATTTGGCCACAGGGCAACTCGGATTGTTAGAATTAATTTATGGAGCTGCTGCTCATGGGCAAACCACATATATTTGTGACCAGTCAAACAGCACAAAGTACTGCCTGACCTCCAGAATATCTCCCTAACTATTTAATTCACTCGAATTTAGGCATGTTTTAGTTACCAATGGCCAAATGTGTTTTGAGTGCAAAACTAGTGTTTTGCAGTAGCAGGAAGTGTTTCAGGTGTATGTGGAAGAAGATATTTGGTTCTTGAGCTCCTCGATTAAGCTTTTCCTCTTATCCTATCAGCCAAATGTTATCCAATTTGCTTTCAGGTTGATAAGTAGATTGAAAAATAATATAATAGAAATGTGTAACTTGGTATCTTGGTTTTGTTTGCTGTTGACATTCAGATGAAGCAATGATCCTGTTAAGGGCAAGTACAACTTTCTGTCAGCTTCTGTCAACAGCAACAAGGTGAGCAGAATGAGTGGATGGCAAAATATATATGCCTGTCAAGATTCCAACAGAGACAGAGTGAGAATTCAAATGAAAATCAAAAAGATAACAGCTGACATTTTGCGCTAGCATGTAGGAGATTGCTATCGGGAAGATGAATGTTAAAGCTGAGATGTTTTGATGGGGCCATCATCATCGACAGCTGAGGCCACTAATGCGGGAATACAAAAACATCATTTGAAAACAACATATCTTGAGGTTTTTGCATTTTAGGGGTGTGGGTGTTTGTGAGTTATTTGGTCATTCAGAAGTTACGGTGTTTATTCTTTATTTCCATCCTGTTATTATAATGCTTCAACAGAAAATGTCTATGTTTTGGTTTATTTTGCCTCTGTAATACAGAAAGTAGAAACACAGAAATTAATGAATAATTTGGGTTTAATGAGCTTGTAATGAGTTCCGGTAGCCAGCCATCGTCACAAACCTTATATTACAGAGTAGCGGTAAAACAAAAGTACACTTTCAGAACAAAATAAGAATAAAGTAAAGAAAGACGATAATTAAACAAGACTGGAACGTGACTGCGTGACCAAATTTTGCCTCTTACTGTTGTTTGGACAGAAATACAACTTAATTCAATGGGCATGAATAATTGTCTGTCAGACTCAGTAAAATTAACGATTCAACATCTTGTATAAAAGAAAGAACAAGGGACTCCTTAGGGCAGAACACTGTGCAAACGACAAGAGGTTTTCAAAGAGAGACACACAGATTGGCAGAGCAAAGATGGGCAGAGCAAACACAGACACTGGGATGTTCCTTGGAAATGTGCGGCCATTATCACAAAGACAAAGAATAATTCATACTCATCAGTACCATAAAGTACACACAAGGCAGTCCCTTATTGCATGTTGGGGCCCGGCACTCCTAGGTGGGCCTTCTATGCTGACTCCAGCTTTCTGTGGCTGAGAAGCATACAATCTGCCAATTAGAATCATCCATTAACAAGTCAATCAACGGAGTTCGCCAGCTTGTAGTCCTAAAAAACAGAAATGAGTTAGCGTTTTCTACCTCTGTTTGTTGGCTATTCCTATGGGGGCAATAACTGGGGATAGAACGGTGTTTCACCATACACCAAAACAAGGTCTGTTAACACAGGCTTAGGAGATCATACACGTTTTGTTCTGTCAGATATAATCAGTCCGTTAAAATGACCTTCATGAATTATGAAGCCTTATATGTGCTTCATGCGGTTGCTCTGATTATGGAAATTCTTCAAAAGTGACGTTAGCTGATGAAGATTTGATCTCATAGATCAAAACGTATCAGATCTCCTAAGCCTGTGTTTAACACAGACCTTACTTTTGGAGTTTGTCAAAAAAATAAACATTTCATTTCCCCATAGGCTTTGGCCAACGAGCCGAGGGTTGAGTTAGCCTCCGTGAGTGCCTACAAAAATACACCATTACTATTGTTCTCTATAGAGGTGGCAAAACCGCAGCAATCCCTATGCTCTGACATGTCATGGCTATGCATAGGTCTTTGGGTTGCATGTTGCACGTGACCTGTTCAACGGAGGACCTCCGTTTGAATCGCTTTGTAGTCCAGGAGTAGGCTGTGACGTTAGCTTGACCTTTCTCCAAGGGTGTTGTGACCATGGGACACAGCGATGGCCTTGCACTCTGGACAGCATGCAGTGTAAGAACCGTCATAGTTCAGTCTTCAATTATTTTATTAGACAGAAATATACAGTGTGAGAGCAATATTAAGTGACAACCATAACATTTACATTACAGGTTAACTAGGCACAGTCACATTGAAGTCACTTTAAAGGGCACACACCATCAATGTACAATGTACTGGCATAGTACTTACAGTATATTGGGGATCCACATCAATACTTTTTTGGGGGGGGGGGGGGACTACATCAATCAAATGCATGGACAGGTGTCCAATTTGCTTTTTTGTCGACCATGAAATTAAATTTTCACAAGACTTTGGAGTTGATGGAAAATGCTGCAGGTCTACCAACAAGAGGATTGATGTCATTTTTCTCCCTAGATAGGTCAGTTATAAGAGTACAAGTGTTCATGAATAAGGGAATATATTAATATCAACGAAGCAGAATTGAATTATTGTGTCGTCTTTTAGTGGTTAGGGGAAATGTCTTTGACACGCTCTTCTTTAGGGTATTAAAGTAGTCAAAGTTGCATTATTTGGTCCCAAAGTCCTAGCACGCAATAACTACATCAAGCTGGTGACTCTACAAATGTATTGGATGCATTTGCAGTTCGTTTTGGTTGGGTTTCGGATTATGCTGTGCCTAAAATAAAATAATGGTAAATAATGTATTGTGTCAAAGCTTGTAGAAGGGTACCCGAAACATTTGACCCAAGTTAGACAATTGAAAGGCAATGCTATCGAATACTAATTGAGTGTATGTAAACTTCTGACCAACTTGGAATGTGATGAAAGAAATAAAAGTGTAAATAAATAATAATCTCCACTATTATTCTGACATTTCACATTCTTAAAATAAAGTGGCGATCCTAAGACAGTGAATATTTTCTCTGATTAAATGTCAGGAATTGTGAAAAACTGAGTTTAAATGTATTTGGCTAAGGTATATGTAAACTTCCAACTTCAACTGTATAAGTGAATTTGTCCAAATACTTATGAAACCTTAAAATGGGGGGACGAAATACATAAAGTGATTCAATTTCTAAAATGCAAAAAATATATGTATGAAAATAACCTCAAATAAAAGGTGACATTCTGTATTGTCACCTCATATAAAACATTTCATCTCAAATCCAATTAAATATGTAAGGGAGTGTATCTGTCAAAAACAGCCAGGTAAACATAGCCTTGCCTTAGGTAAACTCTGGTAATAGCATGAGCAAAGCTTCTCTTATATCATATCAAAGTTTATTGATTTAGCACAAAGATTTTAATATGTTATCGTGGGTGCAGCGAAATGCTTATGTTTCTAGCTCCAACAAAGCTGTTATATCTAACAAAAACAATATGATTTTTGGAGGATTAAATGTGTAACAATAATTAAGAAATATCAGAGCGAGCAATAACAAAGCGATGACTGCAAAGACTGCAGGAGGGGGCTGAGCACACACCCATGGGGGGCCCCAATATTGAGGATCAGCGTGGCAGAGGTTTTGTTACCTACCTTCACCACCTGAGGTTGGCCCGTCAGGAATTCCAGGACCCAGTTGCACACGAAGGGGATCAGATCCAGGGCCCTGAGATGAGCTTGGAGGGCACTATGGTGTTGAAGGCTGTGTTGTAGTCGATGAATAGCATTCTCACAATTGTATTCATCTTGTCCAGGTGGGATAGGGCAGTGTGCAATATACCTTGCAAGATCTTAATTTGATCAAGCTGTTGCAGGAGAACTTCATGCAATGCAGGAAATGTACAACTTGTAGTGTACTTGACATTTAAAAAAGCTTCTGAAGTTTGTAATTTTCAGTCTGAAATTTCAGACTTGATTTTCCCTCTACAACAATGTCCATGAATTATAATCCCAATAATAATTTAAATGTCATGTTGCTGCAGGATTATTTTCCTGGTGTAGCAAACTGGCTCAAATTAAGATCCTACATCTGTAGATGCTGACTGTCAGGTAAACATGATTTTCCCTCCGACTGGGCTCTGTTTGCTTTCCACTTTCAAATGCCTCTACTGAAGCATGTTTCAACTCTGTGTCACTTCAACCATGACATATACTGATTGAAGCTACTATACTTTCTCAGCCTGCATTTACTGCATCTCTCTCTCTCTCTCTCTCTCTCTTCAAAATGGAGAAGCATTCTCAACAAAGCCATTTCAAATGGATCAATTTCACTACCCCTGACTGTTATGCATTTATTTAATTATTAAAAGCTTCACTCACTAAACAGTAATAATACAATAACCTAAGAGGGGGGCGGTGGAATCTGTGGACAGTGGAATCTGTCAAATGTGTATCCAAAATAGATTAGCTGTATAAAGAGCTCAGGCAAAGATGGGCATCCATGCAGTGTACGTCTCCACAACAAATTAGCTTGAAGGTAAAAGAGACCAGGAATTTACGATGCATTTCCTTAAACCTTTTCCAGTAATCCTTTTCCATGAAATCCTTTTTAATCATGAAGCAAATCCCTCACAATACCTGGTGGCCGACCATTTTTACTGTCCATTTGGCTTGAAGTTTGTGTCGGACAAGATTCTGCTTAATATTTGGAGCCAGACAAATTGGGCAAAAGTGCCAGCTGCTGAGCATGGAAAAGCTAATCAGTTGAACAGAATGTGGAGGATTACACGTTCAAAGACTTGTTGTTTCTTTAACTCAGATATACAGTACATCTGTCGGCTTGTTGGTTTAGTGTATTTTTCCCCTAATTCCTCCCAGATCATGTCTTAGCTTTATTATTTGCTCGCTGTTGTCTTTCCATCGGGTGAGGAGATGTTGGGGGGAAAGCGTCCCAATTAAATACGGATTTGGTAGCGTGTTATCACATCAGAGACGGCACACACGCTCCTGTTTAGGCCACTGGGTATAAATCACCTCCCTAAGTTAATTGTGCTTGCAACACCACATGGTGTGTGTGTATGCGCGTATGTGTGCGTGCTTACATGTGTGTGCCTTCCTGTGTGTGTTAATGAGAGCATGTCTGTGGGTAAAATATATATATATAGAGAGAGAGTGCACGTGCTTGCACACGCTGGGGAACACGTTTATTTTATGTCTCTATTTCTTTGTGTGCAAAGCCTTCTGGTAACACATTACTTAAAATATGCAATTCTAATGCATTATGATGCAGCTGTAATGCACAATAACAGTTGTCACTCTAGCTGTTGATCGTCGCTGGTAAAGGTACATGCCGCCCTTGTGTGACCAGGTTAGAGACCCTTTAGGACTCCATGACGTTTGGGATTCAAGCAGAACTTAGAAATCTCCTCCAGAATGCTATACCGTGACTATTTTCATGTTCTGAAATACCCTCCTATCCTGTAGGGAGGCAGTTATTTTTGGCCTGAGCCACCTTTAAGCAGGTGCCATTTGTGCTGGCATTATATGGATAATGGTGTGTGGTAGAAATGATGCAATTTACTATATATTCTGCATGTCTCTGAGGTATTTGGAGTTTCTCCCCACCTACTGATGCTGAGGGACCTATCAATTTGAATACTTCTGTGAAAACAATTGACATCTAGCAGTGGTTCCCAGGATCCATCATCATCTTGAAAACAGCAACTTATAACTGTTTGGATCAGATCTGACTTAACACTCCTCAATAGCCGCAGTAGCTTAAGTTGAAGCTTGACAATGCTGCGTATTGACAATGCTGCGTATGGAAAAGAGCACTTTGTCTCCTGGGGGTGTTTGCCTTTGCGTTCTTCCTGCCCATTGTGTAAGATTCATCTAATGAAGCCAGTCCTGCGGTCGAGAACTGTCGGAGTCTGACTCATACACAGCGCCGGTATGAGTACTAATGTAATAACCTCGGTGTAGGAAGAGCGTTCACATTGCATGCTGTTCCCCCCTTTCCCTACTGGCTTTTATCTTCCAAAAGGGTTCTCTTTAATAGTTTTACCTTGTCCCCCACAACCATCTTTTTTTTCCCCAGGCATTCTTTTTATCTGGATATTTTTTTTTTTTTTTCGAGGGACCCAGCAGGTAAATTTGCATTCAACTGCTTTCCCTCTGTCTGCATATGTTTGTGACTCGCTGACACTTTGCTGACTGTGCCTCCAGGCTGAAGTTCCATTTGTTTGTTTCATCCACATTGTTGACATATCGATTTGATCTCTTGAATATCGCTTTTATATTGAAGTTCTCACAATATGAATACTGACCTCTGTTTGACTTTTTGGAAGAAACTAAAATAATTCCTAGGCTATGTAGCCCATTGACAATGTTTTCTCTGTTTTTGGTGTGTCACTCACTCTCCAAAACAACAAATGACGTCTTTGTATCCAGCAAATAGTATCTAGGCAACCACCCGGTTTATCTCAAAACCTGAAAAGTGATTGATTTGATTGTATGACGGTAAAAATCCTGCTCGGATGAACTCACTGAATTCACTCTTATAGATAAAACAGAAATGTGTTGTCCTTGACATTAGTGACCCCAATCACCCCATTGAAATCAACGACGAGAGAGATATTCAGATTGATTAAATGTGATGTGGAGTATCTGCTGACGTCACAAAAGCCATTAATGTAGTTCTAGTTTGGAGGCAGCAATTAATTGCATGTGGTACAATGGCTGTTTCTCCAGCTGGTTGTCTTAACGGAGTGTGATAAAAAGGTCAATCTCTTCGTATTGTACAAAAAAGTAATTGCATGTCCTGGTTTACTCTAGTCTAACTAAGTATCCTAACTGTAAAATGTTTATGGTCAGTGCGAATCTAGATGGCTAACTTTGGCTATGCCAGAGTGTCCCTGAGGACCGAATACAATGCAATTCAACATCACAATGTAACAGAAGTAGAAATTATTGCTGTTAATGGTCCTCAGTATGAGTGTAATCAAATTAAGCTGTGGATCAATGCAGCTGTGCCTAAAACCTCCTTCGGCAGATTTGTGTCATCATGTCGAATTGAATGCACAAGCTTAGACTGGCTTCAGTCTGCCGCCACATAATGGAATCACAATGGTGACCAAGCCAGAGGGGATTGAATGGGGAATTGAAGTGGACTGGAAGGTTTGAAAGCCACAAGTTTATCTCAGCCTTGTCTGGGACAAACTGAGATACGACGCCGGGCCTTGAAAGCAACACAATTAAACAGTAAAACAATTCTAGCAGGGGAATGTAAAGCAAAACTGTAAATTCTACCTGGAAAAGTGGCAAGGTACAGCATGGGCTATGGGACAGACAGGAGGGGAGTTTTATGGTTCTGTTACAGAGACGTGAGTTGAGACTCTGCACCAAGTTGAAACGGCACTGCTGACAAAGTTTCTATAAACTCAATCTCGCTTTAAACTGGAACCGGGCTACTTTTAGACTAGACTTGTTATGCTTGTGGGCGTCCTAGAGTAAAACGGCATGAGAAACTTAACCTCTTCAACCTATGGGGGCGCTATGTCATTATTGGATAAAAAAAACATGCCCGTTTTAAGCGCAAGATTTTGTCACGAAAAGATGCTCGACTATGCATATAATTGGCAGCTTTGGAAAGAAAACACTCTGACGTTTTCAAAACTGCAAAGATATTATCTGTGAGTGCCCCAGAAATGATGCTCCAGGCGAAACCAAGATGTAACCTCAAACAGAAAATGAGCTGAATTTTTGAAGCTCTGTTTTACTATCGTCTCCTTATATGGCTGTGAATGTGCTGTAGAACAACCTTATTGAAAAGCTCAGTGACTTCCAACGTAGCACCATCACTCTGCGCCATCGTCTTGGTACGCCTTACACAATACTTTTAAACTGGAAGAACTTGTCCCGATTGGTATTTTTAAATCACTGATTAATGATCTTGAGACTGATTCCCTGACGTGTCAATGTTTTTAATTTTCTGTTTCTGATTTTGTTATACTCTTGTGAATTCTATGGTTTTTACTAGATTACTTGTGGTTTTTCATGTTGTTTGTCTGTCATTTTTGTAATGACTTGGTCCTGCCTATCTTGGCCAGGACGCTCTTGAAAAATATATTTTAAATCTCAATGAGCGCTTCTTGGTTAAATAAAGATTAAATACATTTTTTTTAAATCATAGGATGCCAGCTTTCCAACAAGTCAGTTTGTAAAATGTCTGCCCTGCAAGAGCTGCCCCAGTCAACTGTAAATGCTAATATTGTGAAGTGGAAACGTCTAGGAGTGGCTCAGCCACGAAAAGGTAGGCCAGACAAGCTCACAGAACGGGAACCCCGAGTGCTGAAGATTGCAGTGCATAAAAATAATCTGTCCTTGGTTGCAACACTCACAATTGATTTCCAAACAGCCTTTGGAAGCAACGTCAACCCAAGAACTGTTCATCTGGAGTGTCATGAAATGGGGGTTCATGGCCGAGCAGCCGCACACAAGCCTAAGATCACCATGCACAATGGTGTAAAGCTCGCCGGCATTGGACTCTTGGTCAGTGGAAACGCGTTCTCTGGAGTAATGAATCACGCTTCACCATCTGGCAGGACGAAGGACGATTCTGAGTTTGGTGGATGCCAGGACATCACTACCTGACCGAATGCATAGTGCCAACTAAGGGTCTAGGCCCCTTAGTTCCAGTGAAGGGAAATCTTAACGCTACAGCATACAATGACATTCTAGACAATTCTGTGCTTCCAACTTTGTGGCAACAGTTTGGTGAAGGCCCTTTCCTGTTTCAGCATGGCAATGTCCCTGTTCACAAAGCGAGGTCCATACAGAAATGTTTTTTTGAGATCGGTGTGGAAGAACTTGACTGGCCTGCACAGAGCCCTGACTTCAACCCTATCGAACACCTTCGGGATGAATTGGAACGGCACCTGCGAGTCAGGCTTAATCACCCAATATCACTAATGCTCTTTAGGCGAAATGGAAGCAAGTCCCCACAGCAATGTTCCAACATCTAGTGGCAAGCATTCCCAGAGGAGAGGAGGCTGTTATATAGCAGCAAAGGGGAAACCAACTCCATATTAATGACCATGGTTTTGGAATGAGATGTTCGACAAGCAGGTGTCTACATACTCTTGGTCATGTAGTGTATATCCCCCCTAAAAAAGAATTATGGGTCTCAGGATGCTATGAGAAAGAAGAAACATTGATTAATGACTTGTGTCTGTGTAGACTAAGACAAAAAGCTCAACAATGCTGCTGTACTCACAGTATTCCCAGTGGAAATAACCTCATTACCTTTCTCTTAGGATTTCTATGAGACGACAGCGACCATTAATTAGATGGGATTAAACATAAACAGAGACAGACACCTGTAGATCAATGGAAACTGCATTACAAAACTTAACAAACAAGGATGCTCACAGTCATCTAATACATGGGTATTTATCAAACAAGAGATACAGGGTGCTGTGTAAGAAGGTAGACAATAGGGCTGGTTCTGTGGCTTCTTGTCTGTGGCGAGAAGAGGAATCTAGATTGATTGATGTGCACTCTGAGGCCAGCTATTTGTCTTAGTCAATCATATCTGATCTATCATAGACAAATGGAGATGGGCTCCCCAGTTGAATAAACTCTGGTCTGAGACGGGGGGGAGGTCAGGACTGTGCCAAGCACAATTTCTCTCTTGGGTGGAGAGAGAAAGAGAAGGAAGGGATAGGGTGAGAGAGAGATGGACAGGAAATGTGTGTGGCGCGTGTTGATACTTTCATTAATAATATAATAATATAATAATAATATTGAAAGGTACACTCATTTATTCACCTGGTGTTTAATTGTATAGTTAGAAACCTGTTCACACTAAAGTTTTGTCAGGAAGAGAAACAACTGAAGCAAAATGACAAACCAAAAGTTACTTAATGCCAGACAATGTAAACGCTTGAATGTTTCTTTTTTCAATAGCGTACATATTCAAAGAAATCTAACGTAGTTTTACATTTTTTATTAAATATATTTGATTCATGAATTTTCGATTTTTACAAACAGACAGATAATGACGGCAAACAATACATCGAGAATAACCCCCACCCTTCAACAGGAGACAGAAAGCACAAAACAGAACAGAAAAACAGAACACAACATTGCTCTTAAGGAATTGACAACTTGCTTCATTGACATTTGACTTACTGTACAGTATAAGGATTATGCTAGGCATTAAAATAATTACTGTGGATCAGGGTGGGTTGCAGGTTGTGTGTTGTGTTGCCCATCATCATGTGAAAGATATGCTATAAAGCGCTGCCATATCTTCACGGATGTATTATATCTGCCAGAGATAACATGGCAAATCCTTTCTATATATTGCAAACGGGTGACTTCAACTAACCAGGTTTTAAAAGCAGGTACAGTCTCCTCATTCCAAAGGCTTAAAATGTTTATTTCTGGAATAACAAAGCCATATTGTACAGTCTTCTGTTACCAGTGTGTTAAAGTCGTTAGGTGTTGTGACCTTCCTAAAACAGCACTGTCCGGGGCTGTTATGAGGTTACAGCTGTATACTTCTGAGTAACACTTAAAAATCTATCTATACTGAACGTAACATGTAGAGTGTTGGTCCCATGTTTCATAAGATGAAATATAAGATCCCAGAAATGTTCCATAAGAACAAAAAGCTTATTTTGCTCAAATTCTATGCACAAATGTATTTACATTCCTGTTAATAAGCATTTCTCTTCCACCAAGATAATTAATCCACCTGAAAAGCATGGCATATCAAGAATCTGATTAAACAGCATGATCATTACACATGTGCACCTTATGCTGGGGACAATAAAAGGCCACTCTAAAAAGTGCAGTTTTGTCACACAACACAATACCACAGATGTCTCAATTTTTGAGGGAGCGTGTCAATTGGCATGCTGACTGCTGGAATGTCCAACAGAGTGTTGCCAGATAATTGAATGTTCATTTCTCCACCATAAGCCGCCTCAAGTAATTTCAGAGAATTTGAGAGTAAGTGCAACTGGCCTCACAACCGCAAACCACATGTAACCACATGTAACCACGCCAGCTCCGGACCTCCACATCCGGCTTCTTCACCTGCGGGATTGTCTGAAGATGGGGTTATGGGGTAATGAGGAATATTTCTGCCTGTAATAAAGCCATTTTGTGGAGAAAAAAAATTCTGATTGACATAGGCCTTCTCCCCAGTGGTTGGGCCTGGCTCCCAAGTGGGTGAGCCTATGGCTGCTCCCCTGGCCAGTCATGTGAAATCCATAAATTAGGGCCTATTGAATATACAGTATTTAAATTGACTGATTTCCTTCAATGAACTGTATTTCAGTAAATAATTTGAAATTGTTGCATTTATATTTTTCTGTCTATCTGTCTAACCTTTATTCATCCAGGCGAGTCCCCATTGAGACATAAATCTATTTGACATAAATATGGGGTGATGCTGTTGCCATTTTTGTTCTGTTCAACTAAGGCATCTCTCCTAAAATGACACCTTCATTTAGCCTCAAAATAAAGTGACTGATGTGTGAGGGACACCAGAGACATCCTTCTTAAAATACTCGCCATCAGGCTTCAGTTTAGAATCTCCACAAAAAAATATTCTCTATTCTCATTTGGAAAGCTTTAATGCTGATCCCTTTGACCGCGTTATCTCCCTACCTGGGCCATTTCTGTGTCGCTGATTACAGTCCTTAATAAGGGACTCTTATTAAGTATTTTCTCCAATTAAGCTGAAGTCATTTTCCGCTTCGCAATTCCTCCACGACTCCAGTCTTCCAAATCGTCCAATGGCAGATTATTCCAATCTGTGCGTCGTGAGTCATTTACAAGGCAATGAACGGATGGGAAGTCTCGGTTTGATTTTGAGAGCAATTAAGACTTGTTTGTTTGTTTTTCTAGAACATTGTCAGTGCACACTCAGGTGAACTAAGCTATAATTGGCATACCATCAAAAAATCTGATGTTTTGACATGCTGGAACTACAGGGGGAAACACAAGACCAATGCTCTGACATCCCAGGAATGTAATAATTGTGTTGCTCAGCAGACCAGACCTTTGCCTCTTTTGTGTAATGGTTTACTACAGTATATTGTAGGCCTATGTCCCAGTCAATTGCCTTTCTGCTTTGTCAAGCTGAGTTTAAAAAGTTATACCGGAACTTTAACTTGTCCATTTTGAAGATTGACATTCTGCTGACCAATTTGGAGATTACAAGGAAATGCTGTCTGCTCTAAAGCCACCACAGAGTTGAGTGCCCACACTGCTATCTTAGATTGCCACATTGGAAACTTACTGTGGATTTCCTGGATGACCAACAGCCATCGATTTCCAGCCAGCACA
This sequence comes from Oncorhynchus keta, assembly GCF_023373465.1. Lineage (NCBI taxonomy): Eukaryota > Metazoa > Chordata > Actinopteri > Salmoniformes > Salmonidae > Oncorhynchus > Oncorhynchus keta. Next base: position 47,114,184 of record NC_068450.1, read on the forward strand.
ATGAAGGAGCAGCTTAATTTCTTAGTTCAATGTGTGCACCTCAGTAGCAGAACTGAAAATGACAAAGACCTTGTTAAAACGAAGGACCCAACGTCCTTTTTGGCTGGCGTGGAGCAGAAAATCAGGAGACAAAATAGGTGGTATGTATTTAGGCCTAGAGAACACGTGATGGGGAAGACTGGATCCACAGATATATTTACAAATTAAACAGATGCAGAAATGACTTAACTTGGTTAAAACATGAAACTTATTTGGCCAATATTAAATGTTCACTAGACTAACTAACCGCTCCCCATGAAGGAGGTGGAAGGGGATCCTTAAAAGACCTGCGGAATGGCAAAAATCATTCACACATTTAAAGCTAGAATCCTTAGTTGCTGCATCCAGTTATGTACATACACATTTTTTATTTTCTTTTTATTTCACTTTTATTTAACCAGGTAGGTTAGTTGAGAACAAGTTCTCATTTACAACTGCGACCTGGCCAAGATAAAGCAAAGCAGTGCGACACAAACAACAATGGAGTTACACATGGAATAAACAAACATACAGTCAATAACACAATATAAAAAAGTATATATACAGTGTGTGCAAATGAGGTAAGATATGAGGTAAGATAAGGCAATAAATAGGCCATGATGGCGAAGTAATTACAATATACCAATTAAATACTGTAGTGATAGATGTGCAGAAGATGAATGTGCAAGTAGAGATACTGGGGTGCAAAGGAGCAAAAGAAGAAATAACAATATGGGGATGAGGTAGTTGGACAGGCTATTTACAGATGGGCAATGTACAGGTCTGTGATAAGCTCTGACAGGTGGTGCTTAAAATTTGTGAAGGAGATATTTGTAATTCGTTCCAGTCATTGGCAGCATTGGCATACATTAATGATACATACCCATAGATTCGAGAAGAATATAACTTATGAATGCCTCATGAGCTTAGTTCAACTGTCGTACCCCATCTAAAATCAAAATACAAGCTTGTTATATTCTCCAATGTTTGTAAACAAAGTAAATGTAAACAAACACTGTATCGACTCAAAATATGACTTGTTTCTTTGATGATGGCGTTGCCGGAGATGGCAGCATCGCGACTGGCTCTTAAGAAACTCTGCAGTAATTTTGTTTGTTTATGTATTATTTTTAACGTTATTAGCTCAGGAATTGTTTCGTGTCATTACATACAGCCGGAAAGAACGTTTGGATATTAGAGCAGCGGTAACTCACCAGAAATTCCAACATCACGACCAGGATTACGACTTCCCTGGAGTGGATCCTTTGTTTGCTCTCCCCAGAGCAATTGAACTCATTCCAGAGGCTAACCCAAAACAACGCCTGTGGAGGAATGGCACTCGAGACGGTCATCTGGTCCGACTTAGGAAGCGTGCACACCACCCACCGCTCCAGATTATTTTACTCGCTAATGTCCAATCTCTGAATAATAAAATGGATGAGCTCAAGGCGAGAGTCACCTTTCAGAGAGACCCCAGAGATTGTAAACATACTCTGCTTCACGGAAACAAGGCTCTCTCAAGATATACTATCTGACTCTGTAAAGTTGGGTTCTCAGTACATCGCGTCGACAGGAACAAACATCTCTCCGGGAAGCAGAAGGGTGGAGGTAAATGTTTTATGATTAACAACTTATGGTGTAACTGTGATAACATACAGGAACTCAAGTCCTTCTGTTCACCCGACATAGAATATCTCACAATCAAATGCTGACCGTACTATCCCCCGAGATCATTTTCATAAATAATAGCCACAGTGGTCTATATCCCCCCCTCAAGCGGATACCACAACGGCCCTCAAAGAACTTCACGGGACTTGCGAACTGGAAACCACATATTATGAGGCTGCATTTATTGTAGCAGGGGATTTTAACAAAGCAAATTTGAAGAAAAGGCTCCCGAAATTCTATCAACATATTGATTGTCTTACTCGTGCTGCTAAAACTCTCGGCCATTGTTATTTATACAACCTTCCAGAATGCATATAAGTCTCTCCCCCACCCACCATTCAGCAAATCAGACTACAATTCCATCTTGCTCCTCCCTTCCTATAGGCAGACACTCAAATAGGAAGCACCCATGATGAGGACTATTCAACGCTGGTCTGACCAATCGTAATCCACGCCTCAAGATTATTTTGATCATGCAGACTGGGATATGTTCAGAGTAGTTTCAGAAAATAATATCGACACATATACATTCCACTGGATGTCATAAGGTGAATGCACCAATTTGTAAGTCGCTCTGGATAAGAGCGTCTGCTAAATGACTTAAATGTAAATGTAAATATACCGATACAGTGAATGAGTTTATCAGGAAGTGCATTTGAGATTTGTACCCACTGTGACTATTAAAACAAGCATACCCATAACATCATGCAAAAACCACCATGCTTGAAAATATGAAGAGTGGTACTCAGTAGTGTTGTGTTAATGGTTTGTATTCAGGACACAAATGTATTTTTGTCACATTATTTACAGTATTACTTTATTGACTAATTGCAAACAGGATGCTTGTTTTGGAATATGTTTATTCTGTACAGGCTTCCTTCTTTCCATTGTGGAGTAACTACAATGGTGTTGATCCATAATCAGTTATTTCCTATCACAGCCACTAAACTCCAAAACTGTTTTAAAATCACCATTAGCCTCATGGTGAAATCCCTCAGTGTTTTCCTTCCTCTCTGGCCACTGAGTTAGTAATGGTGACTGTATCTTTGTAGTGTCTGGGTGTATTGATAGACCATCCAAAGAGTAATTATTAATAACTGCACCATGCTCAAAGGTATATTAAATGTCTGCTTTTTGTTGAACCCATCTACCAATAGGTGCCCTTCTCTGCTAACAATTGGATATTTCAGCTTTTTATTTTAATTTTTTTAATTTTTGATCAACGTGAAAAAGAAAAATCCACGATGACATTATAGGGTAATGTTTCTAGTTCAGTGACGCAAAATCTCAATTTAATCTATATTAAATTCAGGCTGTAATACAACAAAAATGTGAAAAAGTCAAGGGGTGTGAATATTTTCTGAATGAACTGTATATGATTACCAGACTCTGGTGTTTGTTCTTCACATTCCAAACAGAATGTTTGATGGGACCAGCGATAGCATAGTTAAGTTAGCAAACATGCTAGCATCAAACTTTGTAGCAAAAAAATATATTCATATGGGGAGAAAAGGAGCAAAATTTCCAAAATCAGAGACACAGTTGGAGTTTAATTTATATATTCAAAATCCCCGTACAGCCTTGTTTAATTGTAGGCTATGAGGAAAGTGTGGTTGTAAGTAATTTTTGCTTAAATACAAGTACTATTTGGGTTTATACTGGTTGATGTAGCCTATATTTGCGACCACACCAGTTGAACAACCAACACTGTATGGAACACAAGTTAGACTCTAGATATTAATCCAATTCTCGAGTGTTATTAAGTGAATTTCTCGATGACTTGATACTAGGAATTGTATTATTCCTCAGTCATATTAACATATCAGTGGCTTATCCTCTGGGAGCAAACTCATCTCACTCACTGACATGGAGTGCAATTCATTTTATTACTTATTGTCACATTTAAAAAATGTATTTTATCAGGTTTATCTACACCTGGGACTGATAAAAGCAACATAATAAGAAGGTCATCGTAATTGACTTTCATCACGTCTCTAAATTTCATTTAATATGAATGGGATAAATAGTAGTCATGCTCACAATAAGAGTGTAAATGCACTTCAACATTTACTGTATTCTGTCCAACATTGCATCATCCTATTAACATCTCATTAAGTATTCCTCACTAAATGCTTCAAGCAAACTGAGTCTCCTCCCCCTCATTAGGCAGATCTATTCTGTAGCATCCTGGGAATACTAATAAAAAAAACTGGTTGACTAATCATGTACAGTTGTGGCCCAATATATAGACACATTTACACTTTTCTTAAAGTGTTCCCTATTTCTTCTAAAATAAGTTGAAATTAAAAACAACTTTTGGTTACCACATCTTGTAATTGGATTTTCTATACTGCAGAAGCAATTTTATTTTAAATAAATGTATGCATACAAGTTTACAGAAAATGAAGACAAATGGCATGGACAACATTATTGTCACTCCAAAGCCAGTACTACTTGCACAGCCTTTGGCCAAGATAACTACAGAAAAACTTCTTGTAGCCATCAATGAGCTTGCTGCACCTTTTTTACTAGCAATTTGGTACACCTTTTATTTGCAAACTTCTCTAATTCTTCAATGTTGTAGGACTGTCCTCCACCAACTACTGTTTTCAGATCGTGCCATACGTTTTTAGATGTGATTCAGATCTGGCCACTCCAGAACAGTCCACCATCTCTTCTTGAACTATTCCTGGGTGATTGTGTTATGTGTGTCTGAGGTCGTTGTCCTGCTGGAAGACCCACATCCTTCAATGGAAGTTTTTGGAAACTGGAATGAACATTGGACTCCAAAACAACTGATAATCTTCGGATATTATGATTCCTTGCACACATTCAAATCCCCTAGTGCCAGAGACAGCAAAGCAACCCCACCGCATTATTAAATCTCCTCCATGCTTGATTGTAGGGAGAGTCTTATTTTCATTGAATGCTCCCAGCCGGCAAGGTAGAAAAATATGCCGTTTTGCCCTTGAGCAAGCCAGTTAACCCCCAACAACAACTTCTCCCGGGCACCGATGACATGGACATCAATTTAGACAGCCCCCCATACCTCTCTGATTCAGAAGGGTTGGATTAAATTCGGAACACATATTTCGGTTGACTGCATTCAGTTGTGCAACTGACTAGGTATCCCCTTTCCCTTTATTTGGTCATTAGGAAACAGCGTTTATTGCCTAATTTTCTTTCATTGGTCCACAGAACATTTTCCCCATGATTTAGGCTTGTATATTCATTAATTTGAGAAATTCAATCAGGCTTTCTTGTGTCTCCTTCAGCATGTTTACCAAAGACAAAACAAAGAACACCCTCTCAACAGTCAAACATGGGGAGGTTCAGTCATGCTGTGGGGTTGCTTTGCTGTCTCTGGTACTGGGAGACTTGAATGTGTGCAAGACATCATGCAATCGACAGATTATGAAAGTGTTTTGGAGTACAATGTTCAATCCTGTGTCCAAAAACTGTCTCTCTGTTGAAGGTCGAGGGTCTTCCAGCAGGACAACAACACAAAAACATATCAAAAGAAAACTGAAATGATTCAAGAAAAAACGTGAGACTGTTCTGGAGTGATCAGCAAAGAGCCCAGATCTGAATCACATCCATAACCTACGGTGGTATCTGATAACAGCAGTTGGCGGAGGGAACCCCTCAAACAAGAATTCGAGGCAATTTGCTGCTCAAGAGTGGGCCAAATTGCTACTAGAAGGTGCAGCAAGCTCATTGATGGCTACAAGAAGCATTTGTTGGCAGGCTATGCAACCGGGGTGCCAATAATTTTGCAATGCCATAAATTGTGGTCAACAGATTAATTCCATCCCTTCCCCTGCTTTGATACTCACGTTTGTAGCCAGAACATGACAGTTAGGAGTTAAATCAGGATATTCTCTCATAAAATTCCTTGGCCAGTCGGTCGGATTACAGTGCCGAGAGAAATTAGGATTTAATGAAGCGTCCCTTGGCAGCCGTTTGGGCAGAAAAACGATCAATCCGCCCAAGCGTTGAAGGAAGATACTGTGCATGTCAGAGGTCTTTTCCTTCTTCAACTTAGTGGCCTTCCTCTGTCTTCCTTGGGCTGACAGTCTTCAAGGATGTTTATCTTGGTTCGATGGGCTTGTTACTGCTTAGACTTGTGCTACTTCCGGGAAAGCTCCTACCCTATGTCTGCTTAAATTTCTTCTCTTTTTTTTTATTATTACAGACATCGGAATCTTGAAATAAGTGACCTGTGTATTCCACTGGGGATTTTTAACTACTCTTTAGTCACACTCTATGGACATCTACTATCAGAGACCCTGCCAGGTAAGAAAATAATATTTAACTTCACATTTTTTATTGTACTCATATTTACTGTAAATATTCCCACACGTGTAATTTTTTGATGGGTCAAGGAATTTTGTTTTCAGCTAAAATGATTTTACTGTATGTATTCTAGAGGAAATAGTTATAGTTATGCTATTAGTTTGACCAACTAGTCAGAAATGGAGTAAATACAATACAGTGCCTTCAGAAAATATTCAAACACCTTGACTTATTCCACATTTTGTTTGGTTACAGCTTGAATTTAAAATTGATTACATTTAGATTTTGTGTCATTGATCTACATGACACAAAAATGATGTGTCATGTAGATGTGGGAATGACTCCCACATCTCTGTACCCCAGACATAATTATCTGTAAGATCCTTCAGTTGAGCAGTGAATTTCAAGCACGGATTAATGACAAATACCAGGGAGGTATTACAATTCCTTGAAACAATGTCACCTACTGGTAGATGGTGGAGGGGAAAGCAGATATTTAATATCCCTTTGAGCATGATGAAGTTATTAATTAGACTTTGGATGGTGTGTCAATCCACCCAGTCACTGCAAAGATACAGGCATTCTTCCTAAGTCAGTTGACGGTGAGGAAGGAATTTCATGTTATGGGTGTCATAGACAATGACTATGACATTTTAGGATAAAAAGAAAAGGAATAAAGTGAAGCACAGGCAAAGTCCTAGAGGAAAACCTGGTCCAGCCTGCTTTCCAACAGACACTGAGAGACAAATGAACCTTTCAGCAGGACAACAACCTAAAACGCAATGCAAAATATGCACTGGACTTGTTTACCAAGATGACATTGAATGTTCCTGAGTGACCTAGTTACAGTTTTGACTTAAGTCGGCTTGAAAATATACATGGCAAGACTTGAAATTGGCTGTTTAGCAATGATCAACAACCAACTTGACAGAGCTTGTATTGTTTTATATTAGTGTTATTTTCCATGAATTAAAAACAATGACAGAGTATTTTGAATAGACAATTAAATCCAATTTAATCCCACTTTGTAACACAACAAAATGTGGAAAAAGTCAAGGGGGAGTGAATACTTTGAAGGCACGGTATACCGCCTGCTTCTTTTGAAAATAGAGTTTGATTGATTTGATCTTTGACCTGTTTTTACTGCTCCTTTGACACCTCCGAGGGACACTATCCTCCAAAGGGTACAGATGACAGAGAATTACTCTCAGATGTCAAACGCGTCAAGTAAACATGCTTAAATTCTAAATGCTCCGTTTCAAATGCCAACCCTGTGTTGTATGTGTATGGCCCAACCGAATTCCAAACAGGGTTCTGAGTTCTCTTGAGTTCCCCCCCCCCCATTCTCCTTTCCCGTCACGTTTTCAATAAGCACCCTGTGAAGATGTAACACGGGGAAGATTGGGACTGTTTGGAAATAAATGTGATCACGTCGGGAAAAGGAACCGCTGCCGGACGAGATGTGGGGGAAAAATCAAATGTCATATTCCCAAACACTTCATCGCCATGAGGTGTAACACAGACTTTTCCTCTCTTTCTCCAATCTGATTTCCACTTTCATCAGTTTTAACGTTTAGTATCGTAAATAATGTAACAGCAGAAACCAGAGTACTCTCACAGATCACTGTTACAGTTTAATTGAGTTGCAGTGCATTCCTACGAAGGGTCACACTTGAGTTGGATGGAAGACAGAGGTGGCGGCGAAGGGAAATAGGAAGCACAGACACTGTGTGTGTCATTATGTGCATCTGTTAAAGGTGTTATCTGTGTTAAAATACAGGGCTAAGGTTTTGCTATGGCAGAAGTTGCTGAGGATATATCGAGCAAAAATGTGCTCCCAGCTGCATAGATGGCATCAGCATGGCCCGGGAGGCTGATTAATTCATTTGCTGTCTCACTTCAATGTGAGTGTCATGGCAGACCGGGGATGGTTGTTTGGAAGAGGTGAAAATTTGGCTCTGGAACTCTGGATTCCGTCAAACCTGTAGAAGATTTTTTTTGACGCAGTATCTTTGTTTAAACAACCACTGCACTGAAATCAACCTATATGTCTTATTGTGATTGGAGAGGAGCCTCTAGAACACAAGGCCATTGTGCAATTCTATGTGGCAACAGGGAAATGAAATATACCGCACCCACCAGCAATGTGGGTTTGATTGATCTCTGCCTACAGGAGCTGTTGATAGCTCATAGGGTCACATGATTAGACCGCTGCACTACCTTTGCCTCAAGACCAGCATGTTCATGTGTATATTAACAACAACCGTTTGCCGTTGAGTTCAAACTTAATTGTTTTATTACTATTTGCAATCTATCCACAGTTTCCGTCTACATGTTTTTGTGTTATTCACAAAAACATGGTTTCAACAGATGCCAATGCTCAGGAGGGCTAGCATTTAACAAGTCCAAAACAGCTGGCCATGCACTTGTATATCAAATTGTTTTTTGACATGACTCATGGATCAAGAAATATTTTAACAATATTCGACTGTGGTTATGCTTTATTGGAACCAATGTATAGGCTTGATTAAGCCATAAGCTACACATCTTCCATCCTAATTTCTTTTTAATTTGGTGAGAACTCGGCCGCATATTGCTACAGTGTATCTAACATTTTAATTAAGTAAGGCCTGTAAAAATGATTACTACTACCAGGGTGCAGAAGGGCTGGTGCTCCCAACGCTATGGAGAATGGGGAACTAGTGGTCCAAAAATGACACCCCCCAATTCCAAGACCATTCCCTACAACAGAGCCTTTAGATCACTTATTTTTGTAACACTCAATGGCAATAATTACCTGTGTGGTCTCATGAAATGCACTAGCCATGTCCAAAGTCTTTTTCAATGGTTGAATATGGCATTTTTAATAACCAATTGAGTTTATTACATTAATGCATTTAAATCTATATAGGAGTGTGGGGGGGGGTTCTCTTTTTTTTACGCTAAATCCATCTTGAGAATATACTTTTTTTTATATAATGTTGCCTTTGGCATAAACAGCGGAACTGAAAATAGAACTCAGTGGCCTTCAGATGAATTTGCCACACAGAATCCAAACTTGAAACACAGGAGGTAAAACACTGTAAATAGGAATGGACATGTGCATATTGAATCAGGGAAGGTTAATTTAGCATGTTACATGGGTTATGATAAGTCAATTAGATCCAGAGGTGAAGACTGAACATGTAACGTAGAGAACATATTTTTCTTCATACTGGGTGAGATTAAATATGTGGGAAACGATGAAAGAGTATGGAACCGCAATGACTTTTGAGTGCATTCACAGGATATCTAAATCCTATCCCAAAGGAAAGCATCTTCCCTAAAGAGATACAGCATGTTAGTTACTGCTGGGCCTTGAGACCGTGCAAATGTATCATTACAATGACACCGCGTCATTTGCATGCAAGCAATGCATTGCACAGCTTGGCGGCCTATTCTCACCTTGATAGGCTCACTCAATGGTCTTTGATTATTTGACAATGACATCCACACGATACTGTCAATCTCTTTTTTTGACAAACTGTTCAGTTTGCATGCAAAGAAAAAAAAGCCCATTATTTCAGCAGGTGATTTCACTTGAGTTTATTAGCGGGCTACATTACAATGATTTTGTAAGATATTCAGCTCTGCAAGGTGTGCATTGCACTGCTTGTCAATGGGTGGTTTCTGTTCTAGCAGGCAGGACATGCCCTTTGGCAGACGAATGCACAGCGGTGGGTGAAGGCTGTCTGAATGGCACCTATCTCACGGTTGAGCTGCCAGGTCTGTCTGATGTTTCAAACCCAGCAGAGAGCAGCTTTCTAGCCTTTCAGGGCCCTGGACAACCCATGTGGTATGTCTTGCTGAGGAAACTGTCCACATGCTCAGAGCATTAATGAATGCCCCTCTCCCCACAGGTGTGATTACTACCTCTGAGGTTTTAGAGCTTGAGTTAGTCCCCTCATACAAGTACTTGGGAGTATGGCTAGACAGCACACTGTCATTCTCTCAGCACTTATCAAAGCTGCAGGCTAAAGTAAAATCTAGACTTGGTTTCCTCTATCGTAGTCGCTCCTCTTTCACCCCAGCTGCCAAACTAACCCTGATTCAGATGACCATCCTACCCATGCTAGATTATGGGGACATCATTTATAGATCGGCAGGTAAGGGTGCTCTCGAGCGACTAGATGTTCTTTACCAATCGGCCATCAGATTTGCCACCAATGCTCCTTAAAAGGAGACATCACTGCACTCTATACTCCTCTGTAAACTGGTCATCTCTGCATACCCATTGCAAGACCCACTGGTTGATGCTTATTTATAATACCCTCATAGGCCTCACTCCTCCCTATCTGAGATATCTACTGGAGCCCTCATAGTGGTTAGAGCATTGGACTAGTAACCGAAAGGTTGCAAGTTCAAATCCCCGAGCTGACAAGGTACAAAATCTGTCGTTCTGCCCTTGAACAGGCAGTTAACCCACTGTTCCTAGGCCGTCATTGAAAATAAGAATTTGTTCTTAACTGACTTGCCTAGTAAAATAAAGGTCAAATAAAATAATAATAAACTCCACATACAACAACCATTCTGCCAGTCACATTCTGTTATGGGTCCCCAAAGCACACATATCCTTGGGTCGCTCGGCTTTTCAGATCGCTGCAGCTTGCGACTGGAACGAGCTGCAACAAACACTAAAACTGGACAGTTTTATCTCAATCTCTTCATTCAAATGGACACTCTTGCTGACAGTTGTGGCTGCTTTGCATGATGTATTGTTGTCTCTACCTTCTTGCACTTTGTGCTGTTGTCTGTGCCTAATAATATTTGTACCCTGTTTTGTGCTGCTAACATGTTGTGCTGCTGCCATGTTGTGTTGCTACCATGCTGTGTTGTCATGTGTTGCCGCCATGCTATGTTGTTGTCTTAGGTCTCTCTTTATGTAATGTTGTGTTGTCTCTCTTGTCCTGATGTGTGTTTTATCCTATATTTTTACATCATTTGTTTTAATTTTTAAATCCAGCCCCCATCCCTGCAGGAGGCCTTTTTGCTCTTTGGTAGGCCATTTGTTATTAATTGACTTGCCTAGTTAAATAAAGGTAAAATAAAAAATATATTGTTTGTAGAACTGGCTCACCTTGCATATGGCCCAAGGTGGAGTCCCACATACCTAGCAAACAGCCATGGAAATAGAATGAACAATATGGATATCACATTATGTAAGTGTATGGATATCACATTATGTAAGTGTATGGATATCACATTATGTAAGTGTATGGATATCACATTATGTAAGTGGGAGAAAGGGAGTGAAGTCTATAGTCTCTTTTCTTCGCCCAGAATTAAACAGGTCTTTTGTTCTTTTATGTCACAGTGCCCCAGCAATATGCAAGAGGATATACAAGTCTAACCGGAAGAGACTTATTATATGACCAACCAACGCTCTTTTTTTGTAGATGTCTGGTACTTTCCCTCGTGGATTATCGAGTTGTGCTGTGCATTGTGTGCAGCGGTTTGTGTCAAGCCCTTGCAGCACTGTGAAACAAGGTAACGGTTTCACTTGTTGTTGGAGATTCAGGAACTGCAAAGGTGGAGATTTGTAAGACCAGCAGCCAATTCCCTATTGAGAGCATTGTCAGAAGAAGCTCAAGCAGGGATTTCTGGGGGGAGAACGGAATTGGGGTTGAATTATAAAAATAGGACTTTTTGAGTACATTTTTTAATACTGAAAAACAGATAAGTGAATCTATTGAGACATGCACATCATTGTCTTGACCTTAGAATTCCGAGCAGTTACCCACTTAGGTATACTATGGGGATCCAAATGAATCCTAAATAAGATTTTGTGCATTGTTGGATAAGCACATGTTCGTAGACAGAGGTATGAGGTAAGTGAATTTCCACATTTGCCTTTGCATCCATATTCTATTCACAGTTACAAGACTGAATTCAACTCAGTGACATAAGCCATTATTCACAAATAAACTACCGACCTAGACATTGTGCCACCTTCTCAAAAAGCTAACATTCATTTGGCAAGTTGTTGCATAAACAGTCAGAAATATTATATACAGGATCGTAATTTGATCTGTATTGTCACAGAAAGAAAATCCTGCAGCAACAGGATTTGAACATTTAGTCCATAATTTTTTATTTATTTATTTTATTTCACCTTTATTTAACCAGGTAGGCTAGTTGAGAACAAGTTCTCATTTGCAACTGCGACCTGGCCAAGATAAAGCATAGCAGTGTGAACAGACAACACAAAGTTACACATGGAGTAAACAATTACCAAGTCAATAACACAGTAGAAAAAAAGGGGAGTCTATATACAATGTGTGCAAAAGGTATGAGGAGGTAGGCGAATAATTACAATATTGCAGATTAACACTGGAGTGATAAATGATCAGATGATCATGTACAGGTAGAGATATTGGTGTGCAAAAGAGCAGAAAAGAAAATAAATAAAAACTGTGGGGATGAGGTAGGTGAAAATGGGTGGGCTATTTACCAATAGATTATGTACAGCTGCAGCGATCGGTTAGCTGCTCAGATAGCTGATGTTTGAAGTTGGTGAGGGAGATAAAAGTCTCCAACTTCAGCGATTTTTGCAATTCGTTCCAGTCACAGGCAGCAGAGAACTGGAATGAAAGGCGGCCAAATGAGGTGTTGGCTTTAGGGATGATCAGTGAGATACACCTGCTGGAGCGCGTGCTACGGGTGGGTGTTGCCATCGTGACCAGTGAAATGAGATAAGGCGGAGCTTTACCTAGCATGGCCTTGTAGATGACCTGGAGCCAGTGGGTCTGGCGACGAATATGTAGCGAGGGCCAGCCGACTAGAGCATACAAGTCGCAGTGGTGGGTAGTATAAGGTGCTTTAGTGACAAAACGGATGGCACTGTGATAAACTGCATCCAGTTTGCTGAGTAGAGTGTTGGAAGCGATTTTGTAGATGACATCGCCGAAGTCTAGGATCGGTAGGATAGTCAGTTTTACTAGGGTAAGATTGGCAGCGTGAGTGAAGGAGGCTTTGTTGCGGAATAGAAGATGTTTGATATGGGTCTGGAAGGAGAGTTTGCAGTCTAGCCAGACACCTAGGTACTTATAGATGTCCACATATTCAAGGTCGGAACCATCCAGTGTGGTGATGCTAGTCGGGCATGCGGGTGCAGGCAGCGATCGGTTGAAAAGCATGCATTTGGTTTTACTAGCGTTTAAGAGCAGTTGGAGGTCACGGAAGGAGAGTTGTATGGCATTGAAGCTCGTTTGGAGGTTAGATAGCACAGTGTCCAATGACGGGCCGAAAGTATATAGAATGGTGTCGTCTGCGTAGTATGCAGTGGCGTGTATTCATGGTTGCCAAGGGAAGCAAGGTTTCCCCCAAACATTTGACCAAGTAAAAAAATAAAAACATACAAAATAATTAATCTTCCGTCTCTCGCTGTTAAAAAAATATCCTTTAATTCACAAGAGGCTGAATATATCTCACCGGAGAAAGTATCCGAGAGATCAAACTGTATTAGTACTGTATGTGTAGCCAAAATATCTGATGCTGTCTTTATCCCTTGATAAAAAATAAAGAAACGTCCCTTTTTCAGGACCCTGTCTTTCAAAGATAATTCGGAAAAATCCAAATCACTTCACAGATCTTCATTGTAATGGGTTTAAACACCGTTTCCCATGCTTGTTCATTGAATCATAAACCATTAATAAACATGCACCTGTGGAAGGGTCGTTAAGACACTAACAGTTTACATACGGTAGGCAAGTAAGGTCACAGTTATGAAAACATAGGACACTAAAGAGGCCTTTCAACTGACTCTGAAAAACACCAAAAGAAAGATGCCAAGGGTCCCTGCTCATCTGCGTGAAGGCATGCTACAAGGAGGCATGAGGACTGCAGAGGTGGCCAGGGCAATAAATTGCAATGTCCGCACTGTGAGATGCCAAAGACAGCACAACAGGGAGACAGGACGGACAGCTGATCATCCTCGCAGTGGCAGACCATGTGTAACAACACCTTCGCAGGATTGGTACATCCAAACATCACACCTGCAGGACAGGTAAAGGATGGCAACAACATCTACCCGAGTTACACCAAGAACGCACAATCCCTCCATCAATGCTCAGACTGTCCGCAATAGGCTAAGAGAGGCTGGACTGGGGGCTTGTAGGCGTGTTGTGTGGCAGGTACTCACCAGACATCACCAGCAACAACGTCGCCTATGGGCACAAACGTACCATCGTTGGACCATGCAGGACGGGCAAAAAGTGCTCTTCACTGACGAGTCATGGTTTTGTCTGACCAGGGGTGATGGTTTGATTCGAGTTTATCGTTGAAGGAATGAGCGTTAAACTGAGGCCTGTACTCTGGAGCGGGATCGATTTGGAGGTGGAGGGTCCGTCATGGTCTGGGGCGGTGTGTCACAGCATCATCGAACTGAGCTGGTTGTCATTGCAGGTAATCTCAACGCTGTGTGTTACAGGGAAGACATTCTCCTCGCTCATGTGGTACCCTTCCTGCAGGCTCATCCTGACATGACCCTCCAGCTTGACAATGCCACCAGCCATACTGTTTGTTCTGTGTGTGATTTCCTGGAAGACAGGAATGTCAGTGTTCTTCCATGGCAAGCGCAGAGCCCAGATCTCAATCCCATTGAGCACGTCTGGGATCTGTTGGATCGGAGGGTGAGGGCTTGGACCATTCCCCCCAGAAATTTCTGGGAACATGCAGGTGCCTTGGTGGAAGAGTGGGGTAACATCTCACAGCAGGAACTGGCAAATCTGGTGCAGTCCATGAGGAGGAGATGCACAGCAGTACATAATGCAGCTGGTGGCCACACCAGATACTGACTGTTACTTTTATTAACCCCCCTTTGTTCAGGGACACATTATTCAATTTCTGTTTGTCACATGTCTGTGGAACTTGTTCAGTTTTTGTCTCAGTTGTTGAATCTTGTTATGTTCATACAAATATTTACACATGTTAAGTTTGCTCAAAATAAACACAGTTGACTGTGAGAGGACTTTTATTTTTTTGCTGAGTTTATATTAACAGGTAAGTAGCTAGCTAAAATAGGCACATTCTTAAAATAGCCATGGATGGAAATAAGAATTTGGACTTGTGGCTTTACTTAATTCTCCGGACTGGCCAATGATTATTTCAGCGATTCTGATCTAACCATAAATGTATACATTGTGCCCCTGGCCTGAGAGGATGGAAGTTCAACATGTACAGTTGAAGTCGGATGTTTACATACACCTTAGCCAAATATATTTAAACTCAGTTTTTCACAACTCCTGACATTTAATCCAAGTAAAAATTCCCTGTCTTAGGTCAGTTAGGATCATCACTTCATTTTAAGTCAGAAAAATAGAGAGAATTATATTCCTAGCGGGCATTTCAGGTTATGTCGATATAGGACTTGTTTTACTGTGCATGTAAATACTTTTGTACCTATTTCCTCCAGCATCTTCACAAGGTCCTTTGATGTTGTTCTGGGATTGATTTGCACTTTTCGCACCAAAGTACGTTCATCTCTAGGAGACAGAATGAGTCTCCTTCCTGATTGGTATGATGGCTGTGTGGTCCCATGGTGTATATGCTTGCGTACTATTGTTTGTACAGATGAATGTGGTACCTTCAGGCGTTTGAAAATTGCTCCCAAGGAGGTCTTGACTGATTTCTTTTGATTTTTCCATGATGTCAAGCAAAGAGGCACTGAGTTTGAAGGTAGGCCTTGAAATACATCCACAGGTAAACCTCCAATTGACTCAAATGAAGTAAATTAGCCTAACAGAAGCTTCTATAGCCATGACATAATTTTCTGTAATTTTCCAAGCTGTTTAAAGGCACAGTCAACGTTGTGTATGTAAACTTCTGACCCACTGGAATTGTGATATAATGAATTATAAGTGAAATTATAAGTCTGTAAACAATTGTTGGAAAAATGATTTGTGTCATGCACAAAGTAGATGTCTAAACGACTTGCCAAAACGCTAGTTTGTTAACAAGAAATTTGTGGAGTGGTTGAAAAATGTGTGTTAATGACTCCAACCTAAGTGTATGTAAACATCCGACTTAAACTGTAGCTGGATGTAGTAGGCCTGGCACATCGTTGCCCATGAAAGGAAGTTAGGTTAACGAGCAAGCAATTTTTCCAGGTAGCCTAGGACAACAAATACTAAAAGCGTGTACTGTATGAAAGTCAGACTGTTTTGGCCCCATGAAAGAGAGCAGGATGGCACTGCCATTTCTCTACAAATAGGGTGAGTCAACATGTTTTTTCAACTTGCAAGCACGCACACACACGCACACACACATAACTCAGTGCCATGGACAGCCACACCTTATTTAGCTTACTGTGCGCTGATTGGACTAAATAGTTTTTGGTATATTTTAATTGTTACTGTATTAGACTAAGCATAGGTGATTAGATGATTCTGAAGTTGAAATGATGCTGGATTAGTGGAGGCAGCGCCTGTTTTCTTTGCGATTTACGGTAAATATCCCTGGTTATAAATCAATAGTTTAGTCGTCTGGAAATGTCAGAAACATTAACTTGATTGACCACGCTGTAGGTCATGTACCTCTTTGTTACATGGAATATGTTTTGTGGCCTTCCCCGGACAGATGTTGCGATGAATTTATTCTGCCACCGTGTGTTCTTATTGTCTCGGCCTTAGGCCTATTTATCACGGTGTCAAGGAATATGAACTAACAGGTTGTAGAGCAAACAACGCAATTAGCACAACACATAGGTTAAAATATGGATTTTTTTCCCTGCCTGACTTCCTCAGTGATTTTACCCACGCAACGCTACTAGTTGCATGATCGGTTAGGCTATTAGCTAGTCAAAATGAGGCGACATGAAATGTGGAATACCGTTAATATAACTGTGTGTTAGAGCTGGTTTTCCGTGAATGTATGTACAGCTCTCAGCAACACATATGTACCTAATTTACAAACACACACATTGTGACATCATTAGAAGGACTCAGTACAACATCAATATCTCCCGTTAACACAGGGGACATTCATGTGATTACACTTCCCAACACTACCTCTATGTTAACAGAGGCTTAAAATGGCGGATCCCATTTCCCGCCATGCTGTGCTGTTTCTCACCTACCGGCTCTTCCTGCTCTCCCCCATCTCATCCTTATTTTCACCACAGAATTAAATTCTCACACGAGCCGGGGCTTTTTTTTTGGACAAGTGTGAATCAAGCACATCATTATTTTTTCTTTCCCTTCTGCCTTTGGTGCTTCTGTCTGTCTTTTTCTGTACTCTTAAACTCCTCTTGTTTCCATTAGCGGCAACACATTATGGCCGCTATTATCTCACGCTCGGTGTGATTGGGGATGGAGCTGTACAAAGCAAAGCCCTTCTCTCTTGTCCATGTCCATTGCAATGAGGAAGACCAGGCCCATTCCCTCTCAAAATAAATCAAACCTGCTCTCTGCTCCTTGCACTGAGAATACCCCTTTCATTTTTGTCATTATGTTGTGCATAGTGGAGGTGCAGCTGTTGTAGGTGGATAATACACAGCGTGAGTGCTCATGATCGTCCTTGCCTGTTCTGTCAGGAAAATTATGGTAGCATTCTGCTTTATCGGGATGACACCTCATGTATTCCACATATGTTCCCAGCCAAAGCCAAGAATAAGAGATGGATTGCTAGTGTGTATCAAACCTAAAATATCTTCTGAAATTCAATGTGCATATTGTGAATACTCTTGTTTGATGACTACACGAATACTCATGAAGTCATCGATCATGGTATTTCATTAGCAAAGTAAAATGATAGAGTCCAAAAACAAACTGAAGACTATTTACCTTCATCATTATTTATGTTATGTTACGTTATGAAGCGTATGATGAAGCACTTTGTAACAGACATGTTGCACCATATAAAAACCTGTTGAACTCTCCACCATAGAGACCCTCTGACCTGCGAGGTTAATGGAAGCACTGCTGTAGACACACAAAGAGAGAATACGGGACCCACAAGTAATGCAACACCATTCAATCTCTTCTCATTGTGCGTCTTTTGAGTGTCCCTTTAGCGAAAGCGTATATCTTAAACCACCCGCTCAATAACTAAATTCTGCTCTTATCTCAGGTGCGGGGGAAAGATTTAGAGTGGGGAGGGGAGTAGTTCTCTCTCTCTCTCTCTCTCTCTCTCTCTCTCTATCTCTCTCTCTCTCTCTCTCTCTCTCTGGGTCTGATGCCTCCGTGGAGGGATTGTAAAGAATTATGGCGGACAGCTATCAATGATGTCGTTGAGAGATTACAATAGAGGCAGACGTTAATAACACGGCCCAGCATGTGACATTGGATGGTTTATTGATAAGGCCACAAAAGGCATTGAAAACACAAGGAGGAGGTGACAGATTGTTGCACGGATAGTGTATAAGCTCACAGGGAGCTTATAAATGGCAACGATGTGTCTATTGGTGCTATCAATCTTTGACACACAAATGTTCTTTCACCTTTTATTTCAATTCTGTGAAAATGTGAAAATATGCCAGGCCTACACATCTTTGTTCTGTCCATGTTTGACCAGTCAATATTATCATAGAAATATGTATAATATGTTATGGTTAGTTATTATCATTGTTATTTATTTTCAAGATGTGTTGTCGCTCCCTTTTATGCATGACATTTTGTGGACCGTATCGTCTAACTGTCGTCTAATTAACTAAGAAGATGAATGGGCGATGTCAATGTTGTTCACTCCATCATTGCAACAAATGACCGAAATCAAATTCATCTTCCACGAAGATTGCGTCTAATGTGCATTACACTTCCAACACTTTCTTATCGCTTTGAATAAAGGGAGAACGTGCAAGTAGCGAGTGGCTGGGTGTGTGTTTTGAGCTACACAATATGCAGAATGGCCCTATTTGTGGTAGTAATATTTTAGCTACACAATATGCAAAATGGCCCTATTGTAGTAGTAATATTTTAGCTACACAATATGAAAAACGGCCCTATTGTAGTAGTAATATTTTAGCTACACAATATGAAAAACGGCCCTATTGTAGTAGTAATATTTTAGCTACACAATATGCAAAATGGCCCTATTGTAGTAGTAATATTTTAGCTACACAATATGAAAAACGGCCCTATTGTAGTAGTAATATTTTAGCTACACAATATGAAAAACGGCCCTATTGTAGTAGTAATATTTTAGCTACACAATATGAAAAACGGCCCTATTGTAGTAGTAATATTTTAGCTACACAATATGCAAAATGGCCCTATTGTAGTAGTAATATTTTAGCTACACAATATGAAAAACGGCCCTATTGTAGTAGTAATATTTTAGCTACACAATATGCAAAATGGCCCTATTGTAGTAGTAATATTTTAGCTACACAATATGAAAAACGGCCCTATTGTAGTAGTAATATTTTAGCTACACAATATGAAAAACGGCCCTATTGTAGTAGTAATATTTTAGATACACAATATGAAAAACGGCCCTATTGTAGTAGTAATATTTTAGCTACACAATATGGAAAATGGCCTAATTGTTATTGTAGTATTTGTAGTAGATATGGTACCGCTTAACCACAGTAACAGAAATAGCAATGGACACCTAATATCATAGTCCTCAATTCCACAGAGAGGAAATATCTCAACTGCTTTCATAATTTCCGTGTCATGGGAATCGTCCTAGCACAGGGGAAGATGAATACCCTTGTGATATAACTCTGGGTGATTAAATTCCCCCCCCCCCACAATTTTTTTTTTTACACTTATCCATGCAGACACTTGATATTTGCTCTGTTGTTTTTTCCATTTGAAGTTCTCTGCCTCGCTTCTTCTCCCCCCATTCATATCTTTATTTTCTCCCCTCATATGCTGTGTATACAAGATTGAAAGACATTTGTATGAGAGACTCTGTTAATTTGTACTACAGAGAGCTGAGAAATGCAAATGAAACTACATTTCTAAAGCTGTGCTAACTTCCGTCTGTTTGAAGTGCCGTGCCCTTCATTACTATGGTGCTTGGCCTCTTTTTTTTTTGGGGGGGGATTGGCCCGCTTTGTTTGTTGTCATAAAATATTTAAGCCTCTGTTTTGGCTATTTGCACAGTCACATTCATGTTTGCAGAAAAGCTAATGTGTTTGCTTTCTTATTTGCTTTTGTACTCTATAGCGTGAGAAAGCAGTATTACTGCATATACTGTAGTACTTGAAGAGACAGAGACTAAACTAGGAACATGAACTGAAAACTCCTCAAATGTATATCCCAATATACTGTAGGCCTACAGTATACCTAAAGGAAATGGTATGGCATGATATGTTTTCTGCGCTACCTCATAGGCCGGAATTCAATACGTGGAGTGCGATAATTAAAAGTAATTTCCGATTGAGCCGACATCTGCAGTTGCTTAAGGCCAACACACAGGAGGAGAAGATTAAGTGTGACACCATATCGGACAGTGATACAAACAGAACAATGAAAACACAGTTTTACAATGGCTATAGGGTCATGTTTATTTATTCGTCCTCTTCGTGGGGTGGACAAACGTCGCAGTCTCGCAAAAGTAAGGGGAACTGGCTTGAGAGAACAGTGCAAGCCTCAGGTGGGGAGCACTGCACTGGACCACAAGCAAATTTGACTATTTGATTGGGCAGACATACAAATGTCAAGTATTTCTGCGTAAACATAGTTGTAGACACCCTGGGGGAAAGTCTTTCCCTCCCTCCCTGCCTCCCTATCTCTATTTGTGCTGTAGCAGGCAGGAACTGTCCTCCATGTTCCGAGGCTGCCGTGGTAACATGCCGTGGCAGTTGCCGAGGACGATGGCTGGGGGGGGACGGGGGGGGGACGTCATATGATGTAATAATTCCAGCCATTGCCCCTTGTCCCCCAGAGGGGTGTGGATGTGGACGATGAGGGTGGGTGGGTGGGTGGGTGGAGGGAGGTACCGTCTCTATCAGAAGGAGCAATGGTCAGGGTCACATGAAGCTGTTAACCATTAACTTTCAGTGGTCTGCCTACCCTCTGGAGAGGAGATTAAATCTATGACATGTCACTCTAAGATGGACAGGTTGACTCTTTGACCCTTAGATGGTGGGGAGTTGGCTACCGCCGTGACACGCACTTACAATCCACAAGACGTGATTTTGTGGGATCTTGGAGAGTGTTCGGCCTAGATTCAATCAGATCAAGTGATAGCCGATACCCGCATGCATTCCTGGTGTTTTGGCGGGGTCGGAGGTGGAAATGTGTTGGAGCTGTCAAATCAGTGAGTAGCTACCCTTGTGATGATTGTCATGAAGCCACACCTGTCCCACTCGTGTTAGAAGTTCAAAACGAGAAAGTGAAGGCAATATAGAAATAAATGACGCTATAATTTAAAATCATTAAACTAAATAATGATGATTTATACCAGCCTAATCACTATGTAGACGATATTAAATCTCACATTCCAGGTGTCAAACTTGTAAAAACAGCTCCTTTGCATTCATACTAACGTACTGTAGCTCCATGCAGCCAATGGCAATGTCCTCAATAACTACAATACTGGGAGTTGCTTGTGGGTTTGACAGTTCTAACGTGGGATTACACCTCCGACACCGTCAAAACTCCAGCTATGCCGGTGTTGGCTAGCGCAAAATTTGAGGCATCAGTTTATCAATTTACAATTAAAAAAAAGGTTGGGTGAGAAAAATCATGGACATGTCGAAAATAGTTAACTATAGTTAAATACATATGGCATGCAATATTCATTTAAATAACAATACTTTTGAGAGAAAGTTGGAGTCTTGTATGTTTAATCACTTTTGGACCACATTCAGTTAGCTCTATACGCCCTTAATGTGTACAAATACCTGACACCAGGAATTTAAGTACGAGAATCTTAGCCTAAAATTTCAATGGTAGCCCGTTGATCCACATCCTACTGTGGTGTGTTGGGACTTCTCGTTCTAGCTGGCAGACATCTGTTCAAATTATAGCTGGTAGACAATGAGCAAGCAAGAACATAAATATTTGTCATTCAGGCTACACCTTGTAGCATTGCCCTAAGCTTACCATACAGGACGTGTCAACATGAAAGACCTGACAGAATACACAAGTATGTGTACAGTAGATACGACACATGGATGAATAGCACACAATACGCAATACACGCAGGAACACACACACACTCGCACGCATGCACGCACACACATGCACACGCACAGACAAGCTGGCAAGCCAATAAAACATGATGATAATCAAATATCATCACCAATCATTTAGAAAACTAGGGTGCAAGTTGCTCTTTCGAGTGTGTTTATTTTCCATTTCCAAACCATTAAAAACATGTCAGTCAGGATTGCACATTTGGATTGAAAATGTGACTATAAAATTAATGGGCTGAACACCAATAATGACTGGAGAGCAAAATATGAGCACAGTCTCTGTAAAGCAACATGAACACAATTGAAGCCATTAGTAACTAGCCTGCAGCAAACTATTCAAAGGAATGCCATTCCACCTATTCAAGAAGGATACACATACGAGTGAGTGAATTCAACCCAATCCAATATTAGATTGAGTTAGATTGGAAGATTTCTTTTAATATGGAATCCTTGAAATAGAGGGTGGGGAGTCGTAATCAAGGCAATTATGAACATTACTTTGAAGGAGAATACTTATCGATATACACTGAGTATACCAAACATTAGGAACACTCTACTCATTTTGCCCTCAGAACAGCCTACATTTGTCGGGGCATGGACTCTACAAGTTGACAAAAAAGTTCCACAGGGATGCTGGCCCATGTTGACTCCAATGCTTCCCACAGTTGTGTCAAGTTGTCTGGGTGTCCTTTGGGTGGTGGACCATTCTTGACACACACGTGAAATTGTTGAGCGTGAAAAACCCAGCAGTGTTGCAGTTTTTGACACAAACCGTTGCAAGGGACCTACCATCATACCCCGTTCAAAGGCACTTAAATATTTTGTCTTGCCCGTTCACCCTCTGAATGGCATACATACACAATCCATATCGCAATTGTCTCAAGGCTTAAAAATCCTTCTTTAACCTGTCTCCTCCCCTTCATCTGCACTGATTGAAGTGGATTTAGCAAGTGACATTAATAAGGGATGATAGCTTTCAACTGGATTTACCTAGTGTGTCTATGTCATGGAAAGAGCTTCTTTGTGTTTTGTATACTCCGTGTATACAAAACTGTGAATAGCTCATGAGAACACCACAGCAGACCTAGGCCTACATATTAACATCAAAAGTCTGTCGAAACTCAATTCTCTTGAATGGTCAGAAATTGCATGTAATTAAAAGGTAAATCAGAATATCCCCTCGTAAAGACACCACAGGCTGCTTTCCCCATCTGTTATAATCACACTCGGAGAAGCTTGTTAAACAAGTGCTTTGGCAATATGTTGCCTTCAAAAACATTAACCGTTGATGAGGATGACTTAGTTGATGCGATTTTGATTTGTGTTCATTAAGGCAGATTTGATCCAATTTTAGTGAGTATCCTACTTTCCGTGTCTTGTCATTGTAGGAAATCGAGAGAGGAAAACGAAACAAGGCGTAATGAAAACCGACACACAAACATTGGAATGGATGTATATGATAAACAGTTGTAATTGATTAATTGTCATTGGGTACGTCTGTTTGCAAAAGGTAGAGACATTATTTACTTAGAAGTGCATTGGAATGCATGGGAAGTAACATTTTCAAATGTTGCGCCACCAATTTATTATTAGAGCCATTTGTTATTCTCCCCAGTGAATTATAACATCCTCTCTGATGAACGCAGAGTTTTTTCTTTTCTTTATTATTCTACGTGATAACAGGAACATTAGTTCTCTCAGAGGATATTAACAGACGACCAGTATTTTGTTCCATAATTTCGAGAGGCACAAAGCAGGCTGGAAGAGCCCCTTAATTCCATTTTAATGCTGTTACTGTTATAATGCAGTTATTTTTCACACATAGCTGTAACGATTGTCATCGGGAGAAGGAGAAGAGGACCAAAGTGCAGCGTGGTACGTATTCATAACAATTTTAATAAAGATGAATATTGAACAAAACAACAAACCGACAAACGAACATTTCTGTAAGGTGCAACAAAAACACTAAACAGAAAATAACTACCCCACAACCCATAGTGGGAGAACAGGCTGCCGAAGTATGGTTCTCAATCAGAGACAACGATTGCCAGCTGCCTCTGATTGGGAACCATACCAGACACATAGAAATAGAAAACATAGAACACAAACATAGAATGCCCACCCCAACTCACGCTCTGACCAAACTAAAATAGAGACATAAAAAATTAACTAAGGTCAGGACGTGACAGTACCCCCAAAGGTGCGGACTCTGGCCGCAAAACCTAAAACTATAGGGGAGGGTCTGGGTGGGCATCTGTCCACGGGGGCGGCTCTGGCGTGGGACGTGGACCCCACTCCACCATAGTCTTGGCCCTCTTAAGTGGCGCCTTTGGAGCGGCGACCCTCGCTGCCGACCTCAGACTGGGGGCCCTTGCAGCGGGCCCCGAATAGACGGGAGACTCCGGCAGCTCCTGACTGACGGGCGGCTCCGGAAGCTCATGACTGACGGGCGGCTCCGGCAGCTCCTGACAGACGGGCGGCTCCGGCAGCTCCGGACAGGAGGGGGGCTCTGGCAGCTCCGGACAGGAGGGAGACACTGGAAGCGCCTGACAGGCGGGAGAACCTGGAGGGAGGACAGAGAGACAGCCTGGTGCGTGGGGGGGGGGGCACCGGATGGACCGGGCTGTGGGGGAGCACTGGAGCTCTGGTGTGCAGCCTTGGCACCACTCCTCCAGGCTGGATGACCACTTTAGCCCGGACCCTCCAGAGTGCAGGCACAGGTTGAACCGGGCTGTGGGTGAGCACGGGAGATCTGGTGCATACCACTCGCACCTCTCCCTTAGGCTCAATGCCGGCACGGGCGGAGAGCAGGCATAGGGCGCACTGCACCCTCCCAGTGCCCCGGAGACACAACACGCAGAGCCGGCGCAGGATACCCTGGGACGAAACGGTGTACAGGAGACCAAACACGCTGAGTCGGCACAATACTCCCTGGCTGGATGCCCACTCTCGCATGGCACTTGCGGGGGCTGGTCTATAGCGCACCAGGCTATGAGCGCGTACTGGCGACACCGTGCGCTTGACCGCATAACACGGCGCCGATATTCCCCAGCCTGTGTCCAGGGTCCATTGCCTTCCAGTATCTCCTCCCACGTCCAGGAGTCCAGAACCCTCTGCTCCTGGTTACCACGCTGTTTAGTCCTTTTTTGGTGGTGTGTAGTTCTGTAACGGTTTTCCTTCTCTTCTGAGGAGGAGTAGGAAGGATCAGACCAATATGAGGCGTGGTAAGTGTTTGTCATTTATTTCAATTGCACTGAACACTAAAATACAAAGTAAACAAAAAGAACAACCAAAACAGTTCCATCTGGTAACTAATACGAAGACAGAAAACAACTACCCACAACCCATAGTGTGAGAACAGGCTGCCTAAGTATGGTTCTCAATCAGAGACAACGATTTCCAGCTGCCTCTGATTGGGAACCATACCAGGTCAAACACATAGAAATAGTAAACATAGAACACAAAACATAGAATGCCCACCACAACTCACGCCCTGTCCAAACTAAAATAGAGACATAAAAAAGGAACTAAGGTCAGGACGTGACAATAGCATTAGTTTGCTCAAATGTATGTTCAGTTTTACAAAGTCATGAGATATTCCTAATTATTGCAAAACATTGTATTCAAAATGCCATACTCCAGAGCACAACAGTGTTGTCTGTTATTGGTACAATTCTAATTTAGGCTGAATATATTAGGCTGAACATACACTACGGTTCAAAAGTTAGGGGTCACTTAAAAAGGTCCTTGTCTTTGAAAGAAAAGCACATTTCTAGTCCATTAAAATAACATCAAATTGATGAGAAATACAGTGTAGACATTGTTAATGTTGTTAACTGATTATTGTAGCTTGAAACGGCAGATTTTTTATGGAATATCTACATAGGCGTCCAGAGGGCCCTTATCAGCAACCATCACTCCTGTGTTCCAATGGTACGTTGTGTTAGCTAATTCAAGTTTATCATTTTAAAAGGCTAATTGACCATTAGAAAACCCTTTGCAATTATATTAGCACAGCTGAAAACTGTCCTGATTAAAAAATAAATAAAACTTGACTTCTTTAGACGAGTTGAGTATCTGGAGAATCAGCATTTGTGGGTACAATTACAGGCTCAAAATGGCCAGAAACAAAGCTCTTTCTTCTGAAACTCATCAGTCTATTCTTGTTCTGAGAAATTAAGGCTATTCCATGCGAGAAATTGCCAAGAAACTGAAGGTCTTGTACAACGATATGTACTACTCCCTTCACAGAACAGCAAACACTGGCTCTAACCAGAATAGAAAGAGGAGTGGGAGGCCCCGGTGAACAACTGAGCAAGAAGACAAGCACATTAGAGTGTCTAGTTTGAGAAACAGATGCCCACAAGTCTTCAACTGGCAGCTTCATTAAATATTGGAACACAGGAGTGATGGTTGCTGATAATGGGCCTCTGTACGCCTATGTAGATATTCCATAAAAATAATTTCCAGCTACTACAGTCATTTGCAACATTAAGAATGTCTACACTGTATTTCTGATCAATTTGATGTTATTTTAATGGACAAAATATTGGCTTTTCTTTCAAAAACAAGGACATTTCTACGTGACCCCAAACCTTTGAACGTTAGTGTATGGTCAGCCTAACATGTTCAGACAACATTTTCTTTGAAGACCTCTCATTTTCGATCTTCTCAGACAGCAGTTGCTTGATTGAGCTACAGTAGGCTGCTATGACTGCTCAACTACCAATGGTAAATTTCCCCTTAAATCTTAAAATATATCAAATTATTCGATGTCTTCTATTAACATCGAACAGTGCATGAGAATAATGCATTTCAGAACATGAACCAGAACAATGCAACCCCATGAGTCTTCATGAAAACGCGACATGCCGCACAAAAACTAAAGTTTAAGCACTGAAACAACACCAACGGAAACAACAGAAACAACACCACGCTCTGGATGAATGATATGATGTTCATATTAATTACCCACTCCCGATAAATGACATTGTTGGACATCCAGGTGAATGATTATGTGCTCATTCATCAACGTGTTCGTCTACTGCTGAGTCAACGCTTTGTGGATATTTCATGCCGAGTCCAGCAAAATATACTCAGGGAAAGTGATGTTTTTCACATTTTGCCTCAAGATATATTCAGGCACTCCCTCTGAGATAGCATGGTTTATGCATGCGTTGTTGTTGCTAAAAAAGTAATAAGGTACTAAATAAGCTATTGATTGGAATAAGCAGTCAAGTCATAAAGCTCTCAAAGTAGTTCAATTTACATTTAATGTCAGTAAGAAAGAAATGGTGCCAGAGCTGACAAAGTCAGCCACCCTGTCAGAGGAGGTCGAGTAAGATGATTTGTAAAGTAGTCTTCCTAGTAATGGGGAGGGGTCAATTTCCTTAGACTATAACACAAATAACACATCAGCCACTCTTTTACAAAGTCTTCTCCATCCATGTTAGCCAGCATAGCCCCGTTCTAGCCACAAACCTTAAGGGAATTATTTTGAATTGGAAAGTGTTGGGTCTGTGGTTAATTAGGGTCAGAACACATTGGAGTGCTCTGCATGTAATCCAACTCAATTGTATGTGCTGTTGCGGTTAAACAAGCGTTTATTATCATGTTCGAGTTGATGCCAATTCTCACTATGGTCTGAATGTCACAAAAAAAGGCCAATGCCTTTTCTCCATGAAGAACACGATGGCAATGCAATATGATTGAAGTGATTCACTCTTGAAAATGTGATGCATTTTATTCTTCGTGTGAAACTTGCTTCCAGCAACAAAAGCATGTTCCAAACTTTTTTGTCTGGCCAGCCCTTCATTTTTAAGTGGTTTTGCCCACACAGACATCTTATTGGACAGTTGTTACCAAGCAAACCCAATGCGAAAAGCCTATGGAGGGGGAGCTTCATGCATGTATGCATGCCGAGGGACTGTCACATTTGAGATACTGACACGCAGGGAAACTGGAGGACTTCAGCGGATTTCTTGACACGTCTCATTATCTCAATGGCATAAATGCCATGCTTTGGAGAGACTAGTTGGGGAACAAACACCTCGCTCTGCAATTATCTCCTTACATGTTGTCTAGCGGTCTTGTGGTAGGTAAGAGGCAACCACTGTACAACAAACCGGTTTAGACAAAGGCAATTGACACCGCCCGTCTCCCCCACTATTTATTATTTCATGTTGTTAACATCTTTTGCTTTGTTGACAAAAAACTGGTTGGAATATTGGCACCGTCTAATATACAGAGTTAATTGTTTCTTACAATGTTTACCTTCTTGTATGCCACTTCTTCCCCCGGTAATCTTTATTTCATCCACTTCGTACTCCCACAGAATATGATGCGCAGTCGTCCACTCTCAACTTACTGTATCATACCCTACTGATACCCTCTGTGCCTTTGCCAGAGCTGTGTTGAGCCTTTGAGGTTTACCCGGGAGGTAGACTTTTGGAGGAGCTGGCTCATTCACTTCCAGTCCCTATGGTCGCAACTCGAGACGAGCCACTGACACCATAGTGAGAAAGCTGCCAAGGGGGTTTTGTGACATTCAGACCATAGTGAGAAAGCTGCCAGGGGTTTTTGTGACATTCAGACCATAGTGAGAAAGCTGACAGGGGTTTTTGTGACATTCAGACCATAGTGAGAAAGCTGCCAGGGGATTTTGTGACATTCAGACCATAGTGAGAAAGCTGCCAGGAGTTTTTGTGACATTCAGACCATAGTGAGAAAGCTGCCTGGGGTTTTGTGAAATTCAGACCATAGTGAGAAAGCTGCCAGGGGGTTTTGTGACATTCAGACCATAGTGAGAAAGCTGCCAGGGGTTTTTGTGACATTCAGACCACAGTGAGAAAGCTGCCGGTGTTGTTTGTGACATTCACACCATAGTGAGAAAGCTGCCGGTGGTGTTTGTGACATTCACACCATAGTGAGAAAGCTGCCAGGGGTGTTTGTGACATTCACACCATAGTGAGAAAGCTGCCGGTGGTGTTTGTGACATTCTGACCATAGTGAGAAAGCTGCCAGGGGTGTTTGTGACATTCAGACCATAGTGAGAAAGCTGCCAGGGGGTTTTGTGACATTCAGACCATAGTGAGAAAGCTGCCAGGGGTTTTTGTGACATTCAGACCATAGTGAGAAAGCTGCCAGGGGGTTTTGTGACATTCAGACCACAGTGAGAAAGCTGCCGGTGGTGTTTGTGACATTCAGACCACAGTGAGAAAGCTGCCAGGGGGTTTTGTGACATTCAGACCATAGTGAGAAAGCTGCCGGTGGTGTTTGTGACATTCAGACCACAGTGAGAAAGCTGCCAGGGGGGTTTGTGACATTCAGACCATAGTGAGAAAGCTGCCAGGGGTGTTTGTGACATTCAGACCATAGTGAGAAAGCTGCCAGGGGGTTTTGTGACATTCAGATCATAGTGAGAAAGCTGCCGGTGGTGTTTGTGACATTCAAACCATAGTGAGAAAGCTGCCAGGGGGTTTTGTGACATTCAGACCATAGTGAGAAAGCTGCCAGGGGGTTTTGTGACATTCAGACCACAGTGAGAAAGCTGCCAGGGGTTTGTGACATTCAGACCACAGTGAGAAAGCTGCCAGGGGTTTGTGACATTCAGACCATAGTGAGAAAGCTGCCGGTGGTGTTTGTGACATTCTGACCATAGTGAGAAAGCTGCCAGGGGTGTTTGTGACATTCAGACCATAGTGAGAAAGCTGCCAGGGGTTTTGTGACATTCAGACCATAGTGAGAAAGCTGCCAGGGTTTTGTGACATTCAGACCATAGTGAGAAAGCTGCCAGGGGTTTTGTGACATTCAGACCACAGTGAGAAAGCTGCCGGTGGTGTTTGTGACATTCAGACCACAGTGAGAAAGCTGCCAGGGGTTTTGTGACATTCAGACCATAGTGAGAAAGCTGCCGGTGGTGTTTGTGACATTCAGACCACAGTGAGAAAGCTGCCAGGGGGTTTGTGACATTCAGACCATAGTGAGAAAGCTGCCGGTGGTGTTTGTGACATTCAAACCATAGTGAGAAAGCTGCCAGGGGTTTTGTGACATTCAGACCACAGTGAGAAAGCTGCCGGTGGTGTTTGTGACATTCAGACCACAGTGAGAAAGCTGCCAGGGGGTTTTGTGACATTCAGACCATAGTGAGAAAGCTGCCGGTGGTGTTTGTGACATTCAGACCACAGTGAGAAAGCTGCCAGGGGGTTTGTGACATTCAAACCATAGTGAGAAAGCTGCCGGTGGTGTTTGTGACATTCAAACCATAGTGAGAAAGCTGCCAGGGGGTTTTGTGACATTCAGACCATAGTGAGAAAGCTGCCAGGGGGTTTTGTGACATTCAGACCACAGTGAGAAAGCTGCCGGTGGTGTTTGTGACATTCAGACCATAGTGAGAAAGCTGCCGGTGGTGTTTGTGACATTCAAACCATAGTGAGAAAGCTGCCAGGGGGTTTTGTGACATTCAGACCATAGTGAGAAAGCTGCCAGGGGGTTTTGTGACATTCAGACCATAGTGAGAAAGCTGCCGGTGGTGTTTGTGACATTCAGATCATAGTGAGAAAGCTGCCAGGGGTTTTTTGTGACATTCAGACCATAGTGAGAAAGCTGCCGGTGGTGTTTGTGACATTCAAACCATAGTGAGAACACCATTTTTTTTCACATCTTCAAATATAAATCGATGTGTTGTAAAACTGCAGTAGACTCTTAGCTTTGCAAACACTATGCGGCTTATGTGCCTGCGATATACCGTTTCGCCACAAAATGACGGACAGTCCGATCAGAAAATGATCATCAAGGCAGGACTCCTCAACCTCCAATGGCTGTGGATATGTAACCTGATACTCCAGAGTCATCCGAGGCCAATTTAATTGAAGCAGGGAAGTGTGGCTGTCAGCCACAACAGAGGTTAATTTATATGCGATACCTTGGTATATCTTGAGAAAACAAGTACATTATGATGAACGTCCCCTAAACAGGGGACTTAGCGTATAAGAGGTTTTAAAAGCCACATTGTGGGGACTGAAAGACACCGTAGAATGCCAGGATGGCCTGAGAATATTTTTACTATCTCAGATTTTTCTGGAAGTTCTCACATGAAAACATAATTGTGAGCAAGGATGTTTAACATGCTTTCTACATTTGTAACACTTTTTTTTATCATGATGAAAGTGGCCCTTTTAGGCCTTTTTAGATGTATACTTACAGTGGGCCACAAAAGTATTTAGTCAGCCACCAATTGTGCAAGTTCTCCCACTTAAAAAGATAAGAGAGGCCTGTAACTATGACAGACAAAATGAGGGGAAAAAATCCAGAAAATCACATTGTAGGATTTTGAATGAATTTATTAGCAAATTATGGTGGAAAATAAACTCAGACCGCAAAACCTGACTCAATAGGGGAGGGTCCAGGTGGGCATCTACCATCGGGGGCGGCTCCGGTGCGGGGCGAAGTACCCAATCCGCTTGCAGAAATGTCATCCTCCATGGTGGCTCTGGTGCGTGGGTCGTAGCCGGATGCTCCGGACCGTGGATCGTCGCCGGGGGCACCGGACCGTGGATCGTCGCCAGAGGCTCCGGACCGTGGATCGTCGCCGGGGACACCGGACCGTGGTTCGTCGCCGGGGACTCCGGACCGTAGATCGTCGCTGGAGGCTCCTGACTGGGAGCCCTCGCACGAGGCTCTGGACCAAACCAACAGCTCTCTCTCTCTTCACTCTCCTCCAATTTGTCCAACAACTCCTCGAAGGTCTCTAACTCTTCCCTCCGTTCGTCCAATAACTCCTCGACAGTCTCTGACTCACCCCTCAACTTCCCGACCACTCCGTGTGCCTCCCCGAAAAAAATGTGGGCTGTCTTTTGGGCTTGCGTTGTGGCCGCGAACCCTGGGCACATACACATGGTTAGCAGATGTTAATGTGAGTGTAGCGAAATGCTTGTGCTTCTAGTTCCGACCATGCAGTAATATCTAACAAGTAATATAACAATTTCACAGCAACTACCTTAAACACACAAGTGTAAAGGAATGCATAAGAATATGTACATGTGATAATAAAAGTTTTAATGTTGAATGAATTAATGTGTAAAACTGTATTTCAGAATGTAGCGATACTCCATATTTTAGTGCACACTATTAGAAGTATAAAAAATGACACCAAGATGTTGTCTGTATTAAGTACAGTTAATGGATCATAGGGTTTTAACAGTGGGCATGTTTAGGTCTAAAAAGAACCTAAAATGGCCACTTTTATCATGATTTTCTAAAAAGTGGTTAGTGTTACAAAATGTCAAATTGCCAGAACAATTTGAGAAACAAAATGTATTTTTATGGCCGATGCTGGCATGGAAGCACTCTTTGGGAAGGCAGGCGAAGGATCATATGTTTCAGGTAGACTCAAATGGCAGGCGACAGTAGAATGCCCTGCTATTTCTATTTCAGGACATTCATTGTTGGATGAAGTTCGCAACATATTTCTGTCCGTTTTTAACAGCTTTAGGAAGTTATGTTCTCTTACGTTAAATGGATGTCCTAAAATGGACACCATACACGCTAGCATATCCAAATGACCAGTGTGTGGGTGATTGCCTCTCTGGCATTCAGGTGGCTAAATCTCCTGATAGACAGACAAGCTAAGGTATTCATCCTGGTGCTGCAGAATCTGGCATGGGCTGTCCACTTGCTAAGGCTCAGGATCATTTTCTCCCTGGCACCTGCTGGGTTCCAGTCAGCCAGTGTAATCAGAGGCCTACGGGAAGTCTGCTGGATGTGAAATGTCTCAGAGGGCTGTCATTGCTCAGTCTACAGATGGTGCAATGCCTAGACAAAATGGATGCCAACCGTACTGAGCATACAATCATGAACAAGAGAAACAGGGATGTACAGTAGAATATTCATATTTTCTCTGTTAAAATGAATTATGATTGTTCTAAATATCCAGAGTAGGTAATGATAGATGCTAATGATTATGCCAAATTAGTCAGGTTGAATATTTGAAAACAGAGATACTTATTTTATCAAGCTGACAAATTGTCTCAAATTGTCTCATGAATCTGAATAATTTCATAACAGGTTTCTCCATAACATTGTAAAATATTGTATTAGAGGTTGCTGTATGGTGCATTTAGACGGTGCATTTAAAATCTGCGTCCAAAATGGTACCCTATTCCCTAGATAGTGCACTCATGTCCATAACGTCCATAAGCTGCCACCGCCTAGATGTAAAACTCATTCCAATACAATGATCTCCAATCATTACTATGTGAGTATCCTTTTCTCACTTGTACACATAGAAACATAGCTTCTGTTGTAACTGTACTGTAAATATCAATTCAATCGATAGGAGCAGCCCAGGGGATGCATTATCATTAAGAATTTTAAGACATACTTGTAGCAATCACAAATGTTTGTCGACAACAACAAGTCGGCATCATCCTAGCGACAGATACCCGTGACAATGATGATAGATAACAGCAACGTCAGCCGAGGAGCAAACACCGTCTCGCCACTGACATGTCAACTATATTTAGATGACTGGGATCTGAGGGAGAGCAATTCCCGTATCTAGCTGGGGCTCAGAGGTGAAGGTTAGAGCAGAGAGATGATTTTATTTAACAAAGCCCTTTGAATCAGCGGGGACCACAGCCCAAGACAGCCATGGAGGTTCACATGTCACCACTTTAAAGTCATCAAGAGAAATTGGTCAAACTCCCTGACCTGGAATTGTACGTATTGTCTCATCATCCAGATGACATGATTAAAGATGCAATGTTGTTGAATGACTGCTTGTATGTTCACATATGAGAGCTCGTTTACATTATAGCATGATTAAGATATTTCTGAACTCACAGTAAGAATCTCTAAATAAATCAGCACGTCTTGCTGTATTAATAATTCCCTTGAGCAAAGCTTGCACATTATCTCTGTACCGTACATATACAATTATCTATAAGATCCCTCAGTCGATCAGTGAATTTCAAACGTAAATTCAACCACAAAGACCAGGGAGGTTTTCCAATTCCTTGCAAAGAAGGGCACCTACTGGTAGATGGGTAAAAATACAAAAGCAGACATTGAATATTCCTTTGATAATGGTGAAATTATTAATTACACTTTGGGTGGTATATCAATACACCCAGTTATTACAAAGATACAGGGGTCCTTCATAACTCAGTTGCCAGAGAGGAAAGAAACCGCTCAGGTTTTTCACCATGAGGCCGATAGTGACTTAAAAACAGATTCAGAGTTTAATGGCTGTGATTAGAGGTCGACCGATAATGATTTTTCAACGCCGATGCCGATACCGATTATTGGAGGACCAAAAAAGTTGATACCGATTAATCAGCCATTTTTTCTAATGTATTTGTAATAATGACAATTACAAAAATACTGAATGAACACTTATTTTAACTTAATATAATAGATCAATAAAATCAATTTATCCTCAAATAAATAATGAAACATGTTCAATTTGGTTTAAATAATGCAAAAACAAAGTGTTGGAGAAAAGAGTAAAAGTGCAATGTAAAAAAGCTAACGTTTAAGTTCCTTGCTCATGACATGAGAACATATGAAAGTTGGTGGTTCCTTTTAACATGAGACTTCAATTTTCCAAGGTAATAGGTTTTAGGTTGTAGTTAATATAGTATTTATAGGACTATTTCTCTCTATACCAAATCGGAAAGATAGGTAGGAGCAAACCCATGTAATGCTTTGTAGGTTAGTAGTATTTCATTCATCTTTGACTATTGGATATTCTCATAAGCACTATATTATTGCCAGTGTAACAGTATAGCATCCGTCCCTCTCATCGCCCCTACCTGGGCTCGGACCAGGAACACATCGACAACAGCCACACTCGAAGCAGCGTTACCCATGCTCCAAAAAACCTGCGGCCCTTGGGGCCGGGGAATAACTACTCCAAGTGTCAGAGCGAGTGACGTTTGAAACGTTACTAGCACACACCCAGCTAAATAGCTAGCCATTTCACATCGATTACAACAGCCATTAGGCTGATAGGCTTGAAGTCATAAACAGCGCTGTGCTTGCGAAGAGCTGCTGGCAAAACGCACAAAAATGCTGTTTGAATGATTATGAGCCTGCTGCTGCTCAGTAAGACTGCTCTATCAAATCATACTTAATTATAACATAATAACACACAGAAATATGCGCCTTTGGTCATTAATATAGTCGAATACGGAAACTATCATTTTGAAAACAAAACATTTATTATTTCAGTGAAAAACGGAACCGTTCGGTATTTTATCTAACGGGTGGCAACCCTAAGTCTAAATATTCTTGTTACATTGCACTAGCTAGCAACTTACCTTGGCTTCTACTGCATTTGCGTAACAGGCAGGCTCCTCGTGGAGTGCAATGGTTAGAGCGTTGGACTAGTTAACTTAACTTAAATAAAGGTATAAAAAAATTGTTTAAAAAAAAACAATTAAAAAATTTGACGCCCAAAAATACTGATTTCCGATTGTTATGAAAACTTGAAATCGGCCCTAATTAATTGGCTATTCCGATTAATCGGCCGACCTCAGAAAACAGGATGGATCAACAACATTGTAGTTACTCCACAATACTAACCTAGTTGACAGAGTGAAAATAAGGAAGACTGTACAGAATAAAAACTATTTCCAAAACATGCATTCTGTTTGCAACGTGGCACTAATATAATATTGCAAAATATGTGGCAAATACATAAACGTTTTGTCCTTAATACAAAGTGTGGCAAATCCATTATGATGCATTAGTGAGTACCACTCTCCATATTTGCAAGCATAGTGGTGGCTGTATAACATTATGGGTATGTTGTAATCGTTAACCAGGTAGGCCAGTTGAGAACAAGTTCTTATGTACAATTGTGACCTGGCCAAGATAAAGCAAAGCAGTGCAACATTAGAACAACACAGAGTTACACATGGGATAAACAAAAGTACAGTCAATAACACAATAAAAAAAGGCGGCCAAAGGGGATGACCAGTGAGATATACCTGCTGGAGTGCGTGCTACGGGTGGGTGTTGTTATGGTGACCAGTGAGCTGAGATAAGGCGGAGCTTTACCTAGCAAAGACTTATAGATGACCTGGAGCCAGTGGGTCTGGCAACGAATATGTAGCGAGGGCCAGCCAATGAGAGCAAACAGGTCGCAATGGTGGATGGTATATGGGACTTTGGTGACAAAACGGATGGCACTGTGATAGACTGCATCCAATTTGCTGAATAGAGTGTTGGAGGCTATTTTGTAAATGACATCACCGAAGTCGAGGATCGGCAGGAAAGTCAGTTTTACGAGGATGTGTTTGGCTGCATTAGTGAAGGATGCTTTGATGCGAAATATGAAGCTGATTCTAGATTTAATTTTGGATTGGAGATGCTTAATGTGAGTCTGGAAGGAGAGTTTACAGTCTAGCCAGACACCTAGGTATTTATAGTTGTCCACATATTCTAAGTCAGAACCGTCCAGAGTAGTGATGCTAGTTGTTGGGTGGGAAGGTGCGGGCAGAGATCGGTTGACGAGCATGCATTTAGTTTTTAAGAGCTATTGGAGGCCACGGAAGGAGTGTTGCATGGCATTGAAGCTCATTTGGAGGTTTGTCCAAAGAAGGGCCAGATGTATACAGAATGATGTTGTCTGCGTAGAGATGGATCAAGGAATCACCCGCAGCAAGAGTGACATCACTGATATATACAGAGAAAAGAGTAGGCCCGAGACTTGAACCCTGTGGTACCCTCATAGATACTGCCAGAGGTCCGGAAAACAGGCCCTCCGATTTGACCCACTGAACTCTATCTGAGAAGTATTTTGTGAACCAGGCAAGGCAGTCATATCAGAAACCAAGACCGTTGAGTTTGCCGATAAGAATACGGTGATTGACAGAGTCGAAAGCCTTGGCCAGGTCGATGAAGACGGCTGCACAGTACTGTCTTTTATCGATGGCAGTTATGATATCGTTTAGTACCTGGAGTGTGGCTGAGGTGTCCTGTGACCAGCTCGGAAACCGGATTGCACAACCAAGAACGTACGGTGGGGTTTAAAATGGTCAGTGATCTGTTTGTTAACTTGGCTTTCGAAGACTTTGGAAAGGCAGGGCAGGATGGATATAGGTGTTCAACATTTTGGGTCTAGAGTGTCACTCCCTTTGAAGAGGGGGATGACCGCGGCAGCTTTCCAGTCTCGGACGATACGAAAGAGGTTTCCCATAATGAAGCTATTCATCAGGGTTATTGACCTAACATTAAGCTATATTTGAGTCATGTATATAAATGACGTTACTATGAAGCAGCAGCCACAGAGTTGGAAAGCACATGGACACTGAAAGTAGGCTAATATGAGAAGGCCTCTTCAGTGAAGAGCTTGGTGTTTTAAGCTAAATCCAGGGTTTGAATAAAAGGCTTATGTGAGGGTGTTGTGGCTTTTGTTAAGGAAAATGGTTGAAAGCATAGGCCTACCCATTGTTAGTTTAAGATTCAATGTTATTTTGTTATGGACCCGATTATAAAAAGCAACCTATAACAAAACTTTAGTCTGCAATTCTTCATGCTACAAAACAAAACAAGAATCCGATGCATATGGGATATCTTTGGTTTGTCTCCATGACATCCAGAGGCTGCGCTACAGCCTTCTATCATATGCAAAATGTTTTGCATATGAAATGCGGCTGCTGTGTTAAACAAATAATGGCCTTTTCTCTAATTCATTGATAGTCATATACTTCAGTTGTAACTGGTTATTTTGCACTTAATTTTTACGGTTGATAGACAACTTCAGCACTGTTCCAAACTTAAACTATCCTCTTTTTTAACAATTGCCTGTATAGAACGTATAGTACGCCTCCGGTACTGCAGAATGTGCATATTCGTTGTCATGCTCTGATTTGGTATTAAAAAAGATTCTGGTTGTCTCCAGTCATGTAAAATGACGTAGAATTGCATAAAAGGCATTTATAAAAAGCTGTTTTTTCACGGAATAAGATAGTTTCACGCAGTGCTTTTATTTTAATAGATATTTTTTTGCCCCTACTCTCATCAGTGGTGTTCTGTGAGTCCACAACCTTCTGGCAAGTTTGCCATGTAATTCTAACAAAATGAATAACAGTTTCTAAAACTGCCATCCGTTTTCATTTCAGCGAGATCCGATTTTCTCCAGGTATCGTAAAGCAAGCACTGTACAGTAAATGTTCGATCTCACTATCTCTATCTGTATGCAGAAGAACAATCTCAACAGATGAATTGGAGGAGTTGGATGCATAGGGAAACCATCATAAAGGGGTCTTGGAATGAATCATGGAAAAACAATGTAATCTCGGGGGAAACTATAGGGCGCGGATACCTGAGCGCACCTTTTTCAACAGCATAGTACATGACAAGGTAGTAAAAATACTATCGGAGGATACAATACAGTGTTTCGTGCCAGGCATATTGTCTTGTGATGGAAATGGAATGAGGCATTTGACAATTCAATATTACTTTAACTTTCTTACTAACTAATGTAACAGTATATATTCAACCTGCAAATGAGTAACAGATCAAAGCCACTATAACTCTAAATGTCTTCTTATGGTACTGTAACCCTAAATATATTCTTATGTAATCATAGAAAGCACTCATGTTCATCATGGCATGCAAAGGTCGCAGGTCTTTGGAAATCTTCACAATTTACCCTACCCCCTTTGGTTACTGTTGCAACTTTGGACAATATTTTCCCAGAAAGCCCAATTCCCCATTGGTGTAATCCCTGCACAATGATCTAAAACTGTGTTTCTAGTACACAATTAAATTAAACACAGACTACTTCTTGCTGACCAGAAATCTCTTGGGTATATTGTGGTGGACTGGCATTACAATTACTTCATGAAAACTTGGTAAAATAATGTTTGTAGTGTAGCTAGTTATCCACTCAATGGATATGAATTCACTGTCAGCATGCATCCAAAGCTATAACAACTTTTGGAGCCAACTAGATAGTGCTCTCAAATCGATGTCAACAGCAGATGGAAATTGTATTCATAACGTTGCTAATTTAGCTAGCTAACATACATTTTAAGAAAACAAGTTATATTAAGTGGCTAGCTAGTTAGCGTAAGCAACTTTTGGTGGTCTATGAGACTGAGCGTTAGAACCAGCTGAGCTAACAAACAATGTAACGAAAATATAATTTCAGGAATCACAGTAGTAAGTGCTCCTTTAGCCATTTAAACAATTATTTGTTAGGGAAAGAGAACTGAGTTTTTGCCATAGCCCCCAGGGCTTTCATGCGATTTAAAAGTGAGCTTGTCTGAGGTGTCAGCCTCGACGACAATTGCTATCCATTGCAACGCTGCAATTTATTGGCCATAATTCTGGGGCGGGGCTTAGCAAAGGGTAAATTTCTATAATAATCAGTGCAGAAGCTTGCACTATGTACTTTTAATGTAATCTCAACTCCAACCCAGGTAATTTGGGTATTAGATGAAGCAGAGTGATAACACATTAAATTGTTGTGGAAATACAAAATATCTGACTGTTTTCCCACTTTAACTTTGTTGTGCTTTTAAATTGATAAAAGTGCAGGGATAACACATTTAGGTGACAACTAAACAAAACAATCTGACATTGTTTTTCCATTGGAATTGGTTTGTGATTGTGAATAAATGTTGAAATCTCATTTGTCAACGTTTGAACCAAATATTACTCACATTTCCACGTTGAAATGATGTGGTGTGCCCAGTGGAACATGTCATTCATTTTGCAACGATGTGCTCTTGTTTCATCGGGGATCTAATTTTCACTGATTAGCCTGAGAATGCATTAATAAATCAGCATTGAAGTGACAGTATTTTTGGCATAGTGCCCTCGACAGTACAGAGCATAAGTCATCACATCACACACATATGACCCTGCATTACATTCTATTTTCTCTGTTGCCATTACACATTGCTAAGAACTTTCCAACCTCCCTGAGGCAGTAGATTTCTGGCATCAAGAATCAAAGGCAACCAGAACGCAAGTAAAGTAGGCCAACATAACAACTGCCTGTTCTAAACCCAAATGTGATGACTGGATTGTGTTTGTAAAACAAAGAGCAAGGCATTACTTCTGCAACAACGCTCTGTCGGTGTAGTCACAATCACAATGGTTGTGGATGATGGTAAACAGACATGTGTAAACATTACGGACATACCCCAAGTGCTGTTAAAACATCTGTGACTAAGTGGCTGTGCTCCTGCATCTGGGCCACAACATCTGGACGTGATTCTGTTCAAATTGGATAACTGTTATTAAATGTTTTCATCTAAATTAGCACAAGCGATTCTTAAGAGTCAGGATAGCGTAAACTGGCAGCGGTTTTCAACTGGTAGGTTGGAAGAGTGCCTGGGTGCCTGGAGTTCACTGACCTTGTTTGCAAACTGTGTGTTGTAGTTGTACGGACAATGGAACATTTCACACAATCTTGAACTTTTGTCAGGCCAACCAATGAAGGCCACGCATATACTTAAATTAGGCACATAGTTGTGGATATTTAGACAGAAGATGCATTTTACAGTTCGATCTCTGCTTTATATGTTAGTTGAAAAGGGCTCTTTGGTACACTCATTCTGGAGATGTTACTGTGCACCTAAAGATACAGAATTGTTTCTAATGGAGATATACTGTAGAACCCAAGGTCATGGCTGGTTTTAGTAGTGACGTCTGTGCTTCTCCGGAACAGGGGCCATTTTGATATGGCTGGATTCATGCTCACTTCCATGATGAATGCAATTGACTGTGGATTGCATATTTTAATGGTTTGCAATCAGAGATGTCGGGCCGCACCGTTATAATCCACAACACTGACGGAGCACCTCACCTGTTGTATTTTCCTCTCATGACTCATGCAAATGTGTGTAATGACTACAAATGAATAGTGCCACAAAGCCCTTGTTTGCTAATTGGACATAGAAGTGGAGACCATTAAAGGGCTCCATTTTTTTCATTTTGATAAAAGGAGTTTCTCTACTGTGAGTGATGGGGGGGGGGCGCAGTTAGAGGATTACTCCAAATAGACGGGTGAATAGTGGTTAAAAGGCCCAGTGCAGTCAAACAATTTATTTCCTGTTTGAAACATCGCCAGGTGGTAAATTAGTTCATCGACTAATAACAAAGAAGGTTCAAAATCTCTGCCAATAACAGCGTATTTTCAGTTTACCCCTTCCCCCTCAGACCACTCAAAGACAGTCCTAACTCATTTCTAGCTTGAGAAATTGCCCCTTGCTAATGACTATTTTGATTATTTTTGACCAATTGACCATCACAGTAAGGTGAGGTGATTACCCAGAAAGGATTTGATATTGAGATAAAATGGCTGCATTGGACCTTTGAAATGTTGTTGTTTCAACACACTCGGATGCAGGAGAGCGAGAGCCCTAATTATAGATTTACAAGCTTCTTGTTTTATTTTGAGGCTAGGTCACACACCATGATATTTCGAGACCATCTACTAAGCTTGGCATGGCCATCCGTACGATAGCCATCCGTACGATGGCAAGCAAACCGTACGATAACAAAAAGACTTGGAACGATCGTTTGTAGGATAGCTTTGCGCTCCCTATTTTAAACAATCTGTTGGCAATGGTAATGGAAAAACACTGAAAGACTTATCACAGAGCGATATTTCAAACGTTCTTCTTAATGTTTACATTGTGTTGTTTTGGTTGGCATAATGCATACAAATGTTTAACAAGGCAGCAGCCTCATAGGTTTCTTGCGCTGCATCAGCATGACAGCCTGATTACAAGTCCACCTGCACCAGGG
This sequence comes from Oncorhynchus keta, assembly GCF_023373465.1. Taxonomy (NCBI): domain Eukaryota; kingdom Metazoa; phylum Chordata; class Actinopteri; order Salmoniformes; family Salmonidae; genus Oncorhynchus; species Oncorhynchus keta. The sequence goes on from NC_068450.1 coordinate 47,156,062, forward strand.
ATGTTCACAGGCTGGGTATAATGGCATATGTTTGTTCTTCTTACACATTTGAATTTCAAATCAATCTCCTGTTATATGGACATACAGCTGTTTCAAAGGAAAGGGGAAAAATTCAAAGCCATCTATATACTGACCCCAATTTTCAAGGGCTACTCCATTATTCAGTTTGATATGAAGGCATTTCCTTTCCTTCCTTGCCAAATCTGGCTGATTTGCTATAAATTTACATGTGCTTCTGTCGAGATAGCTCCCACTCAAAGTCTTCCAGAGTTTTTTTTGGGTCAGTGCGAATTATGCATAATTTTGTCATTGAATAAATAATGTAGTGAAGAAGACATTATGCTTTTATTCAAATACATCTTTTCAAATGACCATGGAGGATCAGTTAGTTCAGAGTTGATGTGAGTTGATATGATGTAGCCCTTTACACTTGTATCCTTCCATATGGGAGTTGAAAATGGCACATTTGGACACTGATAAGCGCCTAAATTGGAATACAGTGGCTATACAGTAACATGCTATACATGACGTAAGAGCTCAGGGTCTCAGCTCTACAGCGTTGTATGAGATTCAGCTGACAGCCATTCTAAATGTGAGCACCAAGCACAACTAGAAGATTCTCCATTCCTACAGCTATTTGGCCAACTTTTGTCATTTTGTTGTTTTCTGAGTGCTGCATATCAGGAGGAGATTATATGTTCTGAAAGGAGGATTATAATAAATAAATATTTGATGTCATACACACAAATCACACACCTCTGTCCCAATACAGTATGTACTTCACATTTCGCTATTATATAACTCATTTAATTTACAGTTTTAAAGTTTATGACTTCCGTGTTTCATGTACAGTCACAATGATGACATGGCATCATACCCTGGATTGTTCTGAACAGAATTAGCTGATGTTGCTGTATTGTGAAGGAGATTTGCCGCGGAACACTCACCGGAATGCACTCATAACACCATTCTATGCCACCCAAAATTACAATCTGCTTCTCTGAAGTGCCTTGTGAAAGTCCAACAATGTAAGATTATATTTTATATTTTACCACTAGGTAGTCATGTTTGCAATAGAATATGCTTTCAAATGATCCCTACCTGAACCAGATTGGGATTTATAATGGAACCTTTTTGGATTGAGTAAACAACAAAGCAGTTATGTGATGGTGGGGATGCAGGGCTTTGTTCCAAACGCCCCAAAATACAACAAGTGTGCTTGCTTCAGTTCCTCAACATCAGAGCTAGGAGGGCTCAAACAATCACCTAATAATTGAAGGCTCTTTCCTTGAGTCATAAAAGTGCATTGAAATTACTTAGGAACTGACCTCTCATGCAAACCCATGTCATTGTTTGTCTTATGTTGCACCGAGCCCACATTTCCCATGAATATTCTTATTATGATACTGAATGTATCTATATTCTTGTTTTTGTCTGAATAAACCATATGTCCTTCAATTTCTGACACCAACTGAGGCCCAAATTGGAGTGCGCTGTTTCTCAAAGCATTTTGTCAGATAGGTGGCAGATAGCCTAGCAGTTAAGAGAGTTGGTCCAGTAACGAAAATGTCACTGGTTTAAATCCCAGAGCGGACTAGGTGAAAATCTGTCTGTGCCCTTGAGCAAGGCACTTAACCCTAATTGCTCTGGATAAAAGTGTCTGCTAAATGACTGCAATGTAAATGTAAGAGAGATGCTGAAGGTATACAACGGTGATCAGTGTGCTATCCATCAGAGAGAGCACTGGGGAAATCGCCATTACAAGAGCAGGAAAATGTGACCATGAAACGTGTCAAAGCCCAAAGACACAGTCTTCAAGTACATTGAGTGAACACACACATTTGCCCAATGACGTGTGGTTGAGTTGAGCTTTATCACTAATTTGGAAGTAATTTGGATGGAAGTAGGAAACGCTCAGCATAGCGAAATGAAGTAACAATTTCACACAATTAAAGGGGCATTTACTATTTACCTTTCAATATACTGTAGCTTATGCTTCCATTTGCTAAATGGAAATGCATGGCCCTGTACATGTGTTCTTCCTCTCAATTTAAATATCAATATCTCTAAACAGTATACTTAGAAAATAGGAATCTTGTACATTTTCATTGAGTGCCTTCGAGAATGTATTCATACCACTTGACTAATTCCACATTTTGTTGTTACACCCTAAATAGATTCATTTGTTTCACCCATCTACACCCAATACCCCACAATGACAAAATAAAACATGTTTCTCGAAATGTTTGCAAATGTATTGAAAATGAAATATATAAATGCAAATCATTTACATACGTTTTCACACCCCTGAATCAAAACCTTATAGAAGCACCTTTGGCAGTGATTACAGCTGCGAGTCTTTCTGGGTAAGTCTCTAAGAGCTTTCCAACAATTGACATTTACATGTTTTTTTAATTCTTCAAACTCTGTCAATTGAGTTGTTAATCATTGCTAGACAACCAGTTTCAGGTCTTGCTATAGATTGTCAAGTAGATGTCAATCAAAACTGTTACTCGCCCACTCAGGGACATTCACTGTCTTCTTGGTCAGCAACTCCTGTGTAGATATGACCTAGTGTTTTAAGTTAATGTCCTGCTGAAAGGTGAATTAATCTCCCAGTGTCTGGTGAAAAGCAGACTGAAACAGGTTTTCCTCTATGATTTTCCCTGTGCTTAGCTTCATTCCATTTCTTCTTTATCCTGAAAAACTCCCCAGTGCTTAAAGAAAGGTAAAATAATAATTTTAAAAAATTAAAAACATATCAAATCAATTATAGCAGTAGAAAGCTTTACCTCAAGTCCTCCTTCTCATCTTCACGCTCTCTCTCTCTGAAACTGAACAGGACATCAGTAGGCCTAGTCGGTGCACATGTTTACATTTTTATTTTTTCGTAAAAAGCCTTTTACTGCCTTCTGAAGTGCCACTGTACACAGAAAAGTGACTGGTTAGGCAGCACAAAAGGGTTTACATTAGCAAGAGCAGGGCAGGCCGGGACTCATGATTGGGAACGCCTATCCACAGCAGTGTGTAATGCAGTGAAGCCTAGTTTAATATCCATCCCAGCAGTGGCAAACTCAGGAAGGAAGTACATTTTCTTCGAAATATAACTTTGCGCTCTGCTTCTCCGAGCATGCTCTTTGTATAGCCTAGGCCTATAACCTATAGTAGGTATTCCCAAACTGGGGTACAATGCCATCACCGGGGGTATAAAAATATGATTGTCATTAAAAACGTTTTTTTTCTAAACATTTTCAAACAGTCCATTTATATCTTCCAACGGGGCTATACATTTGGTGTTAGGTTTTTTTCTCGCCTGAGTAAGTTCGTTTCACTGCCAAAAATGTAATTAAACCATCTAGTGTTCAGCGAAACAACACAATGTCAAATACAGATAGCCTAGTCAAATAATTAACATCCAGCCACATTAACCATTACTCTCTCGAGGGAATTTCACTAATGGTCTGTATGTAGCCAAACGTACCTGCTGCTCTTTTTGATATCTGTACTAATGGTGCAAAAGCTATGACATGGAGACATAATGGAGTGGTAACGCACGTGCAAGCAGTTGCTCCTGACGCCATTTTGGTACACTGCAACATCCACCGAGAGGCTCTTGCTGCCAAGGAAATGGCTGACAGCTTGAAAGACGTTTTGGACACTATAGTGAAAATGGTTAACTTTGTTAAAGCAAAGCCCCTGAACTCTCTTGTATTTTCTGCACAATGCAATGATATGGGCAGCGATCATGTAACATTTTTACAACATACAGAAGTGTGCTGGTTATCAAGGGGCAAAGTATTTACACCATTCTTTAAATTGAGAGATGAGCTTAAAGTTTTCTTTACTGAGCATAATATTCACTTGTCTGACCTCTTGCATGATGGTGAGCTTCTCTCACAACTGGCCTATCTGGGTGATGTTTTTCCTAGCCTGAATGATCGAATCTTGGATTACAGGGAAACTCCGCAACTATATTCAATGTGAGAGATAAAATTGAGTCTATGATATAGAAGAGCTCTTCTCTGTCTGCATTAACAAGGACAACACACAGGTATTTCCATCATTGTATGATTTTTTATGATTTTTTAGTGAAAATGAACTCAAGCATACGGACAATGTAAAATGTGATATAGCGGGGTGCGCAATTACCCAGGTACTTTCCCGAAACGGATGACACAAACAACTGAATTCGTTATCCCTTACATGCCCTGCCACCAGTACACTTACAGATATCTGAACATGAGAGCCTCATCAAAAATGCAACAAGCGGTTCTGTGAAAATGCAATTTAATCAGAAGCCACTGCCAGATTTCTGGATTGGGCTGCACTCAGTGTCCTGCCTTGGCCAATTGCACTGTTAAGACACTGATGCCCTTTGCAACCATGTACCTATGTGAGAGTAGATTCTCACGGACTGTGTGTGGATAATTATTTAAGACTGAGACTTTCTCCAATACAACCCAACATTTCAGAGTTATGTGCATCCTTTCAAGCACACCCTTCTCATGAACCTGTGGTGAGTTATTCACAATTTTCGATGAAGAAATAAGGTTTTATATGTAAGATGGTTAAATAAAGAGCAAAATTATTGGTTATTATTATATTATTATTTGTGCCCTGGTCCTATAAGAGCTCATTCTCACTTCCCACGAGCTGGGTTGTGTTCGGATTTAGATCCATTTCATGTGTCTGAAATTACAAATTCGCCTTCCTCGTGGGCCCGGAGAGCAAATCAAGTGCACTATATGCCTACTTCTGGCCAATCGGATTGCTCAGATTTGTCTGCAGTAACGTAAAAGAAAGCTACAGCAAAGTTGAGACTGATCTAAAAAAATTTGAAACCATGACAAATGAACGACTGTCAATAAATGCAGCCAAGTGCTGCTGCTTTTATGATTGAATCCATGTTTACGTTCTTACTCGGCACTGTTAAAAAATGTTATTCAACACTTAGGCTATGTACGCCATAAAATGTGCATGCTTTCTACTTCCAATCACGCCACAACCAGCTGCAGCTGGAATGAATGAGTTGGAAAGTGTATCGATAGGCTGACATTGTTATTATTAGCAGCTTGGGTCTCTTTTAATATCGAGGAATATTTCACTTAATATGTTTGTAAGGGTAACAACATGAATTTGTGCATGAGGCAGAGATAATATGGTGTGGCTCGAGTTTTGCCATCAGCTGGGGGACGGTGTCCCTAATTGGTCAGTGTCAGTGGAGGAAAGGGAGAGTGGAGGGAAGTTGAGAGATGGACCCACCGTCTGCTGCTCTCTCCCCCTCGCTGAGACTGACCATCAAATGCAGGCACCATCTGCCTAGTAAAATACAAATAAAAACCGAATTACTTAAACGTATGCTCACTAAGCTGTGCCTCACAAGTAATACAACAACTTATCTATTACCGGTGTGATCATATAGCCCACCTCAAATTTTGCAGTAATAAAGTATTGGGCCAATAGCCTAATGCACAAACCTTATTGCTGCAGTACTGTTTTTAATAGGTTAACCCCTGTGTGGTGTTCATGTTTTTGTTATTCAACAAATATTTGCAGGTCTGATGAACCCACAACATTATTAGGTGTTTAAAACAATGCAGCCATAACAATTTACGTAAAAATACTTAATATTTAGAGGTTGACTTATAGCAATTGCAAGCAATATAGACAGAATACATGGGTAATTATATGCCATTATATGCCATACCTCTGCTAGATCACATTTATCAATAAAAGCTCTATTCGTTTTTTTAAATAAAATGTGATTTTAGTAAACAAAAATCAATTATAATGAAGACATGGGCGGAATAAAACAATGTTTTCCTCAATATTGATGTTTTACAGTGTTTTATGGAAATGATAAATGAGCCCCATTGAACACAAATTAAGGCCAGTTGACACACCACATGAGGGAGTTTTACTGTGTATGTGTTGCCAATGTATTACTTGCACTTGATGCATGTTTCCTGTGTCTTCCTGTCTTTCTTGGTTCTTGGATCCACACACACCGCAGCGCTTCTTCTTGTTGCTACCGGCTGCAATCTAGAATGATGAAAACACTTACTTCAGGAATTTTAGTTACAGCAGGCCAAGGTAGGAGAGTCTCACACACACACACACACACACACACACACACACACACACACACACACACACACACACACACACACACACACACACACACACACACACACACACACACACACACACACACACACACACACACTTACATCAGGTATTGGAGTTGTTGGTTCTGTGGGTCAGGCAGATGGGGCACCAGCATCCTCTTCCTGAATCCTCCTCACGATGGTCCATGTGATATGTTGCCTCCACTGGATTTGAGGTCTTACCAATGCCTTGCCCAGCTTCTCGAGAACGAGCCGTCTCCTCTGGAGCTTTCCTCTGTTCCAATCTGGGTTCGTGCCATCCAGATGACAAACGCGTTGTGTGCCGAGATATACAAGGTGTTGAAGAATATAAAGTGGCCAGTGTAGGGTTCTTCTTTTGCAGCTGTAGCTAGTCACCAGCTTGTCTAAATTGTCCACCCCTTCTTTCGTGGCATTGTAATCCATTATGATTTCTGTTTTTTTATGTTCCTGGCCACAGATTCTCCCATCCTTATGCAGCATACTCATGAGCAGCCCATTGTAGCCTTTCTTTGGCAGTGAGGACACTAGGGATGTGTCGGCTGTGAACACAATCTTCGAGGAATTGATAGGCCTGTTCCTTGTACAGCTTGTTTTTTTCAAGCCATAGAAGACTTTGTGTCCTGCACATGAGTAACCGCCATCTGCGTCGGCCCTGGTTGCATCCTTATCACATTAGCAGCCATGTGGGGTGGCTCATTCCTTGGGCAAGAAGACCATAAAATGTTAAAACATTTTGAAATCCATATTTCTCTTCCTGCAGGCTGCTGATGAGCTGGTTGCTGACAGGCTAGTCCTGGCTGAGGGTCAATCTCATCCTCTTCTTCCAACTCACTGTCAGACTCTGATTTGACAGAGACATGATCCTCATATTCGAAAAATTCTTCATCTTCCAAAGTGGTAGATGTTCCTTCCACACTAGCTTCTCTCACTGCAATAATTATTTCTAAGGCCCTCTGAGCAGAGATACTTTTTTGCCATGTTGATTGTGGTAAGGAGTCACACATGTAAAGCAATTTATTTGTTATGTCCCTCTCCCAATTTGCAACTGGCTGGGGTAGAGTGTGGGAAAACACATATATTTTACCAATGTATCAATTTTTTTTATTATAATAACATTGTGCAGGTTCCTGCAAGACTACAAAGGATAAAGAGTGCAAGAACAGCGGAAGACATGCAGGGAGACAGGCAGGTTCTTGGTGCTATGTTGAAACAGCAGGCCCATGGAGGAGGAAGACAGAGGGCGCCAGCGTAGCCTAGTGGTTAGAGCGTTGGACTAGTAACTGGAAGGTTGCAAGTTCAAACCCCCGAGCTGACAAGGTACAAATCTGTCGTTCTGCCCCTGAACAGGCAGTTGACCCACTGTTCCCAGGCCGTCATTGAAAATAAGAATGTGTTCTTAACTGACTTGCCTGGTTAAATAAAGGTAAAATAAAAAGAGTGAAGGCACACAGCAAACTTTTTGTTTAATTTTGACCTGTTTTCACTTACACACACACTTTTATTACCCTTGGTCCATTGGACCTGAACACCACATATGTTATGTAAATGTGTAGGGCAGTGCAACAAAGTGTTCGTTTACATGTTCGTCATAGAAAATTAGCCAAGGCCAATGAGTCTCAGGTTGAAAAAATAATTAATTGTATCATTTTTATTTTAGTACACATTGAACATGGGTCCCACAGACCCGCACACCACACAAGGGTTAATATTGCATAGGCTTAAGTTTTTTTAACATCTGAGCGGTAGATCTCAGCTTGCATTTTGACTCAGAATGGTGACCACTGGTTTAGGCTATGGATAATTATTTTGAGACCACAGAGAATCAGGGATGAGGGGCAACATTGAGCACACATCGAGATAAGGAACTCATTCTCAAACCCTGATGTTACGGTTTTCTTCTGTGGACGAAGGATAGGACCAAAGCGCAGTGTGGTTAGTGTTCAACATGTTTAATAAAGACAATAAACGTTAACACTACAAAATACCGAAACAGTCCAATCTGGTGCATAGCCACAAAGACAGAAGACAGGAAAGAACCACCCACAAAACCCAACACAAAACAGGCTACCTAAATATGGTTCCCAATCAGAGACAATGACTAACACCTGCCACTGATTGAGAACCATATCAGGCCAAACATAGAAATAGGAAAACTAGACACACAACACAGAATGCCCACTCAGCTCACGTCGTGACCAACACTAAAACAAAGAAAACACAAAATAACTATGGTCAGAACGTGACACCTGAGCAATATGACATTTAATCTATAACAAATTACATGACCCTCCCTTTTATGAATAAAAAATACCTAAACCCTCCCCCTGACTGGGTAACAATTGTGTACATTTCAACAGCTCCCTAACATCATTTTGTTCTGACAGAGTCAATGTGGTATATCATGGCCGCAGTGCCTGTAACCGAACAGGAAGTGAGACACAGTGCAACCCTCCCAGGGCTAAGGAGGCTAAGCGGTGCACTTGTAGCAAGACTCATTACAACGCCTCGTTTCAAGGACGCTCTCATTAGAGGGAAATTAAGCAACGCGTAGCCTATTAACATTGAAGCAATCCACAAGGATGGATGAGCGAAACTGCATGTATGTAAAAGTGCCGGTCACCAACCTGCCAACCGAGGCAGAGAGGTATAAACAAACGACAACATCAACAAGAAACAAGGACATTTTTGAGACACTGGGTGTTTCAAAAAAACATTTGGTTGAGAAGCAAGGTCCCAATGCAGCCCTGGAAGAAAACACACAATAAAGAAAGAAAGAAAGAAAGAGAAGGGCAGTGTGGTGGCAGTGTCTCTCGAAAGTCTTCTCAGCGCCTGTTTGAGGGGTTGGAGGCTAGCCAGGGCCCCCTAGAGCTGCATCAAAGGGATAGGATGAGATGGAGCCTCTGTGGCTGCTGATCTTTAAAATGCAGACTAAAATTGACACTTTGCCAAGCCGGCACACTTGCTTACTGTTGCAACCTCGGACAACAGTTTCCCGGGAAGCCCAATTCCCCATTCAATCACTGGCAAAATCCCCTCACAATCATCTCATTCTGTGTTTCTCATACACAATTAAACTAAACACAGACTACCCCTTGCTAATCAGGAAATGTTTGGGTATGTTGTGGTGGACTGTCATTACAATTGCTTCATAGAAACCTGGTAAAATTATGTTTGTATCTAGCTAGCTAACATACATAAACTGCTGAGCTAGCAAACAATGTAACAAAAGTATCATTTCAGATGAGAAAAAATACTCAACAGGCTCTGCATTTCAAGAATCACAGTAGCAAGTTCTCCTGGTGCGCTTTTAAAGTATTTATCCATTTAAACAATACATTTTTGGAAGAAAACTCAATTTTTTTGCCATAGCCCTCACTGGCTTTCATGTGATTTAAACCTGAGGTTGTCTGAGTTGTCGGGCTCCACGACAATTGCTATCCATTGGAGCACTGTAATTGGTTGGCCAAAATGATGGGGCAGGGCTTAGTGAAGGGTCAATTAGACACAGAGAAGAGGCTAACGGTGAAGACAGAGCTGGAGGAAACAGGAGAGGCCCTGAGATAGGGGAACCAGAACCATAGAGAGTCCAGGCTAAATCACATCCGGCCATGATTGGGAGTCCCATAGGGCGGCACACACAATTAACGTGGCGTCGGTTTGGTCGGGGTATGCCGTCATTGTAAATAATCATTTGTTCTTACCGCCCATCCTATTTTGTGTTGAATGTGTTTGGAAGGTTTTGTTTTTGTCCACCTATGAGTTGTGTTACAGACTTGCATGCAATGTTCATGATACTATGAGTATACAGTATGCATAATGATGTGGTGGCCAGTGCCGTTTAAGATGAGGGAGGATGATTATTATTTTTTTGGAGCATGATCTTATTTCTATTACATCATATTGGATGACTGTCATTCATATTCTATTAACCCAGTTCAATGTACCAGCGATAGGTTTAGGATACTACGTGATACTCAAACGTTCCCTATACTCATGAGGTTTCTACAATGAATTAAAGTTTATAACGTAGGTGCACACAAGTCCAGAGACATCTAACTGATATAGGGTGTAATCATTAGTCCAGCAGTTGCAAACGAGAGTTTCTATTGGACAGATTCAGGTATATTTATCCCCGTTTTGTTCCTGTTTGCTTCCGTTTAAGAATTTGTTTTCAACAGAATCTGCGGAATGAATACACCACTGATCATGCGTAAACACAGTTCACAGTTTCGTAGCAGCTATGTTGTATTCCTTCTCGCATCTACGTTATGCGCTCTCCTCCTTTCACCTCTTCCCTTCGCTTGTGGACTTCAATGCACATCAGCTGTATGTGACCAGGCCAAAAAAAAACTTTCCGAGCCAAACCGCTACACTCTGCCGACATCGTTGTCACCATATTAGCTAAAGTAACGTCATAGTCAGCATAGCTAATAAAACTAACACATTAGTAAATCCGCTACAATCATGCAGTAACGTTACAGCGTACAGTCAGTAAGCAGTTACACCGGCGGCCCTGGTGGCAATAAATTAGTAAAACCAAAAGCTTACCTTGACTTGGAAAACTTCCAGCCTTGTGTTGAATAGTCATAGCCAACAAGCTAACATAGCATTCCTCTGTCTTAGCAGGGTGTTTCAGTAGGCTAAACTAGCTAGCTGCATTTGCTAGCTAAGTAAGTTAAACTGAAAAAAAGATGACATCTCTCTCTTTTTCTCCTGCTTCTCCTTGATTTTGGAAGAAATTAATTGGTTAAACTGTTCAAATATTGTCTTTCTCTTTGAATCAACTACTCACAACACTGCAGTGCTAGCTAGCTGTAGCTTATGCTTTCAGTGCTAGATTCATTCTCTGATGCTTTGATTAGGTGGATAAGATGTCATTTTCATGCTGCAAGAGCTTTGATAGGTTGGAGGACGTCCTCTGGAAGTTGTTATAATTACTGTGTAAATCTATTGAAGGTGAGAACCTAGGTTTTGTATTGAAGTCAATGTACCCAGAGGAGGACAGAAGCTAGCTGTCTACACCATGGTGCTACCCTACAGAGTGCTGTTGGGGTTAATGTTGGCCTTCTTTAAAAAATTGTGTGATTAAATCAATTATTTGGTGAAATGAATATATTTATTATAATTTGATCTAACTTTTAAAATGAATTTTTATAACTGAGGAGGATGGTCCTCCCTTCCTCCTCTGAGGAGCCTCCACTGACAATGAACAACATGTTTTATTCAACATGTAATGTGTTGGTAACGTGTTTCATGAGCTGAAATAAAAGATCCCTGAAATTGTCAATATGTGACCACATGGCTGGATTCAGTCTTATGTAGCAACATTTGAAATTGTGTTTCTTATCAACTGCTCCTAAACGCGAGTAAAACCAAATGCATGCTTTTCAACCGATCGCTGCCTGCACCCGCATGCCCGACTAGCATCACCACCCTGGATGGTTCCAACCTTGAATATGTGGACATCTATAAGTACCTAGGTGTCTGGCTAGACTGCAAACTCTCCTTCCAGACTCAATCAACATCTCCAATCAAAAATCAAATCCAGAGTCGGCTTTCTATTCCGCAACAAAGCCTCCTTCAACGCTGCCAAGCTTAAGTAAAATGACTATTATCCTCGATCGGCGATGTCATCTACAAAATTCCAACACTCTACTCAGCAAACTGGATGCAGTTAAAATGTTTGTCACTAAAGCACCTTATACCACCCACCACTGCAACTTGTAAATTCACTTTGAGTCATCTACAAGATGGCCTTATCTCAGTTCACTGGTCACTTCCTCCTCTGTATCTCACTGATCATCCCTAAAGCCAACACCTCAGCCTCCAGTACTGTGACTGGAACAAATGTTTTATTCAAAATCGCTGAAGTTGGAGACTTTTATCTCCCTCACCAACTTCAAACATCAGCTATCCGAGCAGCTAACCGATCGCTGCAGCTGTACATAGTCTATTGGTAAATAGAACTGTTTTTATAATTTAACTTTTCTGCTCTTTTGCACACCAATATCTCTACCTGTAATGCCCATCTGATCATTTATCAGTGTTAATGCAAAATGTATTATTGATGCCTTTTGCACACATTGTATATAGACTGCCCATTTTTTTTACAGTCTAAATTGTTTTCCATGTGTAACTCTGTGTTGTCTGTTCACAACTTTATTTGAAATTGAGAACTTGTTCTCAACTAGCCTCATTGGATAAAAGTAGAGACTTAAAAAAATGGTATATCACGACATTTGAGGAACAATGGGAAAGTAATTCTGCTTTGAATGTTGATAAACTTTTAACCTCACTTTTGAGAAAATGGCCCTTGAATGTTTTGGTACACCTACTGGAGAGCTCTTCTTAGCCCCACACCTCTTTAAGGATTCACATGTAAGGCCATGTTCTAAACAAGCAGACTTCAAGACTAACGGCTGGTTTGTGCACTCAGAGTGCACTCTGGACATTCGTAAACTCAGAGCGTTGTCAGATTGTCCGTTCATAAATTTGGAGAATTCAGAGCACACACTGGATGCTCTGGCCAGAAATGAGACAGCTCACTCTGACCATTTTACTCACCCTAACAGAGCTTGTTAGGCTGTTTTTATGCTATCTAGAGATATTGGTGACTGTAACTGTGCTGCTGGCAATAATTTAATTGGGTGATTCTGAAACTACAGGCACTTCTACTTCTAGGTACATTTTTTAAATGTTATGTTAAATGTTTAATATATGTTAAGTTCACACTACAATCACCCCAGACTTTTTTTTAACACCTATCTATCAAGTATTTTAGCTTCTTTTTAGATGCATTTTATACCTGAATTTCACTGTTTTGCCCTTATCCCTGAACCAGACTTTTGAGCTTTTACTATGCTGTTCTATGAGACCATTAATAATTACACATTATATAATGTTATCTACTAAAGAGTGTCTATGAAATAAAATCTATATCAATATTTATTGTGAGTATGCCCTTTATATTTTTTTTTACACAAAATATACCTGTCCTTTGATAGTGGTGTCATTTCCACCACTGAGGACAAATTCCTCATTAATAAAGTTTTTTCAAAAGAATGTCAATTTATTTACCGTGGAAACATATTGTGACACTGAAGCACATGGCTGCAGCGGACAGTTGTTCCAGAAGTTGAAGAAAAATCTAGGTAAATATTGCTTGTGTCGAGAATATTTTTATTGTCAGTCTTTTCCAAACAGGCTATCATTTCTTTAATTTGTGGTAGAATTTTTTATTTTATGTATTTAGTATAAACTATATGTTAGTTGTAATGTTAGCCAATTATACTGAATTTTAGTGTATGCCACTGAAATTGCTCATCCTAATATGTATATATTCCTTAATTCCATTATTTTACTTTTACGTTTGTGTGTATTGTTGTGAATTGTTTGATATTACTGCTCTGTTGGAACTAGAAACACAAGCTTTGCGCTACACCCGCAATATCATCTGCTAAACATGTGTATGTGACTAATAACATTTGATTTGATTTGAAACTCTGTAACTGTTTTAAAGTCAACATAGGCCTCATAATGAAATCCCTAAGCAGTTTCCTTCCACTCTGGCAATTGAGTTAGGATTGACTTATTTAGGCTTTCCATAACAAAGGGTTGGAATACTTACTGACTCAAGACATTGCAGCTTTTAATTTGTTAAAAATTCTAAAATCATAATTTCACTTTGACTCTATGTGGTACTGTTTGTAGGCCAGTGACAACAAAATCAAGGGCAATGAATAATTTCTGAAGGCACTGTACTTATATTAGAAATGAAGTGCTATTCACATGTCGAAATGACATGGGTCATATTGCTCATATGTTTATTTTTCTGATAGTGGCCCACTCTTTGATGGCATGCGCATCTTACTGAGTGTGACTTTAAAGGGAGCTGTATTTGAAATGTAACAGTCTGGTTTTGGGAAAAATAATCAGAATGGCAATATGCAGCTCAGGATGTTAATGTCGTTACTCAACCCCACCATCAAATATTTATAAGGGCATTGTCCATCATACACTGCTTTCTTGGCAGGGCCAGTTTGTATACAAGTGTAATCAGCCTAAATGGGAAATGTACATGGTATGCAAGAATGTGGAATGTAAAAATGACTTTCCCAAGATGGATGTTTTTTGCACTGCATAGTATCATGAAGAGTTATGATTATAGAACAAAGTTTTGGGGGGGGGGGAAAAAAACCGAAATGAATTCATAGAGATTTGAAATGCCAACAAATGCATGTCCACAATAACGCTAAAACTGTTAAACACCAATTACTCCAGTGTTATCGCATGATAATTCCTGATCCCTCCCAATCAGCATTTGTTTATCGTGGTGTAAATGTGAGTGGCTGGTCTGCGTGAAGGATGGCTGCATGGTAATGAGGTAGAAAGGCGATAGATGGAGGCATGGCGGACCGCTCTTGTGAACAGTGACTCAGTCATTAGGAGATGCATCTCTGCCCATGCAGAAGTGCATTGCCTAATTGGTTCAGTTCATCATGGCCTAAAGGCTTAATTGGGTGACAGGTCCAAAGATGGATGGCCTAGAAAAAAAAGGGGTTGGGAATGACGGAGGTGGTTGTATTGCTGTTGTATGTGGGTGGTGAACATCCGGAGTGGGAGTTGATGTGAGACTTCACTGTGCTGCCACTGTGCTGCATCCTACATATGCAGAAGCAATGGGAGGATGAAACGCAAGCACAAGATGGGTCTCCAGTGTAGCCTAATACATAAACAAGTTGTGAAGTCACAAGGCTATATCTGCCAATCAAAAATGTATTCCTGTTTTAATTTACCTCAGAGAAATAATGCTTGGATAGCTTTGCACATAATACTAGGTCAGGGAAAAACCACTGTATTTTGTGTTAGGTTGTTTGCATGTTGTTGCATAACATTCTAAGGGTACATGACCAACTCTTGATTGAGCAAAGAAAATGTCAAATCAAAGTTTTAATGTGGTACACATCATTCAGCACAATAATTTAAATTGACTGTAAACAAGACATTATATTATGTTCGACACTTCTTGTGGGGAACGGAGGGAAAGTAAGCTGTTTTGTATTCTCTGCTCACCTTGATTCCAAATTAAAACAGCAAAAGACTGTGATGATATGTATTCAAAATGGTCTCTTATTTTCTTTATTCTGGGAAGGAGAGGGAATTATGCTGTTTTGCTTCTTCTTCACAAACCATGCCATTAACAGGGCAGATGTTAGGAACAAGTGTTCACACTTCTGCCCACACACCACCTGACAAATGAAACACTAAACAGCGTCATTAAAACACTCTTTAGCCTGTGTTTTTGGTCTGAAGAACTTATGTGTACAAATATATGTTTTTAGGTTATCTGCAATGACCGCAAGTTCCACTAACTGGTATAAATAGCATACCTCTACAATTTCACTTGTGACAAAGCTGAACAAATCCTGTCAGATATCTGCTGGATTGTAAAAAAGCAAACCGTATTATTTGGCTCTTGGCGCATGTCTAGTTCATTCTTCGATGCAACTTTATACTGTCTGCACAGCCAAAATAGTGTTTAACTTTAGTATAAAGCCACTGCAAAAACGACAAACAACTTATATGCTCGCTTCGAGGTAAGTAACACTGGAACATGCATGAGAGCATCAGCTGTTCCGGAAGACTGTGTGATCACGCTCTCCACAGCCGATGTGAGTAAAACCTTTAAACAGGTCAACATTCACGAGACCGCATGGGCCAGACGGATTACCAGGATGTGTACTCCGAGCATGCGCTGACCAACTGGCAAGTGTCTTCACTGGCATGTTTGACCTCTCCCTGTCTGAGTCTGTAATACCAACATGTTTCAAGCAGACCACCACTGTCCCTGTGCCCAAGAACACTAAGGTATCCTGCCTAAATGACTACCGACTCGTAGCACTCACGTCTGTAGCCATGAAGTGCTTTGAAAGCCTGGTCATGGCTCACATCAACACCATTATCCCAGAAACCCTAGACCCACTCCAATTTGCATACCGCCATAAACAGATCCACAGATGATTAAATCTTTATTGAACTCCACACTGCCCTTTCACACCTGGACAAAAGGAACACCTATGTCAGAATGCTATTCATTGACTACAGCTCAGCATTCAAAACCATAGCGCCCTCAAAGCTCATCACTAAGCTATCGACAGGGCTGTAGTGGAGCAGGTTGAGAGCTTCAAGTTCCTTGGCACCCACATCACCAAAAACTAACATGATCCAAGCACACAAGACAGGCTCGAAGAGGGCATGACAAAACCTATTCCCCCTCAGGAGACTGAAAAGATTTGGCATGGATCCTTAGATCCTCAAAAGGTTCTACAGCTGCACCATCGAGAGCATCCTGACGGGTTGCATCACTGCCTGGTATGGTAACTGCTCGGCCTCTGACCGCAAGGCACTACAGAGGATAGTGTGTACGGCCCAGTACATCACTGAGGCAAAGCTTTCTGCCATCCAGGACCAGGCGGTGTCTGAGGAAGGCCCTAAAAATTGTCAAAGACTCCAGCCACCCTAGTCATAGACTGTTATCTCTGCTACCGCTCGGCAAGCGGTACTGGAGTGCCAAGTATAGGTCCAAGAGGCTTCTAAACAGCTTCTAACCCCAAGCTATAACATCTAATCAAATGGCTACTCAGACTATTTGCATTGCCCCCCACTCTACGCTGCTGCTACTATCTGTTATTATCTATGCATAGTCACTTTAATAACTCTACCTGCATGTACATATTACCTCAATTACCTCGACCAACCGGTTCCCCCACACATTGACTCTGTGCCGGTACCCCCTGTATATAGCCTTGCTATTGTTATTTACTGTACTGCTGCTCTTTAATTATTTGTTACTTTTATTTTTATTTTTTTTGTATTTTCTTAAAACTGCATTGTTGGTTAAGGGCTTGTAAGTAAGCATTTCACTTTAAGGTCTACACTTGTTGTATTTGGCACATGTGACAAAAACAATTTGATTTGATACCTGTAATCTCCCTTCACTGTGGTCGAGTTCCAGTCCCACTACATTATGTATGTTGCATTGCATCAACCAATGGTTAGTTCTCGACTGAGAAGTCGGGCATCAGATTGCTATATTATCTGATGTGGTTAACAGTATATGTTAAACACCTATCCAGGCGTGCATCTGCAATGAGGTCCACCTGGAACGTGGCCTGAGTAACTTGACTTGACTGCAGTGCAAAACAAACGGCCAGGAGAGCCACAAAGCCAATGACTTAAGGTCACAGTTTGACAGTAAGAAGGGTTTGTTTGGCAACACCTGGGACCCTGTGCTTGAGAACTGTCCTTTGCACTGACCGCCACCACTAGGCCCTGGGCTTGTGAGCTGCAGCAGTGGCATGAGAGATGAAAGGACTGGGAAGGGGGTTATTCAGAGCCAGTCAATCCTTCAAGCCACAGCTGATCCCCTAACCCGAACTCCAGCAGCTCTTCTATTAAATACAGCTTTTATGGACACCAACACTTATTTGAGATTCACCCACATAAAGCCAGAAGGTCAAAGTTAGCTAAAACATTTCAAAGTGCATATTTTATCTCAATGTCCTTGAGGGATGTTCTTTTACACATGAGGATGAGCGTGTGGGTGCATAGAACATTTGCAGTCCGAGTGGTGGTGGTACAGGATAATATGATTCTATTAGGAATGTGAAACAATAGCTGTGATGTAAGAGTTATCACGTGGGATCTAATTACAGGATACTAGCACACTGACAATTGGTCTTACACAAAAAAGAACAGGCACCTGCTCAGAAAACAAGCTCAGGTATTTTTCTATTGGTACTCCTTGTCCCAACGGTGCTAGCTATCTATCTGCACACAGGTTTTGCCCCACAGGCAGGTGACCTATTTTCTCTGTGGTTGAATGGAAAATGGAAGCAGCTAGTGTTTAAAAAAGGGGGAGATGAGCGAGAGGGGGGATATGATCCTCTCCTTGATTCGGTTCAGGCTGTGGATTAATTATCCTGTACCAGAACCCGACCCCGTGCTGTGAGCGAGACACTTCAGCCTCCGTGGATCAATAATGCATTTTTCTGTCTTTCCATTTAATTTGCACACGAACTGGCGTCATTGTCTCCCGCGAAAGTGCAGGAGACACCTGATACCAAGGGTGCAACACTCCACCCCCGTCCTCCCCTCTCTTCCCTTCTGCTGCTGACAAATTGATTATTTTCTTAATGGGCTGGGTGGAAAGAGAAACACTACAGTATCTTCTCAATTGAGAGAGACGTGATAGGGTGCCACATGTTGAATTAAGCTCTGGCGGTTTTCATGTTTGGGAGAGGTAAAGGAACTACTTGGGCCTTTGAATGGTTATTCCACAGTTTAGGGAACGGTTGAAACTTAAGGAGATAATTGTGCTAGCATGCAACTTAGGACAGTGTTAGCACAGTTCACATGGAGTCAAGTGCTGGGCCATAAACAACACTGGATGGTGCGAGAAAGGTCAAGCTAACGTGTAACAAAGGTAGGTTATTCACGCCTGTGTGATTTATCTAGTCTGTGTAGAGTTTTGCATGGAAAGGAGAGACGTTTGTTGGGACAGTATTGCTGGTGGCTTGTGGAGCATTTGGATTTTTGTAGATCCCCTTGTAAACCTAACCAACTCTCACCAAAATACCTCAACTCGCTGGACAAATTACCTGGAATGGCTAATTGGCTTGTCCTTGCAAAATAATGTTTTTTTAATACCATGACTATTTACAATATACATATTCTTGATTGGTAATATATTGTAGTAAAGTGTTCTACTGAAATTTACATAGTAGTAAAGTTCAGTTTACATTTATATAAAACTCAGTTTACATGTGTATGTTTTTCATTGCAATGTATTGTCCTTTACTATATCTATAGAGCAGTTGTGTGTTTGTTCTGCAGTATGCATGCAGATTTACTCACCCAAACATCGGAATATCAATATTTAGGTCATTCAATAATTCTTTACACTCTTAGAATAAAATATGCTATCTAAAACCTAAAAGTCTAGTTCTAAGAGTGTAGTAATTAAATGATCAATGTAATGCATGTTGCTCACAAGTATGGTCATACTATAGTTGCTGAAAAGGATTAAGGAAAGTGGGATACCTAGTCAGTTGCACAACTGAATGCATTAAACTGAAATGTGTCTTCCACATTTAACCCTTTGAATCAGAGAGGAATGGGGGCTGCTTTAATCGACATCCGTGCCATCGGCACCTGGGGAGCAGTTGTTGTTTGGGGCTAACTGCCTTGCCCCAGGGCAGAGCGCCACATTTTTCCACCTTGTCGGCTCTGGGAATCGAACCAGCGACCTTTCGGTTACTGGCCCAATGCTGTTAACCATTACACACAGTCAGTTAGGAAAGCAAAGGATAGCTTTTTCAAACAGAAATTTGCATCCTGCAGCAACCGGGGGTGCAGTCTCTATGGGGGTGCCAGAGGGTTCAATTCTCGGGCAGACTCTTTTCTCTGTATATATCAATGATGTCGCTCTTGTTATGGGTGATTCTTTGACCCAACTCTACGTAGACGACACCATTCTGTATACATCTGGCCCCTCTTTGGACACTGCGTTAACAAACCTCCAAATAAGCTTCAACGCCATATAACACTCCTTCCGTGGCCTCCAACTGCTCTAATACGCTAGTAAAATGAAATGCATGGCCTGCACCCGCCCGCCTGACTAGCTTCACTACTCTGGATTGTTCTGACTTAGAATATGTGGACAACTATAAATCCCTAGGTGTCTGACTAGACTGTAAACTCTCCTTCCAGACTCACATTAAGCATCTCCAATGCAAAGATACATCTAGAATTGGCTTTCTATTTCGCAACAAAGCCTCCTTCACTCATGCTGCCAAACATACCCTCATAAAACTGAACTATCCTACTGATCTTTTCGCATGCAGTCAAAGCCCCATATAATACCCACCATCGTGATATGCTCGCGTTGGCTGGCATACCCAAACAGGTCATCTATAAGTCTTTGCATACTCACTGCCTTATCTCAGCTCACTGGTCACCCAGTAGGCTCCAGTAGGTATATTTCACAGGTCATCCCCAAAGCAAACACCCCCTTTGGCCGCCTTTCCTTCCAGTTCTCTGCTGCCAATGACTGGAACGAATTGGAAAAATCACTGAAGTTGGAGACTTATATCTGCCTCACTAACTTTAAGCATCAGCTGTCAGAGCAGCTTACCGATTGCTGCAGCTATACACAGCACATCTGTAAATAGCCCATCCAACCAACTACCCACCTCATCCCCATATTTGTTTTTCTGCTCTTTTGCACACCAGTATTTCTACTTGCACATCCTCATCTGCACATATATCACTCCAGTGTAAATTTCTAAATTGTAATTACTTCAACACTATTGGCCTATTTATTGCCTTACCTCGTTACTTAATTTGCACACACTGTATACATATTTTTCTATTGTGTTATTGACTGTACGTTTATTTACCCATGTGTAACTCTGTGTTGTTGTTCTTGTCTCACTGCTTTGCTTTATCTTGGCCAGGTCGCAGTTGTAAATGAGAACTTGTTCTCAACTGGCCTACATGGTTAAATAAAGGTGAAATATATATATATATATATATATTTTAAACCACTAGGCTTCCTGCCGCCCCAGATTAAATTATGAGTCTCCTGAAGACAGCTAATAGAAGTATCCCACAAAGTCACATATCAAAACAGATGGCCATCATAAATGGGGCAATGTGACAAGGTGGCAAAGCAACACTCTTCCCAAGAGACATTCTGTATGCAGTCTGATAATGGATTCAATGTGAGCTCCTATCTTCAGCCAGGCAGCAGTGTGGTTTTGTGAAGGAGGAAGGTCAAATATTTGATGCCATGTAGTTGTTCTCTTGGGAAGCATAGCAGAGTTCTCATGTATGACAGTTGCATGCTAGCCCTTCAGAGGCTACTTTGAGATATAGTATTGGATTATTTATTTTTTAACCCTTATTTTACCAGGTAAGTTTACTGCGAACACGTTCTTATTTACAGCAACAACCTGGGAAATGGTTACAAGGGAGAGGAGGGGGGATGAATGAGCCAATTGTTAGCTGGGGATGATTGGGTGTCCATGATGGTACAGTATGAAAACCAGATTGGGAATTTAGCCAGGACACCAGGGTTAACACCCCTCCTCTTACAATAAGTGCCATGGGATATTTAGTGTCCACAGAGGGTCAGGACAGCCCTATAACATGCCAAAGATGTCACCCTACACAGGGCAATGTCACCAATCACTGCCCTGGGGCATTGGTATATATTTTTTTTTAGTTCAGAGGAAATTGGTGGCCCTCCAAAACAGCTTTCAGGACCAACCCTGCTTAACTTCAGAGGCAAGCCAGCAGTGTGATGCAGGGTGATATGCTGCTGGCTAATGAGGGAAGCTATTAACAGTAGCAGTTTACAGTGGTGTCGTTTTACAAACGGGTTATAAAGGTGCATACAACACGTAATACCTCGTGACTAATTAATTAATGAATTGGAAGAACATGTATTAACTCATGAACCTCTCATGCATTCATGGGTTCAACTTTCCAGATCATGTACTTATCACTAACAGTTGGTGATGCTTCGTAAAGTACTTCACAGAATACTAAGAATTCCAAGCCATTATCGGAGGCCTGAGCTTTATAAAAGCTCCTCAAAGTCTCTTCAAGCTATTTGGGAATGCCATCATCATGCACCCAGCAGAATGCTGAGCCAATTAGCCAGCCACGTGACTGTGTAGTGAACAAGCAGAACAATTTCAGGAGAGAAAAGACTATTCACGTAGCCCTGATGTACAAAGCAACCCAACCTGAATGTGTGTTATATTTTTATCATATTCACTATGTTCGCAGCTTAAAATAAATTGCATATTAAATCAACATTAACCTCCTGACACAATTTGCAGCCAAATAATACTGCTCTGCCGGGGTTGAGAAATTAATATTTTTCCCCCCTAACATCCTGAGGAAGATGGTTCACGGACTGCAAACTTTGTGTAATTGCCTTCATAGATTTAGTATATTGTGCTCCCAAATAAACTTGATCTCAGAAATAATACTTAACGGATTATGAGCAGAAGGAATGAAATCCATTCTAACCATGCAAGTATCAATGAACCATTTAAATTCACAACCTGCAATTCAGCACCCAAATCAATAGCCATATTATCCTTTGCTATTGGCATTATTCAGTGGCAATCAGAAATGTCTTCCAGATGATCAGAATTGGTTTCATTATTAAAAGGCCCATGTATGGATATTGAATGGCAAGAGCACCAACAATTATTCAGCTGAATTGTGTTCTCGTACTGGATCGGTGTCCACTGAAGCAGTTGGATGAGACGGATAAGTTCAAATGTGATAATAACCTAGATTTGTATTACTTTGTTGTAATTGACCATCACTTCATGGCAACAATGTGGATCCAATCAGGGGAAATGCCTATCAGTGATCCATTAATCTGTGGCTAGTCCAGCTGGAAATCTGCTTATCAGCCTCGATATATGTGGTCACTGGTGAGTTGGACCTGAAAAAGCCAGAAACCTGTCACAATGTGTCATAGGTCTAAAGAAGAACATTTCCCCCTGTGATTGGTTCCTAAAAACATTTTTGGCGATGCCAAAAATGGTCCTGAATCTGATGTTTAGCCAGTTTTGCATGTTTTCCTCTCATTCTAAGGTCATAGTTGACTGATAACTAGATGCATGTTGGCATCAATAATTAGGGTTAATAAGGTGGCTAATGTCCATTAGTTATATCAATATTTAGTTACATGCAGACTAATTTGTCCTGCCTAAGTGGTAGAAATTGCCTTCGTGAGCAGTGCTTGCTTGCACTCCTAAGCTTTTCCCCTTAAAAGGCTCCCTGTGGCTAATTTAAACATAATCCACTCACGTTTAATTTGATAAAACATGGTTTGGAGAGCAATTCAATTACTCTTTTTGGTGTACGTCTCGAGATGCGAGTGCGCTCAGAAAAACGTACAAAGTATCACTTGCATACATAGGTTCAAATGGTCTATTACTACTGCTTTCACCAACTATTAACTAGTACTCTGAAAACCTAATTGACACGTTGACACTAAATGTTACACAATAATTTAAGACGAAGGCTTTTTGAGCATCTTGACTAATCTGGGGACATAAGCCTGAGGGGACTCAGGAAGTCAATATGCCCTTGTAACTCAAGACCTCCATTGAACATGTTGATTGTAGTGTGGCTTCTTCAGCCAGGTTCTCTCATATCCTCATGTCGTGACCTTTTCAATTCCCTTTTGCATTGGGCCTAGCTACTCCCACAGCAGTCATTGCAGGGGGCAGGGTTACAGTAAAGAAACATCTGTATAATGGTATGTCTCCATTTACAGACGACACATGCAAGTGAAGAGAGCGCTAATACAGTATATAAAACGAGTAGCTTGATAGCATAGAGCTTGTTGGGGACTAACTCTATTACATTGGTCATTTTCTGTTTCTCTATAGTTTGATCCCGACAGTGAGAAATGCCTCGGAATAAGGAATGTTGATCGCATTTTTTCCTATTCATTAACAAACTACCAATCCCCGAGTGGCTTATTTTACAGAAAGACAGAACAAATCAGGATTAGTTTCTAACGTCATTGCTTGAAGTCCCAGACTGCTGAATCCTGTTTTCTGCGACTCAACTAATCTTTAGGCAATTTTTTTTTGCCTGACTAGAAAACCTATTGGCGTGGTTTAGCCTGCCCACAGTGCCCAACATAATCCAGACATACCCTGACAACCAAAATGGAGACTAACTCCAAGGACTTGTTTTTGTAGGCCTAGAGGTGTTACAACATAGCAGAATTAAATGATGTGTTACAATGGGTTTCTGGGGGTCACGGTGCTGAGGTAATCCTAACAGTGAGACAAAGAGATGACCCGACTTTGCAAACAATGTCCTTGCTGTCATTAATTTAGGTAGCACTCATGCCTATCAAAATACCCCTCAACATCGGGTTATTGCTTGAAACCTATTCTCTGATCTATTTTGTGCATAACAGTCAAGAGATTGATCTCTGCCATGTCTTGATTACCTCTCACACGTTGATGCTGTATAACATTTCCATATTCAAGACGTCCACCGTATGCACGCGCTGATTGCACAAGTGGACTCTAGCGGAACCAATCACCATCAACTTCTCCACTTATCAATAACCGGAAGGCGAGCACTGTGGCTGAAAGCCACCCGTCATCCCCAAAGTCCCTCAGTAATATCAGAAACTTGACAAAGCAGTGTTCGGGTTCCCCTTTTCCTCGCTCTCTCTCACAGTGCCCATCTGGGATTGGAGACTGAAAATAAAAAGACCTTACCCTTTAAAGTGATGATACAGATGTTTTTCCAATATTTTGAAAGTAGCGCGCATGAGCCAAAATGGGTTCCCAAAAATTGTACACAATTGTGTACATCATCAATTTCATATAATATGTTACATCCTGCAATTTTTTACAAATTATAAATATATATACAGTATATATACTGTATATATATATATACACACACTACATTACCAAAAGTATGTGGACACCTGCTTGTCGAACATCTCATTCCAGAATCATGGGCATTAATATGCTGTTGGTCTCACTTTGCATCTATAACAACCTCCACTCTTCTGAGAAGGCTTTCCACTAGATGTTGAAACATTGCAGCGAGGACTTGCATCCATTTAGCCATAAGTATTAGTGAGGTTGGACAATGATGTTAGGCAATTAGGCCTGGCTCGCAGACGCGTTCCAATTCATCCCAAAGGTGTTCAATGGAGTTGAGGTCAGGGCTCTGTGCAGGCCAGTCAAGTTCTTCCACAACAAGCTTTTTGTACGGGGCATTGCCATGCTGAAACAGGAAAGGGCCTTCCCCAAACAGTTGCCTCAAAGTTGGAGAATAGTCTAGAAAGTAATTGTATGATTTAGTGTTAAGATTTCCATTCACTGGAACTAAGGGGCCCAGCCCAAACCATGAAAAACAGCCCCAGACCATTACACCTCCTCCACCAAACTTTACAGTTGGCACTATGCATTGGGGCAAGTAGCATTCTCCTGGCATCCGCCAAACCCATATTCGTCCGTCGGACTGCCAGATGGTGAAGTGTGATTCATAATTTCAGAGAACGAGTTTCCATTGCTCCAGAGTCCAATGTTGGCGAGCCTACACTATATTATACTTGTGTGCAGCTGCTCGGACCACCACAGGAAAGGAAGACCCAGAGTTACCTCTGAAGCAGAGGATAAGTGCATTAGAGTTAACTGCTACTCAGATTGCAGCCCAAATAAATGCTTCACAAGGTTCAAGTAACAGACACATCTGAACATCAACTGTTCAGAGGACACTATGTGAATCAGGCCTTCAAATTGCTGCAAAGAAACCACTACTAAAAGACACCAATAAGATTAAGAGACTTGCTTGGGCCAAGAAACACAGGCAATATGGACATTAGACCGGTGGAAATCTGTCATTTGGTCTGATGAGTCCAAATTTGAGATTTTGGGTTCTAACCGCCGTTTCTTTGTGAGACACAGAGTATGAGAGTAGGTGAACAGATGATCTCTGCGTGTGTGGTTCCCACTGTGAAACATGGAGAAGGAGGTGTGATGGTAGGAGGGTGCTTTGCTAGTGACACAGTAATTTATTTACAGTAGAATTCAAGAAACACTTAACCAGCATGGCTACAACAGCATTATGCAGTGATACGCCATCCCATCTGGTTTGCGCTTAGTGGGACCATCATTTGTTTTTTAACAGGACAATGACCCAACACACCTCCAGCTTTTGTAAGGACTATTTGACCAAGAAGGAGAGTGATTGAGTGCTGCAGATCCATTATGCCAGGCAAGCTTAATCAAGCACATAAGTATTTTCAAATATTTTGAGTAGTACTGAAACCCAGGTCTGTCATTGAGCTTTGTTTCTTCAATTTCCACCAGCAGTCAAGTGGTGATAGGGAGATGAGTGACAGAGCCATTGCAAGGTGTTGTGTGAGCCTGACTATAAAATGAGATTGCCTCTCACTTCGTGGTAATTCCAACTCAAAAAGTAAGATCTCTCAGAGTAAACAAATGTCACTGTACTAGCTATCATTTTTAAATCTCCCTTTTTTGGAAGTGACCCCGATATATTACATGTACAATTCATGGGCTGTGCCCCTGACTTCATAGCCGCTGGAAGATGTTTTGAGTATGGTGTTTGGGCTGAAAAACAAAATGCACATTTATAATAAAGCATGGCATGCATCTACACAATACAATTCCGAATGTGATGAGTAGCCTAAGCATAGGACAAGATTCAGTAACAGTATCCTGTGGGGATACTGTTACTGAATCTTGTCCTATGCTTAGGCTACTTAATTTAACTTAATTTAACTTGTGGCTGTTTGCAAAAAAAGCCTGTTGTAAACAAGTCTTTGTACTGCATAATTATAACGGTTTATAACGAAATTATAACAAGAGACAAAGCGAGTGGGGTGTTGTAACTAAATTAGGAAACACATGATTGTGCGTAATAAAATTGAGCACAAAAAGAAATCAAAGTCCCATGTTCCTTACTTGAAATTGTTCTCATGCTTAGAAGTTTAGAATTGTAAGCTAATAGAAAATACAATTGGGATACTATTGTGAGCACTGCTCCCAATCACTTGATATCCACTACAATGGGGAGAGAAGAGGGAGAGAAAGAGGGGGCGAGTGACAGGGAGGAGGGAGAGAGACCCGACTCAACTCAAACTAAATTGTCTATCATACAGCAGAGCGTTTGTGTGTGACTCCACACCCCCACAACTGATTAGATAAGAGCATAAATCATGAGAGCGCCGCTTACAAAACAGAGACACTCCATGCAGAATCGGGCCTGTGCCACCCAACTAAATCTAGCAAAGTGGACTCACTTATCACCAGAACCTCCCACCAAAGCACACAATAATTATAAATAATTGCTCAAACCACAACACAACAACTGTGTTTAAGAGAAAAAGCACAGTTGACTAAGTGCAGAAGCCAACACCATACTGTCCTCAAGCTATTACGCAAAGCACACAAGTGTAGCCAATACAATAACATTACATTTTGTAACACATCAAAAAACTATTAATAAATCCCCCCAAAAACACATTGAATAAAGAATATTAACTGCAAGGCGGACAGTTTAAGACATTGGTCTTACCTTTCGCTGCAGTTATAAAACACCAAAAGTTGCCTCGTGCTCTGGGGTGACACGGATAAAGGCCCTCATCAGGGCATGTAAGGCCAAGGTGTCCAGTGAACGTGCATAAGTGTAACGTGTGTCAGCCATTTCTGGCTCATTGTGCTACGGATCCAAGTCCTTAGCGGTGTAGGATGGAGTACGTCGTCGGTGACAAATCAGAAGACTGAGGCACAGTTTGATGAGGATACTCTAATACTACCTCTCGTTTGTGGTTCAAGGGGCCAGAGTTGGGGTAACCCCATGGGACAGTGCTGCTTGGTGTATTTCTTGTGATGTTTCCCAACATGTGGCGTTGGAGCAGCAGGCGGCCTGTGTCTAGTTGCATGGGGAAGTGGAGGGAGTCACGGGACTGTGCGACCATGTGTGTTGTGCTTCCTTTTGCTATGTCAAAAGTGGTTTTCCCTCGTCTTGCTGATATCCCTAGCCCTTCTTGGTCTAATCTTATCTCAATTGCACCAGATCCACCGCTTCAAAGAGTTATCCTGCTTCAGGTGCCACCACTTCAGTCTCCATTGTGTGGTCGAGAGCGGGCTGGGGTTCTGCTCCCTCTCGGGGACACGTTGTCTGTGGGCATATTGAGGCCGATTTGGTGGAACAAGCCGTCACCTTGGTCATAAATAAAATAATTCTTAATATTTGAATCAAGCAGTTGTATTTTTTCTTTAGATTTTTTCATTGTTACTTGTTTTATCGATGTTACACTTCATATTAGTAGATTATTACGTATGTGTTGTATATGTATCATTCATTTAATTACCGTTTATTTGAATAAAAACATTTGCAGTCGTATCTCCTCCACGATGCGGTCATCTCTCAAGTGTCCTGACCCATTCCCTCGGCACATTGACACATTCCCCCTTGACACTCGTGTCATCCTTCAGATACTAGATACACCAGGCCCAGGGTTTTTATCCATTATGGTTGGCTAGAACCAGGTTGAAATAAATCCTAAATTATTTTCTGAGACATTTAAATGCTAACTTCTATCCTCGCAGGAATGTTGTAGCCTCGCAGGAATAGTTGTAGCCTAAAGTTTGAAGGTTGTAAGATATGTTTTTAAATATCCCATGTTTTTTCTCTCCCCTACCCCAATCCCATTTGTATTCATACCAATAATGCAGTGGAAAAATTGTTTCATATTTTTTTATTGCAACATTCAAAAATGATGTAAGCTATACAATGAAATAAAGAGAGTCGCAAACTCTCTATATATACACTCCCAGTTATTTATTGGGTAAAACACCAACTTTTCAGCATCACTGTGCTTTTTTCAGGGTAATGTCATGAATGCTTGACCCAAGATGTAGACGAACAGTGCAATTAGTGCAACCGATGACATAGTGTGTCATAATTATCAGGTTGATTAGATTGAATTGAGTGAAACTGTTAAAACACAATAGTTTACAGAACATACTAGGCAACATAATTATACACTGTACATACGATTAGCGTCAACCAACATTGTTTAATTTAATTTCACATACATATGAAACTTTTTCCAATTTCATTTGTGTTACATGTAATCTTTAGGTTCAACCATAACGCATAATAAGCATCATCAAATCAAATCACATTTTCAGTTGTCACATACACATTGTTAGCAGATGTTAATAAGAGTGTAGCGAAATGCTTGTGCTTCTAGTTCCGACCATGCAGTAATATCTAACTAGTAATCGAACAATTGCACAACTACCGTATACACACAAGTGTAAAGGAATGAAAAATAATATGTACATAAAAAATATATGGATGAGCGATGGCCGAACGGCATAGGCAAGATTTAGTAGATGGTTTAGAGTGCTGTATATACATATGAGATGAGTAATGTAGGGTATGTAAACATTATATAAAGTGGCATTGTTTAAAGTGGCTAGTGATACATTTATTACATCCAATTTTAAATTATTAAAGTGGCTAGAGATTTGAGTCAGTATGTTGGCAGCAGCCACTCAATGTTAGGGATGGCTGTTTAACAGTCTGTTGGCCTTGAGATAGAAGCTGTTTTTCAGTCCCTCGGTCCCAGCTTTGATGCACCTGTACTGAGCTCACCTTCTGGATGATAACGGGGTGAACAGGCAGTGGCTCGGGTGGTTGTTGTCCTTGATGATCTTTTTGGCCTTCCTGTGACATCGGGTGGTGTAGGTGTCCGGGAGGGTAGGTACTTTGCCCCCGGTGATGCATTGTGCAGACCTCAATGCCCTCTGGAGAGTCATACGGTTGTGGGCGGAGCAGCTGCCGTACCAGGCGGTGATACAGCCCGACAGGATGCTCTCGATCGTGCATCTATAAAAGTACGTGAGTGTTTTTGGTGACAAGCTGAATTTCTTCAGCCTCCTGAGGTTGAAGAGGTGCTGCTGCGCCTTCTTCATCATGCTGTCTGTGTGGGTGGACCATTTCAGTTTGTCCGTGATGTGCACGCTGAGGAGCTTAAAACTTTCCACCTTCTCCACTGTCCCGTCGACGTGGATAGGGGGCTGCTCCCTCTGCTGTTTCCTGAAGTCCACGATCATCTCCTTTGTTTTGTTGACATTGAGTGTGAGGTTATTTTCCTGACACCACACTCCGAGGGCCTTCACCTCCTCCCTGTGGACCGTCTCGTCGTTGTTGGTAATCAAGCCTACCACTGTAGTGCCGTCTGCAAACTTGATGATTGAGTTGGAGGCGTGCATGGCCATGCAGTCATGGGTGAAAAAGGGAGTACAGGAGAGGGCTGAGAACGCACCCTTGTGGGGCCCCAGTGTTGAGGACCCGTCAGGAAGTCCAGGACCCAGGGCGGGGTCGAGACCCAGGGTCTCGAGCTTAATGATGAGTTTGGAGGGTACCATGATGTTAAATGCTGAGCTGTAGTTGATGAACAGCATTCTTACTTAGGTATTCCTCTTGTCCAGATGGGTTAGGGCAGTGTGCAGTGTGATTGCGATTGCGTCGTCTGTGGACCTATTGCGGCGGTAAGCAAACTCCATGTGGATCTAGGGTGTCAGATAGGGTGGAGGTGATATGGTCCTTGATTAGTCTCTCAAAACACTTCATGATGATGGAAGTGAGTGCTATGGGGCGATAGTCATTTAGCTCAGTTACCTTTGCTTTCTTGGGAACTGGAACAATGGTGGCTCTCTTGAAGCATGTGGAAACAGCAGACTGGGATAAGGCTTGATTGAATATGTCCGTAAACACACCAGCCAGCTCATCTGCTCATGCTCTGAGGACGCTGCTAGGGATGCTGTCTGTGCCAGGCAGCCTTGCGAGGGTTAACACGTTTAAATGTTTTACTCACGTTGGCTGCAGTGAAGGAGAGCCCGCAACAGTGGTAACATATTGGTTGTACGCTGATAAGCTGTAGAAAGAATATATTAATTTATAAGACTTGTTCATTAACAACAATAGTTCTAACACCTCTTCTGCAAAGGGTGATGCCGTTTTGCCCTTTAAACACAGGCGGTGCTGACACACCCCAAGCACCGCTCCTTCCCGTGGCTATGCCTAACTTGAACTTTTATATGAAATAGTAGTAAGATAACATCTGTGTGTTTATTCTTCAATATACTGTAGCTGTACAATGGTGCACATAAAGCTGAAAGCCATTGTCGTATATGGTTGGGTTACTGTTTGGCAAACTGACTCGGGATTCAATGGCATCATTGTGAGTAGAGATCTGGCAAAAAAAATGAGAATATCTATTTTCAGACGGGAGTGTTTGGAGGGGGACATAAAACAAATGAAGCATGCTTATTGATTCTCATTTTGCTAGCTTCAGCTTCCCGGGGAACTATGAAGGCTCTTCATCCTCTATCAACTGACACGGCTCATTGTTCACTACGAGCTAATAAAGAGCTTTACTGGCATGATCATGTATTCTCTTAGGCTAGTGACATACTCATTAAAAATTGAGCCTATTTTGCATGCAAACAGGAATGATTAAAGGTACTACCACCTATTGTATGCGTTCAGGGAATATTTTCTATTTGGGTATGCATTATTATGATATGGCGGGGTGTTTTAAGGGAATACACTAGGGACTCCGTATTTAATCAAACTTGATGACAAAGTTGAGTATAAGATAACAATGCATTTCCAAGAACGGACGTTTAGATTGCTTAATTGATACTGTCACCATTTGAAACAAATGGAAACTCGGGTGTATATTTTATCAAGCATACAATATCTTGTTATGCAGGAGAGCTGTTCTTTTTTATTCTGGATAACTGCTGCACAAGATTGACTTTCTTAGTTATTTTGGTGCATTCTTTATTCGGCTTCTGATGTTCTCAATAAATGTACCTTCACAGGAAAACGCAGCTTCCTCTCTCACTGGTGGTAGGAAAAGTTCAATGCAACATTTTGAAGAACTAGTAAAAATGTCCTTCCTCTCATTTGCTGTTATTATTTGTTGACCTCCCTTGGATTGTGCTGCCTGTCTACTGAAACCACATACAGAATCTGCATCTGAACCCAAGGTCACAGCAGAGCTCCAGCGGAATCTCAGAGGACGCAAAGGCCAAGATTAATGTTCTGAACTGAGCAGAGAAGGTCGGCCACGCAATCTGCATTTTGGCTCCCGTGTCATTAAAACAAGCCTTAACCTCCTATAAGGCAATGTTTGTTTGTTTGTTTACAATGCCCTCTCTCTGCCCTCATGTTGTTCTGAGGTTGTAACCGCCCTGACCTTTCAAGTCAAATTTTTTGGCAAATAATGATAATCACCTCATCACTTCCTCTCCTCTACAAGTCATCATTAGCATGGTCAAATGATGAGGCTGACTTGAGCGCTTGCTTCCACATTGTCCAGGTTTTTGGGATATTTATTATTGCACACTTTGCAGGTGTGTTGTACATTGTACTTGATCAAATATTGTGTGTATCTTGGTGTCAAAGACAGGGAGTTGGGCCCTGCCTTATATTCTAGCTCTGATAGATTTTCAAGCCCTACTGGATTTAATCTTTGAAAGTGTAGTTTCCTTCTTGATCATCTTATCCAACTTGGTTTTAGTCAGTTTAGGAAAGAGTTGGGTTTAGAAGACTTGAACACGGTTACCTACATGAGGCATTTAGAAACCAATCCAGTAGAGAATAGATGCAGCTGCCTGTGCTTTCCTCACTAGTATTCTGCTTGGGTCAGCAGTGTAAGCAGCACTGCGGTACTAGGCGTGTTGGAAGCTGTCTGAAAGGCTCTCTAGGTGTAACATACCTCTTTAAATCTGATGAGGTCCCATGAGACCAGACTGCTGTGGCTCAGTCAACTAAAATAGGGCCCAGGAAAACCTTCAGTGCTAATGGAGAGATCTTAGCCCAACATGCAAACAATACTTTGACAGAGAGATACTCAATTATTCTGAAGAAACTGATTACCATTTGACACCGCTTGATTTTATATCACTGTCGTTCATTCATGCCGATGGCGAAAAAGAAGAGCCTTGGAAGTGATATCACCGACAGTGAAATAGACTCAAAATAGCAGCTCCTTTCTTGCGAGTATCTGTGTTTGTTTATCACGAGTGTGCTGTTGTTTCCCAAGAAGCAGATTTTAAAAGACTCAACATCTCTGATAGTGAGGAGAGATAGGCTTTCTCTGCACACATTTCAGAACACTTAAACATTTCTCAATCCCAGTGTGTCTCGTCCCGCCACTGCTGGAACAGATGCTCCACAACTGAATATAGATTTCAGTGAGGAAGACAGCATGCCTGATGAATCTCAATTTGCCACTGTCCATATTTCATAGCCACCTCTGTCGTAAAGGGGGATGGTGAAGCAACTTCAGCTACACCTGCCGAACTGTCACTCAATAGGAGTCTGAGGTTGATCTGCATTCCATGAAGCCAGTAAGCTCCATTCAAGACAGATCCATGTTATCATTTCCTATGCAGAGCTGCAAAGCAAAGTGCCAACATTATGTGTTAAAGGTAAAGGCTATTCTTAGTCGAATATGAAATCGTCCGAAGGTCTTTGAGAAACCAGACCTTTTTGATTTTGATCTCATCTTATAATAATAAGCAACGGTACACTCTTAGAAAAAAGGGTTCCAGAAAGGTTTTTTCGGTTGTTCCCGAAACTATATACAGTATGCTTCTTCTACTGATGAGTCTATTTATAGATTGAAAGTGCAGAAAAACTAGCAATTAGTCTCCATTGTTTTGCTCCAGGAGCATATATAGTTTACACAAAGCCCTAATTTTTCAAATGAATTGATGTACTATATTTGGATGTGTTTATTGACTTGCAGTTGTCGATGTTGTTGTTATTATTATTAGTGGCGTGTATTCATGGATGCCAAGGGAAGCCAGGCTTCCCCAAAAGATTTAGCAAGAAAAAAAAACATCTTTAGTCTCTCTGTGTTTCATAATTTTCCTTCAATTCGCAATAGAATGAATGTATCTCACCAGAGAAAGCATCTGAGTGAGCGAAACAGCTCCCCTCTAGCTGATGCTGTCTGGTCTAAAATAGTATGACATTGTTGCCACCTGTAACATTGAATGCAAGGGAAGCCAGTGAGCATTTGGCCTCCCTTGATAAAAAAAAATATATACATTAATAGCCAATCAGCATTGAGAAAACTATGGGAGCTCAACAGGGAATGGTCTTGGCGCACCAAAAAGAAGTGTGAAGGATTTGGCTTAAAAATATATTTTAACTGTTGCATCTCGTTGTGTTGTTGTCCTCCGGGGGATAGCTAGCTAAAATTGTCCCTTTCCTAAATTTGCTGTGGACAGAGATAAGGATTTGGAATTGTGGTTTTACCTAATACTCCGTACTGGCCAATGATTATAACGGCGATTCTGATCCAACCATAATTTCATACATTGTGCGTCTGGCCTGAGAGGATGGAAGCTCAATATGTAGCTAGGTCAGTGGTGTTCGGTGCTGTTAAAGATGAGGGAGGACACTTTGTTTTCATGAGCATGGCTTTATTTCTATCACAGCATATTGGATGACTGTCATTCATATTCCATTCACCAAGTTCAATGTGACATCAATGCTACTACATAATACTAAAATTGTCCCTATAACCATCATGAGGTTGCTACAACCTAGCCTATGAATTAAATATTATAATGTAGGTGCACACAAGTCGAGAGAAAATGTTGCAAACTAGAGTTTCTATTGGACAAATGCAGGTATGTTTATCCCTGTTTTGTTTGCTTCCATTTGAGAAACTCTTAAACAATTGAAACAGTTCACATTCATAGCAGTCACGTTGTATTCCTTCTTCCATCTATGTGCTCTCCTCCTCTCACCTTTCCCTTCCTTTGTGGACTTCAAAGCACAACACATCAGCTTATTGTAACCAGGCAAAAAAATAACTTTCCAAGCCAAACCATATCATAATTGCTACACACAGCCGACATCTTTGTAGAATATTAGCTAAAGTAATGCCATAGTCAACATAGCTAATGTGTTAGTAAATCCGCTACAATCATGCAGTGACTTTACAGTGTATAGTCAGTTAGCACTTACACTGACGGGCCCCGGTGGTAATAACCAAAAGCTTACCATGACTTGGAAGAGTAACAGTGTTTTTTGGGATAGTCACAGCCAGATGGATAGTATAGCATCACTCTGTTTGAGCAGGGTGTTTGAGTAGGCTAAACTAGCTAGAGCTGGGTTTGCTAGCTAAGTAAGTGAAACTGAAAGTGAAAAAAAAATGAAATCTCTATCGTTCTTGCTTCTCCTTCATTCTTTATGAAATTAATTTGTGCAAAACTGTTAAACTATTGTCTTTCTCTCTATTTAAGTCAACAACTTACCACATGTTATGCACTGCAGTACTAGCTAGCTGTAGCTTATGCTTTCAGTACTAGATTCACTCTCTGATGCTTTGATTGGGTGGACAATAGTTCATTCAGCAAGAGCTCTGATAGGTTGGAGGACGTCCTCTGGAAGTTGTCATAATTACTGTGTAAATCAATGGAAGGGGGTGAGAACCATGAGTCTCCTAGGTTTTGTAAGTCAATGTATTGACAGGAGTACGGAAGCTAGCTGTCCTCCGGCTGCACCATGGTGCTACCATACAGAGTGCTGCTGAGGCTACTGTTGACCTTCATTGCAAAACAGTGTGTTTTAATAAATAATTTGGTGACATGTGAATATACTTAGTTTTGTTATATCTGAAAATTATAACTTTTTAAATGTTTTACCATTTACATTTTTAACGACTAGCTGACTCATCGTTTCCCATGAAAGGAAGTTAGGCTAGCAAGCAAGCATTTTAGCTATGTAGCCTAGGACAACAACAAATACAAGTGTGTACTATATTGTATGACAGAGTCATAGACCATTTCGACAACATGAAACAGAGTAGGATGGCATCGGCGTTGCTCTACAAGTAGGGTGAGTCATGTTTTTTCTACTTACGCACACCACACACACACACACAGAAATCAGTTCCATGGACAGCCACATGATATTTAGCTCACGTTGATTGGACAGAATCATTTTTGGACTTTTTTAGGTGTCACAGTATTAGACTAAGCATAGGTGATTTGATGATGTTGAAATAAATGGCAGCTCCTCTTTTCGTTGTGAGTTGCGGGAACTCTCCAGTGTTCTAAATCAATAGTTGTTATTAAGTAGTTGAAAATGTCAGAAACATTCACTTGCTTGACCATGCTGTATGTCATGTAACTGTTTGTTACATACAATATGCTTTGTAAACGTCACCGGACAGAGGTTGCTAAGTTATGGAGTTATTGAGCAAACAAATCAATTATCATAACACGTAGGTTGTAATATGGCTTTTTTCCCCCCTGGCTTCCCCAGTGATTTTACCCAAGCACCACTACTGTGTATTATTGTAATTCCTATCTTACTATTGTCTGTGTGACTAATGGTATCTAATGCATATTAGAACTGGCAGCATGCAAATATTGAAGATCATTGCGGCACCAACATATTCAGGTGAATGCACTGTCCTTTTCTCTTTTCATTCTAACACTCTTCCATAATACCATTCATCCAGGTGAGAGAGGATGTCATTTTTGTCCCAAAAATAATTTCCCTTTGAGAATAGTTCCTTGTTCTTCAAGGCTCCGCAGTATTGCAATATCATTTCAGTTTATATGTAGCTATCAATGTTTTCTTCAGATACTCGTCTGAAGTGCCTTCACGTGGAATTTGAACCAATTGTTCTCTAGGCCATTTCCCGCCGTCAGACTCGACCACACCTGGAATTACCCCGTGGCAAAAGGTATAATAATGTTATTACAACACCATATAATAGCGCAAGTGGTAGATTCTGGTCAAACTCAATTTTTCCAACAAAACCCCTTCAAGTTCAAATCGTGGAAATCATAGCTCCAGCACTCGTCCTATGGCCTCCCAGAGCAGGGGACTAATTTTCTGCACAGGAGGTGACATCACCCTAACAAGCTCATTATGTTTGCGTAATGATCTCTGTAACACATTCTTACCTCTAAAGTGGGAAAAATACATCATTCTACTTGTAGAAGTGGTGCCATGTCCGTACAGTGGCAAGTACCACACTCAATCAGCGAGATAGCAAGAATAACATACAAAATGCAGAACAATGACCCTTGCTGGCATCTACTGTTTTGTTGTTAGCATTTTCTATGTGCTTCAACTGGATGCACTCAGAATGCACATTAAGATGTTTTGCCTTTTAGAAACCCTTTGGAGTACATTACACAATGCCACTGGGGGCCTCGGTGGAGGGGCAGTGCTTTGTAATATAATTAGAGTCGACACGGTACATGTGTCTGTGTGTGTTGCCGGTTCTCATTAACGAAACGTGGGCCACTGAGTCGGCAGAGGGGAACAGAGAGAGAGCATGCGGAGCTGCAGTTTCTTCTGCCGCCCTGCTTCCCTCAGAGGAGCCACTCGGAGGCCCTGTGAGCCATAGCCAGTCAAGTCTGCTTTATTTGATATCGAGCCCTTCAGGACCTGAGTGCCACAGAGCGCTGCAAACGCTGCCTGGTGGAGTTAATATGTTTGGAGGTGGTGGAGTGGTGGTTAAGAAAAGAAGGAACGCAGAAGGTATAAAATGTCTAATGAGCTTTGCTAATAGGGTCTGGATGACAAGGCTACACACTTAAGTTGCTATGGATGGAACC
Source organism: Oncorhynchus keta (assembly GCF_023373465.1). Lineage (NCBI taxonomy): Eukaryota > Metazoa > Chordata > Actinopteri > Salmoniformes > Salmonidae > Oncorhynchus > Oncorhynchus keta. The sequence goes on from NC_068450.1 coordinate 47,193,491, forward strand.
TGTATTTACACAGTAAATACTCCACATTAGGGTGGCCATAGTACACGCAGTCCAGTTCTCATGTTTCATATTCCTAATGGAAACTTAGATATATTATAAATATGTGTCAATAGAAAGACCTCCCTAACCTCTGCAAAAAATAATATATTGTTTATGGCACCGTTTTATTTATTTATTTGGGAGGGAGCGTTGGTGAATCAGATCAACTTCCTATCACTTCTCTCTGTTTTTTGCCTCCATCGGAGCAAACATGGTTTCTAATTGGTATAATGATGTGATTAATTGGTTTCTTGTCATCCATCACAACAAGCCGGCAGATTTGCGCACAGTAAGGAGTAAATCAAGCATGTGTTTACATGTAATCAAATGCTTAAGATTGAAAGGAATGTATGAAGGATGTCCAGCTGCGCAAAGTAATTAGATTATCTGTATTAAACTGAGCTCCTTTAGATGAAAAGACACCCGTTCAGCTTTGGTGAGAAAGCATTTCTCATTGGACTTATATACTTCAGTTCCTTCAAATGTACTCACAACCCTTAACTTTTTCCACAATTTGTTAAACGGCATTTACAGCTATACAGCAATTTGTTATACAGTCCCACAAAGTGGGACTAAAATGTATTACATTCTAATTTTTGTCAACGACCTACACAAAATACTCTTCATTTTTTTATTAATCAAACACATATTTGTCTTGATTAGGTCATTATTATACCGCCTGAGTCATACATGTTAGAATCACCTTTGACTGTGGTTACAGCTGAGAGTATTTCAGGGTAAGTCTCTAAGAGCTTTTACACCTGGATTTATTCTTTAAGAAAAATTGTCAAGTTGTTTGTTGATCATTGCAGCCATCCATTTTCAAGTCTTGCCATAGATTTTTCAAGACGATTTAAATACAAACTGTAAGTAGGCCACTCAGGAACATAAAATGTCATCTTGTCCTTGTGTTTTAGGTTATTGTCTTGGTGAAAGGTGAATTTGTTTCCCAGTGTCTGTTGAAAAGCAGACTGAGACAGATTTTCCTCTAGGATTTTGCTTGTGCTTGGATCTACTCCGTTTATTTTTATCCTAAAAAAAAACTCCCTAGTCCTTGCCGATGACAAGCATACCCATAAAATTATGCAGCCACCACCGTTCTTGAAAATATGAACAGTGGTACTGTTGGATTTCCTCCAAACATAACACCTTTTTTTCAGGACAAAAAGTTAATTTCTTTACCACATTTGTTGCAGTATTACTTTACTGATTTTAGTGCCTTATTGCAAACAGGATGCATGTTTTTGAATATGTTTATTCTGTACAGGCTTCCTTCTTTTCACTAATTTACATTAGTATTGTGAAGTAACTATAATGTTGTTGATCCATACATAGTTTTCTCCTATCATAGCCATTGTAGTCTTATCTGTTTTAAAATCCCATTTGGCCTCATGGTGAAATCCCTGAGCGTTTTCCTTCCTCTTCGGCAAGTCATTTAGGAAGGGTGCCTGTATCTTTGTAGTGAGTGTGTATGTTGATACACAATCCACAGTTCAAAATGAGGTATCTGCTCAAACATTTGACAATTGTATTGTCAGCAATTTCATCTTGCAACCATTGGCCACTCGTTAGGTTTGTTTGATATGCGGAATGTCAAGGGTTGCAATGTCCCTGTGTAGTGTTGATTGCAAATGTGTTGGTCACTCAACTGGGGATTTTCAGAAAGAAAAAAAATGATATGATGTCTCTTCAGGACATGGAGGAATAAGTTGTCTTGCTTTCAACTTGTTTATGTCTTGCCATATTGAGCCCTTGGGTGCATTCCTGGATTGTCAAGTGTTCTTCAAAGATATCGCACATCAGTGTATTTCATTACAGTATAATTAATTTGTCTGCACAATATCTAGAAAGTATTTGCAAACAACACATCTAGAGGACACTGCCTCATGCCCCCAAAGTACATAACCCCTTGGAGTCGATGTGTACATCTACATCTAATTAGAATTATAAACAAATCCCCATAAAAATCTCTGTTTCAGCTAGACATACATTATCTGCGTCGGCTGCGTCTCAATCCATCATCCATCAATGTCGGCCTTCCGCATCGGCTGCGTCTCAATCCATCTGATCCATTGATGTCGGCCTTCCCCATCGGCGATGGAAGGTGGCAGAACTACACTGGTGTTTGTCAGACCAGAAGCCATCCCGAAAATCGGTCTTCTCATGAAAATGTCTGTAGCATCCGAACGGTTTGGGGTACAAACTAATATGACCCGGATGGAAAGATGACTCTCAAGAACATGATGATGTTCTTCAATTTGCTCCGAAGCGTCACGTGACTCGTCTGAAGTCGGTACCACCGATCTGCCTCACCATTCTTGTCTGATGGTAACCCGGTAGCAGTAAAAAAAAAAGCAGCAATGTGTTTTTTTTGCTTCAGTAGAGTGATAAGTGGTGTGTAACTAGTTTCTCGTCACACAAAGTAAATGAATGCATTCAGCCAAAAATAAATTCATTTTCATCAGCTGACAAAAGAAGTGCAACGCTATTTGGCTAGCAGCCACGCACATAAATTACCGGACAATGAAAGAGAAAGGTATATTTGTCAAAAGATGTATGACCATCTAAGAAAGAATGTAGACAGCTACATTTCCTAATATTTTGCTTGGAGTAAATCTCTCTCTTTCATTAAGTTGTTCTATACATTGCTTTTGCTTACTGGAGGATGACAGATGCGATTTCTATTGTGTTTTTGATAACTTTCCTTACAGTCAGATTATTGAGGTCATAGTATAGTCCCCTCAATGCAACATTTTTCACCTGAATGCCTATGAGACAATCTGCCTGAATTTGTATTTCTTTCTCCATTTCCTAACATAAGGGTAATGTGTTGAAATATACTGAACAGAAATATAAACACAACATGCAAATATTTAGAAGATTTTACTGAGTTTTTTACTGAGTTAGTTAACATGAGGAAATCAGTCAATTGAAATAAATTAATTGGGCCTAATCTATGAATTTCATGACTAGGAATGCATCTCTTGGTCACAGATACTGTACCTAAAATAAAGGTACGGGTGTGGATCAGAAAACCAGTCAGTATTTGGTGTGACCACCATTTGCCTCATGCAGCGTGACACATCTCCTTTGTATAGAGTTGATCAGGCTGTTGATTGTGGCCTGTGGAATGCTGCTGGTGTCGCTGGATATTGGCAGGAACTGGAACACTCTGTCATACATGTTGATCCAGAGCATCCCAAACATGCTCAATGGGTGGCATGTCTGGTTAGTATGCAGGCCATGGAAGAACTGGGACATTTCAGCTTCCAGAATTTGTGTACAGATCCTTGCGACATGGGGCCTTGCATTATCATGCTGAAACATGACTTGACGGCGGCAGATGAATGTCAGAACCTCGTCATAGTATCTCTGTGCATTCAAATTGCCACCGGTGAAATGCAATAATATTGTGTTCGTTGTCCGTAGCTTCTGCCTGAACACACCATAACCCATTGTTTTGTGTGATAATACTGCACATTTTAGAGTAGCCTTTTATTGTCACCAGCATAAGGTGCACCTGTGTAATGATCATGCTGTCAGGTGGATGGATTATATTAGCAAAGGAGAAAAGCTCACTAACAAATTTGAGCACTACATTTGAGTGAAATACGTTTTTTTTTTTGCATATGAAAAATGTCTGTGATATTTATTTTTCATTAAACATGGGACAAAGAGTTTACATGTTGCATTTATATTTTGTTCTTTATGGGTTCCTAGAGGAAGAAGAGCTACGATTAACTCTCACACACGTTCATTGCCAGAAGTCACAAGTGCTGACAGGGGAAATATTACAACCAATTCACTGACAGAAATTGTCAACGCAGGTGATTAGGCTGGCAGGTTAGGATGGTGTCAGGCTCAGTTGAGCTGATGCAAAAGTTGGGGTTTGAACAAATGCATTTTGGCCACAATGTTCTCAGCACCCTGACGCTCTTGACAATGAACATGCATTATGGTCTTTTAATTAAGAAGGGTTAGTGGTGACTTCCAGGTTATTCATCTTCATTCCAGGTAGCAAATGCTGCAGCAGTGCCTTTACCACAAGGCATGGAACCTTATATTCTGCATTAAATATTTCGTTTTGGAACTGCATAACGTTAATATACGGTGGCCCCGAAAGGAAAGGTATTAATTTATAATACATTAATATGTCCCTCTCTGTGTTTTCAAACATTGCCGCACATGGGTGATGTGCACAATTTGGATGCAGAACATGGCGGAGTTCTCATATACCGTCAGCAAAAAAAGCCTCATTTTACATGGTGCTTTTGAGTGCATTTCACACTACTTTTGGATTATAATTGGATTTTAAGGCTTTCATGAATGTCCTGCTTAATATAATGTTTGTGTTATTGTCACAACACAGTATTATACTTAAAAAAAACACTTCAACTTCAACCAGTAAAATGGCTCTTTGACCTGCTTTTCTACAAGCCATGTCAATGAGTGTTAGCATTCTAGCTAACAACTGCTGCATCCAAAATAGGTATTGTCCAAAGATCACAACCAAATAAATGTATAATCTTAAGGCCAAATGTAACCATCGATGGCCACCAGATTAATCGCCAGCTTGTCTCTCGTTAAACCATCAATGCATGCTGATTTCTATTGCAACCATTATTGGCCCCCAATTTACCTTTCCCCGAAGCTGATGTTTGGGTTAACCCTTAGATTATAATTTTTTTAAATTAAGGACTATGTGATTTCGCTCTCGTGGATATTATCCTCGGAACAATTTAATCTTGAAATAAAGTATTTAATTTCCTCGTTTACCAAGGCAAATCTACTATGGCAATGTAGCCTACCCTACACATGGGTGTGTGATTACTTTTTCATTTCCAATTTAGCTAATTGACGAATGTCTTAATAAAATATGGCAATTTCTTATCAAGAGGGGTAAAGGAAATACTCGTGAATTGTTACACATTTGACATTTGAATCTAAATTGTGATTGGTTGTATTTTTTTATTACATTTTATTGTATTATAATAGATGTATTTAAAGTTGCACAAATTATATTATAATTACTTTTGTTTCCTCAAAATTGAACCTTTATATATTTTTTTACGGGGCTACAGTAATAATAGCCTAGGCCTACTGTGGCATAACAGTAATAGCCTAGGCCTACTGTGGCATATTCAGGGACGAATTACAGAACGGGACCTTCAAGCAGCCCCCAACATATTTAGCATTTTGGGGGTTGTGGGTTGAAACCCTCCAGATAGCATACGATAGCATAATGTGTAGAGTTGCAAGAAATGTGCTTCAAAACTTCAATATTCTCTCTGGCTAAATATATAGAATATATGAGGAAATTACCTTGAAATCTGCAATGTTGCAATTGTATTATACATTTTATTCAATTCTACCCATTTTTCCATGGGATGGAGAGAAATCTTAACCGTATTAAATCTCATTTCCTGCAATCCTACACATTTTTCCATGACTTAAGCTATGTTAATATAATAGCTGAGTGAGAGTGACTAACAAAATCAGTGTGGGCCCCCTGAAGATCGGCGCTCCGGTGCTCCCAAATGCAATAGTCCGGCCCTGGAAATATTGTACTTTATTGTACTTATTATGGTAGGGAGAGTAATTTATTGTTATTTGGTTATCTTAAATCAATGAAACAGATGCAAAGTGCTTGGTTAAAATTATATTTAAATTGTCTATCACACATGTTGCTGCAATCCACATTACTTTCATTTACAATGTGGCAATTAATTAGCAGTCAGTCTTCAATAACTTTATTTTCATTGTAGGCGTTAAACATGTTAACTAAATCTTCATAATTGACATTTGCAGTCAAATCGTTTTATTTCAGTTGTAATATGTGATATGTTTCCATGTATCTTTTTCCTATTTAGATATTCTTGTTCCTGACGTTACTTCATTGGGGTGGGAGTAGTGAACACAGACAATAACCATTTCCACTGTCTAGTATCAAGCTGGCTTGACACTAACAATGACAGATCAGCTGGTCTGTATAGTTTATTCTGCTTATTGCAACCATGATTAAGCTCAGAGCTCTGTCTGATCTCTTGTTAGTAGCGTGTTAAGAAATCACAATTTCGCAGCCCATCAAAATTCCCAGGGCAGTGTGAAAAAAGTCAGATTTGGCTTAACGATGGGATCCAATGGATAAATGATCAAATAGCAGGACAGCTTTTGTCCTTGAACTCTTAATGGGGTACGTGTAGTACTGGGAGTCAAGGCTGATTTTACAAGTCGTCCTCATTGTTTTTTTTGTCTCCCTGCCTTTAAACTCATTATATCGTCCACTACTTTTGACCAGAACCCTATCACTACACAGGGAATAGAATGCAATTTGGGACACAGAATAAAGAATTAATATTAGCCTCACTCCTCTTTCTCATCATGTCTCATTAACAACTCAGGCACTCCTTCCTCATAATCACCTTCCTGTGTGCTGTTCCCCTCAAGCCTGTGTGGATGGACTCATTATTAGGCCCAAGAGCAACAGACAGGTGCCAACGTATATCACTAAGGTCACACTGTTTTACAGGGGACAGGAAAGGATTGTGTTAGGGAGAAAAAATACGAATGAAATTCATTACATTTGGGGTTTTGGATTATGCCAATATGCTTGGTTTTTGAGATGGTCAAAAAGTGCAGTATTTCATTGGTACGGGGTAAATTATTGTGACCCTGGAGGCACAGAATAATCCAATGGTTTGACTACACAGAGGTGCCTGGGAAGAACAGGGGACCAGTGTGTGTGAATGGTGGGGGGGGGGATTTCCTATCTCCAGCAGAAAGGACAATACATTGGTTGGTTCCCATTCCTGCTCAATTTGGCATGCCTTCTCAATACGCATTCACACATCAACTATACTCTTGAGTTGGGCTAGGGGATGGAACAACTGAGCTTGTGGTCATGTGTGAGTGTGTATGTATGTGTGTGTGTATGTGTGTGTATGTGTGGGGGTGGGAGCGGTCTATTGGTGGCAGGGGAGAGAGGGGTAGAGGTGTTTGTGTGAAGGGGTGTGGTGGGGTGTGTTCGTGTATGCATCCCACATTGTGTATGCATCACACATTATTGTTTTGCCATTAGGTTTTATGGGTATTATGACTCATTAGATGAAACTTCCTCTAAGATTTTTGGAAGGGACTATCTGTTTTTAAATGTAGCGAATCTTTTAAGCAATACGTTTGTATGGTCTAATAGCAGTAAGGCCCCAAAATGTTTTTCCCAAAAATATATATATAAAAAACAAAATCAAGTGGTCTTAAAATTCTAAATAAAATAGCTAAATTATCCTTGGTATGACCTTCTTAAAACAATTTAATAGCTAAGTAGAAAATAAGGAATATAATACATATAGTTTACTATTACTGAAACCGGACCCCGGTCGTAAATATAAAGATTCAGTTCACCCAGAAAAACTGGAGACCCCTTACACTTCAGTGTTGTGATGCCAAAATTCAAGCAAATGCATAGCCCATAGAATATATATATTTCTTACATAGACGGTACATAGGATATAATATAAGACAAGTCCTGGAAACAATATAAAACTATGATGTTCATAGCTGATTTTGAAAAGGCATTTTGATAAAGAACGATTAGAATGTTTATATACACGGCTGGATTATTTAAATTTTGAAGAATCTCATATACATATGGGTTAAAGTTATGTATTGTAACCCCAGGTGTAAAATAGTAAATAATGGATGTCAAGAGGAGTGAAACAGGGTTGTCCAGAATAGGCATATCTATGTATTACAGCCATCAAAAATAACTATTTACCCCCCCAAAGTCAAAACTTTGTAGAGCCACCTTTTGCAGCAATTACAGCTGCAAGTCTGTTGGGGTATGTCTTCTTGAAGCATGTGGGAACAGCAGACTGGGATAGAGATTGATTGAATATGTCCGTAAACACACCGCACATCGAGCCACTGGGATTTCTGCCCATTCCTCAAGGCAAAACTGCTCCAGCTCCTTCAAGTTGGATGGGTTCCGCTGGTGTACGGCAATCTTTAAGTCACACCACAGATTCTCAATTGTATTGAGGTCTGGGCTTTGACTAGGCCATTCCAAGACATTTAAATGTTTCCCCTTAAACCACTTGAGTGTTGCTTTAGCAGCATGCTTAGGGCCTCTCCTTCACTGCAGCCGAGGTGAGTAAAACATTTAAACGTGTTAACCCTCGCAAGGCTGCAGGCCCAGACGTCATCCCCAGCGTGCCCTCAGAGCATGTGCAGACCAGCTGGCTGGTGTGTTTACGGACATATTCAATCAATCTCTATCCCAGTCTGCTGTTCCCACATGCTTCAAGAGGGCCACCATTGTTCCTGTTCCCAAGAAAGCTAAGGTAACTGAGCTAAACGACTACCGCCCAGTAGCACCATAGCACTCACTTCCGTCATCATGAAGTGCTTTGAGAGACGAGTCAAGGACCATATCACCTCCACCCTACCTGACACCCTAGACCCACTCCAATTTGCTTACCGCCCAAATAGGTCCACAGACGATGCAATCTCAACCATACTGCACACTGCCCTAACCCATCTGGACAAGAGGAATACCTATGTGAGAATGCTGTTCATCGACTACAGCTCGGCATTTAACACCCATAGTACCCTCCAAGCTCGTCTCGAGCCTGGGTCAACCCTGATCTGTACCTTTAACTCTGTCCCTGACCTGTTTGGAGAGCTCCTTGGTCTTCATGGTGCCGCTTTTGGTGGTGCCCCTTGCTTAGTGGTGTTGCAGACTCTGGGGCCTTTCGACCCCGCCCTGTGCAACTGGGTACTGGACTTCCTGACGGGCCGCATGTAGAATGTATAAACCCCAGGTGGTGAGGGTAGGCAACAATATCCACAACTTCTGACAGTGTCCGTAACAATTTGGTTTTGAACACTGATTGAAATGTTGTTCTTTGCGTTTGGATCCACACTCTACTTACCAGATCATAAGCTTACCTGTGATCGATCTCTGTTGCCCTCGCTCTCTAACGTGCTCTCTCTCTCTCTCTTTCCAACCAGATATAGAAGCCTGAAAAACAGTGATAACTGGGGGGGAAAGAACAGGCCATGGCTGAGAGGATGATTGCTTCTCAAAGTGGTAAGTACCAAGCATTCACAATGTCTGATCATCTGTTTTCGTCTCAACTGTTTGGCTTCGATTGTGGTTGATTTCGTTCCCATGTCAGTTCAGACTCCAGTGAATTTCTCTCTATATTTGGTAACAGATAGTTCCGATTAACTTATCAAGGAGGTCTTTGATGCATAGCGTGAGCTATTTTGAGTTTGGAGAGGAGAAAGGTGTTAGGTGGTTGTATTGAAACATACCAAGCAATCAGCAGGTAATTCATTACCCTATGGGTGTTTTCCTAAACCGTGGTCCCGTTGTGAGGGGGGGGGGATGAAGTCAATGCGATTGAATTGAAAAGAGTAGGGAGTCATGAATCCAATTGATGGTTAGCTGTATAGAAGCCAGGAGGAATTTAAGGGCTGAATTAGATCTATGGTACAGCATAACATCTTATAAGATGAGGCAATGACATTACACAATGTAATATTCTTTATTGGCTATATACTGCGTGTTCCACATATTCCCATGATACAACCCACCAAGGGATGATTAGAGATGGCTGTTTCTCTTATATATCCTCTTTGACTGCTGAAACACACTATTATGGTTTGGGAAATGCGATAAACACCAATTCTTCACATTTGCATTTTCACTGCTTAAATGTGATCGAATGTTTGTAACCTGTATATTTAACATATATACGTACATCTAAACTCGGCAAAAAAAGAAACGTTCCTTTTTCAGGACCCTGTCTTTCAAAGATAATTCATAAAAATCCAAATAACTTCACAGATCTTCATTGTAAAGGGTTCTAACACTGTTTCCCATGCTTGTTCAATGAACCATAAATAATTCATGAACACGCACCTGTGGAACAGTCATTAAGACACTAACAGCTTACAGACGGTAGGCAATTAAGGTCACAGTTATGATAACTTTCTACTGACTCTGAAAAACACCAACTGAAAATGCCCAGGGTCCCTGCTCATCTGCGTGAACGTGCCTTAGGCATGCTGCAAGGAGGCATGAGGACTGCAGATGTGGCCAATAAATTGCAATGTCCGTACTGTGAGAAAACTAAGACAGCTCCACAGGGAGACAGGATGGACAGCTGACCGTCCTCGCAGTGGCAGACCATGTGTAACAACACCTGCACAGGATGGGTACATCCGAATATCACACCTGATGACAATGACAATGCCACCAAGCCATACTGCTCGTTTTGTGAGTGATTTCCTGCAAGAAAGGAATGTCAGTGTTCTGCAGAGCCCGAATCCCATTGAGCAAGTCTGGGACCTGAGGGCTAGGGCCATTCCCCCCAGAAATGTCTGGGAACTTGCAGGTGCCTTGGTGTAAGAGTGGGGTAACATATCACAGCAAGAACTGGGAAATCTGGTGTAGTCCATGAGGAGGAGATCTACTGCAGTACTTAATGGAGCTGGTGGTCACACCAGATACAAACTGCTACTTTTAATTTTGACCCCCCTATGTTCAGGGTTCAGGGACACATTATTCCATTTATGTTAGTCACATGTCTGTGGAACCTGTTCAGTTTGTCTCAGTTGTTGAATCTGTTCACACAAATATGTACACATGTTAAGTTTGCTGAAAATAAATGCAGTTGACAGTGAGCGGATGTTTCAGTTGTTGTTGAGTTTAGCCTTACGCTATAGTGTTTTGCATTCATTGGGCGCTATAATCTATAGATTTCACATGACTGGGGATAGGCCCACCCACTTGGGAGCCAGCCCATCCAATCAGAATTATTTTTTCCACCCCAAAAGGGCTTTTTTACAGACAGAAATGCTCCTCAGTTTCGTAAACTGTCCAGGTGGTTGGTCTCAGACGATACCACAGGTGAAGGTCGTGGGCTGGCATAGTTACATGTTGTCTGCCGTTGTGAGGCCGGTTGGACGTACTGCTAAATTCTCTAGAACAATGTTGGAGGCGGTTTATGGTAGAGAAATTACAATTAAATTATCTTTATAATTGCCTTTTATTGTACCCAGCACAAGACACACTGTGAAATGGAGAAATATTTTTGTTTAATATATATGCTTTTTTTATGTTGATGTCACAAATCTACCATTTGTATGGTTGTCATTATTACATGTAATTATTTGTCACATTTGACTGTATAAAACCTAGCAGAGGCAGATGGATAAAATGTGATTTGTTTGTCTCTCTGAAATAAAACCAACTAGGTTTCAAACAAATGCAGTACATTCAGAAGTAATCATACCCTGACTTATTCCACATTCTGTGTTGTTACAGCCTGTATTCAGTAGATCAGTTTTCTCACCCATAATGTGAAAACATCTATTGACATTTATTGAAAATGAAATACAGAAATATTTCAATTACATAAGCATTCACACTCCTGAGTCAATACATGTTAAAATCACATTTGGCAGCGATTCCAGCTTTGAGTCTTTCTGAATAAGTCTATAGGAGCTTTGCACACCTGGATTGTACAGTATTTGCCCATAATTATTTACAAAATTCATCAAGCTCTGTCAAATTGGTAGATTTTTTAAAGTCAAAACTGTAACTCAACCAGATTACATTCACAGTCTTCTTGGTAAGAAATTCCAGTTTAGATTTGGCCATGGCTATTAGGTTATTGTCTTGCTGAAAGGTGAATTTGTCTCCCAGTGTCTGTTGGAAAGCAGACAGGTTTTCCTCTAGGATTTTGTCTGTGCTTGGCTCCATTCCGTTTAATTTTTGTAGACTGTAAAACTCAGTCCTTAAATATTGCATACCCATAACATGATGCAGCCAACACTATGCTTGAAAATATGGAGAGTGTTGTACTGGATGATGTGTTGTACTGGATTTGCCACAAACATAAAAATACGATAAAAAGTGAATTGCTTAGCCACTTTTTTTGCAGTATTATTTAAGTGCCTTGTTGCAAGCAGGATGCATGTTTTGGAATATTTGTATTCTGTACAGGCTTCCTTCTTTTCTCTGTCAATTATGTTAGTATAGCATCCTCAGTTTTCTCTGATCATAGTTATTAAACTGTGTTAAAGTCAACATTGGCCTCACAGTGAAATCCCTGAGTTGTTTTCTTCTTATCTGGCAACTAAGTTAGGAAGGACACCTGTATCTTTGTGGTTAATGGGTGTATTGATACACCAGCTAAAGTGTAATTAATAACTTCACCATGCTCAAAGGTCAATGTCAAAGGGTCAATATCTGCTTTTAAGGCATTGGAAAACCTCCCTGGTCTTGAATCTGTGTTTGACATTCAGCCCTCGACTGATGGATCTTAAAGATAATTGTGTGTGTGGGGTACAGAGCTGAGGTAGTCACTCCAAAGTCTACCTGAAAATGGCTAAAACTCTAACGAATGTCTTCTTCGTTTGAGGAGGAGTAGGAAGGATCGGACCAATATGCAGCGTGGTAAGTGTCCATGTTAATTTATTAGACTGAACACACAAAACAAATAACAAATTGAATGAAAGAAATGGAAAAGTTCTGTCAGGTACAAATCAGAAAGCAACTACCCACAAATCATAATGGGAACACAGGCTACCTGAGTATGGTTCTCAATCAGAGACAACGATTGACAGCTGCCTCTGATTGGGAACCATACCAGGCCAACAGCAGAAATACAAAACATAGAACAAAAACATAGAATGCCCATCCCAACTCACGCCCTAACCAAACTAAAACATACACATAAAAAAGGAACTACGGTCAGGACGTGACAAAAACGCAACACATTTTTTTTTTTAATGGCCTAGTCAATATCCCGACCTAATCCCAATTAAGATGTTGTGGTAACGTAGGACTTGAAAAGAGCAGTTCATGCTTGAAAACCCAGAGTGTAAGAGGCCAATTACTTTTTCACCCAGGGGAATTGGGTGTTGCAGAACTTTGTCAATTAAATAAATAAAATAGGTATACTTTTTTTTCACTCAGTTTTCTTTTATCTAATATTAGGTTTTGGTTGAAGATCTGCTAACATTCAGCATAAACCATGAGCAAAAATAGAGAAAATCAAAAGGGGGAAAATATTTCTTCAAGGCATTGTATGGCGTTTTGGAATTAAACTATATTTGCTCTTATTAAAGGACATGTACACCAACTGGATTTAAAGAACAAACTGAGGTGGATCTGACACTTATCTGAGGCATAACAGTAGTCCATTAACTGCTTCTTGTGATATAAAATGTAATTATAATGCCATTCAAAACAGATTGAAGGAATTGAGGTTATAGTTCAAACAGTATGGAGTCGTCAATAGAGGTCATCTGTCGATTACAGTTGAGGGTGAATGTTCTATAAATATCATGAGCTTCAAATGTCACCTTGAATATGGAATATACAGTTTTTATGTTTGTTCCCAAAGATTACTACATTTAGCCTTCCCTAAGGTTTTTTTTTAATCCTTGGTTAGTTTTGTATTTTAATTTCCAATATTTATCAAGCTCTTTACCCACAACTCCACAGCACTGTACCATAAGGGACTGGCCCTCCAAATCTAGGTGGCAAAAGGATTGGTTTATGTACACTGTGATTCACATTCACCAGCATGCATTGGGCCCTCATCAAACCATTTCTGAGTTATTAATAGTAAAGTGAGGAATCACATTTTTTGTGTGAATTATGAATATTCAAATAAAAAATGCTGTTGAAGGTTATTGATGAACTATATACTTTCAGCACAAAGTTAATTTTGGGATGTCTCACTGGATATTTTATCACCTTTGGCTGAGATGATGTCTGGTGGGAATTGTGTTAAGTGTTAATGCTATTATCTAGTTTTTAACAATGCATGCAAGCCCCTATTGCTGATCTTGCATTAATCAATGCCACTCAAGTCATCACTCTCATCCAAGCCATGTTCCAACGCAGCATGCTTGTTCAGCCTAACATGTTTGGGGAGGAGGATACCCAACTCTGTTAATCCATAACACTCATATTGACACAAGTTTTTATATAACAAGCCAAAACTCAGACAGACTTTCTCCCAGCCGCTCAACATGAAGGAATATAGAGATGCTGGGTCTTAATTGAAAAGCAAGCAGAGGTAACAGATCGTGTCCTTCCACAGTATCACTATAAAATGTTAATCTCTCCGTTCTCACAGGAAGACTCAGCAGGGTGTGGCGTACTCTTTTGAAACTCAATTGAGACGCTGTCTCGCCACAGATTTTATTGACGCAAACTTTGATGTGCCTATTTAAGCTCCACGCAAAACATCCAGTTGAAAATTAATTGTAAACAATGTATTAAACTAAATTGCTTCAAACTCTCCAGATTACTCTGATCAGTATAACAGGGACTGTGTCCCAAATGGCATCCTATTCCCTACACAGTGCACTACATTTCATCAAGTCCTATAGGGCTCTGGTCACAAGTATGGCACTTTATAGGGAATAGGGTGCCATTTGGGATGCTGCCCTGCTGTCTGGTGGGCACTTCATTCCATATGGCAGCAGGTAGCAGGTACCCTAATGGTTAGAGCTTTGGGCCAGTAACCGAAAGGTTGCTCGATCGAATCGCCGATCTGACACGGTAAACATCTGTTGTTCTGCCTCCGAACAAAACAGTTAACCCAATGTTCCTAGATCATCATTGTAAATAACTTAACTTAACTGACTTGCCTGGTTAAAAAAAAATATGAGAATCAATACATGTGTTCATTTGCTTAATCATTGATGGAATTTTTGCCACCTGCGTGTTGGCAACAGGCAAGTGGGTACACAGTATTGATATTGTGCATATTGATGTTTTTTGGCTCAGTTCTCCAACAGTGCTGTTGGGTTGTGCAGTATCACAACAAGAAAATATACACTGAGTGTACAATACATTAAGAACACCCGATCTTTCCATGACAGACTGACCAAGGGAATCTAGTTGAAAGCTATGATCCCTTATTGATGTCACTTGTTAAATCCACTTCATTCAGTGTAGAGGAAGAGGAGGAGACTGGTTAAAGAAGGAATTTTAAGCCTTGGGGCAATTCAGGGCAATGGATTGTGTATGTGTGCATTTAGAGGGTGAATGGGCAAGACAAAATATTTAAAGGACTTCCAGCCAACTTGACACAACTGTGGGAAGAATTGGAGTCAACATGGGCCAGCATCCCTGTGGAATGCTTAAAAATCCTTCTTTAACCTGTCTCCTCCCCTTCGTCTACCCCTTTAGAGTCCATGTCCCAACGAATTGAGGCTTTTCTGAGGGCAAAGGGGGGGGGGGATGTAACTCAATATTAGGAAGGTGTTTTGTTGTACACTCAGAGCATATCTTTGCAATTAGATTTGAATTACCTAGTTATTTTAATACCACAAAGAAAAGTAAAGTATTATTTGATGCGAATCAATATAATTAGGTATATTAGAAGTGGAAATGCAAAATAAGTATTAGTAGGACGAAGAGGAGGAGCAGTAGAACATTTCAAATGACAAAAGTGCTTTCTCACTATCTGCTATCCCATTATCAATTAATTCTTAAAATACCACACATGTTCAAGGTGATTTTGAGTGTTCTGGTTGATAAGCTCTGTTTGAGCATATATCAAGGAATTATTAGTTTACCTACTGTGTATATGTATTGTTCCCTCTAGCAACGGGCAGGCCTACGTATTAAATCAATATTTTCCTCAGCACATGTCAAGGTTACTACTTTTCTCGTCGGGCCATTGAAGATAAAAACGGTTTCCACATATCACATGATCGAATAAAAGCTTGAAGTACTAATGCCCTCATTACCTCCTCTCTGTGAATATTCAATCTGTCACATATCTCATGCACTTGCACCCATTGTTAATGTTATTGTTGGTGGCCCACTATTACAGAATGTGATTTTAAGACCCTAGCCAACTCGCACATCCACTAGGGCAGATAACAGGTTTTGACTGACATTCTAGTGACTCGACTTGGCTAGGGCTCATACCATGTATTGATCTGGAGGAGTGGTGGGCGTTGAGGGGGTGGCCCACAGGAACCAGCATGACTGCAGCACAAATTAGATTGGTATGACCTTACCCTTTCTCCCCCACTTGCCTGCTCCCCTTCCTTCCTCCCAACCGCCCAGCCCATCTTCTCAGCTAGATAGCTGTGTAATAGGCTGCATTTCAAAACATCCCTGAATACCAGGGCGACTTCCTCACCTGTCACACTCCATCCCGGCGATGCAGGTAGAATGTGACAGAGCTGATAATTAGAACGAAGGAGGATACATCAATATATCAAGAGGGATTTCACAGCCTGCCTCTAATAATACAATGCCATATAACAAGGCATGCAATACTTCCCCCATCACAACATTGAGAAATATTTGGGTATGTTTGAGTTTCCCCTTAGTGTTGGAATTCAATGGTGCTGCTTTTGCAACCCACTATCACAAATTGTAAAATAGACTTAAATTACTTATGTTTTCCAGTGCATTTCAATCATAGAAAAAGGCAGTAGGTTACTTAACCCCTAGCCATGTACTTCACGTTAGCCGCCTAGCTAACATAGAGTACTTAATTGTCTTAAAATACAGTTCAATTTATTTTTGGCACCATCAAATTGGAATTCGTTATGAAGAAAATTGTTTAATAGACACAAATACGTTATGAAGAAGAAAATCATGTGGTGGACACGAAAATATTGACTTTGATAATCGTGTGGTGAACATTTAAAAAAAACAATTCAGTTGTGTCGATTTCACAATAATATGTGATATTGTGTTGACTATTGTGGCTGATTCCCAGCTGTGATGTGGATTTGACTACATACAGTAGATTTACTATGATCCATTATGTGCCTGATAATGTGCAACTTAAATGTGCACATTATAGTATGCAGCCACCAGTGTGTAAGTAATTACACAATAATTTCCCACTAACCTATTTTTCATTACATAAGACAGAGAAACACATGAAAAAAATAGTTTTTCAGCAACTGTTGAACATCATTTCTAATTCAGCACCACACTTCCAGGTGTTGAAGACCGTCAGCCTCCTCTGAAGAGGCAGGGTCTCAAACAGCCGAGGGAGCCTTAGCTACTGCATTCTGTCTTTCAAGGAGTGCCCATAGAGTCGAGGCTGTGGAGGCAATGGAGGCAGGCCTGCTGGCGACTGATAGTGGACAGAAATAAAGAAGCAAGGAATTCATTGCGGCTGGGGTTATGATGATGCATTATGGGCATGGAAATAGATGTTTCCGTTTTCTTTGCTTTTTCTAGCCCAAGCTATTTGGCAGTGCCTGCTTCCTCTGGGCACTAAAGGCACATTTAATTCAATGAAGGTTTCTAGGAAGATGGAGCATGGGGATACAGTATGAATAGAGCGAAATACAGGCTGTTTGACCCTAAAAATGCGCCATATTTCTATTTTCAAGTCTACGAGTACGGTAATGATAGTTTCTGAACTATTCAGAAATTATAGTTGAATAGACTCTCAAACGATGGGTATGTTTCTCCTTTGTGTGTGTGTCCACTACAAGACGTATCCTCAATACAATGGCATGGAGTACACTCTGAAATCTCAAGGCAAACCCAGTGGGCAAACTGGTTGCAATGATGCTATAAGGACGTCTTTAATCAATGGGTATGACACACATTGAAAATCAAGTCATTGATAGGTAGATTTTCATTCCCAGTGGTGGTAATGACATCCTTGTGGCATCATTGCAACCAGTTTTGCCTGCTGGGCTTGCTTTGAGAATATGTATTCAAGGCAAAATAAGTCACATCCGATGATTGGCATTCCTATTGACTATTATTGTAGATGATACATCAATATGCCTCATCATTCTTTGCAATATGCTCACGTCTCCCCAAGTATAATGATTCAATGTGATTGTTCTCAACAGTCAGTCTTCTCCCAAACATCAGGATTATAGTCCAACCTTTACGAATTATGCTAAGAAATGTTTTGATTTGATTTATATGATTGTCACTGTAAGTAAGCATCCATTGTTCATCTTTTAATGGCTATGAGATGTAAAATGTGAGTTGAAGTCATTTGATGTTATTTAGATCGTTGGATGATGAAGAGAGGTAGGATCTGTGGAAAACAGCAATGAATAACTCAGTGTGCGAAATTCAATTTGTGTTGATTGCTTTGACTTGACCGACTTGTGTGTTTTACTCATAGAAGTTCCCTTCAAAGAGGGGCATGGCCTCTGCTTTAAACAAATCACACTTCTGCATCTCGCCAATTAACACAACTGTGGAATGTGTATATTGTAAGTATTTAAGTGTAAGCAAGGCAATTTGCATTACTGTACAGGGAGTCTTGCTAAAAATAAGGATAGAGTTAAGGTTCTTGCCTCACCATCACCTTTAGAAAGCCTCTCAAAATTCAACAAAACATACTTTAATGAGGGAACTTATCCACAAATTGAATAACCAAATATCCAGTACCAAGTCAGCTAAATGCCTACAATTCTCTACCCTGGAAATGTTGATCTTCTCCTTCCACAATGGCTCTATAAGGAAAAAAAAAAATTCCACAATGATTAGGGAAATTGCCAGTCGTGATCAGAATTAGGGACGATAGCCTTCCTTCCTGCTGTTGACAGGTCCATTGCAAGAAGAGACAGTGAGAAACAGGAGGTACTGACTGAATAGATGTACTGTATATGAAAGTGATGGGAAGCAGCAATGACAACCTTCCCCGAGATCACATTAACATGCAGTCGCCCCGTCATCTCTGTTTTGCCTTAATTAAACCAGATGCGTCTCATTCAGACTCTGTCCCAAAGATGCACTCTGGAGGGAAACTTAAATGTCAGGCTTGATACAGCGAGCCTGCAATTAATGGTCGACTGGAATTAATGTAGTTGAAGGGGGTTTACTTATGGATGTGGTGTTCAGGTTGTCAAATCTGGCCCCCCGGAGCTTTGGAACAAAAGGGTAGCATTGATACTCCTGAAGGGGATTGTTGGATGGTGACAAGAGTTGTCTTGTTTTCAGCTGTGAGGAGAGGAGAGGTAAAAGGTGTTTTATCACATTAAATGTTTCTTAGGTGTCTCTTCTCATTAACTATGAGTTATTTTAACCCGGCTGGTTACAACAGAGCTCAGAAAAACCATGTGACATTCCCTGTGGTTTAGATGTCCATTCCCTTTGGTTGTTTATTTTAGATGTTGGTAAAGGAAATGCCAGGATTCTAATTAGGTATTAAAGGAGGGGGATGAAATGTCTTGACTGGCAAACTTTGAGCGGCTATCAGAACCTTTGTGTTAAAAAGTTAACTTGTTGAATTTCTTTCCTTCTTTGCAGCAATTCCACCATGAAGGCCTGATTCACACAGTCTTCTCTGAACAGTTGATGCTGAGGTGTGTCTGTTAGTTGAACTCTGTGAAACATTTATTTGGGCTGCAATCTGAGGTGCAGTTAACTCTAATGAACTCATCTTCTGCAGCAGAGGTAACTCTGGGTCTTCCTTTCATGTCGTGCTCCTCATGAGAGTCAATTTCCTCATAGCGCTTGACGGTTTTTGCGACTCCACTTGAAGAAACTTTTAAAGTTCTTGACTGACCTTCATGTCGTAAAGTAATGATGGACTGTAATTCCTCTTTGCTTATTTGAGCTGTTCTTGCCATAATATGGACTTGGTAGATCTTCCCCTCATCCTTCCGGTACTCTACCCGGCCTGCTCAGTAGAGACTGCTGCCCTATGTACATAGATAGTGTTGTAATGTAATGAGAGAATGCCAAGAGTGTGTAAAGCTGTCATCAAGGCAAAGGGTGGCTACTTTAAAGAATCTCCCATATAAAATATATTTTGATTTGTTTAACACTTTTTGGGTTACCACATGATTCCATATGTGTTATTTCATAGTTTTGATGTCTTCACTATCACTATGTTAGTGTTTCTAGCTCCAACCGTAATACAGAAGAAAAAAAACACACATAATCAAGAATAAAAAAATGAATATATAATTTATATAGGATTAGCAATGACTAGAATACAGTAGGTACCTATAAAGTGGGTGGAACAGTAAGTAAACATTATTAAAGTGACTAGTGTTCAATGACGCTATCTATGTACATAGGGCAGCAGTCCCTACACTGGAGGCAGGGTAGAGTACCAGGTGGATGAGGGAAGGAACTACAGTAATAATATACGTGGCACCACTTTTGGACATGGCAGTAGAGCACGTTTATGTTCACTCCACTTCAGCCTTTAATGTGCAGTGATACGCCTCTAACCCGTTGGATATTATGCACGGAGGCGCAGCCAACTGAGGCCCAAAACCCTCGCACGAAAAAAAGGGCTTGGATCAGCAGGTGTGACTGTAAAGGATAGCTCGGATTTGTCTGAGGAAAATGCAGGGTAAATAAATATTTCATGGAATATCTTAGCGGAGATGCAGCTGGAAAAGGACTGCAGGCGGATAGGGGAGTTAGGGGGATAGAGATCAGTTGGCGAGGCTATGTGCAACAGCGACCTTAGGGAATTACTCGATTTACTACTTCAATTTCGGGCCTCTCAAAGTAGCAGTGCTGATCTAGGATCAGTTCCCCCATCTTACTCATTAAGATTTAAAAAGGCACAACTGATCTTAAATCAGGTCCTATATCAGCAATCCTACTTTGGCACGCTTCGTGAATTTAGGCTCTGGGAATTCAAGTGAGCGGTATTTAACAGTCACTGATTGGAAGCATACCATATCATTGACATTACTAACCAGTAGGGGAAGAGCTCTTCCACACCTGCTCTCTTTCTTAAACTTTCATTAACTTTTTTTATTTTTTATTTATTTTGCAATTTGTTTTTTTGCCATTTACAGGTAATATATTGCCTACATGATAAGCCTACATGATATGTGTTCAATTGGGAGTGGAAATGTCTTGAGAGTGATGGCGGCACATTGAGGAGTGGACACACACACAGGTTATCAGGGTCATTACCTTTAAGAGATGGAGAGGAACAGACCGGAGGAAGGTCATTATTAGTTGTTGGGAGTGATGATTAAGGTGTACTCTCCAATAAAAATAACAGTGGACAGATAATAAACCATCTTTAGTTGTGCTGATTAGAATGTAGGTGCTTGCATTGAATAATGTTCCGATATATTTCTGCCTTTTTCAAATATCTTTAGAAATAACTTGTGAAGTAGCCTATATTTGGAATGTGTCCAGGTCACAGTTGAACTTTCCCACCCACCACAGTCACTTGTTTAACCATGATTGCAATAGTATGACTGATGGGCCTGTATGTCCATTCATGGTGTGAAGCCACTGAACTGGCCAAACAATGCATAACATTGCCCTATGGGTTGGGCGGGATATGTTGTGGAGATTGTGAACCGAGGATAGAAAATGTATCTTCGGTCTTACTAGATGTGAGACATAATTAGCTTTTCCTCATGACCTACAGTCCTTTACTGTCCTGTACGAAAATATACTGAAAATGTTTGTTATTCTTTTTTTTAAGTATTATTATAACTGTCACATACACCGGATAAGTGCTTGTTCACTTTATGACTGACCGTTTACTTATTTGGGAGCTATGTATCATTGTTGTGGCCCAGAATATTGCTCTGGCACATTGCTGTGGCCCAAAAATTCTCAAGTCGTGTATCGTGTCATCAACAGGTTTTGGCAGCATTGACGTGGTTTCCCTTTGAGGAAAAGAGACATCTATCATTGTCAAATGCGGTGGAAAAGATTGTACCACAAGATTGCATTCCGTTCTGTTCTCTCTCGTTTCATTCAATGGATATGATAACGACTGAAAATGTACTGTCAGAATACAGAACATTGTCATCAAGCTGCTCATGCTCGCCTTACATTTATGTTAGACCGCTGGTTATATTGCTCATTGTCAAAGGAAGATGAGAGTTTTAAGTCATCTAATGAAATGCAACACTTAGGAGTGGGTATGTGAGCCAATATTGCGGTTTGTCTCTCATAATGGTATGTTCAACTCAGTGGGGAGAAGAAGTCCAGAGGGCTTGTTTATTTCAGTAAAGTCAGTCAAAGATATTCAGGAGAAAGGTGCAGAAAAATCAAGAAAAACAATGTCTAATGGCCTTGAGACAAATTATATGTTTTGAGATTCAGCACAGATCAGAGGAAATGGCTGGTGATACTGCCAAATTTTGGTTGATATAATGGAATTTGGAACTGACCGTCTGTGCATTTTTGTTTGAATGGATTATTAGATACTGTTTAAGGCACAATCTGGGATGTTTCTTGCTAAACGTATTGATTGTTTTTACAGTATAACATATAAATGTTTAATTAGTGCATGTAGTACATTGGTTACATTCCCCATCCCTCAACTTGAGACAAAACCAAACGTTTGATCTGTGCTGAAATGGGCTCAAACATCCACAGCTTTAGTCAACCACTCAATAGGTACCAGCAGCACTACGCATTGCTAACAGCGGTGACGTCCAGTCAGTGTAGGCAGTGCTTACCCCGTGATAATTTTTTTTTTTTTAAATGCTGTTATGAAAAGCCTAATAAAATATAATTACATTAAAAAATGGACATTATTTTTTTGTTATTGAATGTTTTTTCTCAATGATTATGGCGTTTTTTTTTATCCTCAAAATCTAAAAAGTGGCAGTGTTGAGAGTGAGCCTTGTGTTTGCGTTCACAAAGTGAAGAGAGTTCCTAATACTGACCTGCTGAAAAGGTAAGACATAGATAATATGTCTTGCTAGATATAAAGTGATATGTCGCGTTTGTTATGTGGTTGTAAATGCAGTATTTATTACTTATTTTGATTGTTTTCAAGCCACATTAACAGCTAGCTAGCGAGTGTTGCTAGCTTGTTAGCTAGTTGACTGTGCTATGCTTTGCTTTGCTTCATATGAAATGTCGCTTTGCTATAGTACTAAAAATCTATAACCATAGCTATATATCCTATACGTTGTGTTACATTTCTGATGTCTGTGATCTGAAAGTCACACATCCAATTAGCTAGCCGGTTACTTCACTTCACACTAGTGGCACGGAATAGCCATGAGCATTGGATGAACTTTAAATCCATTGTTAAAGGCTATGGAATTTGGGTTGCAAATTATTTGGATGAAATGTGTCAATGCTGTAAACTGGTCTTTTAGTGACACCAATCAATTGTAGCTGTGGACACTACATCGTCTACTATAGTTGAGCTGAGTTGCGCAGTGTGTCATTTTGTCGGCTGATTGCTATAAAATATGCTGCCATCGGAGGTTATTGCTTGTGTATCTTGGCTACATTGGTATTTACATGTGGTGAAAATTGTTTGTCAATTTCAGTTAATAACCTATGCTACCCTGGTTGTTTGAGCTATCTGTTGTATGGTGAATTTGGGCTTCATCAAGGTTTATTTGTGAGTAAATATGGCTTTGATAATAGCCAGTGCGTACCCAGCCACCAACCTCACCGCACAAAGCAAAAACATGTTTTTCTTGGTACAGTACATCGAGAGACATCAAGCTGTTGCTTTGTAACACGCACAATGTAACATTGTGGCTAGACATATTCTTGAACAATAGACTAATATTGACATGCCGTCCCTGTTAGGATCACAATTTCGCAGCCAGCCTACACTTGGCAATTGTTATGTATTTTTTCATTTTTTATATCACCTTTATTTAGCCAGGTAGGCTAGTTGAGAACAAGTTCTCATTTACAACTACAACCTGGCCAAGATAAAGCAAAGCAAACAACAACCCAGAGTTACACATGGAATAAACAAACATACAGTCAACAATACAATAGAAAAAGTCTATATACAGTGTGTGCAAATGAGGTAGGATAACGGAGGAAAGGCAATAAATAGGCCATAGTGGCGAAATAATTACAATATAG
Organism: Oncorhynchus keta; assembly: GCF_023373465.1. Taxonomy (NCBI): domain Eukaryota; kingdom Metazoa; phylum Chordata; class Actinopteri; order Salmoniformes; family Salmonidae; genus Oncorhynchus; species Oncorhynchus keta. The sequence continues at coordinate 47,217,351 of NC_068450.1, forward strand.
CAATTAAACACTGGAGTGATAGACGTGCAGAAGATGAGTGTACAAGTAGAGATACTGGGGTGCAAAGGAGCAAAATATATCAAATAGATAACAGTATGGGGATGAGGTAGTTGGATGGGCTAATTACAGGTGGGCTATGTACGGCGAAAGCATACCTTACGATTATTTGAGAACATCGCCCAGCGGACAAATCATTACCAACAGTAACCAGCCAAGTTGAAGAGTTACACAACTCAGAAATAGAGATAAAATGAATCCCTTATTTTGATGATCTTCATATGGTTGCACTTAGAAGACATTAATTTATTCAATAAATGTTCCTTTTGTTCGATAGTCTCTCTTTATATCCAAAAACCTCTGTTTTGTTTGTGCGTTTTCTTACATGATCCACAGGCTCAAACCAGTCAAAGTTCATAGAAACATGTCAAATTATTCTTATATTCAATCCTCAGGGTGTTTTTAGCCTAAATAATCTATAATATTTCAACCGGACAATAACGTTGTCAATATAAAAGGTAAACAGGAATGACACGCTCTCTGGTCGCGTGCATGAAAAAGCTCTGTGACACGGCAGGGTCCACTCATTCTGACTGGTCTTACTCCCTCATCTTTCAGAATACAAGCCTGAAACAATTTCCAAAGACTGTTGACATCGATTGGAAGGCATAGGAACTGCAATTTGAGTCCTAAGTCAATGGATACTGTAATGGCATTGAATAGAAAACTACAACCACGAAATAAATCCTACTTCCTGAATGGATTTCTTTTAGTTTTTTGCCTGCCAAATCAGTTCTGTTATACTCACAGACACTATTCAGTTTTGCATATCCCATCTTCTGGGCCTGAGTAGAAGGCAGTTTAATTTGGGCACGCTTTTCATCCAAAATTCCAAATGCTGCCCCTACCCTAGAGATTTAAACCTAGTGAGGGAGATATGAGTCCCCAGCTTCAGAGATTTTGCAGTTCATTCCAGTCATTGGCAGTAGAAAACTGGAAGGAAAGGCGACCAAAAGAGGAATTGGCTTTGGGGGTGACCAGTGAAATATACCTGCTGGAGCATGTGCTATGGGTGGGTGCTGCTATGGTGACCAGTGAGCTGATATGAGGCAAGGCTTTACCTAGCAAAGACTTTTAGATGATCTGGAGCCAGTGGATTTGGCAATGAATATGTAGCGAGGGCCAGCCAACGAGAGCATACAGGTCGCCATGATGGGTAATATATGGGGCTTTGGTGACAAAACGGATGGCACTGTGATAGACTGCATCAGAATGTTGAGTGTTGGAGACTATTATGGAGACTATTTTGTAAATTACATCGCCGAAGATTAGGAATGGGAGGAGAGTCAATTTTATGAGGGTGGTTGGCCGTATGAACGAAGGATGCTTTGTTGCGAAATAGGAAGTTGATTCTAGATCTAATTTTGGATTGGAGATGCTTAATGTGAGTCTGGAAGGAGAGTTTACAGTCTAGCCAGGCGCCTAGGTATTTGTAGTGGTCCACATATTCTAAGTCAGAACTGTCCAGAGTAGTGACGCGGGCAGGTGTGGGCAGCGATCGGTTGACGAGCATGCATTTAGTTTTACTTGCATTTAAGAACAGTTGGAGGCCACTGTAAGGAGAGTTGTATGGCATTAAATCTCGTCTGGAGGTTAATTAACACAGTGTCCAAAGAAGGGCCAGAAGTACAGAATGGTGTTGCCTGCGTAGAGGTGGATCAGAAAGTTACCAGCAGCAAGAGCGACATCATTGATGTATACAGAGAAAAGAGTCATCCCTAGGAACCGCTGGGAGGAGGTGCTCTTATTCTCCATGGACTTTACCGTATCCTAAAACTTTTTGGAGTTTGTGCTAGAGGATGCAAATTTCTGTTTGAAAAAGCTAGCCTTTGCTTTCATAACTGCCTGTGTATATTGGTACCTAACTTCCTTTAAAAGTTGCATATCGCGGGGGCTATTCGATTCTAATGCAGTATGCCACAGGATGTTTTTGTGCTGGTCAAGGGCAGTCTGGTCTGGAGTGAACCAGGAGCTATATCTGTTTCTGTTTTTTTTATTGAATGGGGCATGCTTATTTAAGATGGTGAGGAAAGCACTTTTAAAGAATAACCAGGCATCCTCTACTGACGGAATGAGGTCAATGTCCTTCCAGGATACCCGGACCAGGTCGATTAGAAAGGCCTGCTCGCTAAAGTGTTTTAGGGAGTGTTTGACAGTGATGAGGGGTGGTCGTAATGAGGCAGTGATCGCTGAGATCCTTGTTGAAGACAGCAGAGGTGTATTTGGAGGGCAGGTTGGTTAGGATAATATATATATATGAGGGTGCACATGTTTACGGATTTGGGGCTGTACCTGACAGGTTCATTGATAATTTGTGTTAGATTGAGGGCATCAAGCTTAGATTGTAGGATGGCCGGGGTGTTAAGCATGTCCCAGTTTAGGTCACCTAACAGCACGAGCTCTGAGGAAAGATGGGAGGCAATCAATTCACATATGGTGTCCAGGGCACAGCTGGGGGCAGAAGGTGGTCTATAGCAAGCGGCAACAGTAAGAGACTTGTTTCTGGATAGGTCGGTTTTTAATAATAATAATATATGCCATTTAGCGGACGCTTTTATCCAAAGCGACTTACAGTCATGTGTGCATACATTCTACGCATGGGTGGTCCCGGGAATTGAACCCACTACCCTGGCGTTACAAGCGCCATGCTCTACCAACTGAGCTACAGAAGGACCACAGAAATAAATAATCACAGAAATGCATAAACAAACAAACAGTGGCATTTGGAAAATGGGCAGTAAATAAGGAAGCTCGAGCATGCTGTGTGCAGAAGGGTGTGAGGAAAATGCCCATTTGTCAGTTTGGATAAGGTCACTGTGTATTTTGCAAATCCCATGAATTGAATGCATTGGGGAGGACGTTCACCAACAGTGCCTCCAAATAGAGGCATGGAATGTAAATACCCCCTGCTTGTTATCTTGTTGACCTCATAACGAATGGAACACACCAGGCGTAGTGTAATTGAGACGCTTTCGAGCCGCATAGGCTTCCCTACTACAGGTGTTGAGGGTGTTGGAGGTTAGAGTATGCCCTCCAGTCATGCTTCCTGGGAGTTTAAGGATTAGTCTGTCATTTTAATGTTGTAAAGAACATTACAATTCCCTAATCTATGGATTTCGCATGGCTGGAAATACAGATATATATCTGTTGGTCAAGGTAGGGGGTGTGGATGAGAAAACCAGTCAGTATCTGGTGTGACCACCATTTGCCTCATATACAGCACGACACATCTCCTTCGCATAGAGTTGTACAGGCTACTGATTGTGGCCTGTGAAATGTTGTCCCACTCATCTTCAATGGCTGTGCGAAGTTGCTGGATATTGGCAAGAACTGGATCACGCTGTCGTAAACGTCAAAGCAGGGGATCCCAAACATGTTCAATGGGTGACATGTCTGGTGAGTATGCAGGCCATGGATGAACTGGGACATTTTCATCTTCCAGGAATTGTGGACAGATACTTGCGACATAGGGCCGTGCTTATCATACATGACAATGGGCTAGCATGACAATAGCACAATAATGGGCCTCAGGATCTTGTCACGGTATCTCTGTGCATTCAAATTCCCATTGATAAAATGCAATTGTGTTAGTTGTCCGTAGCTTATGCCTGCCCATGCCATAACCCCACTGCCACCATGGGGCACACTATTCACAACGTCAGCAAATTGTTCACCCACACAACACCATACATGCTGCCTTCCATCTGACTGGTCAGTTGAAATCGGGATTCGTCAGTTGAAACCGCAAAGAAACACATTCTCCAGCATGCAGGTGGCTGTTGAAGGTGAGCATTGCCCATTGAAGTCGGTTACGACACTGAACTGCAGTCAGGTAAAGACCCTGGTGAGGACAGAGAACATGCAGAGGGGCTTCCCTGGGACGATTTCTGACAGTTTGTGCAGAAATTCTTTGGTTGTGCAGACCCAAACTTTCATCAGTTGTCCGGGTGGCTGGTCTCAGACAATCCCGCAGGTGAACAAGCCAGATTTGGAGGTCCTGGGCTGGCGTGGTTACATGTGGTTTGCGGTTGTGAGGCCGGTTGGACGCACTGCCAAAATTTCTAAATCAACATTGGAGGCGGTTTATGGTAGAGATATTAAAGTTAAATTATCTGGCAACAGCTCTGGTGGACATTCCTGGTGTCAGCATGCCAATTTCATGCACTCTCAAAACTTGAGACATATGTGTGACAAAATTGCACATTTAGAGTGACCTTTTATTGTCCCCAACACAAGGTGTACCTGTGTAATTATAATTATGTTTAATCAGCTTCTTGATATGCCACACCTGTCAGGTGGATGGATTCTCTTGGCAAAGGACATTTTCTCACCAACAGTGATGTAAAGACATTGTGCACAACATTTTAGAGAAATATGTTTTTTGTGTATATGGAATATTTCTGGGATCTTTTATTTCAGCTCATGAAACATGGGACCAACACTTTATGTTTATAATTTTGTTCAGTGAAGTTGAATTAATCATGGAATTTGGCCTTAACCCTCTCCCTGAGTGAGTTGTAGTAACAAAGTATGTATAGGCTAGTGGATTTGGTTATGTTTGTCCGCCTTATGACAGTCATGGCTTAAGTGGCAAAGCTGTGCTATTATGCATGGTGGAGTGTACACTAAGCAGAACATGACATGGTTGACAGCCTCTTTACTTAATTAAATCAGGACCAAGGTCTGGAATTGCCCGTAAAGTGATAGTGTGACATTTAGTCAATTTAGCCCTTTTTTATACTTACCCAAAGTCAAATGAACACATGGATATCATGTGTAGGTCTCAGCATGATGACCTATTGGCCTCATGGGTCAAATGTTATTAAAGCCCCAAATCTGGTGTTTCGATATTAAATGGTTTTTGTCATACATACACTAAAAATGTTATACATTCCAACTATATATCTTCAGTTTTTTTTAAACCCATAACCATGTATGTGAGGTTTCTACTTCTGTTTCAAAGTAGATTTGTTTAAGACTTTCAAGATACACTGTGTAATGGGTCCTATGTGTAGCTGGTGAAGAGAGTCAGGCGCAGGACAGCAGATTTAAGTAATCAACATACTTTTACTCAAAATGTCAAATATACAAAGTAACAAATACACGCACACCATGACAGACCGAAAATACAATAAACAATCACTCACAAAAAAACATGGGGGAACAGAGGGTTAAATAATGAACAAGTAATTGTGGGATTGAAATCAGGTGTGTAAAACAAAGACAAAAAAAAATGGAAAATGAAAAGTGGATCAGCGGTGGCTAGAAGGTCGGTGACGTCAACTGTCGAACGCCGCCCGAACAAGGAGAGGGACTGACTTCGGCGGAAGTCGTGACACACTGTGAGACCCTGATTTTTCCCACTGCAGTAAAATGTTAACTTGCATTAGGACAACGACTGGACATCTACAGGAACAACCAGCATGCTAGTTGGATTCAATTAATAGGCTTTTGCATTCAATTAATGGAGTTGCCTTATTGGTCCAAGAAAAGGCTTCTGACAAACACTAATGATGTTTCATTAAATACTGGTTTGTCAACCCTTCTATAAATCACAATGTGACATTTTAAAAACCAACAGTGGGATGCAGGTTGCTATCTTGCTGGAATTAATGTGTCAAAACTTGCAATTGGTAAAATGTTGATGAACGCAAGGGTAACATAAATAAAGATAGGAAAAATTGCAGAGGGAGGCAGTCCAAGAAAAAATGGAAAGAGAGAGGCGTTTTATTTAATTCCGTTATCATAAAAAGGTTTTCACTGAAACAATTTTTTTGCATCCATTTACATTTACATTTACATCCACCCTACCTGACACCCTAGACCCACTCCAATTTGCTTACCGCCCAAATAGGTCCACAGACGATGCAATCTCAACCACACTGCACACTGCCCTAACCCATCTGGACAAGAGGAAAACCTATGTGAGAATGCTGTTCATCGACTACAGCTCGGCATTTAACACCATAGTGCCCTCCAAGCTCGTTATCAAGCTCGAGACCCTGGGTCTCGACACCGCCCTGTGATACTGGGTTTCTGGACTTCCTGACGGCCGCCCCCAGGGTGGTGAGGGTAGGCAACAACATCTCCACCCCGCTGATCCTCAACACTGGAGCCCCACAAGCGTGCGTTCTGAGCCCTCTCCTGTACTCCCTGTTCACCCACGACTGTGTGGCCACGCACGCCTCCAACTCAATCATCAAGTTTGCGGACGACACAACAGTGGTAGGCTTGATTACCAACAACGACGAGACGGCCTACAGGGAGGAGGTGAGGGCCCTCGGAGTGTGGTGTCAGGAAAATAACCTCACACTCAACGTCAACAAAACTAAGGAGATGATTGTGGACTTCAGGAAACAGCAGAGGGAACACCCCCCTATCCACATCGATGGAACAGTAGTGGAGAGGGTAGTAAGTTTTAAGTTCCTCGGCGTACACATCACAGACAAACTGAATTGGTCCACCCACACAGACAGCATCGTGAAGAAGACGCAGCAGCGCCTCTTCAACCTCAGGAGGCTGAAGAAATTTGGCTTGTCACCAAAAGCACTCACAAACTTCTACAGATGCACAATCGAGAGCATCCTGTTGGGCTATATCACCGCCTGGTACGGCAACTGCTCCGCCCACAACCGTAAGGCTCTCCAGAGGGTAGTGAGGTCTGCACAACGCATCACCGGGGGCAAACTACCTGCCCTCCAGGACACCTACACCACCCGATGTCACAGGAAGGACATAATGATCATCAAGGACAACAACCACCCGATCCACTGCCTGTTCACCCCGCTATCATCCAGAAGGCGAGGTCAGTACAGGTGCATCAAAGCTGGGACCGAGAGACTGAAAAACAGCTTCTATCTCAAGGCCATCAGACTGTTAAACAGCCATCACTAACATTGAGTGGCTGCTGCCAACACACTGACTCAACTCCAGCTACTTTAATAATGGGAATTGATGGGAAATTATGTAAAATATACTAGCCACTTTAAACAATGCTACCTAATATAATGTTTACATAGCCTACATTATTCATCTCATATGTATACATATATACTGTACTCTATATCATCTACTGCATCTTTATGTAATACATGTATCACTAGCCACTTTAACTATGCCACTTTGTTTACATACTCATCTCATATGTATATACTGTACTCAATACCATCTACTGTATCTTGCCTATGCCGCTCTGTACCATCACACATTCATATATCTTTATGTACATATTCTTTATCCCCTTACACTTCTGTCTATAAGGTAGTAGTTTTGGAATTGTTAGCTAGATTACTTGTTGGTTATTACTGCATTGTCGGAACTAGAAGCACAAGCATTTCGCTACACTCTCAGTAACATCTGCTAACCATGTGTATGTGACAAATAAAATTTGATTTGATTTTGTTTTGGCATTTCAAAATGATTTCCTTTGAATATTTTGTTTTTGCTATCAATAATTTTGGGTTTACGTTTTGCATCGTTATTTTAGTTTACAATACTTGGAATTATCTCCTTGACTTCAGAAGTTTTGCTTGATATTAATGGCACAAAAGTAACTCAATCGCAAGAGGATTGCATCATATAATAACACTATTACTCTATTAAATGTGTTTCAAGTGGCAAACTTACTTGAAACATTAACAAAGTGTCTTCCCCACACCAGTTTCAGTGAAAAGCTGAGGGATGGGGCTGGATAATGTATTATTTTAACCATGTTTTTAGGCTTTACAGTGGTTGGTTACATTTACTTTGTTTACAAACATTGGAGTAAAACAAGCTTGATACTGGTACATCGCGTACATGTACATTATATAGCCAGGTTATCATTACTCATTATGTATTTATTCCTTGTGTTGTTTTTTTCTATTATTTCTATTGTTTCCTCTCTGCGTTGTTAGGAAGGGCTTGTAAGTAACATTTCTCTGTTAATTTACATCGGTTGTTTATGAAGCACTCAAATATTTTGATTTGATCTTATATTTTGGGTTCTGATTGGATACGACAGTTGAACTAAGCTCATGAGGCATTTCTACTCTATATTCTTCAAGAATCATCGATACATATTATTAATGTAAAAGTAGCAGCTAAGTATTGCCCCTTTAACAGGTGACAAGTATGTCACCATCTGAACGTGATACATTAATCTGCCCCCCAAAAAATAATTGTTTTGCTTCCTTGTCCCGAATTTGAGCTTTTTAGATGTGGTCACCCTTATTCCACCGGTGGAAACATTGTTACTGCAACATGATTACACCATCTTTTGACATGTGAGAATAACATTATTTCAATCCCACATGTGAATTTGCAATTTTTCACAGTTTGAGTTTTCTTACATGTGAACCTGCAATTCCACATGTGAAAATGAGATTTGCACGTGTTTTCTTACATGTGAACCTGCAATTTTGATTTTGACATATGCTTGATTTTCACATTGGTTATGTAACTGCAAATGTGTTTATTTTTTATACCAATTAAAAAAAAAAACGTTTTACCCCCTTTGTAATTGCATTTCAATGGTATAGTAATGGAGTAGAGTATTTGTATTACTGCACAAGAGGAATATGGCCTGTTTCTATGGACTGCTCCTTGAACAGCTGACCTAACTTCAAGTGTATTTCCTTCTATTTCACAATGTTCTTTTTCCCACTCTGCACTGCTTGGCAATCTTTGTTGTCAGCAATGTCTGTGCTCAGGTGGCCCTCAAGTAAAAGGCGACCCCCAATGAAGTGGTTATGCCTGCTTTTTATGTGTGCCATCCATTTTGATAGGGACAGGACATGCCATTATAACACCTAGCACAACATCCTTGTCTCTGTAATTCAACCTAGTGCCAGAGGTTCCCTAGGTAAAATGTATTGGCACATTACCAAGGAACATGCATCACACACAGAATGATTGTGTTATTTTTCGTATTACTGATAAGCCAAAATCTGTCTATTGCAGCACTCTGTGTGTCAATGTCATTAATATTTCCCACTATCTGTCCAGTAATCTTTGATCGCAAACACACACACACACACACACACACACACACACACACACACACACACACACACACACACACACACACACACACACACACACACACACACACACACACACACACACACACACACACACACACACACACACACACTACAGGCTATACAAACATGGTGAACTCACCGTGTTACTTAAGCGCACCCGAACATGAAGATATCACACTCCTCGGTCATGTACTGCATGTTATGCAACCTAACTTGTGAGTAAGCATGTTACAGAACATAACAAGGGAACAAAGGAAACAACTCATTTGGCGGCGAATCTGATATTTTACAGCTGGCTATACAAATATAATGAATAATAAATATATAGCACTTGGCACAACGTGTTCACATTCAGCTGTCGAAAACATTTGATGTAATTACAGTGCCCTGTTTTGTCCGGCATGATGGGGCCAGAACAGGGCTTAAGAAGGGCAGACAATTTACGGGGTCCCCTTAGCGCTGTTTGAGACATAAATAAGCAAGTTACATTTCAGGGTAGTATCGTCCATCTGTAGATGCCCTACAGACTATCTGTAACATTTCAACGATCTACTACCCCTAGCTCTTACCCTAACCTTAATCCTTATCCTAACCCTAAACTTCACCCTTACCCTAACCCGTACCGTAAACCTTATTGTAAACCTAACCCTAGCCATAACCTTAGCAAGCAGTTGCCAATCAAATCAAATTGTATTTGTCACATGTGCCGAAATTCAACAGGTGTCGGTTATCGTTACACCTAATCCCAAAGTGGGATTTTCAGCTCCTGAGCCCGTTGAGGAGTTGCAGCGATGAGACAAGATCGAAATTGGGGAGAAAAATGGTGGTGAAATGCAACAACCAAAAAATCCTGACTATACAAATAAATTGTGACTAATTTCAGTGACTTTGGCAAAGAATGAATAATACAGCATATTGGCGAGATGGGTTCACTCGGTGAAAGGGAAGTATACCTCTATCCCTCCAAATGCATTGTGGGTTCAGCCAACCAGGGAACACTGTGAAATCTCTTATAAACAACCAAAATGCATCTGAAATATTTTGTATTGTGCTAGTCAAGCAGTAGACAGAGCACATTATCTGTTATTTTACCGATGTCTAAGGTTAACTGATTATTCTAACAACGTTGAATGTTTTGTTCAGTTGATTCCATTTATAATATATCTATACTTTGCCTCTAGAGCAGTTCTCTCTTCAGAGTGCCAATGCCTTCTGGGTAGTCTAGATTAACATCCTGTTGTGTTGATATCCTCTGTCCTGAAGGCAACAATATTTTATCCTTAGTTAGCTATTGCTTCCATCAGAGAGTAGAAAAATAGTGTGCTCTATATAAAAGCATGCAGCGCATATCTCAACACAGGTTTTTTTTGTTCTGGTTCCATGTAATGAAACCGTACGCAAAGCAATTTTTGTTATTCAAAAATGATTGTTTGATCTAAAAAAATCCATTATTTTAAAGTACCTAGACACAGTTCAATCCTATTAATCTGACTTCACGAAACACCTCGGGAGGAAGCAACTTTTGATTTGTGCTTCCACTTTTACCTCTTTGCTGTCTATTTCCTCAGACTATCCCTATAAGCGAAGGATCTCTTGCACCACAAATATTGAGATGGAGAGTACCGTACTACCCCACCTTTCTCATTATTATATTAAGTCTCAGCCATTGTGATTAATTGCATTGTCAATCTCCAACAGACAACGCTGTCAGACCGGCCCTCCTGCTTTATTAATGTCACTTACTGTGGCACTCCGACCACTCCCCGCTACACTCCCAGGGTTCAATAACTTGTGAGTGTCATTGGTGAGGAGAATGCTCTGCACTGCAAGTGGACTGGCAGGCCACTTCCTTCCCGTGGCACCCTTATCTTTCAACTTGTCTTTCCCAGTCTGTTTTAATTAGATTAACAGTTTGATGCCTCTGGGAGACTGAGCTGGGGCCTTGGCCAGTCGTCTATTAGCCTTTACGTGCTCCAGCACCAGGTTAATATTGTGATCGTCAAAGACGGCCAACATTTCCTTAGCCAATGTTGAGATTCTCGGCGTCTTCAAACTGTACACCGATCAGTAGTGTGTAACTCTGTTGGCACTGACTGTGAATAGTGCCAGATGCTGAAATGGTTTTTGAAAGGTTCACCTTTGATTGACACTGGGATGTTATTATGATTCAGATTATGATCAATGTCAGTGTAATTTTTGTTGTCGGAAGGAGACCAAGGTGCAGCGTGGTAAGTGTTCATGATATTTTAATTACTCAGAACACCAAACAAAAACAACAAAAGAATAACAACCGTAACGTTTTGCAGGCTTCACAGAGTTAACAAAAAAACTAAATCCCACAAACACCAGAAGGAGAATGACAACTTATATGTGATCCCCAATCAGAGACAACGATAAACAGCTGCCTCTGATTTGGAACCACACTCGGCAAAAAACTAAGAAATAGAAAACATAGACATAAAGAAACTAGAATGCCCACCCTAGTCACAGTCAGTGGGTGTGACAGTCAGTTTTTCTTTCTGGCTTTGTGAAAAGTTTTTGCAGACAATATGAAGACTAAATTGAGTTTAGTCTTTGAGTTGTTCAGTCTCAAATAAGAAATGATTCAATTATCTACTTTTCAAACCAGTGGTTCTTTTTCCCCAGTCCATTGCTTGTTATACAAACAAGAACACCTTTTTAAAGTTGAATGCTAATGTTTAGTGGATGGCAGTTCAAATGATATCTTAATGAGAAGGCCATGAACAGTACCCACTAATGCGTTATATTGTTCGAAAGCTCCGATTTTTTTAATTTTCTGGGGTTATTCGTTATTTATCTATGATTTGTATGCACTTTTTGCACTAGTATGCCCTACTATAGTAAATATTACAGTATGAATAATAGTACATTGTTTGCTATGAATGACCTTTATAAAAAAAGATCAACAATCAACTTTACAATTGGCATGCTTTAAGATTTCAGCTGGCTTGTTTCTGTAATACCGTTTTAAATAACTAGTGTTAAGGAAAGATCTGACTCATTTCCTGGTGCACTGCTCTCATTAATTGCTGTCTCTCTAACCATGTGAACGTATGACAGAGTTGGCTAGCGACTATAAAGTGAATATAAAGTGTGTGCCTGATAAACACAGTGGATTTGTGTCACATCTACAATAAATGTACATTTTATAACATTTGATAAACCGATGTGTGTTTGTCGAACTAGTTCCTATCGTTCCAGTAGACTTTCATTTTTGCAGCTCTGTGAGGCTTGTGTCACTGTGATGTACCGTTCTGCCACAAATTGACGGACAGTCCAATCAGCGAATGAGTGCTAAGGCAGGACTCCCAAGCCTCCAAGGCTGTGGAAATGTAACTCGATACCCCAGAGTCATCCGGAGTTGATTTAGAAGTGAATTACCTTGATTCAACTTGATAAAACAATTAAATTATAATGAAAGTCCACTAAGTAGGGAAATTATCATTTGAGGTTTTAACCCAAAAATGTCAGTAATTAATAGTTGTAGTGAAAGTCACTGCATGGAAATCAACTCATTAGATTCACATCTCTACCTAATATGAGGCACTGTTAGAATTAGCACGCCTGAATAAGCCTAGGGTCAGAGGAGCCACCAAGTGGGTGAGCATGACACATCATCTCGGTGAAAACTGTCTGTCAGTAAGAATTGAGTCCAGATCATTGCATTTTGTGGGATGCTTGACAGATGGCGGTGCACTTGCGGCTCCTCGAGGGCAAATAGGTCGTGTAAGAAGAAAAGGCACAGCTGATGAACTTCAAGTGATCCCAAACTGGTGAATAAAGCCTTTATATGTTGCAAGCCGAAAGGCCTTATTCAATCAAAATCTAGATTTAGTGTCAGACAAAAACAGACCATTTTATGCAAACAAGACGAAGGTTTGAATTTGGAATGCAAGTCATCTATGAAAACCAATTCAATGACATTATATTTCTTCAAGTTTGCAGTTCACAGAAAATGCAGATTTACCTAACCCAGAGCAGTATTGTGACATATTTTGATTGCTTGCAGTAAAGGCACGTTTTTGTTTTTGTGCTGCAAATACTTGGACAGATTGTGATATACATAAAGGTTACCATGGTTTATTAACATGCATGGCCATTCTACTTTTATGATTGGAACAACACACGCCAATGCATGCACCAACTTGGCAGCTTCATTAAATAGTACCCGCAAAACACCTGTCTCAACGTTAACAGTAAAGAGGCAACTCCGGGATGCTGGAGTTCTAGGTAGAGTTCCACTGTCCAGTGTCTGTGGTCTTTTTCTTAATCTTTTCTTTTTATTGGCCATTCTGAGTTATGGCTTTTTCTTTGCAACTCTGCCTAGAAGGCCAACATCAACATTTCTTGGCAATTTCTCGCGTGGATTAGCCTTAATTTCTCAGAACAAGAATAGACTGACGAGTTTCAGAAGAAAGGTCTTTGTTTCTGGTCATTTTGAGCCTGTAATCGAACCCACAAATGCTGATGCTCCAGATACTCAACTAGTCAAAAGAAGGCCAGTTTTATTGCTTCTTTAATCAGAACGACAGTTTTCAGCTTTGCTAGCATAATTGATCAATTAGAATTTTAAAATGATAAACTTTGATTAGCTAACACAATGTGCCATTGGAACACAGGAGTGAGGATTGATGATATTGGGCCTCTGTACACCTATGTAGATAAATCATAAAAAAAATATCAGCCATTTCCAACTACAATAGTCATTTACAACATTAACAATTTCTACACTGTATGTCTGATCAATTTTATATTATTTTAATGGACAAAACATGTGCTTTTCTTTCAAAAACAATGACATTTCTAAGTTACCCCAAACCTTTTGAATATTTTAGGAATATAATTTCAAGATTGATCCTGAAAGGTAATTTTATGCATTTTGAACACTTTTTTTCAGTGGATATAGGCATGGACCCAGGTGTTATTCATCAATTTCCACCAAAAACAAACGTAAAAGAAAGTGTAAATATTAAAAAAAAAAAAATCTTTGTTCATTGTAATTCTACTTTAAGAAACAAATGTCATAATTTCTTTGGTGGGAAAAAAATCGGTATTTAGCTAAATGAAAAATAAATACTCTGTTTTATCTATAGTATGTTGTTAGTCTGTATGTACCACTCATAAATGTTCACACTGTTAGGATAAATTATAGAGAACATTTCACCATTATGCTATTTCAATCTTGCTTACTCACAGAGCTCTGGTTAATTTAGGCTCCAAACTTCCACCCTGTTAGGTTCCATCCTGTTAGAATTATGCACCTAACAGGTTGGAAAATGCACGCAGTGCCTAAAGTCACAGGGAAAAAAACACCTTCTGATTTGCAAAGAATTTAGTTTAATATATGAATGCACCGTTTTATCTTCAAATGCAATTACTTAAGGTACGAGCAATAAAAAACAAGGATGGTTTTAAGATTAAGTAGGGAAGTGCTGGAGGAATTTCAATAGGATAGTGGTGTTTAATAGAGATTGAGGGGCACTGACATACTTTAATGTCCAACTTCATGATTCATATCTTGATAATATACCTGCAGCCCTCACTCAGACAGTGTGCTGACAGGTTGAAGATGTCGGTTCCAGTTATAGCACTTTGAACGAAGCAGTGACAAAGCAATATTTTATTTATCCAAATTCTCTCGCTATTCATTGTGGCTATTTATTACTTTGCTGACAGGTAAGCCATGCAGTACAGAGATACGTAGGAGAATGAATTGTGAAGTGCAGAGAAATGTTCTCAGGCAAGCATTTCCATTTGTCGTAAAGAGGGATCTTATCACAGAGGAGTTGAGAAACAAGAGAAGGGAACAGGAATACATTTTTTTTCATGTGTCTCGGTGCATTGATTTGTGGATGGACCACTGTATACTCTAATTAAGATTATGAATGATAGCACAATAATTATTACTTGTGCAGCAGCGATGGTCTTCTCTAGTCATGGAGAGCCACTGGATTGATTAATTAAAGATACAATCTGTGCCATTTTAACCCTCTCATTGGCATGTTCAACTAATGATATACATACAGTATATATATCGTTATCATTTAAAAAGAATATGACATGAATACCTTAATGAGTTTAGCATAACTGTCTTAACTTGGGAGCCAAGTTCGGAAACAGCTGCTAGGAGAAACTTCCACCGGTAATGAAGTTGAGTTGCTCCAATGGGTAATGTGTTGAAAAACATTGCATAATTATAGACAGATGGACGAAAAAAAGTCATTCACAGTGGAGTAATAAGAGTCTTCCTACATAGCGTATATATACACTTTAGGTAATGTAATTACTTATACAGATGCGAACAGCTTAAAACCAAACAGCTTGCAACCAAACAAAACTCATTTCATTTGAATGAAAATGTGTTTTATTCTGTACTTGTACTGAGGCAATGTTATTGTGGGTTTCTCGCTATGAAGGGGATTGAATTGTGTGCTCTTTGACATTTAACTCATTTATTTTATAAACATAGTTTTTAGTGGATGCCGTTGTAACCTTTGGTGACACTTTATTTGGGTAGTCTAGAAAGTCCATCTGTAGATGCTCTACAGACTGTCATAATATCAACAGACTATCTGTTGATAAGCAACTGCTTGCTATGGTTACAGTTATGTTTAGAATAAGGGTCGGGGTAAGGGTTAGGGTTAGGGTATGGGTTACGTTTAGGGTTAGGATAAGGGTTAAAGTTAGGGTTAGGGCTTGGGTTAGTAGATGAAATTATGCAGATAATCTGTACAACCTCCATCTGTAGACACTCTACAGACTATCAAAATCAAGTGTTGCCTAACCTTTCAGTCTCTATTTGACTGTCTACAGTCTACACAGTCTGCAATAAATAATACCAGACACTGGATGACCTTTAATGACCTCAATCACATTAGCAAACATTTGGGAAAAACCCTCAACTCTCATGTGTTCGACTGGCCTGTTAGTAACATCTGCCCTCTAGTCAGCGAGAGAGAACAATTCATGCAGATTTGGCTTCAGCTCCCCATGACAATGAGGACAAGATAATGAGTTCTGGGGGAAAGCCTTTTTGGCAGCACTGACTGAAATCCCTTCCCCAAAATGAAGGCTTTGCCAGGCGTCGTCTGACTGTGCCATACTGTATCTACAATAAGCCTTGCAGAAATGAGGGGTTGAAAACCAGCTTGACCTCTCGCTGTGTCATTGCGACCGCTTGTTGTTAATCTTTGTGTAGTCGGCTGGATTGAAAGCATTGCGGATGTGATTATCAGCTGTCCGCACGGACTGGTGCTGAATGGAAACTGTGGTACTGTTTCTGTCCTGTAAATCCCTCCCAGATTAGCATTGACTGCTTATTAAAACTGGGGTGCTGGTGATACCAAAAAGCCTGGGGTGATGAGAGAATACACTGCATGGCACGGAAGAGTAAAGGACTCTCATAAACAGCCCACTGCAACAGTGCAGACTCATCTACTGTAGCTACGAGCATTAGAAATTAAAGACAGAACTCGTATTCCATGACAGATCTATTAGGGTCTTATTTTTGTGCACCACGTAATCAAACAAGGATTACTGTTGACCCACCAACTGAGTCTTTTCTCCAAATATAAAAAGCATAGCAACCGTGAGAGTCAGCTAATAAAGTGTTGGTGAGCCTGTAACAGAAAGAGAGAGAGCGAAGTGCAGTGCAACACTGCTTGCTTTCTGCAAAGGCAGCTAGCTGGACCCCCACAAAAGGCTTGTTAAAGCTGTGTTTGGAGTGAGGATGAGTCAGAGACAGGCCCCAAACGGGAGCTGTTGTTGTGAGTCCAGTCCAGTTTGATCTTGTCAGCTCTGCTCAGGGCTCTGTAAACCCACCGGAGCACTAGTCAGGATGTCCTCTCACTGTCTTCCCCTTGACATTTTCTCTGTAAGTGAGTCATCTGGGCTCTCGAGGGAACATAGATTTTCATTGTATTTCACATCCTGAAATGGGATCACAAAATATAGAATGTCTATTTCCAAAAAAATGACCTCCTCAGTAAATGATTAATGAAACGGGCTAGTCATTTGATGTAAATGAATTAAACAAATGGTATCTCCATATTAATCAGAATGCATACATGATCAATACAATTTTCACCGTTTGTAAAACATATTTGCGCCTCTCTCTGGGACAGTAATTATATCAAGCATCTTCTTTATTAGTTCAAATAACTGAGTACAACTACAATAATATAGCATTTGCTTTTATGCAATGTCAAACGTGACAACTTAAAAGAAAAATGTTAACTTGGAATGTGGCAATGTTCTTTAAGGAGAACATACAGAAGGAATTATAACTGAGGCATCAGAGAAATGGGAGTGTAGCCAAAACTGGCCAATGATTAAATCAAAAGCAAATAAGGGTGCCACGAAGAAAATAGCAATTAAAATCATAGTAACTAAATCTGAAACCCACACTTGCCCCAGTGCTGACTGGCTCCACTACACCAGTAATTCTACCACCATCTACAAGTAGGCTATTACACTAATTACTGGCCTCTTCTTCAATAACGTTTGCCTACACACTTCAACAAACATTCAAGGTTTGGAAAAGCTCACCAGATGCTCTGTCGAACTCCCAGTGGTGTTGTGCCTTGTGGAGTATACATGGACCCTGTCCGCTTCTTTACGCCTGTCCCTATTCATCTACCTCTCCCCTGTGCTTGTTTGGTCACTGGTTCTGTTAGATGGGTAGTTAGCTGGCTGTGGCTGGTAACGTGTGGTTTTGGCGTAGAGCTGGAGCGAGTGTAGTGAGTGCAGGAGGAGGGAATGGGAAATGTGTCCATTCTTCATTATAAGGGGAGCCAAGCAGGTTTGCCCATTCAAGTAATCAGAGGCAACCTAACATGATTTGGGCTCTCACAGGTTAATAGCACGATATTGGAATATTGTACAGATATTATAGTAAGCCCTCTTAGCCATATATGACAACATACTGTAAATATTTTATGAAATGACAAATGTGAAAATATGTTTTTGAGCCATGGTGTATGTATGTAACATAGTGAAAGGTGTCAAATTTGCAGCCACAAGTGAAAGTCTACACCGCCCTTGCACAGTATTCACATTTTGCAACTTCTTATGGCTAGGAGTTCCGCTAGAGGCATCCCTCGACAACATTACGCTGAAAAGGCAGCGTATGGAATTCAAAAATATTTTTTTGAAATATTTAACTTTCATACATTATCAAGTGCAATACACCAAATGAAAGATAATCTACCCATCGTGTCCGATTTCAAAAAGGCTTTAAAGCGAAAGCACAACATATGATTATGTTTGGTCAGATCCTAGTCACAAAAACACACACAGCCACACAAAAATCAGAAATAGAGATCAAATTAAAATCTTCATCAGATGACACTCAAAGGACTTCATGTTACACAATACATGTATGTTTTGTTCGATAAAGTGCATATTTATATGCAAAAATCTCAGTTTACTTTGACGCATTACATTCAGTAATGTTTTGCTTCCAAAACATCCAGTGATTTTGCAGAGAGCCACATCAATTTACAGAAATACTCATAATAGACATTGATAAAAGATACAAGAGTTTTTCACAGAATTAAAGATATAGTTCTCTTTCACGCAACCGCTGTGTCAGATTCTTTTTTCAAACCATGCAATAATCGGGGTGGCAGGGTAGTGTAGTGGTTAGAGTGTTGGACTAGTAACTGGAAGGTTGCAGGTTCAAATCCCTGATCTGACAAGGTACAAATGTGTTGTTCTTCCCCTGAACAGGCAGTTAACCCATTGTTCCTAGGCCATCATTGAAATTAAGAATTTGTTCTTAACTGACTTGCCTATTTAAATTAAGGTAAAAAAATATATAATAAAATCTGAGTACGGCGCTCAGACAACAAATCAAGCCAAACAGATATCCACCATGTTGGAGTCAACAGAAGTCAGAAATAGCATTGTAAATATTCACTTACCTTTGATGATCTTCATCAGAATGCAATAGCAGGAATCCCAGTTCCACAATAGATGTTTGATTCGTTCGATAAAGTTCATCTTTATGTCCAAATACCTCCTTTTGTTAGCGTGTTTAGTAAACAAATCCAAACTCACGATGCGCGAGTAGACGGAAAGTCCAAAAGTTCCATTAGAGTCCGTAGAAACATGTCAAACGATGTATAGGATCAATCTTTAGGATGTTTTTAACATAAATCTTCAATAATGTTAAACCTGAGAATTCCTGTGTCTTCAGAAATGCAATGGAACTCAAGCTAGCTCTCACGTGAATGTGCGTCAACAGCTCGTGGCTCTTTGGCAGACCTCTGTCTCATTCCCCTCTCATTCCCCCCTCCTTTACAGTAGAAGCATCAAACAATGTTCTAAAGACTGTTGACATCTAATGGAAGCCTTGGGAAGTGCAGTATGACCCGGTAGACACTGTGCATTCAATAGGCCAAGAGTTGAAAAACTACAAACCTCAGATTTCCCACTTCCTGGTTGAATATTTCTCAGGTTTTCACCTGCCATATGAGTTCTGTTATACTCACAGACATCATTCAAACAGTTTTAGAAACTTCAGAGTGTTTTCCATCCAAATCTAGTAATAATATGCATATATTAGTAACTGGGAATGAGTATCAGGCAGTTTACTCTGGGCACGCTTCTCATACAAACGTGAAAATGCTGCTCCCTATCCCAAACAAAATGAAATCTAAAAGGGGTTTCTTTTTTTTTATCCTACCGATCCACCCTACTCCACATTTTGAAAGTGAAAGAAAAATTATAGAAATGTTTAACCCTCCAATCCATACAATAATAAAGTATGGATTGTGTACAGTACGTCTTCACACCCCAGAGTTAACACTTGGTGGAAGCACCTTTGGCAGCCATTACAGCTGTGAATAATTTTGAATAAGTTTCGACTAACCTTGCACAACTCTTCGGGCTCTTTCCATGACATAGACTGACCAGGTGAATCCAGGTGATGTCACTTGTTAAATCCACTTCAATCAGTCTAGATGAAGGGGAGTCAATTGACACATGGATTGCCATTCAGAGGGTGATATATATACTGTAAATGCCTTTGAATGGGGACTGGTAGTAGGCAAGGGCGCATCTTTGGTTTTAGAAGTTGGGGCGACATAACTATTTTTTATTTTTTATTTTTTTAATCCAGTTGGATAAACACTCCAGTTGAATAAACACTCCAAACAGCCTACCCAACCGCTCTGAGGTGTCCGCATGGTCCCAAAACAACTGGGGAGGGGGGATGTAATTTCAGAATGTCCCCGGTTTCACCCCGGAAGTAGGTGCCAGGCGCTCCGGTTTGCGCCAAGAACTGCACACTGCTGGATTTTTCACACTCAACAGTTTCCTGTGTGTATCAAGAATGGGCCACCACCCAAAGGACATCCAGCCAACTTGACACAACTGTGGGAAGCATTGGAATTCAACATGGGCCAGAATCCCTTTTGACACCTCAAAATCCCTTTTGAGTCCCATGCTCCGACAAATTAAGGCTGCTCCGAGGGCAAAATTGGGTGCAACTCAATATAAGGAAGGTGCTCCTAATGTTTTGTAAGGTATTTTTTATTTAACCAGGCTATCCAGTTAAGATCAAATTCTTATTTACAATGACAGCCTACCCCGGCCAAAACCAGACGACCCTGGGACAATTGTGCGCCTCCCTATGGGACTCCCAAACACTGCTGGGTGTGACACAGCCTGGATCAAACCAGGGACTGTAGTGAAGCCTCTTAGACTGCTGCGCCACTCAAGAGCCCATTGTGGTGGCAGCATCATGTTATCGGGAGGCTTTGACAGTTTCAGTCCTAACTTAAATTTGCTTGAAAATCTGAGAAAATTGTTTAATGTTCCCAACCTTACTTGGGCAATTTGGACAAAAACTATGCATATACAGTACATTGCCCTAAGAATTGTGCAAAGATGGTTGAATCTTATTTTTTTTAATTCACAGCTGTATTGGTTGCCAAAGATGCTTCCACTAAGTATGTAGTCGGTTGTGTAGATCTGTAGGAAATAAATAAAATGTCATAGCTTTTTAGATTTGATTTTAAGGTAGAAAAATGTTGAAGTCTGTGCAAAGTGTGTTAGGACTTTTTCTAGGCATTGTGTGTGTGTGTTAATCATCACCACAAATGTACACTTACACTTATCATAACGTTGGTACACTGAGACTCCAAGGACGACACCATCCATCACTGTCAGTTATCATGAAGCTCACACGTTTGGTAGAAGCATTGTTGTGCCCGGAGGCAAAGCTTTCACATGTGACAAACAGTTATTAAATAAGTCAAAAATGTAGATTACACAAGTTTAGAAAGTTGTATGCATGGGCTATTTTCATGGGCTATTTTTTACCTGGATGCCAATAGCTTAACTGTATTCAACTTAACTGTTGATTATGTTTTCATCTGACATTTGCGTTTGATTGTGACACGGTCTCTAATGGTAACTCGAAAACAATGTATTAAACTATCACTGGAAAATATGCATTATGTAACTCTATTACGTGACCATATGTCTGCTTTTATAAAGAACAGTGCAATTCTCACAGGAAGTGGAGGTAAAAAAAAATAATATTGTCATCATAACAGTCCATTTGTTAGCTACGTACTTTGAGGTGAGAGGTTATCAAAGAGCGGCACAATAGTGTAGTCCTTTACCAATTCCCTCTTCTGTGAAAGTGAGTGTGGGTGGGTGTGTATGTGCTTACATGCTATGAAGGTGGGTGTAGAGTGTTTATATTTTTTTTTCTCAGTGTCACCAAGGCCATTAAGGCTTCAACCATGTCAGGTGTCCAATGATGTCGGTTTACCCTTGAGCGACGCCCTATTACAGATTCCGTTGCCTCTGTGACTTTGAAAACAGTTTGACACCTTGAGTGAAGTGTGCATTGTGAGGAAGCATGGAGTTAAAAGGAAGCGCTTTAAAAAATATTTCCACTGCACAGAGTATGACCAGGCTACACAAGCAAGGGGTACAATTGCATGAACAAAACCAACAAACAGCTATCTTAAAAAAATACCTATCTGAAAGCCACGCCTCCAAGACAATCTGATAGGCTGCCACCTCTACAATATATTATTAAAAAGGTTCATAATTGAACCCCTCCTATCAGAAAAAGGTTTCAGTTTCACCCTTTTCAACTGGCAACCCAAAGGGTTCCTCCTAAAGAATGTAAGATGACATGGTCAACATGTACAAGAGTTATGTGGAAAAGTTAAGTATATATACACAACTTTCAACCTCCAGTCCAAATGTACCAAGGGAACAACTTCACTTACTGTCGTTGTTCGCTCAACTGAAAAGACTCATGGTTTAGACTTAAGTACCACATCTGCCATTCATATTTCATACAACAGTTGTTCAACCATTTCCTCTTGAAATTATTCAGCTTCTCCGAAATATTGAAGGAGGTATTTGAAGGTGTCATTTTTTTTAATCTCCATTTCCTTTGTGTTTTAGTACCCTTTTCCCTAAAAAGGTGGATAGGTCGTAAGGTTAAGTGACTTCTGTGCTGACCACGAGATCCTCAATGCATTGGAAGTGTGCATCATGTGACTTCAGCCAATTTTGATTAAGCATGGCTAACTAATTGCCAACTAATTGTCTACTAAAGGCCTGATTGAAAATAAGTGTTTCCAATTAATTCAACCAATTAGTAGACAATTAGTAGACAATGCCTACTCATAATTGGTTAAAATCACATGATGCTCATCGATTGTCATTGGAAACACTTATCTCCCACTTAGCTTTTTTATCCTACAAAATATAGGAATACCCCATTTTCACATATGTTTATGTTGGGGTAGCGCTGGAGATGATGAATATGAAATGGAACATTTTTAAAAGTACCTTTAAATAGTATATATGGGCTATATGGGATATGGCATAGGGTAAATGTGATAGTCTGCCTATAACCAGCCTGAGTAGGCCTATAACTCTATTCAGAGTTTAGAGAAATTTGTAAATTAGCTATTTTCAGGATGGTTAATGTGATGCATGTCTGTTGAATTTGGAAAAATACCCCAGCACTTGACCCCACCCCACCTACTCAGCCAGTAGCCACTACTGTGTTGCGGCATACTTTTCACTTAATGGTATGTGCTATATAGTATGCGGCGATGAGCACATAGTATTCAGTTTAAGTATGTAGTACGCTAGTATGGGTATTTGGACACGACCACTGTCACAGATTGGAGACGGTTAATATTTGAGAGACAACCAGCTGCATTTGGAGCCCAACCAGGAATGGGTAAGTTAGCAGGGCCATTGCATGCCACTGCCACAGAGAGTCTTTAATATTTCATCTGTTTTTCTCTTCTTCTTCCTTCTTTTTTTTATGGACCTGAAGGTTAACCTGCAGGTTTGTAGTGTAACGGAAAGCTAATGGGGGGGATGTGGATGCTCTATGTTAAAGGCAGCCATTTTATATCAATATCAAATATCAATGTCAAATAGTTTCTGGGTAACATTTAAGTACCTTACTCTAATAGTTATTAAAATGGGAAAAAAAAGCTTTTTTTGCAAATAATCTAAACAATTTATTGAGGAACAATTTTGCTAGCACTGTCTGGGAGTAGGGGGAAATGTACAACTAGCTGTTATTGGCAGAGAGGTTTGAACTCTCTTTGTTATTGGTGATATCACCAGGCAAACCAAAACGTCCGCCCAAGTAAGCAGGCTGAATAGAAGGTGTGCAATCCTATGTACAATCATGTGAAGGTGTAGAATCCTGAGTAGATTGCATTTTCAACCAGCAACTATCAGGAAATAACACTGAGAAGAAAAAAGAAATTCTCACACTTTTAGTGTCAGTTTCATCAGCTGTAGCACAATATGATACAGAACAAAGGAAACACTGAATTTTGACTGCACTGGGCCTTTAAATAAATCATCATGTTATTACATATAAGTGTATACATTCTATAACATTGTGTAATAAACATTAGGGAGAAAAGTCCTATGTATGATAATCACACTGTAAGGAAATTGTAAAGCAGCGGGCTTGTCTTTAAAAATAATTCCCATGTAAAGGGACAATCAGCAGTTGTTACATACATTTTTGAACTTAAAGATGTAACACTGATGTAACCTTGATTCTTCAATAATATAACTTATATATTCCAAGTGAGTTTAGTTTAACTCTCATAACCCACCAGAACCCCAAATAAAGTATAAACACTTTCTATGAAGTCCATATTCATCACGCATTATACAGAATTATATGTTTACTCACAATGCACGATGTATTAATAATGCTGTATAAGCATAATTATAGACACAGATAAAGACTCATATAGACTCATAATTCCATATGCTAATACTCCTAATGCATTAAAAGTATTATTGTGGGGGCTAATAGTGTGGAATTGGTTGAAGCTCGATGTTACATCTCCCTACTATCAAATCAGAGCCAATATGACACCAAGCTTGATGATTTGCAAATCAACTTGACTGGAGGTACACAACCCATACCCGCCTCTCATCATGAGCTGTCATCATGAGCTGTTACCGAGAACCACATAGCAGATTTCTTAACAGGGTCGTTAGCGATTGAGTTTTCAGAGTATTTTCTGAGCATACCTAACTCAAATTCTAGACATCTGATTAAAATGAGATTATAGCATCCATAAAGTGACCATTGGACATAAAACATGTTTGATTGACTAACTAGCTAGATATATTTCCTATGGTACGTTTTTCTTATGTCTGAAGTGATCTGTGTAAACTAAATCAGAGTACAAACAAATAAGATAGGGAATCTCCTTGGCTGCTATTATAGCCAGTTAGCTAGCCAACTAGCCAGTAGCTACAAGCCAACAAGACTGTACCATACCTGGGCACCACAACTGAATGTTGACAATAGATCTTAGTAGCTAAGTTACATTCTTCCATAAATTATAGCTAGCTAGGTAGTAAAGTTCATAGTGAACACCGAAATTTCGGAAATTGCCACGGCTGCTCACGTATAATACATGCAATCTAGATACTCCGGCATGATACAGTCAAACTGGCTATATTGCTATGCGAGCAGCCAGATGTCAGTTTAGCCTTTCAGCGTTTCTTCAACCAAGACCAGCCTCTCACAACACGAACTGTAGTTGATTAAACAAATTGTCAGTTTTCTATATTGAATCTAAATCCGGACAATGCACATGCAAGTAACGCATCTGCTGTCCATTGCAGTGAGTGTACACATGCTAGCTAGCTAGCTAATTAGCTAGATCAACACACAAGAAAGACGTGTCATTGTTCGAGCATCCAGAACCAATTCCAGCCCTTAGCTAATGGTTACAGAAATCACGAATTCAGAAAGGCTCTATAGACCTCTATATATGAGTGAGTTTGTCCAACTGACCCCCACCTGTTATTATGTTGGGCACAATACTCACCATTACATTTACATTTACATTTAAGTCATTTAGCAGACGCTCTTATCCAGAGCGACTTACAAATTGGACTCACCAAAAATATATGCTATGAAATGTATTATTATCATTTTGATGTATTGCTTAAATAAAGGTTTAAGGAAATGCAGGCAGTCACCACATTATTACAAGACAAAATAGCTCACTCGATGAGGCATGGTTGTTTTGTGTAAGAATAAAAGTAAAGCCTGCTTTCATATAATAAAAAAAAACCTTGATAAGGTAGTGGAATGGAATTATTGTGGTGTGTGAAGAATCCAATGCTTTAACTTGTATGCAAAACAAATCACATTATTGTGGGAGCACCTCCTCTCAGAGTATGAATTAGGCTGTTCAAGGTTTGCCTACTTCTCACTTTAAAATGTCGTTTAGAAATATTTTTAAGAATAATAATCACTTAGAGTCAGCGGTGATTATGGTTGTGCATACTCTTTTTGATGTATGAGAGCGAAGCCACTAGACAGCACAACACAAAACAAGACATGAATTGCACTATAACATTGACAATTGGTGCTCACAAACTGTTAGGGCCTACATAAAGCTGTCCCAACAATGGAGCCTTTCATTTCAGTACCATGGACGTGAATGGGAGCGAAACAGTTCATTCATCCTCATTTATTGCCTTTTTAAAAACCATATCCGACATGGTTGACTTGTGTAAATAAATATGGCTTCTACTGACTCCTTGTGTATTTGTGTAACTTGATAATAACCACATTCTCCTTTCATATCAAAATGAGTTTTCACTTTTGAACTATACACAAACGTTATTACATTTATGTTCAGTACATTCAAAATGTTTGTTCTTCATATCATTAACACTTAGCTATAAGTATAAGATGAGAGAGAGAGAGAGAGAGAGAGAGAGAGAGAGAGAGAGAGAGAGAGAGAGAGAGAGAGAGAGAGAGAGAGAGAGAGAGAGAGAGAGAGAGAGAGAGAGAGAGAGAGAGAGAGAGAGAGAGAGAGAGAGAGAGATCTCTAAGAGAGAGAGAGAGAGAGAGAGAGAGAGAGAGAGAGAGAGAGAGAGAGAGAGAGAGAGAGAGAGGGGGACATTTTATCTCTAATTTCTCTTCATCAGACAAGGATTTTCTCGTAGATTTTCGAAGTGATTCATGATGACGGGCTGCTTATCCAGCTGGCTGCCTAAGATTTTGAAAGTATGATGTTGACATGATCATTCCAATCAAAGCTACGGGAGATATAACGTGATTTGACGGTGTTTTATCTGTGGCAATGACCTTGAGCCTTCTTGGACGGGCACTTCTACTGTAAATCTATGGTAGCACTGCAGGGGGGAATTGGACAGCTTAGCTCTCCTGTAGATTCTGCGGTGACGTAGTGTCCCTAAGAGTGACAGAACCCTGAGCCAATCACTACTCAACCAGAGAAGATTAACAACTGTGCTTTCATTGGCTGCCCCTCCACCACAGAAAGCACTGAGCTAGGCTGAAACAGCTGCATGTTGGAGCTGCCTTGCTCAAAGAAAGATACAAAGGTTGCATGCTGCTTTATTAACTCAAATATTGATTAACATTGTTTGCTGAGCTGGTATGTGACACTAATTAATGCCGTAACTACATGCAAAACAGGCTAACTTTTTTTATTTTATTATTGGTGCGGCTCATATTAGGTGGGGCTCCGCCCTGAATGACGGGTCTCCAAAGCGTATAACGTTCAGCAACGTAGTTTTTCATAATTGCCGGTCACTTTTTCCTCAAGCATCGCACAGCATTATAATCATGTTTAACGTTTTTGTCAATGAGCAACACATTCTTACTACATCATAATCACGTCATGGTTTGGTTTGTTATAGCATACTTGTAAGCCACTATAAAGTCAACTTTGAATGCTTTAGATAAATTGATGAAATGCCTAAAGCCAGCTATAATACATCATAAGCCAGCATTACCAGTACTCGGTCCTCAGGACCACAAGGGGGTTCCCGCTGGGGACCCAAAATAAATACAGCAGCGTGATAGCAGCATGTACTCATATACAGTCAAATAATTACATGGAACAGATTCAAGGGTCCTAAACAGACTACCAGATAATTGGACGAACTCTGAAATTATAGTGCTTGTGAATTTATGTTTATGTTATGCCTCAAAGGAAATCACAATAAACTCCTTATTTCCCAAAATGTCCATGATTTTGCAACAATAAACTAAAGGTCAATGTAAACAGAATGTTTTCTCAATCCGACTCGCCAAGTACCTTCCCCTTTAAAAGTATATTGAATAGGTAATGTACTGCAAAAAGAAAATCCATACCTATGCTATACATCTCTCGCTGTCTCCCCCACTGAGCACTAGTCGATGTTCTTGTTTCATTGCTTAATGTCATTGGTCCTTTGTGTAGGCATCTCATAAAAGAGAGCACTGTTTTGGGAACCGCATACTGTAGGTCTTAAATGCAATAAGCTGCAAGCAACCACGATGGTTTGTGTACTATACAGACTACAGTTATGTTCTCTCTCTCTCTCTCTCTCTCTCTCTCTCTCTCTCTCTCTCTCTCTCTCTCTCTCTCTCTCTCTCTCTCTCTCTCTCTCTCTCTCTCTCTCTCTCTCTCTCTCTGTGTTTCTTCTCTCTCTCTCTCTCTCTCTCTCTCTCTCTCTCTCTCTCTCTCTCTCTCTCTCTCTCTCTCTCTCTCTCTCTCTCTCTCTCTCTCTCTCTCTCTCTCTCTCTCTCTCTCTCTCTCTCTCTCTCGTGTTTCTTACAAGATGTTGATTCTCCAAAGTGGTTCATTAGTATGCCCAGGAGAAGTGCGAGTAAACCATCGCTGACAGATGTAGGAGTCAGCTAGCTCTTAAGTCCACCCACAGAGGGGTGATCGAAACACCTCCGAGACAGAGCACTCCCTTCGTTTTGGCAGGGCAGTAAATCGTCATTTCAGAAACTAGACTTAACATACAATTCTCAGGTGACTTTAAACATGACATCTGTGGAATTCATGTAATGTGTTTGTCTTTGAAGCATTAAAAGTTAACAAATGACTAATCGTATACTGTAGATCTCAATTGTTATCGCTCTTTGTGATTTTCACTCCATAATGCCTTTTAAAATGAACATATTCAATAATGTCAAATCATTGTGTGAAAGGTTTTGTGTAGTTAAACAACACAAGAACGTGTTGTTGTGCATACTGTATGGTTGTATTTAATGCAAGTCAGCCAGAAGCGGGATTGTTTTTCTTCATTTCATGTGACAGGGCTATGTGGCACCCCTGACCCAGACAACATATATCTGTCCAAAACAGCCCATCTCCACATGTCCACCGTGAACTTATTAAACACTAAGGAGATCTTAACCACCGCAGTTATAGCTATAATAAGACCCCGTTAGAAAAGGGCACCACTGTTATTTGACACATGAAGCTCAGTGGTGGCAAGGTTGTCACTTTCACAATCATAAAATAGACAATTGCCTTAAACATGTTAATATTAACTCCTAAGCTAACGTATGGAATTGTTTTACAATGGTCATACCAAGGATAATGTTTCTATTTGATTTACAATTTTAGGACCAAAACAAAATATTGAACAATTATTTGATAAAATATTGAATTTGGCCTTTACTACCAGAGCCCGTAGAAATGTGTTGAATGACATTCATAACTGGCTAAAAAGACAGCAAAAATAAGTATCCGTCGTATATCTAAGAGGGATAAGAAAGCTCAGAAAATGTTGTACTTTTTTTGGACACATATTTAACCCCTTAGTTCTGTTGGCACAAAACTACCAAAATACTTCCTTTAATTGTGTGGGTTTACCTTCAGACGAGTCCTGTAACAATTGTGGAAAGCAAAACTGGAAACACCATCTTGTTCATGAGAGTCTCCCCTTCCCACAGTGGGGTCAAAGGTAAGCCAAACCGTTCGGACGCTACAGACGTTTTCGTGAGAAGACCTAAATTAGACTGGAGCTTTTGGCCAAAACTAAATGCATTACTAATGCTTTACCGACAATACTAATGGAATGTGGACAGTCAATGTTTGTATATCTGCCATTCATGTTAGTCAACTGAACAAAAGCCTGGCCCTCTTTAGCAACTCCAACATTTTGATTGGCACCTGTATGAACATGGCCACAGCACCAATGTAACCATCAGGGTTTTGATCGACACATTAGACCATTGAGGTAAAGCTTTGGTTTTAGGTCTGGGAACTGACATGAGTCTTCAGGTCAAAGGGCAAAGGCATTCATCGGGTTCACTGACCTATCTCCACCACACCTACAATGACCTTACAAATTATGAGTGCCTGACTGGCCACTTTGATGAAATCAATGTTAGAAAGATAGCAAATTCTATTTTAATCGCTTGTAAAAGTTGAGATTTACATTTATTTTTGTGCTTCTGTTCACACATACAGTTGAAGTTGGAAGTTTACATACACCTTAGCCAAATGCATTTAGACTCAGTTTTTCACAATTCCTGACATTTAATCAGAATAAAAATTCCCTGTCTTAGGTCAGGTAGGATCAGCACATTATTTTAAGAATGGGAAATGTTAGAATAATAGTAGAGAGAATTATTTATTTATTTCATCACATTCCAAGTGGGTCAGAAGTTTACATACACTCAATTATTATTTGGTAGCATTGCCTTTAAATTGCTTAACCTAGGTCAAACGTTTCAGGTAGCCTTCCACAAGCTTCCCACAATAAGTTTGGACATTCCTTCTGACAGAGCTTGTGTAACTGAGTCAGGTTTGTAGGCCTCCTTGCTTGCATACCCTTTTTCAGTTCTGCCCATACATTTTCTACAGGATTGCAGTCAGGGCTTTGTGATGGCCACTCCAATACGTTGACATTGTTGTCCATAAGCCATTTTTCCACAACTTTGGCAGTATGCTTGGGGTCAATGTCAATTTGGAAGACCCATTTGCAACCAAGCTTTAACTTCATGACTGATGTCTTGAGATGTTGCTTCAATATAGCCACGTCATTTTCCTTCTTCAATGATGCCATCTATTTTGTGAAGTGCCCCAGTTCCTCCTGCAGCAAAGCACCCCCACAACATGATGCTGCCACCCCCGTGCTTCACGGTTGGGATGGTGTTCTTCGGCTTGCAAGCCTCCCCCTTTTTCCTCCAAACATAACGATGGTCATTATGGCCAAACAATTCTACTTTTGTTTCATCAGACCAGAGGACATTTCTCCAAAAGGTACGACCTTTTCCCCATGTGCAATTGCAAACCATAGTCTGGCTTTTTTATGTCGGTTTTGGAGCAGTGGCTTCTTCCTTGCTGAGCAGCCTTTCAGATTTTTTCGATATAGAACAAGTTTTACTATGGATATAGATACTTTTGTACCTGTTTCCTCCAGCATCTTCACAAGGAAAAGATGGAGGAAAAGGGGGAGGAGGGCGGGGTGCCTGGTATGAATTAGCTGACGAATAGGTAAACCACCACTACACCACTATTGCTGGCCAACGTGTAATCATTGAAAAACAAACTGGATGATCTACAATTGAGACTATCCTACCAACGGTACATTAAAAACTGGAATATCTTATGTTTCAACAAGATGTGGCTGAACGATGACACGGATAATATAGAGCTGGCTAGTTTCTCTGTGTATCAAAAGGACTGAGCAGCTACGTCTGGTAAGATGTGGGGCGGGGGTGTTTGTCTATTTGTCAATAACTGATGGTGTGCAATGTATAATTTTAAAAAAGTATTGAGTTATTGCTTGCCTGAGGTAGAATACCTTATGATAAGCTGTAGACCACACTATCTACCAAGAGATTTCTCATCTATATTATTCATAGCAGTCTATTTACCATCACAAACCGATGCTGGTACTAAGACCGCATTCTACGAGCTGTATAAGGCCATAAGCAAACAAGAAATGCTCATCCAGAAGCGTCACTCCTAGTTACCGGGGACTTTAATGCAGGCAAACTTAAATCCGTTTTACCAAATTTTTACCTGTTTATGACAAAGAAAAACTCTAGACCACTTTAACTCCACACACAGAGACGCATACAAAGTTTTCCCTCGCCCTCCATTTGGCAAATCTAACCATAATTCTATCCTCCTGATTCCTGCTTACAGGCAAAAGCTAAAGCAGGAAGTGCCAGTGACTGATGCTATGCTACAGGACTGTTTTGCTAGAACAGACTGGAATATGTTCCCGGGATTAATCCAATGGCATTGAGGAGTATACCCCCTCAGTCACCGGCTTCATCAATAAGTGCATTGACAACATCATCTCACAGTGACCGTACGGACATTTCCCAACCAGAACAAGGATTACTGGCAAAATCCAAACCGAGCTAAAATACTAGAGCTGCCACTTTCAAGGAGCGGGAGACTAATCCGGACTCTTATAAGAAATCCCCCAATGCCCTCAGACGAACTATCAAACAGGCAAACCGTCAATACAGGACTAAGATTGAATCCCACTACAAAAACTCTGATGCTCATCGGATGTGGCAGAGCTTGAAAAATATTACAGACTACAAAGGGAAACCCATCCACGAGCTGCCCAGTGACGCGAGCCTACCAGATGAGCTAAATGTTTTATGCTCGCTTCGAGGCAAGCAACACCAAAGCATGCATGAGAGCACCAGCTCCATAGCCAATGTGAGCAAGACCTTTAAACAGGTCAACATTCTCAAAGCCGCCAGGAAAGACCGATTACCAGGATGTGTACTCAAAGCATGTGTGGACCAACTGGCAAGTGTCTTCACTGTCATTTTCAACCTCTCCCTGACCAAGTCTGTAATACCTACATGTTTCAAACAGACCACCATAGTGCCCAAGAAAGTGAAGGTAACCTGCCTAAATGATTACCGCCCCGTAGCACTGACGGTAGCCGTGAAGTGCTTTGAAATGCTGGTCATGGCTCACATCAACAGCATCATGCTGAAAAACCTAGACCCACTCCAATTTGCATACCGCCACAAAGGATCCACAGACAACGCAATCTCAATCTGAATCGCACTCCACACTGCCCTTCCCCACCTGGACCTATGTGAGAATGCTGTTCATTGACTACAGCTCAGCGTTTAACACAATAGTGTCCACAAAGCTCATCTGAAACTGGATCCTGGACTTCCTGATATTCTCCAAACACCCCACAGGGCAGACATCCCAATTATTCGCAAAAGGTAGCGATGCAGAGGAAGAAGAGCCGGATGCCTCGTCTGGACCCGCAGAAGGCAACTAGGAAAAGCTGCCATTACCATTAATATTACTCGCCAACGTGCAATCATTGGCCAATAAACTAGACGAGGTACGATCACGAATATCCTACCAACGTGACGTCAAAAACTGTCATAACCTATGTTTCACGGAATCATTTACATTTTACATTTAAGTCATTTAGCAGACGCTCTTATCCAGAGCGACTTACAAATTGGTGCATACACCTTATGACAACCAGTGGAACAGCCACTTGCATCTAAATCTTGTTGGGGGAGAAGGGGGTGAGAAGGATTACTTACCCTTACTTACCCTATCCTAGGTATTCCTTGAAGAGGTGGGGTTTCAGGTGTCTCCGGAAGGTGGTGATTGACTCCGCTGTCCTGGCGTCGTGAGGGAGTTTGTTCCACCATTGGGGGGCCAGAGCAGCGAACAGTTTTGACTGGGCTGAGCGGGAACTGTACTTCCTCAGTGGTAGGGAGGCGAGCAGGCCAGAGGTGGATGAACGCAGTGCCCTTGTTTGGGTGTAGGGCCTGATCAAAGCCTGGAGGTACTGAGGTGCCGTTCCCCTCACAGCTCCGTAGGCGAGCACCATGGTCTTGTAGCGGATGCGAGCTTCAACTGGAAGCCAGTGGAGAGAGCGGAGGAGCGGGGTGACGTGAGAGAACTTGGGAAGGTTGAACACCAGACGGGCTGCGGCGTTCTGGATGAGTTGTAGGGGTTTAATGGCACAGGCAGGGAGCCCGGCCAACAGCGAGTTGCAGTAATCAAGACGGGAGATGACAAGTGCCTGGATTAGGACCTGCGCCGCTTCCTGTGTGAGGCAGGGTCGTACTCTGCGGATGTTGTAGAGCATGAACCTACAGGAACGGGACACCGCCTTGATGTTAGTTGAGAACGTCAGGGTGTTGTCCAGGATCACGCCAAGGTTCTTAGCGCTCTGGGAGGAGGACACAATGGAGTTGTCAACCGTG
Source organism: Oncorhynchus keta (assembly GCF_023373465.1). Taxonomy (NCBI): domain Eukaryota; kingdom Metazoa; phylum Chordata; class Actinopteri; order Salmoniformes; family Salmonidae; genus Oncorhynchus; species Oncorhynchus keta. The sequence continues at coordinate 47,250,972 of NC_068450.1, forward strand.
ATGGCGAGATCATGGAACGGGCAGTCCTTCCCCGGGAGGAAGAGGAGCTCCGTCTTGCTGAGGTTCAGCTTGAGGTGGTGATCCGTCATCCACACTGATATGTCTGCCAGACATGCAGAGATGCGATTCGCCACCTGGTCATCAGAAGGGGGAAAGGAGAAGATTAATTGTGTGTCGTCTGCATAGCAATGATAGGAGAGACCATGTGAGGTTATGACAGAGCCAAGTGACTTGGTGTATAGCGAGAATGACGACATGGATATTCAGCTAGCGGGATACGTTGCACCGGCAGGATAGAACAGCACACTCCGGTAAGACGAGGGCGAGTTGTCTGTACATATTTGTAAACAAAAGCTGGTGCACAAAATCTAGGGAGGTCTCTAGATTTTGCTTGCCTGAGGTAGAGTATATTATGATACATTGCAGGCCACACGACTTGCCTATAGAGTTCTCAGCTATACTTTTCATGGCTGTTTATTTACCACCACAGACAAATGCCGGCACTAAGACCGCATTCAGTCAGCTGTATAAGGAAATAAGCAAACAGGAAACCACTCACCCAGAAGCAGCGCTCCTAGTGGCCAGAGACTTTAATGCAGGGAAACTTAAATCAGTTCTACCAAATCTCTATCAACATGTTAAATGTGCAACCAGAGGGAAAACAATTCTAGATCACCTGTACTCCACACACAGAGATGCGTACAGAGCTCTCCCTCGCCCTCCATTTGGTAAATCCGACCACAACTCTATCCTCCTGATTCCTCCTTACAAGCTAAAATTAAAGCAGGAAGAACCAGTGACTAGGTCTATAAAAAAATGGTCAGATGAAGCAGATGCTAAACTACAGGAATGTTTTGCTATCACAGACTGAAACATGTTCCGGGATTCTTCCGATGACATTGAGGAATACTCCACATCAGTCACTGGCTTTATCAATACGTGCATTGAGGACGTCATCCCCACAGTGACCTTATGTACATACCCCAACCAGAAGCCATGGATTACAGGCAACATTCGACTGAGCTAAAGGGTAGAGCTGCCGCTTTCAAGGTGCAGGATTTTAACCCGGAAGCTTACAAGAAATCCCGCTATGCCCTGCGACGAACCATCAAACAGACAAAGCGTCAATACGGGGCTAAGATTAAATCATACTACTCCGGCTCCGACGCTCATCGGATGTGGCAGGGCTTGCAAACTATTACAGACTACAAAGGGAAGCACAGCCGCTAGCTGCCCAGTGACACGAGCCTACCAGATGAGCTAAATCACTTCTATGCTCGCTTCGAGGCAAGCAACACTGAAACATGCATGAGAGCATCAGCTGCTCCGGATGACTGTGTGATCGCGCTCTCGTTAGCTGACGTGAGTAAGATCTTTAAACAGGTCAACATTCACAAGGCTGCGGGGCCAGATGGATTACCAGGACGTGTCCTCCGGGCATGTGCTGACCAACTGGCAGGTTTCTTCACTGACATTTTCAATGTGTTCCTGATTGAGTCAGTAATACCAACATGCTTCAAGCAGACCACCGTAGTCCCTGTGCCCAAGAACACAAAGTCAACCTGCCTAAATGACTACAGACCTGTGGCATTCACGTCCATAGCCATGAAATGCTTTGAAAGGCTGGTAATGGCTCACATCAACACCATTATCCCAGAAACCCTAGACCCACTCCAATTTGCATACCGCCCAAACAGATCCACAGATGATGCAATCTCTATTGCACTCCACGCTGCCCTTTCCCACCTGGACAAAAGGAACACCTATGTGAGAATGCTATTCATTGACTACAGCTCAGCGTTCAACACCATAGTACCCTCAAAGCTCATCACTAAGCTAAGGAACCTGGGACAAAACACCTACCTCTGCAACTGGATCCTGGACTTCCTGACGGGCCGCCCCCAGGTGGTGAGGGTAGGTAGCAACACATCTGCCACGCTGATCCTCAACACTGTAGCTCCCCAGGGGTGCATGCTCAGTCCCCTCCTGTACTCCCTGTTCACCCACGACTGCATGGACAGGCACGACTCCAACACCAACATTAAGTTTGCTGACGACACAACAGTGGTAGGCCTGATCACCGCCAACGACGAGCCTATAGGGACGAGGTCAGAGACCTGGCCGGGTGGTGCCAGAATAACAACCTATCCCTCAACGTAACCAAGACTAAGGAGATGATTGTGGACTACAGGAAAATGAGCACCGAGCACGTCCCAATTCTCATCGACGGGGCTGTAGTGGAGCAGGTTGAGAGCTTCAAATTCCTTGCTGTCCACATCAACAACAAACTAGAATGGTCCAAACACACCAAGACAGTCATGAAGAGGGCACGACAAAGCCTATTCCCCCCTAGGATACAAAAAAGATTTGGCATGGGTCCTGAGATCCTCAAACGGTTCTACAGCTGCAACATCGAGAGCATCATGACCGCTTGCATCACTGCCTGGTACGGCAATTGCTCGGCCTCCGACCGCAAGGCACTTCAAAGGGTAGTGCGTACACCCAGTACATCACTGGGGTTAAACTGCCTGCCATCCAGGACCTCTACACCAGGCAGTGTCAGAGGAAGGCCCTGAAAATTGTCATAGACCCCAGCCTCCCCAGTCATAGACTGTTCTCTCTGCCACCACATGGCAAGCGGTACCAGAGTGCCAAGTCTAGGACAAAAAGGCTTCTCAACAGTTTTTACCCGCAAGCCATAAGACTCCTGAACATGTAACCAGATGGTTACCCAGACTATTTGCATTGTGTGACCCCCCCCAACCCCTCTTTTACGCTACTGCTACTCTCTGTTTATCTTATATGCATAGTCACTTTAACTATACATTAATGTACATACTACCTAAATTGGCCCGACTAACAGTGCTCCCGCACATTGGCTGACCGGGCTATCTGCATTGTGTCCCATCACCCGCCAACCCCTCTTTTTACGCTATTGCTAGTCTCTGTTCATCATATATGCATAGTCACTTTAACGATACCTACATGTACATACTACCTCAATAAGCCTGACTAACCGGTGTCTGTATGTAGCCTTGTTACTCTTATTTTCAAATGTCTTTTTACTGTTGTTTTATTTCTTCACTTACCTACACACACACACACACACACACACACACACACATACACTTTTTTTCTTTTTTTCTCTGCACTGTTGGTTAGAGCCTGCAAGTAAGCATTTCACTGTTGTATTCGGCGCACATGACATATGAACTTTGATTTGATTTGACAACACAACATAGTTGATATGGCTGACTTGCTTAAACAAATGTGGTTTCTACTGACAATTGAGATGTACAAACTATGGCATAAGGGGAGGACATGACTGCACGGCCAAGCACAACTCCAACACCATCATTAAGTTTGCCAATGACACAACAGTGGTAGGCCTGATCACTGAAAGCGATGAGACAGCCTATAAGGAGGAAGTCAGAGACCTGGTAGTGTGGCGCCAGGACAGCAACCTCTCCCTCAATGTGAGCAAGACAAAGGGGCTGATGATGGACTATAGGAAAAGGAGGTCCGAACAAGATCCCCTTAACATCGAAGGGGCTGAAGTGGAACAGGTCAAGAGTTTCAAGTTCCTTGGTGTCCACATCACCAACAAAGTATCATGGTCCAAACACACCAAGAAGAGGGCACAACAACACATTTTCCACCTCAGGAGACTGAAAATATTTGGCATGGATCCCAGATACTCAAAACGGTCTACAGCTGCACCATTGAGAGTGTCCTGACCAGTTGCCTCACCGCCTGGTATGGTAACTGCTTGGCATCTGACCGTAAGACGCTACAAAGCGTAGTGCGTGCGGCCCAGTACATCACCGCAGCCAAACTATTTCCATTGACACCCCCCCTTTTGTTTTTACACTGTTGCTACTCGCTACTTATTATCTATGCATAGTCACTTTACGAATGACATTAACAAACCTGTATCCCTGCACATTGACTCTGTACCGGTACCCCCTGTATATAGCCTCGTTATTGTAACGTAATTTTCTTATTTTTTAAATATTTTTTTTATTTTGTAAATATTTTCTTACTCTATTTCTTGAACTGCATTGTTGGTTATGGACTTGTAAGTAAGCATTTCACAGTAAGGTATACACCTGTACTATTCTTTGCATGTGACAAATAAAATTTGATTTCATTTGAGATAGCAAATTATACTTTAATCGCTTGCAAAAGTTGATATTTCCATGTCTTTTTGTGCTTTTGTTCTCATTTGCAATTGGTTATGGCTAACATGGTATCTTGTTAGATCTGAGCAACAGCCCATATCCTTTTACAGTCTTTGTGATTCGCTCTTATTGTTTTTACCAAGAGGGAAAAAAACATTCTGTAATAACACCCTATTATGTATTCCAATTCACTCTTGTGGAAGAACACACATTGTACACATGCTGTAACGTACATATATTTTAGTAAAGTGATTACTGTTGATGCTGTTAAATTGCAAATGGGCTTTAGTAGAGAGAAGATTCAGTGTACCATGTCTCTAAGAAGATAATTTGTAGTTCTGCCTTGAAATTACTGTAATTTCAGTCAAGTTGGCAATCTAGACTCTCCTTTTCACAGTGCCATTAGAGACCCGGCACTAGATGAGGTCCTTCCTCTCCCTGCTCGTGTCCGACAGCGAATCACTAGCTGGGATGCAGAGTGTGTTATTATCTTTGATCAGATGATGAATGGTGTGGGAGCTGACACCCTCCAAAATCCCCCTTCCCGCATCTGATCAAACCACATATTTTGGCTGGCGAGTGCCCACCAGGACACAAAGCTAATGAACAATTGCTTTCAACGATTCACATCAGGGTCGTCAAGTGTAACGGATGTGAAACGGCTAGCTTAGTTAGCAGTGCGCGCTAAATAGCGTTTCAATCGGTGACGTCATTTTGCTCTGAGATCTTGAAGTAGTAGTTCCCCTTGCTCTGCAAGGGCCGCGGCTTTTGTGGAGCGATGGGTAACGATGCTTCGTTGGTGACTGTTGTCGATGTGTGCAGAGGGTCCCTGGTTCGCGCCCGGGTATGGGCGAGGGGACGGTCTAAAGTTATACTGTTACACCAGCTCAAGTTCCACTTGCAATCGACTCGAAAGTGATGATTGATTGTGCTTTCTTATAGATTACTTCATTATTAATTTATTAATCAAACCAGTCAGACAGAAATATTAATAGTTTGCCCTATTCCAGAAGACCTTTGATGTTCCAATGAACTAAAAATATATCTTATAGAAAAACACTGCTCTCTTAAGCCTCGCCGTATTGGACATGTAATAATAATAATAATTTGGTGGGTATTTATGTGTTTCTTGCATATCCCAACTCCCTCTGAGAGGGTTAAGTGCCTTGTTCAAGGGCACCTCGGCAGATTGTTCACCTTGTCGGCTCAGGGATTCTAACTAGCGATCTTCAGTAACTGGCCCAATGATCTAACCGCTAGGCTACCTTCCGCCCTGTCCGATCAGGGATCCATCAGTTTCTCCTAAGAGCCATTTGTCATGGCTCTCTTCCCCGTCTTTCTTTGGAGTAAGGCCCACAGTAAATTGTCTCCTGCAATATCTTCAGAGAGGAGAGGGAGATGAAGTGGAAGGTGACAAGAGTGTTGGAGTGTTGTCCTAAAAATTGCTATCGATTAAGCCGTTTGAATTCCTTCTCCAGAAGGTTAAGCGTCCTGAGTAGTCAAGGATGGGGTTCAAGGAATCTTTATCACCCCCCACCCTCTTTTATTCTCAACGAAATAGCACTGTCTCCTCTTAATCATCCCGACCCCTGCAGCTTAACTTCCCCTGCTGGGGATGCTATTGGTAGCATGATGGCTAAATACACTGAGTTCTCATCTGTAACAGTGAGTTAGTGTACATGAAGAGAGCGTGCAAAGCCTTGTATCTCAACATTGACTTTCCCCTATGGTGTCAACAGGATGGACATATTTTGTTTTTGATCAGGGCAGTTGAATGTGTGGGTACTGGCTCTAGGTTGGCTAAGTGATCATTTTCTAGAATCTAGAGACCATACACAGCCTCCTATGGAAGGGGAATTTATTTGGTTCATCATATTCTATACTGCTCATCCCCTTCCATCTGTCTCCCTCTATCGTTTTCCTCTGTCTGAATAAAGATTCATATTGAGTAAAATATTGCTTGCAAAATTTGGATGCAGCAGTATATACTGTATATATTTTTACATAATAAGGTATTGAAATTAATTAAGTTCCTTTCCACTTAATAAAAACATAATTAAACAGCAATCAAGCAGAGATTAATCTCTCCACAACTTGAAGTTTATCTAAGAATACATATTTTCCAATTTCTCAGTGTGACAGGAAATGCTATGAGGAAATCTCAAATTCTCTGGTGCAGTAACCAGCTTTGGCTTTTTTTCTGGCGAATCCAAGAGTCACTTTTTCTTACCGACGTTTCTCTAAAACCTGATTGTTGTTACACTTTATTCTCACTTAAAAGACTGTCAGACAGTGCTGTCTGCAAAGCACATCGAGCCAATGATTATGTTGTATCATTACAAGTTGCATTACCCAAAAAATGCACCTTGATAGACAGCGGGCGGGAGTATACTAGTTTCCACTGAGCTTTGCGCAGTAAAATGGCTTTCACTTCACCTCTGAGCTCATTTAAAAAGAACTGCTTGACAGTGCAGACCGCCTCTCATCTCCTGTTTAATAATGGCAGTAGAATAAGCCAGCAGGTGTCATATTCTAAAAGGAAAGCTTCTCACTCTCTCTCTCTCACACACACACACACACACACACACACACACACACACACACACACACACACACACACACACACACACACACACACACACAGAGAGGGAGAGAGGCACTCACTCTCACACATTGCCAGACTGTGCATAAATAAGGTTTGAAGATTCACAAATATTTTATCACGGGGCCAGTGAACGGATTCCATCAACTTGCTTTGATTAGCATTTCTTAAACTCAGCAAGGCAAGAGTGATGCATTACGCACCACTGGGAATGTACTCTGCATTAATCCAGTATTTGAGTATGTATTTAAGAATGTATCATTTTAAGGTTTCCCTTTTAAGTGTATGTGCTTTCAAAGATTCATTAATTACCTGCAAACAATATAGTCAGAATAGTCAATGATCTGTTCCAAACAAGTCAACTGTATATACAGTGGTTTCCCGAATTTATTGACACCCTTGATAAAGATGAGCAAAAATGACTGTATAAAAAAAATGATTAATATACTGAACTACAGTATATTGTATGCATTTGTTTTGCAGGGCGGAGGGAATTATATTATTTTATACTAATACAATTGCTCAGAAATTTGGTTTAACAAGAAATATGTTTTGCTTAAAAGGTAAGGTTCAAAAGTATTGACCCTCTGTCACGCCTTGGTCTTAGTATTTTGTGTTTTCTTTATTTATTTGGTCAGGCCAGGGTGTGACATGGGTTTATTTTGTGGTGTGTTTTTGTATTGGGGTTTAGTAGGGATTGGGATTGTGGCTTAGTAGGGTTGTCTAGCATAGTCTATGGCTGCCTGAGGCAGTTCTCAATCAGAGTCAGGTGATTCTCGTTGTCTCTGATCGGGAACCATATTTAGGTAGCCTGGGTTTCACTGTGTGTTTGTGGGTGATTGTTCCTGTCATTGTGTTTGCACCAGATAGGGCTGTTTTGGTTTTGGTTTTCTTTATTTCATTTCATTATTTTTGTAGTTTCTGCATGGATAGTTTTTCCTTCATTAAAATATATCATGAATCATCATCACGCTGCATTTTGGTCCGATCCTTGTTCCACCTCTTCGTCAGAGGAGGAGATAGAAGAGAGCCGTTACACCCTCCTGTTTTCAAAATCTTCCAATACATCCCCTTGCAAGGATACCCTGGGTTTGGCCGAGGTAGGCCGTCATTGTAATCAAGAATGTGCTCTTAACTGACTTGCCTAGTTAAATAAAGGTTATCACAGGTTTTCAATGAGTTTCAAATCCAGAGACGGGTATGGCCATTGCAGGAGACAGATTTTTTTTGCCAATTAACCATTTCTTTGTGGATTTTGATGTGTGCTTGGGGATATTGTCTGGCTGGAAGATTCTCCTGGCACAGGCAACCAGGTTTTTGGCTAAAATGTGAGTAAAGTATATTATGCCAATGACATCAACAAGGGCCCCAGGACCAGTGGGAATGAAAAAAGCCCCATAACATCAAATATACACTACCATACTGCTCATGCATTTTAATTTCAACACCAAACCCACCCTCTGGTGTGGGTGGCCAAAGAGCTCTGTTTTTGAAATGAGAATGCATGAACAGAACATAGCCCCATACCTATTGTAAAATATAGTGGTGGATCTTTTGATTAAATAAGTCTGATTAATATAAACAACTAGCTCATTAGAGAAATGTCAATATATTCAGTTGTTATGAAGTAGAGAGAACCTCACCTGCGAAACATGCACTTGACCATTAGATGTACTGTACTGTAACGAGAGCACACAGTGCATTACATCTTACTGTGTTCTCTAGTTACACAGTAATAATGGATAATGGGGGACATTTGCGCTGCTCTTCTCTTCACACAATTCAAAGTTATGACGATGTGTCACTGACTGGCCCTGCTACTGTGTGACACCCTTTAAACAGGGTTAACACTCACATTGTAAATCACCCACCTGTACCAACGCTGCAGAGAGACAAAACAGAAATGCCAGCTGGAGCCGGAAAATAAATCATTGGGCCGGAGTGACTCTGTCATCGCACCGTGAAATGTATTTAATTGCGGTCCGGTGTTAATGACGGAATCTAGTGAGTGTTAGCTTCCCTCTGCATTAATCTTCATAAATCTTCCTCCACTCAGATCAAAAAGATTTGGTAATTATGAAGTCCCTGAGTATTAGGGGTGGTTTAAACCCCAGCCGTGGAGCTCATTACTGGCCAAAATGATGACTCTCAAAACCGCTCAGGCATCACCACCACCGTGACCTTTGCACTGTCTCAACTGACCACCTTGTGAAAAGTTCAATCACTGTCTCCCAATTACTGGCCGAGCCACTCTCCCTCCCTTTCATTCACTCTCACACACTCTCTCTTTGTCTTTGTCTCTCTCTCTCCCCCCTCTCGCTCTCCTCCCCTCTCTCTCTCCTCCCCTCCCCTCTCTCTCCTCTCCTCTTCTATTTTAAGGGAATGGTGTAAAATGGTGGCTTTTACCGTTTGCAGCACAGCACTTTGAGCCTATTACAATTTTCACTGCATCAAGGACACTTTGCTCACACAGAGTTGGGAGCTCTGTGTTACATGAACAGAATGTCCTATACCACCCAACCCAAGCGCTGCAGCATGGGGGAAAAAACAGTGACAGGAAGACTTCAAAACCATCTGACAATAGCGTACAAAAAAAAACATAACAATTGGAGCCCACTGAAGAAAATTCCCAACAGGCAAAACTGGTTGCAATGACATCATTCACTGGCTGCAATAATGTCACTGCAGGCAGTTTTGCCCACTGGGTTAGATGAATAGTATTGTATTTATATGTCCACTCACTGTATATTAGCCACGAAATAAATGGCAAATCAAAGTTGCAACCATGCATATATTTGTTCAAGGTATGACATCCAAACTGCCTTATTTCCCTTTAAAGGGAATATTAACACAATTATAAAATATGTCAAATCAAATCAAATTTTATGAATCACATGCGCCGAATACAACAGGTATACTGAAGGTAGACCTTCAGTGAAATACTTACTTATGAGCCCCTAACCAACAGTGCAGTTTCAAGAAATGCAGATAAGAATAAGAGATAAAAGTAACAATTAATTAAAGTGCAGCAGTAAAAAATGAAATAACAATATATACAGGGGGGTGCCGGTAAAGAGTCAATGTGTGGGGGCAATGGTTAGTTGAGATAGCATGTACATGTAGGTAGAGTTAAAGTGACTATGCATAGATGACAACAGAGAGTGGCAGTGGTGTGGAGAGGGGAGTATGGGTAGCCATTTGACTAGATGTTCAGGAGTCTTATGGCTTGGTGGTAGAAGCTGTTTTAGAAGCCTCTTGGACCTAGACTTGGTCCTCTGTTACCACTTGCCGTGTGGTAGCAGAGAGAACAGTCTACGACTAAGGTGGCTGATGTCTTTGACAATTTTTAGGGCCTGCCTCTGACACTGCCTGGTATAGAGGTCCTGGATGGCAGGAAGCTTTGCCCCAGTGATGTACTGGGCCGTACGCACTACCCTCTGTAGTGCCCCTGCCGTCGGAGGCCAAGCAGTTGCCATACCAGGCAGTGATGCTCTCAATGGTGCGGCTGTAGAACCTTTTGAGGATCTGAGGACCCATGCCAAATCTTTTCAGTCTCCTGAGGAGGAATAGATTTTGTTGTGCCCACTTCACGACTGTCATGGTGTGCTTGGACCATGTTAGTTTGTTGGTGATGTGGACACCAAGGAACTTGAAGCTCTCGACCTGCTCCACTGCAGCCCTGTCGATGCCCTGTTGATGAGAATGTGGGCATTCTCTGTCCTCTTTTTCCTGTAGTCCTCCTTTGTCTTGATCACGTTGAGGCACGTTGATCATGTGACCCAAAAGTCAAGTTGCTTTTTGATACAAGCAGTATCATAATCTCTAAATACTCTCAGGATCTCTTTGGATGCAAGGTGTTTTTCTAATGTATTGTAAGCAGATGTGATGAAAGGCACACACATCTGCAAGAAAATGTTGTAACAGCACCAGGTAAATCTCCCCTCAAAAATGTAATACTCTGAGGGAGGAAAACATAATCCAATGAGATTCACTTAAATATGGGGGCCCTGGGTAAAATACCAAAAACCTAGCAACACTCTCTAGACTCACTCATCTATTTTGGGTTCTTCTTCATTGTGCTTTGTAGTCATTAATTGGTAACAAAATGAGGCTGTGGTTTGGGAGGAAAGTGACTTGGTTTCCCAGGTGTAGATCAATTATTCAACAAGAGGTGAAAGAGAGGTGAGCTTTAAAGTTTCCCTTCACAGTTTAACTTCCTGTGACTACTTTCTCCCCATTAATTTTTTACTTTGTGCACATAGTACCAGCCACAAAAGGGTGTTAAAACCCTTTGCAATGAATACAACAATATAGATAAATGGGACAATTAAGTATATTTATTGCTATTGCTGTATTTCAGGTCTCTAAAGGTTTCAGCATGACGCTTTGTGATGTTCTATTTATTATTTTTTTGTTAGATTGGATGGTGAAAGAAAAACTTTGAGAGTCTTTATTTTAAATTATTCCTGTGGATGAAATGATTCCATTCATAGTATTTTCAAACTCTGGAGAGTTGATATCCAAATGTAATGCAGAGGCAGAGATAAAACATGTGGTTTGATTTGCTGTCTATAAGCATTATGAATGCAAGAAACAGGGATAGCTGACGCATTTCCGAGTGTTTTGCATAATTTTACCTGAGTACTCTTGGCGGGCAGGGTATCTGACACAGCAATTAGTCCACTTCTGGACACTCAGTTGTATGCAGATACATAGGGAATTTTCATAGGCATGTTTCAAAGTATCAAAACAGGAAAGTATGGGAGAATTGAGTATTAATAATGATGACCTAAAGGTGGGATTTTTTATTTATTTTTTATTTTTTTAAATTTCACCTTTATTTAACCAGGTAGGCTAGTTGAGAACAAGTTCTCATTTGCAACTGCGACCTGGCCAAGATAAAGCATAGCAGTGTGAACAGACAACACAGAGTTACACATGGAGTAAACAATTAACAAGTCAAGAACACAGTAGAAAAAAAGAGAGTCTATATACATTGTGTGCAAAAGGCATGAGGAGGTAGGCGAATAATTACAATTTTGCAGATTAACACTGGAGTGATAAATGATCAGATGGTCATATACAGGTAGATATATTGGTGTGCAAAAGAGCAGAAAAGTAAATAAATAAAAACAGTATGGGGATGAGATAGGTAAAAATGGGTGGGCTATTTACCGATAGACTATGTACAGCTGCAGCGATCGGTTAGCTGCTCAGATAGCAGATGTTTGAAGTTGGTGAGGGAGATAAAAGTCTCCAACTTCAGCGATTTTTGCAATTCGATCCAGTCACAGGCAGCAGAGAACTGGAATGAAAGGCGGCCAAATGAGGTGTTGGCTTTAGGGATGATCAGTGAGATACACCTGCTGGAGCAGGTGCTACGGGTGGGTGTTGCCATCGTGACCAGTGAACTGAGATAAGGCGGAGCTTTACCAAGCATGGACTTGTAGATGACCTGGAGCCAGTGGGTCTGGCGACGAATATGTAGCGAAGGCCAGCCGACTAGAGCATGCAGGTCGCAGTGGTTGGTGGTATAAGGTGCTTTAGTGACAAAACGGATGGCACTGTGATAAACTGCATCCAGTTTTCTGAGTAGAGTGTTGGAAGCTATTTTGTAGATGACATCGCCGAAGTCGGGGATCGGTAGGATAGTCAGTTTTACTAGGATAAGTTTGGAGGCGTGAGTGAAGGAGGCTTTGTTGCGGAATAGAAAGCCGATTCTTGATTTGATTTTCGATTGGAGATGTTTGATATGAGTCTGGAAGGAGAGTTTACAGTCTGGCCAGACACCTAGGTACTTATATATGTCCACATATTCAAGGTCGGAACCATCCAGGGTGGTGATGCTAGTCGGGCGTGCGGGTGCAGGCAGCGAACGATTGAAAGGCATGCATTTGGTTTTACTAGCGTTTAAGAGCAGTTGGAGGCCACGGAAGGAGTGTTGTATGGCATTGAAGCTCGTTTGGAGGTTAGATAGCACAGTGTCCAAGGACGGGCCGGAAGTATACAGAATGGTGTCGTCTGCGTAGAGGTGGATCAGGGAATCCCCCGCAGCAAGAGCAACATCATTGATATATACAGAGAAAAGAGTCTGCCCGAGAATTGAACCCTGTGACACCCCCATAGAGACTGCCAGAGAACCGGACAGCATGCTCTCCGATTTGACACACTGACCTCTGTCTGCAAAGTAGTTGGTGAACCAGGCAAGGCAGTCATCAGAAAAACCGAGGCTACTGAGTCTGCCGATAAGAATATGGTGATTGACAGAGTCGAAAGTGTGTTTATTTTCTTCATATCCATCATCTGCATATTCCATGCATGTGTGCTGTGCAATCCATGTGAAATTCCATAGACATGTCCGGGAATTCCAGCTTCCAACTTCGGACCAGTACAGTAGGCAGGCATTATGAAATACTTGTAAACCCACTCATCCTGTCCACAGGAACCTCCATCTTAAGACTTATAAGAGCATGAGAGAAGTAGAAAAGTAAAGAAATATCCTTCAATTTTACTTAGTCCTCCTTTTTAGTTCTATGAGAACACATCATAGCATTACGATGGGTTTGCAGATTCTTGCCCCCTCATTGCATCATTATCATACTGTATTACAAAAAAAACAGGCATATTGATAAAGGACAGTCTATATCTACATAATAGATTATAATGAGTCTGTCCACTCAAATTATCTATTTCAACTCATCTGACATGCCCTGACATGCCCTTACAACAACATGGTAAGTCTTCTGTATAATTTGCAAAAAGTTGGACCAAGGAGTTCTGTGTGCTTTGATTAACTTCCCTCACTACATACATATATAACTGTTAAAAGATGCACCTGGCATTTTTTACACAACACTGCTCCATTAAACATTTATATTTTGTAACTTCTTCCTCATCTTGATCACTGGATCTGTGGTTCCAACCAACTCCCCTCACTGGTCTTTAACTACAGTCCTTTGGGAACGCGTCAACTAGACACCTTCTCTCTACCCCCTCCATCTTTTTTAAGGTCAAAAGAGATGTTTTCCCTCCCTGGAGCGTTCCAGCTCCCCTGTCAATCAAGAGACAGTGATTGAATTAGTGCCAACTCTGGCAGCTCGACTTCCGCTGAACGATAGACAGATTCCGAGTAGAGATTAGACGAGTGTGAAGTTCACCCTCCTTCAGAACTCGGCTGTTGCCTCGCTCTCCCCACAGCTCTCAAGGATAGGCTTCTTGTCTGACAGGCCTAGACCCATCAACCCTGAGCGGAATGTAAACTAGAGGAAAACCCATCTCGTCCACCAAGCAATCAGGCAAGGAGAAATGGATGGTGTATCAGCTTGGAGTGTAGTATCAATGTTTCCGCAATTTCTTGAAAGGTCCCTGCTCCTAAAGTGGGGTTGGTGGTGATAATGCAGAAATCTTGCTGTGTCCTCATGGACAGCCATTTAGGAATAGCCTGGAATATGACATAAATGGCAGTGTAAACACAGTTATTTGGTACACCATGTGATTCAAATGGTTGGCCTACCTTAACACAACAGTAATTACCTTCAATGCCCATTGGTTCAGCAATAATTTAACAAGAGGAGATGTTGAGGGAGTGAAATATGGTGACATTCGAATCGAAAGGCCCATTCTTTTGAATTGTTCAAGGAAGTTCATCTGATGACTGTTATCCAACTGGCAGGGAATGTGGTGCTAAGAGGTACTCCATAGACAGTTATTGTCCGTTAATGAAGCTACTGTTGCATGCTCGCTCCTTTTTGAGAATGAGCTTTATGAAAGGAGTCTATCAGTAACACGCAAGATGCATTGAACGATCTGTAACAGTGGCTTATGTTGTTGTACACCTTATTCTTCACCCACTGATATGGGAAAGTGGTACAATCTTCTACAATGTGGAAGAAAGGCAGTCTTGTTTTCTCCTCCAAACCCTGCAGGCGTCACACCCTGGCTGAGAGTGGCTATGACTAAAATGTCTCAATTACCAGACTACATCAGTTCCTATTAAAAAAGGGAAACACCTTAACAAGTATAAGACAGGTTCGTGACAGGCCACCTATTAGATTGGGTCAGGATGCTCTCAATGGTGCAGCTGTAGAACCTTTTGAGGATCTGAGGACCCATGCCAAATCTTTTCAAGTCTCCTGAGGGGGAATAGGATATTTTGTGCCCTCTTCACCACTGTCTTGGTGTGCTTGGAACATGTTAGTTTGTTGGTGATGTGGACACCAAGGAACTTGAAGCTCTCAACCTGCTCCACTACAGCCCCGTCAATGAGAATGGAGGTGTGCTCGTGTCCTGTAGTCCACAATCATCTCCTTTGTCTTGATACCATTGAGGAAGAGGTTGTTGTACTGGCACCACACCGCCAGGTCTCTGGCCTAGAAGGCCAGCCTCCTGTAGTCGCCTCTTCACTGTTGATGTTGAGACTGGTGTTTTGCGGGCACTATTTAATGAATCTGCCAGTTGAGGACTTGTGAGGTGTCTGTTTCTCAAACTAGACATTCTGATGTACTTGTCCTCTAGCACAATTGTGCACCGGGGCCTCCGACTCCTTTTTCTATTCTGATTAAAGCCAGTTTGCGCTGTTCTATGAAGGGAGTAGTACACAGCGTTGTACGAGATATTCAGTTTCTTGACAATTGTCATGCCCTGACCTTAGAGAACCTTTTTATGTCTTTATTTGTATTTCTATGTTTTGACAGGGAAGGGTTCTCAATCAGGGACAGCTGTCTATCGGTGTCTCTGATTGAGAACCATACATAGGTAGCCCTTTTTTGTCTTTGTGGAAAGTTGACTTTGTTTATGACACATAGCCTTTAGCTTCACTGTTTGTTTTGTAGTGTTTATTGTTTTGTTCGGCGTCTTTTTCTAATAAAAAGAGAATGTATGCTCACCACGCTGTACCTTGGTCCTCTTCTTTCAACAGCCATGACAGAAATATCTCTCATGGAATAGCCTTCATTTCTTAGAACAAGAATAGACTGACACGTTTCGGAAGTATGTTCTTTGTTTCTGGCCATTTTGAGCATGTAATCGAACCCACAAATGCTGATGCTCCAGATACTCAACTAGTCTAAAAAAGGCCAGTTTTATTGCTTTTTTAATCAGAACAACAGTTTTCAGCTGTGCTAACATAATTGCAAAAGGGTTTTCTAATGGTCAATTAGCCTTTTAAAATTATAAACTTGGATTAGCGAGCACAACTTGCCACTGGAACACAGGGGTGATGGTTGCTGATAGTGGGCCTCTGTACGCCTATGTAGATATTCCATTAAAATCAGCCGTTTCCAGCTACAATAGTCATTTACAACATTAACAATGTCTACACTGTATTTCTGATCAATTTGGTGTTATTTTAATGGACCAAAATGTTTATTTTCTTTCAAAAACAATGACATTTCTAAGTGACCCAAAACTTTTGAACGGTAGTGTAGATGTTCCTTTTGTCCAGGTGGGAAAGGGCAGTGTGGAATGCAACATATATTGCATTATCTGTGGATCTGTTAGAGCGGTATGCAAATTGAGTGGGTCTAGGGTTTCTGGGATAATGGTGTTGATGTAAGCCAATGCAC
Source organism: Oncorhynchus keta (assembly GCF_023373465.1). Lineage (NCBI taxonomy): Eukaryota > Metazoa > Chordata > Actinopteri > Salmoniformes > Salmonidae > Oncorhynchus > Oncorhynchus keta. The sequence continues at coordinate 47,267,318 of NC_068450.1, forward strand.
TTCATGGCTACAGGCTTGAGTGCTTTGGGTTGGTAGTCATTTAGGCAGGTTTCCTTAGTGTTCTTGGGCACAGGAACTATGGTGGTCAGCTTAAAACGTGTTGGCATTGCAGACTTGGACAGGGAGAGGTTGAAAATATCAGTGAAGACACTTGCCAGTTGGTCAGCGCATGCTCACAGTACATGTCCTGGTATGCAGTACATGGCCCTGCGGCCTTGTGAATGTTGACCTGTTTAACCCTCCTGTTGTGTTCATTTAATGTTAGTCAACTCTGTGTTCCCAGTCCAAAATTACCACCCCGTTATAGCTGATTATAAATCCATAATAATACATATATTATCACCTAATGTTGTTATATCTTCTTTATCAACTGAAGTTATTGTGAACATTACACATTTTTAACTTCTATTTACTATTTATGGTCTGAGCAACTACTCAGATGAACAACTACTCAGATGAAACATATTGTGCTATTTATCACAGACTACTTTGTGTCAAAGTTTAACAAGAACTCTCCTCACCAGTGTCATGATCAAAGATATGATCAAGAGCCTCACATAAAGTTTGGTCATTGTGCTGCCGCGGAATGAATTGTGAGCAAAGCCTCAAAAAAGCATTTATATACCAGAGTTGCAAGAAAAGGTCTATATATTATTGAAACAATATTGTGATTGTTTCTGAGAATGCCAACAGGTGTGGTTCCAGTGGGGGAATATTGTATTGGGGAAAGGTTCCTGTGGGGGTTGGCATGGAATTCAAGAAGGGGAGTGAGGTGTGCGTGTGTGTGTGTGTGTGTGTGTGCGTGTGTGTGCTCAAACAAACATGTATGTGGGGTCTGAGAAAGGAAGTGTGTCCATCTGATGAATGGGAATGTGCCTGAACTCAATTTTATACACTAATTATAGTCTCACCCGTTCATATCTAATGACCGTTCATTTTTGACCGGGAACACCACAGGTGTACAAAGTCAAATAAAACACACAAAAGGTAATGAAAATCCTCAATATGTATTTTGTGTGTTCAGATGCCCTGTGTGGACAAAGTCATGGAACCTTATGACAATCAGATTAAATGAGCTACATTTTTCAGGGAGAAAACTTAAACGTAAAATTGGTCCAATTCGACCGAAACACAGCAGGAGGGTTAAACGTCTACTCACATTGGCTGTGGAGAGCGTGATCACACAGTCTTCCGGAACAGCTTGGGCTCTCATGCATGTTTCCGTGTTATTTGCCTCGAAGTGAGCAGTAGTTTCAAATCAAATCAAATTGTATTTGTCACATACACATGTTATGTGAGATGTTAATGCGAGTGTAGCGAAATGCTTGTGCTTCTAGTTCCGACAATGCAGTAATAACCAACGAGTAATCTAACCTAACAATTTCACAACATCTACCTCATACACACAAGTGTAAAGGAGTGAAGAATATGTACATACAAATATATGAATGAGTGATGGTACAGAGCGGCATAGGCAAGATGCAGTAGATGGTATCAAGTACAGTACATACATATGAGATGAGTAATGTAGCGTAAGTAAATATTATATTAAGTGGCATTGTTTAAAGTGGCTAGTGATACATCAATTTTTACATTATTAAAGTGGCTGGAGTTGAGTCAGTATGTTGGCAGCAGCCACTCAATGTTAGTGGTGGCTGTTTAACAGTCTGTTGGCCTTGAGATAAAAGCTGTTTTTCAGTCTCTCGGTCCCAGCTTTGATGCACCTGTACTGACCTCGCCTTCTGGATGATAGCGGGGTGAACAGGCAGTGGCTCGGGTGGTTGTTGTCCTTGATGATCTTTATGGCCTTCCTGTAACATCGGGTGGTGTAGGTGTCCTGGAGGACAGGTAGTTTGCTCCCGGTGATGCGTTGTGCATACCTCACTACCCTTTGGAGAGCCTTACGGTTGTGGGCGGAGAAGTTGCCGTACCAGGCATTTATCTCGTCTGGTGGGCTCGTGTCACTGGGCAGCTCTCGGCTGTGCTTCCCTTTGTAGTCTGTAATGGTTTGCAAGCCCTGCCACATCCGACGAGCGTCAGAGCCGATGCAGTACGATTCGATCTTAGGCTACCTGGCTAAAATGCTTGCTCGCTAGCCTAACTTAGCTAACATTTTTTAACATTAACATTAACATTTTTAACATTGGCCTTCTACATCTAGTTACATATTGAACTTCCATCCTCTCAGGCCAGGGGCACAACAAGTCCAAATCCCCATCTCCATCCATAGCTAATTTAGTAAAGGGTCAATTTTAGCTAACTAGCTAAGTAGCCACTGGAGAACAACAACACAACGAGATGCAACAATTCAAGTTTTTCTATCAATGACATACGCTCCCAATGGGATTTGATAGGAGTGACTCCATATCCAAGCTTGTTTCCTTTGACACTTTTTTTTTGGTGCGTCAGGACCATTCACAGTTGAGCTCGCTCAGTTTAGCTGAATGCTGATTGGCACATTTTTTATACTTTTTTTATCAGAGGAGGCCTAATGCTCGCTGGCCTCGCTTGCCTTCAATGCTCCCCACGCTGCCCTAACAGAGATGCACCACAGGTTTTAAAGGAGGTAGAGGTATGAATTGCAACAAGAGAGCGTAGTTAGGAGATGCTCCAGTCACAGGTGGAGGGTGGTAAAAAAAAAAGTTAATTCAGTTAAGCGCAGCAAATCTCCAAATCACAGCACACACACGCAGTCAATTACGGGAAATCAACAATCAATTAAGGTCAATCACTGGTGAAAGCATGCAAAGCTCAGTGAGAGTTCAGTTCATACAAGTCCACCCTATGACACAGGCAGGGCACAAAGCATGGACTGTGTGTAGAGGAATTGCAGTAATTTGATTCCGTTGAGAGGGCCACCAAGGTCTACCCATGAGTGTAATCTAACTCTTTGGCTGTGGGTTTTTAATTACATTTAATGTTTTTTCTTCTTCTAATAGACCAATATATTGTTATGAGTTATGATTCAACATTTTTATTTATTTTTTTACAATACTGACTATTTGAGGGCTTCCCGTCTTAGAGCTACCTGGATTTGGGGCGGCAGGTAGCCTAGTGGGTAGAGTGTTGGGCAAGTAACTAAAGGGTTGCTAGATCAAATCCCCGAGCTGACAAGGCCATTCTGGCCCTGAACAAGGCAGTTCATCCACTGTTCCTAAACTGTCATTGTAAATAAGAATTTGTTATTAACTGACTTGCCGGGTTAAATAAAAATAAATGTGGCAGAAGAGGAATGTTTTCGCTTTGTATCAAGGACTTGGGTGTCAGTTAGTTTATTGCATCCATTAGCGGGTTGATTATCCAGTCCAGTCCACTTGAGGTAGAAAAAAAACCTTGCACGCTTCATTAATTGCAGGAGCATCTTTGAGTGAGCCGCAGTCAAAAATAAATAAACTGCTGAGCCAAGCAGCAAAGCAGGACCGCAACGAGAAACCCATATTCTTGCTTCTTAAATTGCATTTTAACAGTAGGGGTTGCGTGGGTAAAATCACTGGGGAAGCACAACAAAAAGCCATATTCCAAACAAAGTGTTGTGATAATTGCGTTGTTTGATCTATAACCTATTAATTCATATGCCTTGCGAACGTGATATATAGGCCTAAAGGCTGAGACAATAAGAAGACGACAGTGGCACGTTTACAAAACCGGATAGCCACCTTTGTCCACTGAAGTCTCCAAAGCATACTACATGTACAGTAACAAACAGTTACATGACCTACAGCATTGTCAAGCAAGTTAATGTTTCCGACATTTTCGGACCACTAAACAACTATTAATTTAGAACCACAGAGAGTTACCGCAAGTCACAAAGAAAACAGGAGCTGCCTCCACTATTCCATCACCATTTCAACTTCAAAATTATTAAACCACCTCTGCTTACATGCTGACCACACTGCTCACGTCACGTGTGCGAGTGTCTGCATAGCCAGGCGCTAAAATAGAACTTGGTTCTCTTTGTGACACTTGACGCGCTGCAAGTCCTTCCTCTCCCATCTCCTCGTTGTTTTTTTTGGAGCATATACCCATGGGGGTAATTGAAAGATTAACTCCAGTACAGTTGGTGATGGAAATGCACCTTAAAGTTGGTTGCCAACCACAATATAAAGTCCAAAGAACAAGAAGAAGCCTGAAGGAGGAGAGATTACTAGAAACAATCTCTGTTTACCCTTTTATCTGTGGATTAATTGTTGGAGTAGATGACCTTTTTCATTTCAGGTAAAATAACATCCCAGTGTTTATATCCCAAGACAAATGCTTTTCGATATGTCCACAAATTAACAAAGTTGGGTCAAGAGTTGGTTTTGATTTTTTAACCTGGGTGTCCTGATCGTGTCTGGTGTGGGTGGACAAAATCAACATGTGTGCGATAGCGCACGCAGGCGCACTTGTGCAAACAGTCTGGTCAGCATGTTAGTCTAATACAGTGAAAACTAAAAGATACCAAAAAACGATTTAGTCCAATATATGTTAGCTAAAGATGATGTGCCTGTCCATCCTTCTGATTTATGTGTGTATGTGTGCCTGCGTGTGCGTTAGTAAAGTAAGAAAATATGTCGACTCACCCTAATTGTAGAGAAATGCCAATGCCATCCTCCTCCTCTTTCATGTTGAGGAAACGGCCTATCATACAGTACACACTTTTATTTTAGTTGTCCTAGGCTACCTGGCTAAAATGCTTGCTCGCTAGCTTAAATTCCATTCATGGGCAACGTTAGCCTTCTACATCTAGCTACATATTGAACATCCATCCTCTCAGGCCAGGGGCACAACAATGTATGAATTAATGGTTGGATCAGAATCGCCATTATAATCAATGGCCAGTACGGAGAATTAAGTAAAACCACAAGTCCAAGCTAAGTAGACACTCGAGGACAACAACACAACCAGATGCAACAATTCAAGTGTTTCAGTTGAACTTGCTCAGTTTAGCTCAACGCTGATTGGCAATTTTTGCATACTTTTTATGCTAGCGGGCTTTCCTTGCCTTCAATGCAAAAATGTTATATTTGTTGGGACCAGAGCGCATCAGATAGATGGACTACACGTAGAGAGACAGCGGGGCACTGTTTCGCTCGCTTGGATGCTTTCTCCTGTGAGATACATTCAGCCTCTTGCGAATTGAAGGAAAATTATGAAACACATACTGGATAGTTTTTTGGGGAAGCCTGGCTTCCCTTGGCATCCATGAATACACGCTACTGTATTTTAATAGTATTATTTTGTGATATATTGTGTGAATGTTTTATGGACGAAAAAATTCTAAATAAAAAATTTATGAGAGTTGGATTCAAAAACGAAAATATAGAATTGTCTAAATTAAAAAGTTGATAAATTTGTCAATCATTGAACTTGCTCTACAGCGTGGATAGGATCAATATCAGACATTATCTATACTGAACAAAAATATAAACGCAACAGGCAAAGTGTTTGTTTCATGAGCTGAAATAAAATATCCCAGAAATGTTCTGTACGCACAAAAAAACGTATTTCTCCCACATTGTATGCACAAATTAGTTTACTCCCCTGTTAGTGAGCATTTGTCTTTTGCCAAGATACTCCATCCAACTGACAGGTGTGGCATATCAAGAAGCTGATTAAACAGCATGATCATTACACAGGTGCACCTTGTTCTAGGGACAATAAAAGGCCACTCTAAAATATGCAGTTTTGTCACACTACAAAATGCTACAGATGTCTCAAGTCTTGAGGGAGCATGACCACGTGTAACCACGCCAGCCCAGGACCTCCACATCCGGCTTCTTCAGCTGCGGGATTGTCTGAGACCAGCCACCCAGACAGCTGATGAAGCTCTGGGTTTGCACAACCAAAGAATTTCTGCACTGTGTATGCTGTTTGCTGATGTCAACGTTGTGACCAGAGTACCCTATGATGGCTGTGGGGTTATAGTCTGGCTATGCATAAACTAGGACAACAAGTACAATTGCACTTTATCAATGGCAATTTAAATGCACAGAGATACTGTGACGAGATCCTGAGGTCCATTGTCGTGCCGTTCATCCGCCTCCATCTCCTCATGCTTCAGCATGATTATGCATGACCCCATTTAGCAAGGATCTGTAAACAGCTGAAAATGTCCCAGTTCTTCCATGGCCTACATACTCATGTTTAGGATGCTCTGGATCAACGTGTATGACAGCGTGTTCCAGTTCCCGCCAACATCCTTCAATTTAGCACAGCTATTGAAAAGGTGTGGGACAACATTCCGATGGCCACAATCAACAGCCTGATCAACTCTATGCGCTGCATATGGCAAATTAAGGTAATACCAGACACTGACTGGTTTTCTGATCCACGTCCGTACCTTTTCTTTTAAGGTATCTGTGACCAACAGATGCATATCTGTATTCCCAGTTGTGAAATCCTTAAATTAGGGCCTAAGGAATTTATTTCAAATGACTGATTTCCATATATGAACTGTAACTCAGTCAAATCTTTGAAATTGTTGCATATTGTTTTTATATTTTTTGTTCAGTTTATGTATCCATAGATACACAGGGGTGATCAAATGATTAAAAATCATGCAGAATGCACTTTATTGCCAACACTAGAACAGCGGACCACACAGACAGAAGCGGTCAACATCCACCAGCCAAAACGGTAATGACATTTTATGCATTCAACTCTGGGCAGGATGATATCAGCCAGACTGTCATTATCATCATAGTCATCATCAACCTCTGCTGTGTAAGCACTAAAACTCAGCCTTAATCATTGCCTGTGAGTTATGCACTGAGCAAGAGAGAAAGAGGGAGAAAACAATTAGAGGGCCTTTAAGTCTAATTATGAATACACTGTCAGACATCTAAAGACACAAAATGTATCCAGGACTGTGAGAGAAAGTATGTGTTTGCATGTGTGTGTGTGTGTGTGTGTGTGTGTGTGTGTGTGTGTGTGTGTGTGTGTGTGTGTGTGTGTGTGTGTGTGTGTGTGTGTGTGTGTGTGTGTGTGTGTGTGTGTGTGTGTGTGTGTGTGTGTGTGTGTGTGTGTGTGTGTGTGTGTGTGTGTGTGCCTGTATAGATACCTCAGGAGAGTTTTCATTACACTTGTAAAATCAGGACAAGCTGAAAAAATTGCCTCAATTGGAGCCCTCATCCCCACCTCTGGGGAAGTAATCATAGCGAAAAAGAGGGCTTGCAGGTATATTTGTGAGGAAAAAGTAAACATAAAAAAATAAGCTAAACAAAGCCGGGGCTCTAAGGGACTCCTTGGCAAACAAACGCAATGTTGCAACAAAAGAGTTGATAACTCGCAAGAGATTCTTTCCATTTCCAGCTATATACTATAAATCTTTCAATTCTGGACATTTATATTTGAAAATGAAAGACAAGATTGGAATCTCCTTTCTTCACTCTCAAATTATCAAGGACATCTATCTCTCAAGCTACAGCATGTCTCATTACATTGCTCCCTATTCAACATTTTAGATTGTCTGGTATAATCTGGATCTTTATACCCCTTTCATATAACACTTTGGTGGAATTAGTCCATTAAAAGGTACATGATGAAGGCATACCAGAGCCATATTACAACAATAACTTTTAATCATTGAGCTCCATTGATCTTGACCTCTAAAAAAATCTAACTGGCAACGTTGTGATTCTGCTATGTGAAAGATCTGTGAAAGCCCTATGAAAGAGGTAGGAGAAAGTATAATCTGCTGAACTAATTCAATTCTACCTGATACAAAAAAAGACTTCTGTAGCTGTTCCTCACACAGTGGTTCGTGAAGTTAACAATTTCAAAACAATCCGTTGCTTGAAAACATGGTGTTGCTGTACTTGCTTTTGTTGGTTAATCTATGCCCTTTACGTTCCATGTACAGTAGCAGTTCTCTACATAGGCATTTGCAAGTGTTGGTATTCATCTCAAAGATCTTCAAAGGATATCAGAAGATTTCACTCGAATTAAACCGAAAACAATGTTCACGATGAGACCAATCAATACAATGATATAGATCAAATCAATAATATTATGACACAGTATATGAACTAGTAGCAACGTAATGTTCTTCATTTGTCACTTTTGATGGAGGGAGTTCTTACATTGTGGCCAGACTTATTTCTATCCACCTTCCATCAGGCCACTCAGACATCAGAGAGAAACAGTTTTGTTACAGACGATCTGTACTGTTGGACACTGTACCTCAACCATTCCAGCCTCATCTGCCAACAATCAATTTCTGGGACCAGTGGGTGCACTTGAGTGATGGGAGTGCAAAAGTAGTGATATTTGGTCATCACCGAATGAGAAAGAGTCAAAAGATTGCCTCAGATCAGGGGAAATTGCTTTATCTTGGGCTGTTTTGAGATTATCTTCCCTTGTACTTTTTCACTCTCTCTTTGCCAGAACTTCAAGAGTAGCCTTTGACTTATGATATCAGTTTGTGGTTCAGTGCGGTGCACAGTCTTGTGAGACTGCTATTTGGTGTTGGAGGATGCCGACAGTGTAAATTCCATTACCCTCCACCTAGATTCTCAACCGAGATTTAGAGGTTTTCTAAGTCTCAGAGAACTGCCTCGACAGAGGCGGATTTACGGCTGAGAAAAAACTGAACGTGGTTATTTGAGTTCATTCCCTACTAATTAGTGCTTTAAAGCAGCCATGCTGGAAAGAAACCCACAATCAACTCTCTGGCTCCCCTTTCCCCTCTTGAGAACTCCAATTGGACTGTTCTCCAATGTCTAATTGACAAGACGCAGCAATGAGTTCACTGGCATACTGAGTACGTCTCTCTCTCCTCTCAAAGAGCCACTGCTTAAAGAAGCATCTCGCTCATTTCTCCACACACAGTTCACTAAATGCCTGGGTGTCCTCCATCAAAGGACGAGGCGGCAGGAGAAGGCTTCATCCCCAGAAATAATGGTTTCTAAACTGCCTTCCGTCATGTGAGGGATGATACATAACAGTAATGGGGCTTACTAACAGAAGGGCTGAAGTCCTTGAGATCACTTTAGTGGATGGCGAAGCCGTAAGATTCAAATCGGAGGCATATTAGTATTTCATTAATACGCCTTTCCGAGGTAATTAAGCTCTGTCCTATTCACTTTTACCGTGGGAGACCTTTTCTGGAGGCCCATTCTCAGCTACGTTGAGGCTCCAGCTGATTATCTCTCATCTGCTATTCCACAGTACGACGTTGTGTTATGACTCACATAACCACCTGTCAGTCTGTGGTTTTGAGAAGGGCATTAAACGTTGAAGCGATGGGAATATAGGAAATAAGCCGTACTGACAATCGGTACATTTCAGTATCATCATTATGCATAGTGCCATGAGGAATCATATATATTGCTCTACTAAACAATATGGTATCAGAAACCATACTGCATTATTCCCTTTAAAGGGCTAGACTAGTGCATAACGCATCACGAGTGGAATAATAGCCATGACCATGTAGAATAACCACATTAAGCACAAGCCCAGCCATTTGTTTTGTATTTAGAGCATTGTCAAAATCATAATATCAAGGGAATGGTGGAAATAAAAAACTGCCCTGGGCTGCGTTTGTTGCGTTTACGCACTGAAGGTAGGTAAAGGAGTCAAATGCAGGAGAGCAGAGATGTCCAAGAGAGCAGGCAAGTCCAAAAGAATGGTACAGTACAATACCCAAGAACAACGCCCAAGACAATGGGAACTAACAGTAGTCCCGTAAGGCGCAAAAACACAACGCACCTTACTATAATAAACATACGCAAAATACACTGAGGAAAGCCTCCACAAGCAACAAGAAAATAATCCCGCACAAACCTAAGCGGGGGAACAGGGGTAAATATACAAACAGAAATGAAAGCAAATGAAAACCGGATGTGAACGAACCAAAGACAAAACAAACAGAAAAGGAAACATGGATCGGTGATGGCGACGCCGACCTCCGACCACCGCCCAAACAGGGAGAGGAACCACCGTCGGTGGAAGTCGTGACAGTGTTGAGTTGGATTGGTTAGTAGTTGCAGCGGATGATAAGTGGAGGCACCCAGGGACTGTTGGTTCCTCACTGATCCATTGCTATTATTTTTTTGGTTTGGTGCGGATGCCTACTCAACTCAGCAGTTTGTGTTCTTATTAATATACACAGTGTGTGTACCATTTATGATAGTAACACCACAGGAGTGCAGGCTACATTGATACATGTATTATTTCTACCTAAAGATTTAGGTCATCTTAATTTCATGACTTAAAATGAATGTTCATCTGCAGTACTGAATTACCTACATTTCTTTGAGAAATTCACCAGGAAAGTCACTAGTGCAAATAATGAAACACTTCCAAGTTGTATTCTTAAGGGTTTAGGGGACAGTATAAACAAATCTCTCTACAAGACTATGCCAGGTCCTATCAATCTTTACTAGTTTCTCACCACCTCTCAGCCACAGTACCTCAAAAAAAATGCATCTCTTCATCCCTCGTCTCCTTAAGTCTCCATCCCTGCTTTCACACTCCATTGAAAGAATTGGCCCCTGAATGATATATGGGCCGGATCCAGGGTGATGCTGTCATTTTTCACCGTCGCCTCTCCACGCTCTTTCACTTGGACTGCTGGGCTGCGAAACCTATCTCGCTGTAAAATGTGGTCTCAAGCTCCTATATTGTTAATGGTAGCAAATAAATCCACCTATGATTTATGAGCGCCCACTGGCCACAGCTTTTGGGGAGAGAGCCGCTGATCTGCTAGGGTCACTAGCATCAGGGACACTAAATCATGCTATTAGTCAGATGCAGGCCTCTATTATGTGAGCGGTTTGGAGTTGGAATAGCAAGTACACTAAGTGGTGTAAAGTACTTAGTAAAACTACTTTAAAGTACAACTTGTACAACTTGAGTCGTTTTTTATCTGTCACCTTCTGACCTTAGGTATTTTGTTATGTCTTTGTTTTAGTATGGTCAGGGCGTGAGTTGGGTGGGTAGACTATATTAGTTTTTCTATGATTTGCTATTTCTGTGTTTGGCCTGGTATAGTTCTCAATCAGAGGCAGCTGTCAATCGTTGTCCCTGATTGAGAACCGTATTTAGGGAGCCTGTTTTCTTTTGTGTTTCGTGGGTGATTGTTTTCTGTTATGTGTCTGCACCATCCAGAACTGTTTTCGGTCGTTTCTCTTTGGTATTTTTGTTATTTCCGTGTTCATTTTAATAAATATGGAAACATACCACGCTGTACCTTGGTCCTCACCTTCTTCCACCAACAACGGCCGTTACAGTATCTGTACTTTGCTTTACAATTTACACTTTTATACTTTTACTTCACTACATTCCTAAAGAAAATAATGTACTTTTTACTCCATACATTTTCCTTGACACCCAAAGCACTTGTTACATTTTGAACGTTTAGCAGGAGGGGAAAATGGTCCAACTCACACACTTATTAAGAGAACATCCCTGGTCATTATTACTGCCTCTGATCTGGTGGACTCGCGAACATAAAATGCTTAATTTGTAACTGATGCCTTTTGGTAGAATCAGATTTTAAAAACGCATAAAAACATATTACGAAACAGCGGGGACTGTGAAGTAACACACACGCTATCACACGTACATTGTGTTTTATGGTAGCATTATACATTTTGTATTTTAGATATGTAGTGGTGTAATGTTATATGATGTACTGTTTTATATTTTATAATGTGCTATGTAGGTGCCTTAATGTCTTTGGACCCCAGGTAAAGTAGTGGGAATCCCTAATGAATTCAAATACAAAAATGTTGGAGTGTGCCCCTAGCTATCCGTAAATTACAAAAGCAACAATGGTGCAGTCTGGTTTGCTTAATATAAGGCATTTGAAATGATGTATACTTATACTTTTGATACATAAGTATATTTCAGCAATTACAAACTTTTTATACTTACGTATATCTAAAACAAAATACGTTGACTTATACATTTTCTATGAAGGTATCTTTACTTTTACTCAAGTATGACAACTGAGTACTGAGTACTGAGTACACTTGCCTGTTTTCCAGGCTCTGAAACCTCGGAGGGTTTGTTCTTGGAATTGGGAAGCAATTTAGTTATAAGAGTAGCATTCAAGAGGTACCGACGTTTAGCGGTTGATTATAAAGGAGGAATAATATTTAGGGTTGACTTGCCAACTCCTGATGTCCTCTAGAATTAAATTCAAATGTGTGTGACCATGTTGGCCTAGAGAAGAAAACATGCATTAAAACAACCACCACTCTGTAGTTACAATGGTTAACCTGCCCAGAGCAATACAATTGTATACTGATGTTCTGTTGCTTGATTTTGTACCTGTGATCTCATGTGTTCTCTGCCTGTTGACATCCCTTATGGCGTGTATTCATTGAGTTTTCAATCAAGTTAATGAACTAATAGGGCAATGGGTGCTTGTTGACTTCTGGACAAATTCAACTAAAACACATTCATTCACTTTTGGTTATGTTTTGTGTGTCTAAGGGTTGAACTGTAACATTTCACAAATTGAAGTTGTGTGTATATGTGCATCCTTTCATTACTAATGTTATTTCTGCTTCTCTCTTTCTTTCCCGCTGCTTCTATGATGATGAACTGTCCTGTTCACAATGGAGGTGAGTATTTTTTGTAATATATGCCGCGCCTTTGCCTTAATCACGAAAGTACTTTGAGAGAGCAAATCTTTGGTGTATGAAGTATCCAAGTATCCTCTCATCATGTCAGTCTTTTATTTTTGTGTCATTAGTAACACCATTAGCTTCAGTCAATATATGTTCCTCTTTAATGAGCGTATGCATTGAATTGTAGTATTGTTAGTCACCATGGAAGTTGTCATTTGGCATTTCAGTCTCTTCATGATGTCCTTCATGTTTCTTTCTTGGGTCTGATTGGCAAGCTAGATAGAACAACTTGGTCTGGGGTTTTGGTTGTCACGGAAACCATCATTTTCAACAGACTGCTGACATATTTGATGTTTAGGTCCCTAGCAACTCTAAAATGATCTGTCTAGGAGATTAATAAATAATTGATGATGATGATTTGGGGGCAAGTAGAAAAAAATAGGAGCTGGAATTGAACAAACAATTGAGTTTCATGTAAAGAGAGAGGAGGAATAATGAGCTTCGGAAAATAAAGAAAAATAAACGAAGAGACAGAGAAATGCAGAGATGAACAATTATTAGTGTCCAGATTAAAAGTGAGTACAGTCCACTCCCAAAGCATTGGCGTTTCTTAGAACACTACCAGATTAATTTTGTTTCTTGTCCTGTAGTACTTAGGCTGAAGGATTTACTTGCCGTACTGAAGGATTTACTTGCCGTACATAGAGTTTCGGCTGGTTTACCTGCAATGGTGTCTCCCTGTACAGTCCTAATCTTTGAAGTTGACCCATACTGCTAGAGGCTAGATCAAACCAAGCTGATGCTCAGAATCTCACAGAGTCCTTGTAAGCCCTGCAGGCCCTACCCGTTGACTGTGGTTGACTGTCAAAGGTGCCCAAATCCTTTAGATGTTGGTGCAGAGACTCTAGACTTGGAGAGTCTCTGGAACTAGCGGAGGAGGCAGCAGCAGGTCTCTCGCTGGGAGCCTATCTCACCTCCTCAGGGGAACAGCGATGTCCCAGTTTCTGTACCAAGCGTCGCTCTGGCCATAGATACTTCCCCCTTCTATGGCAGACCTGCTCCTTGAAAGACTTTCTGATTCAGAGAAAGTCGGCTATCACTCCTTCAGTGTCTCGTGTGTTACAGTTCTGACGGGATAGTTTTTACCCTTAGGGGTTTAGGGCGCTGTGCAAGGCAGAAGGATGGCTTTCATGATAACCCAGATATCATGACACAATGCCTATATGAAGTCCCAAATCAACCCATAGCCCCTAACCGCCTAGGCTTTTGTACAGTGCCATAATATGGACGCAGGCCTATTCAATCATCTCAGACCTACCAAAGTGCCTAAGGGTCAGGGGCCAGGTATTGATTTGGGACTTCGTATAGTCATTGTGTCATGATTGTGAAATGGATATCTGGGTTATATTGATAGTCATCCTTCTGCCTTGCACAGCGGGCTAAAACCCTGAGGGTAAAACCTCCAGGTCCCATCCCATCCCATCACAACTGGACACTGAAGGAGTGATGGCCGAGGCCTCCTCTCTGAATCTCAGGAAGTCTTTTGGGAGCAGGTCTGCCAGGGTTACTTTCTCCAATACTCAGTTGCCAAGACCCAAGACCGCAATACTACCCATAAAGGGTTGCACTGTAAAGTTATCGACGGCAGTATTATTTTCCTAATCGAACCTGACAGCTCTTCAAGCTTGTCCTCTTTACCCTTCCACTGCACCAGGCATCTACCCCAACATCAATCGACCCTAACAACAATCTACCCTCACCTCAATCTACCCTAACGTCAATCTACCCTAACATCCACGCTCTGTGTTGGTATACTGCTCAAAACTACAGAGGGACAGCTCTGTGTCTGTGTACATCAGAGCAATGCCAGGGGACCCTTGTGAAGGTTTTAAATGCTATACGCGAATGGCAGTCAATTCATCCACGACATGGAGAGAGCCACAGATTATGCTCAGCGGTAAAACAGTGAGAACTCAAAGTTGTCCAGTTCCTAATTATGTTTGAGAGATTCAGATCAATGGAATATTTATTTTTATGTGTTGTGAAGCCTGGAATTTTTTTTTAGGGGGGACCAATCTGTGTCGGCTTTCGATGGGCCAGATCAAAATGGGGGCCTGTGGGGGGGAGGCTCTCTCTCAACGCCGCATTAACGTTTCATCAGCACAGGCTTCATGGGGGAAAGACGCTTCCTGGGGGCTGGGATGGAAGGATGTAAGTAGGAAGAGAGACAAGGATGACCCGGTGAGACAGGAGATGGACCCCTAACAGAGAGATAGAAAGAAGCATACAGAGAGAGAGAGTGAGAGGCGTAGACAGAACAGAGGGGGAGGAAAGACACTGAGATGTGGATGAGCAGTGCAGTAGAGAGAAAGGTAGGTGGAGAGAGAAAGATGGACGGTGAAAGAGAGACCAATGAAAAGAGAGCGAAGGAAGGAAAGAGAGAGATTGAGAAAGAGAGGGGTAAGAACAAACATACATTCGCTGAAGAGAGAGAGAGAGAGAGAGAACAACAACAGTAAAGGTAGAGACAGACTGAAAAAAACAAACATCCGAGAGCCTTTAATATTGATCATGTAGTATCGGCGTCAGCCAACCCAGGAATAATAATCCTACAGTGGAACGGTTAAATGCCAAAGTGATTCAATGTGGGTTGGCGGATGCAGTATTTCCTTTCCACACACAAAGCAAATGAACACAGGAAGCAGAATCTTGAGGCTTGAGACAGAAGCCTGTGGTTTTTCTCTGCTGAGAGAGGAAGTCTGAGGTACTCTAGTAGCAACTCACCACTTCCAGGGGGAGGAAATTGAAAGAGTGAAATAAGGAGTAGCCTGGGAGAAGATGGGACCAGCTCTAACCGAGACAAAATTGTCCAGGTGATGGGATGGGGAGAAGTATAGGCTCGGACACCGCACATGAAGGAATTTTGCCATGGGCCAATTGCTGAGGCATGGTGTATCTTTTATTCTTCATTCCAATCTCACTTTAGTGTCACAAGGCTTATGAATATGTGTTGTTGTTTTTTCCTCCTTCTCTATCACCCTCCTCCTCACAGTTACATTTGTAGTGCTGATGCGCATTTGGGTTTGTGAGTGGGGGACTTTAATACACTTAAGAATGAAATGTACATGCTTTTGCCTGGCTCCTTCTGTTTCTATGAGAGGTTACTCCAGTGATTGTGATAACGAACCAACGAGAAGGCACACTGCATTACAATGGCGGTGTCCAGTGAAAACACACAGATGCAGAGCCACATTGCGGGCATGCTACAGTACGCTACAGCACCATGTTATCTTTCAGTGGTTCCTTCATTATAC
The DNA here is from genome assembly GCF_023373465.1 of Oncorhynchus keta. Lineage (NCBI taxonomy): Eukaryota > Metazoa > Chordata > Actinopteri > Salmoniformes > Salmonidae > Oncorhynchus > Oncorhynchus keta. The sequence continues at coordinate 47,283,195 of NC_068450.1, forward strand.
TGCTCCCTTGTGGCATATCCTCCACATTTGTCTTGTCAGACTGCATAACAATCATAGACCCGCATGGTTCTGCTCCTCCAAAGCTGTGCATGGTGCAGAGCTACTTTTGCGACATCGATATCACCAATTTCATGCCGAGTTGTATTACACAGGAGTTAAATGTACAAACTGGATAACGGACAACAATGTACAGACACTACCCAGGGATACGTCATATTAGTCTTTTTTAATTCTTTTTTTTGGAGAGATGCACCCTGGGACATGAGTTGACACAATGTGACCGTTATTGACTGTGGTGCCAAGAATCCATTACTGAATGCAGACACACTGCTAATACAATATTTCACCCAGAGAAAAAAATGATTAGACATTTCAGCCTCAACGGGAAGTCTGTTTTCAGGCTTGTCGTATGAAAGGGTTTTCCTCTTGTGCATGTCTAGGTGCACTGTAAAGTCAAGCATTCTGACCTGATATGCAATATGCAGTATTTTTTTCTCTTCGTTAAGTAAACAAAGATGTGTTCCTCTTGAAAAACCAAACTGGTTATGATCCCCAGTCTGATTCTCCTACACATACTTTCCATTGGCCACCGTTACGAACCAGCATCACTCGTGACTCAGCCAAACAGGGGTGAAAGGGAACCAAATACAGCTCAGAAAGCTCAGCTAATGGATGAGCAGTGTTGAAGATAAGACTTGACAGTTTGCAGCAGGTGTTAGACACCAGCTCTGTCATCATTAGACCATCTATCTCTGGGCCCCGAGCTCCTAGCTCTATGTTTTCGCTGTATATCTCTCTCTTTTGTTTGTATTTTTATAAGTTGTGTCAACCAGTACGGGGGTGTTTTGCTCTCTATATCTCGACTAGTACTTCAAAAGACCACGGACTTAGGTGGGTACACCCGTTTGATTTTGAGTAACGTGTGTTCAGTGTTTAGATCTGGTCTGGATGGAAGCTTGCTTGACCCGAGAGGATTGTGTAGCAGAGAGCAGACATTAGAGAGCATACACTGTAAAAGAGGTCCAACGTCATAATTTCCTCGAACAAACTCTTTACAATAGGACCATTTCTCTGGCTTTTTCCTTCTCTTCCACGGTACCACAGTGAATTCGGAAAGTATTCAGACCCCTTTACTTTTTCCACGTTATGTTACGTTATAGATTTATTCAAAAATTAATGACATTGTTTTTTCCCCCTCATAAATATACACACACAATCCCCCATAATGACAAAGCAAAACAACAGTAAAAACATTTTTTTTTTTTTACAAATGTATTAAAAATAAAAAACTGAAATACCTTACTTACATAAGTATCCAAACCCTTTACTCAGTACTCTGTTGAAGCACCTTTGGCAGCGATTATAGCCTCACGTCTTCCTCACTACAAGCTTGGCACACCTGTATTTGGGGAGTTTTTCACATTCTTCTCTGCAGATCCTCTCAAGCTCTGTCAGGTTGGATGAAGGCCCTTCTCCCCCAATTGCTCAGTTTGGCCGGGCGGCCAGCTCTAGTGGGAGTCTTGATGGTTCCAAACTTTTTCCATTTAGGAACGATGGAGGCCACTGTGTTCTTGGGGACCTTCAATGCTACATAACTTTTTTGGTACCCTTCTCCAGTTCTGTGCCTCTATGGACAATTCCTTTGACCTCATGGCTTGGTTTTTGCTCTGACATGCACTGTCAGCTGTGGGACCTTATATAGACAGGTATGTGCCTTTCCAAACCAATTCATTTAATTTAACACCGGTGGACTCCAAAAAATGTTTCGTATAACACCTCAATGGAAATTGTTTTGAGCTGAATTTCGAGTCTCATAACAAAGGGTTCTGAATAATAATATACAGTAAGATAGGTATTTTAGTTTTTTTTAACCTGTTTTCACTTTGTCATTATGGGGTATTGTGTGTAGATGAACGATGATTTTATTTGTATTTAATACATTTTAGAATAAGGCTACAACGTAACACAATGTGGAAAAAGTCAAGGGGTCTGAACATGTTTACAATGCACTGTATATACAGTTTACTAACAGTATATACAGTTTACTAAGAATTTATAAAAAGATTGTCTCAGAAGGTATGGGCCCAGGTGGACCTTGGCTGCTTCCACTGCTGATTCTGTAGGTGTTCTCTCTCTCTTTTTTTTAATCTTCCTTATGAAATTAAAAAGTGATGCTGCCACTTTAATGCCAAGGAAACGTGAGGAGAGGGGGATGATATCACACTGGCGTAGGATTGGGAGGCAATCATGTGATCATGATGGATGCCCCTGCTCCTGTGAATTGCCACTTGCGTTATGAGTCACTTGAAATAGCCTACAGTGCCCCTTGACTGATTTCAGGGGCTTATCCTCCCTCTCCCTACTCTGTTCCAACTCAACACACATTCTCTCTCTCACACACATGCCAGAATGGAAACACACAAACTCACACACAGGTGCACACACATTCCCACACTGTAGGTCGAACACGTTATTACACTATTCCTTATTTTTCACGCTAAGACACAGATTGATTGGTATCAGGGTGGGGAGAAGCATTGCTCCCATCTAATCGCCTCTCACTAGCAACCTCAACTCTTACTTAATTATTTTTGGGGGTGGGCTTGAGGACTGCCTTAATTTGCCACCGTGTAGTATGCAATTAATCAACGGACTGCTAACTGACAGGCCTAATGGACACGTTAAGCTCCTCTGTGATTGTCTGCTGGTGGTTGCTTCTTCACCGGAGCTGGATCTAGACAAGCATATACTTGCCACACATACCAGGACTCTTCCATTGAACTGAATCGGAATGGAGCGTTGATTGAATACATCCATTTACTCTGAAGTAATAGTGGCTACAGCATCAATCGTTGGTTGTATGATACTGAGGTCTTTATTATACTGGTATGTTTGTTAAATTGACTACTCGCCCCGGGGCTTTGATTGAGAGGTGATATAAAAGTTTTATGTCAACGTTAAAGTGCTGAAAGTTTTAAAGACAACGGTCATAGGGGCTTTTAAGATTTCCGAACCCGGCACTCTCAAGACGAGATTGAGGGAAAAAGAGTATGTCGCATTGAGCGTTTGGCTACACAATGTCAGAAATATTTAAAGTTTCAATATTTAATGTCACAGATTTAATGTCACATGTTAAATAAATCTATTAGGCCCTAAGGGTACAGTGAAATGCCTTTCTTGCAAGCTCTAAACCCAACAATGCAGTAATCAAAATCAATGTGTAACTAAGAACAACAAGGTCGAAAAAACCCACACACAAGATATAAAAATAAGAAGAACACGAAAAGTAAGTAAGCTATATACAGGGTCAATTCCAATACCATATTTACAATGTGCAGGGATACTAGAGTGATAGGGGTGGCAGGGTATCCTAGTAGTTAGAGCATTGGGCTAGAAACCGGAAGGTTGCAAGTTCAAATCCCAGAGCTGGCAAGTTACAAATCTGTCGTTCTGCCCCTGAACAGACAGTTAACCCACTATTCCTAGACTGTCATTGAAAATAGTAATTTGTTCTTAACTGTCTTGCCTAGTTAAATCAAGGGGGAAAAAAAATAGAGGTAAATATGTATTGGTAAAGGTGACTTGGCATCAGGATATATGATAAACCGAGTAGCAGCAGCATTTATAGTGTGTGTGTGTAGAGTAAGTATGAATGTGGGTTAATGTTATGTTTGTGAACAAATTAAGTGTGTGTGTAGAGTCCTTTGAGTGTGTATAGAGACGTAATAAAAAATAACGTACAAGGGTCAATTCATACTGTGTAGCCATTTTGTTAGCTATTTAGCATGGCTTGGTGATAGAAGCTGTTTAGGAGCCTGTTGGTGTCAGACATGCACCGGTACCGCTTGCTGTGCGGAAGCAGAGAGAACAGTATATGGCTTGGGTGGCTGGAGTCTTTAACGATTTTCTAGGCCTTCCTTCCCCCGCCTGATACAGAGGTCCTGGATAGCAGGGAGTTTGGCCTCAGTGATGTACTGGGCTGTCTGCACCACCCTCTGTAGCGCCATGCGATGGAGGGCAGTGCTGTTGCCATACCAAGCAGTGATGCAGCCAGTCAAGATGCTCTCAGTGGTGCAGCTGAAGAAGTTCTTGAGGATTTAAGGGCCCATGCCAAACCCTTTCAAAATTCGGAGGGGGAAGAGGTGCTGTCGCACCTCTTTCACGATTGTGCATGTGTGTATGGACAATTTTAAGTCCAGGATTTTGCCTATCTTCACTACCTGGGATAAGCCATCAGGAAGTCCAGGATCCAGTTGCAGAAGGAGGTGTTCAGTCCCAGGGTCCTAAGCTTGGAGGGGACAATGGTGTTGAATGCTGAGCTGTAGTCAATGAACAGTAGTCTCACATAGGTATTCTTCTTACCTAGGTGGGTGAGGGCAGTGTGGAGTGCAATTGTGATTGTGTCGTCTATGGATCTGTCAGGGCGGTATGCAAATTGTAGTGGGTCTAGGGTGTCTGAAATGATGGAGTTGATGTGTGCCATAACCAGCCTTTCAAAGCACTTCATGATTATGTATGTTAGTGCTACAGGGCGGTAGTCATTGTGACATGAAGCCTTAGAGTTCCTGGGAACAGGAATGATGGTGGTTATAATAATAATAATATAATATATGCCATTTAGCAGACGCTTTTATCCAAAGCGACTTACAGTCATGTGTGCATACATTCTACGTATGGGTGGTCCCGGGGATCGAACCCACTACCCTGGCGTTACAAGCGCCATGCTCTACCAACTGAGCTACAGACGTGGGGATTACATACTGATCGTGATATGTCTAACAGCTGTTCTGCGCATGATTTGAGAACACGCCCTGGAAAACTTTCCGGCCCCTCGGCTTTGTGAGTGTTGACCTGATTACTAAAAACCTTACGCCCGTTGGTCTCGGAGAGCGAGATCAATCAGTCCAAAATGCTTTGAGTTCGTTTGGTAGAGATGCATTGTTGGGGAGATCACGACTGGGTCTTCCTTTTTGGGGAAGCAGTGAACCTTCACTGTTGGAACAACATTTACACATTTTCATCAGAAAACGTAACTTAAAAGGAAGTTCTAACTTCACCGGAGGCCTGACTTCAACAAATGTTTAGGGTCGCATACACACTCAGGTTGTACATCTATAACGCATTTGACAGTGCATTTGTGACTCAGCAGATATTTAGAGTTTGTCAGCCTGAAGATGTGTGTGGTGCCTAGTAAAGGAGGAAGGTCATGTTTGATAAGTAGTAGTTAGTAGTTACATTTGTCTGAATATCTACTTGTGCGCCTCTTCACCAGTTGTTTGAGCATGGACTTTCTTTTGTTAGCCAGATATTTAAGCTGGTATATCTTCTCTTGGCAAACAGGCCTTGTAGTGTGGAAAATCAGTCTAGTTCATAGATCAGATATTTCCTTTTGGTATCACTGTTTAATTAATTAGAAACAAATTTGTTTCTGTTTGGTTCGCTATACATTGACAATGACCTGTAGCACATGTGGGCATGATGCGTGAGCCTGACGAAAGTGCACAGGGAAGGGAACAGTGATGGACACAGACAGGGCTGCCAAAATGACAGGGTCCCACAGGTACCACAGGGCGGGGAGAGAAGGGAGTGCAAATGCTCAGAAAATGCCTCTGATCCAGCTGCTTCCTGACAAGAGAGTCCCGGAATGCACTCAGCTTGCTATGGAAATGCAGCACATGAGACTTATTACTGCGCCACAGAGTGACAGGAAGGCAGAAGCAAACGTCCCTCCATTCTCCAGCTCCCCATATATCACTCTTTCCAGAGTCGCACGGTCTGGGCAATATGGATGTGTGGGTGAACTCTGACCACTTTGTGCTTTACCCCTGACTGTGAATAAATGGCTCCTAAAGGAGGTTAGCCCTCTGGGCTAATGTGCTGGGCAGGGATACCAGTTTCTTGGCTGCACATCCCTCTATTCTGTAGAACCTTGATGGTGACATTAAGGCAGCCTAAGTTTCATAAGTCAATTCATTTTGTAATTTGTATGAACTATATATTCTGTTGTGTTTGCAAGCGTTTCTTCGGAGTAAAGCAGTTTAACTTTATTGAATTAAGAGGAAACATCATGTCACAGGGGACAATGTTAATGTATTAAATATGTCTTGCAGACTACACCCACAGCAGAGCACGAGTAGACATACTTTAGCTACGAAGGATACTTGAAAAGGCCGAGCTTGATTCAAAGGGTCATTTTAGTTAGATTACACATCAGTTTGTGCCTGGTAATGTGATAGATAGCTTGAGATGAAACTCGGAGGGAATGATGCCATGTCAAGCTCGATTCTGGATTGCAAACTGTGTCAGCATTGGAGAAAATCCAAATCATGCCTGTATCCACCCACACAACATTTGTTGTCCATACAAAGCCTAAAGGCACTGAGAACTTGGGAAATGTAATGCTTCTTCCATGTGTTTAAACGTAGCATTGCTACAAGGATGCACACAGCATATTGAACATGAAATGATTCCCCTTGAAACTTCCATCCTCTTCCATTTCTCCATTTATTTTCTGCCCCTGTGTTTTATTGTCACTTTGGATACCGGACAAAATTGATGTGGTCGAGATGCATTCATATTTCTATACATTTTCCGTGAGAAAGATACATCGTGCAAATATGTTTGTGCTAGTACAAGCATTTTGCAGGTCCAGTGCATTTGTCAAGCTTGGCTGACAACGTAGCCGAGTAGTCCTTATGGATCACCGGAGTAAAGGCAGAATGTGGACTGTGCTGTAGCCGTCTACCTGAGCTGCTCTTTTAAATGGAGATGCCACTCACACATTATGAAATAGTGCATCAGACCACCACGCTAATCCGCAGCTACATAACGTAGTATACATATATTATATATCTCCCAACCTGCTTTAACCCACGAGGGGAGGCTTGTAATGGAAAGGTGAATAACGATATGTCAGTACAGTGCCTTAGTCTTACTTTATGTGAGGCAAATATGGATCTCTCTCACTCTCTCTCTTTCATTTGCTCCCTCTATGCAAGTCCCACTGAAAGTGCAGCTAGCTAGCTAGCAAACATTGGTTTTAACTTTGGGACATAATTAAACATTGGGAATAAAACAGGATGCGAGGCTGGGGATGGGTGCATCTTTACGTCCCTAACCTCTCTTATCCTGCAGGTCTCCAAGTGTCTCGCACTCCAGTGGTGTCCCCACCACCCAATGTGTTTGTTATCCTCCAGCCTGATGCTCCACCCCGTCAGGCTGCCCGTCCAGCAGTTGATTGGGGGCCCATGATGGGGCTCCGTGCTGTGGCTGTCAGGCCGAGAAGCTAGGCTGGGGAGAGTTAATTAAATCTGGGCTAATTTAACCAGCGGAGTTCACAAGGCGGGCGATGGCCATCCATCCTCCATCCCGGTCAGGGACCACATAGCATCCTGTCAAACAGGAAAGCAGAAGTGATGTGGCACCTGAGAGCAGAGCAGGGCAGGCGGGAAGTCAGGCAGGCATTTAATTGTACATGGGAGATCTGTAGGACAAGGGAAATCTCCTAAAGCTGAGGACAAAGCTGCAAATTCCAAAGACTACTAATCATATAAATGTCACAGTATGTTTCTGTTGTACCTGCACATAGCATGTTTTTGTTGATGTCTTTTAGTTTTTTTCAGTTAGTCTTTTATACCCAACCGATGTTTGTTCCAATTGGCTTGATCCATATTTGCTTCTCCTTTGTATTTCCACCAAAGACTGGTACAAATGTAGGCAATTGGTATCTTTGTGGTATGTCACGCACGACTACGTAGAATAATATCACCATGATAACATACAATCATTTTACCGTGTTAACTCGAACAATGAACACTTATCATCAACTATCTTATAACTGTAGTAAGTGCAGTCCCCCCCCCCAAAAATTGAATGGTCGTCCATTGATAATTGGAAAGTGGAGGTCAGTTCATTAATATTGTCGTTCATATACTGGACATATAGTACAACATTTCTTTCTCTCTGTTTATAGCAAGTATGAAACTAACATGCTTTGAGCTCTAGCTATGGCAGGGAGGCTTTTTTGATTTTGAAGGGATATTCTTGTTTTTTTTCACCATGAAATACTCAGCTTAGTCGTTGGTGGGTCAGTACATATACTGAACAAAAAACATGCAACAATTTCAAAGATTTTACTGAGTTACAGCTCATAAATCAATTAGGTCCTAAACTATGGATTTCACATGACTGGGAATACAGACACGCATCTGTTTGTCACGGATAACTTTAAAAAAGGTAGGGGATTGGATCTGAAAACGAGTCGGTACCGGGTGTGAACACAATTTGCCTCATGCAGAGCGACACATCTCCTTCACGGAGAGTTGATCAGGCTGTTTATTGTGGCCTGTGAAATATTGTCCCACTCCTCTTCAATGGCTTTCTAACAAATAATTAAAGAGCAGCAGTAAAATAACAATAACAAGGCTATAAAGTTGGTACTGGTAAAGGGTCAATGTGCAACCTCACCGGTTAGTCGAAGTAATTGAGGTAATATGTACATGTAGGTGAAGTTATTGAAGTGACTATGCAGAATAATAACAGAGACTATACAGTGTTCAGTTTAGGGCCTTCCACTGACACCCTCTGGTATAGAGGTCCTGGATGGCAGGAAGCTTTTTGCCAGTGATGTACTACCATCTGTAGCGCCTTGCTGTCGGAGGCCGAGCAGTTGCCATACCAGGCAGTGATGCAACCTGTCAAGATGCTCTCGATGGTGCAGCTGTAGAACCTTTTGAGGATCTGAAGACCCATGCCAAATCTTTTCAGTATCCTGAGGGGGAATAGGTTTTGTTGTACCATCTTCACGACTGTCTTTGTGTGCTTGGACCTTGTTAGTTTGTTGGTGATGTGGACTCTAAGGAGCTTGAAGCTCTCAACATGCTCCACTACAGCCCAGTCGATGCGGATGGGGGCTTGCTCAGTCCTCTATTTCCTGTAGTCCACAATCATCTCCTTTGTCTTGATCAAGTTAAGGGAAAGGTTGTTGTCCTTGCACCACACGGTCAGGTCTCTGACCTCCTCCCTATAGTCTCGTTGTTGTTGGTGATCAGGCCTACCGCTGTTGTGTCATCGGCAAACTTAATGATGGTGTTGGAGTTGTGCCTGGCCGTGCAGTCATGAGTGAACAGGGAGCACAGGAGGGGACTGAGCATGCACCCCTGAGGGACCCCCATGTTGGGGATCAGCGTGGCGGATGTGTTGTTACCTACCCTTATCACCTTGGGATGGCCTGTCAGGAAGTCCAGGATCTAGTTGCAGAGGAAGGTGTTTAGTCCCAGGGTGCTGAGCTTAGTGATGAGCTTTGAGGGCACTATTGTGTTGAGCGCTGAGCTGTTGTCAATGAATAGCATTGTCTGGTGAATATGCAGGTCATGGAAGAACTGGGACATTTTCAGTTTCCAGGAATTGCGTACAGACCCTTGAGTCATGGGGACATTCAATATCTTGCTAAAACATGAGGTGATAGTGGCGGATGAATGACACGACAATGGGCCTTAGGATCTCGTCACGGAATCTCTGTGCATTCAAACTGCCATCGATAAATGCAATTGTGTTCATTGTCCTTAGCTTATGCCTGCCCATACCATAATGCCACCACCACCATGGGCCACTCTGTTCACAACTTTGATATCAGAAAACCACTCACTCCCACGACGCCATACACGTGATCCACGGTTGTGATGCTGGTTGGATGAACTGCCAAATTCTCTAAAACGACATTGGAGGCAGCTTATAGTTGAGAAATTAACATTAAATTCTCTGGCAAAAGCTCTGGTGGACATTCCTGCAGTCAGCATGCCAAGTGCACACCCCTCAAAACTTGAGACGTCATGTCATTGTGTTGTGTAACAAACTGCACATTTAGGAGTGGACTTTTACTGTCCCCAGCACAAGGTGCACCTGTGTAATGATCGTGCTGTTTAATCAGCTTCTTGATATGCCACATCTGTCAGGTGGATTGATTATCTTTGCAAAGGAGAAATGCTCACTATCAGGGATGTATACAAATTTGTGCTCAGAATTTGAGCGAAATAAGCTTTTTGTGCATCTGGAACATTTCTGGGATCTTTTATTTCAGCTCATGAAAATGGGACCAACACTGTACATGTTGCCTTTATATTTTTGTTCAGTGTATGTGAATGTTTCCTTAACTTCATTTGTGGATCAAAGAGCACTGTACTTTCTTCCCTGGTATACAGCTGATGGCATTTCACAGCGCTAGGACACAATGACATCATAATTGGATGCCCATTTGTACTTTTATATGATCCGAAAGTAACCTTCTTAATAATAGAGGTAATGGAGCGTGTGCGTGTGTGTGTGTGTGTGTGTGTGTGTGTGTGTGTGTGTGTGTGTGTGTGTGTGTGCGTGTGTGCGTGCGTGTGTGTGTGTGTGTGTGTGTGTGTGCGCTTCTATCTGGTTATGTAGGCCTTTGCTTTACATTATTCATGACACAAAGGAGATGGTATGTTCCTATAAGCATTGCCAAAGAGAGAGGTTTTCTGTCTCCTGTGGTTGGTGAAACTAGTGCCCTGTTGGTGAACCTTGAACCTCCTGTGAAATCAATGGCTTTCCAGATTGGTTCATCCCAGAGTCACCCTCCAGTCTGCTCCCCCCACAACGACTGAATAATTCAGCTATTCTGGCTCCATCTAAAAGCCTCCCATTCATAATCGTAGAGCCTTGCATCATTTCCATTCAGTTTTAATTATTTATTTACCTGCTCTGCATTACTTAATTTGGAGGACTAAAGCTTATGGTGATTCCGAAGATGTCCTTGACTTAGGATGGATGTTTCTCTCCGATGATAGGACAGCAACCTTCACCATCTTGCACCAGTGAGATAATTCTAAAATGAAGAAAGAAAAGTAAGATTCGGAGTTAGAATCGGGGGGGGCTATTCATCTTCTGCTAAATGTATTATACAGCATATGCAGGGAGTGCTCAAAAAGGATCCGCCCCTTTTTTTAAAGCAATGATATGCATATTCTTGATACATTTGAAAGGAAACACTTTGAAGTTTGTGGAAATGTTAAATTAATGTAGGAGAATATAACACATTAGATATGGTAAAAGATAATACAAAGAAAAAAAACGTGTTTTTGTACCATCAGCTTTGAAATGCAAGAAAAAAGCCTAAATGTATTATGCCAGCCCAGGCGCAGTTTAGATTTTGGCCACTAGATGGCAGCAGTGCACGTGTAAAGTTTTAGACTGATCCAATGAGCTATTTCATTTCTATTAAAAAAATGTGTGTCAAGACTGCCCAAATATACCTAATTGGTTTATTAATACATTTTTCATACATTAATACATTTTTTAACTGTGCACTCTCCTCAAACAATAGCATGGTTTTCTTTCACTGTAATAGCTACTGTAAATTGCACAGTGCAGTTAGATTAACATGAATTTACGCTTTCTGCCATTATCAGGTATGTCTGTGTCCTGAGAAATATTATTTTTACTTACAACCTCGTGCTAAATACATTAGCCTACATTAGCTCAACCGTCCCACGGGAGACCCACCGATCTTGTAGAGGTTTTAAGAAGAGTACAACTTCATGCACTACTGTACATAGTCAACTGTTCATATGCATCCATTGCTTCATAAAGTGTCTCATATGGCTTTGTGCTACTGTACATGTAAACATCTTTGTCATTATGCAAATTATCTGAATCTACCCAAGCTATGCCTTTCTATATCCAGTATTACAAAGCTGCAGCCTCTATTATGTTCATACATGCACAAATCAAACTGATGAGTCATTATACGCTTGCTCATCCCTACCGTCCTCATGTTAGGATTAGTATGTAGATACCCGACACTGAATAATCTCTTCCCCTGAATTGACTACTCTGCACTCTGTGGGAGACAACACAGGGCTGTAAACATCGTGGAGGAGTTAGACCCAGAGCCAAAGTGGTTTAAATTGTGTGCCTGTGATTCGCCCCCCCACACACTTTTTCTGTTTCTTATCCATTTCTTCCCCTCCTTTTTCGTTTCTGTCGAGACACCATCATTAGTGCACTGTGGTTTGAGTAAAAGGTCCCTCGGGTGGGTGGAGCGAAGAGATTGTGTTTACTACAACACTTTTATGCCGTATACAGTGTTCAGTTTGGGCCTTTGATTGTGCCCAGTAGGCCTATTGCAATCAGAGCCTCTGCTCCCTTCCAATCCTACAGGGGTTAATTAACTAGCGCATGTAACTAGCCAGCATCCTCGCTTGCATTTACCTATTAGCAGACAAACGGACCGCTTGGATTCACTCAACTGGATTCGCTCATTCAGTCAGCCATTGTTTACCAAACAACCCCAAGTCCCGCTTCTGTTTTGCGAGATAGCTGACGACTGAAGTCTGGAGTTTTCGCTGTTTTCCCTGAGGTGTTATGCTTGAGTCTGGAGAGTGCTAGCCTGGACGCTGCCTGGACTGGACAGAGTGGTACTATAATGCTGCTGCTGTTACAATGGCTCCTGAGAGATTTCCTGGTCATGGGTAGAGACACATACGCAGGATGAAAGCAAGGATCAACATCACCACAGGGAATGCTTTTAGTGCCTGGGATTGCATCTTGTGTCATCTCTAATAGCAGTCATTTCTGATTATCCATGGTAAGCCAGTATTCCATTCAGTCTAGAAATGTAGCTGCATTTTATGCGGTCATGCTGGGATAATTGAAGCTTGTAAGTCCAATCAGAGTCTTTCTTCTATTTCACATAATAGTCCCTTATTGACATTAGCAATATTCAGAAACAATCTAAGATCTAGATCTATTGAGTTTGGTTAACTGATTAATATATTCAAGACATGTTCATGTTCATTGTAACCTGACGCTAAGGTTTACAAAAGGGACACACCAAGCCCTACTTATACCAAAGGGAAATCAAGTGAACACTTTTTACGATATGTCATTTGTCCAATGCTTTGTGTCAAAAGTGGGAGAATGAAGTCTTTGTTTGAGCAAATCCAAGCCAGCTAATCGAAACAGCACTACGTGGGCTAAGTCCTACTGTGACATCACTATGTCAGGTTCCTCTTGAGTCACCCAACGACAGATACGTAGCACCAAAAGTAAATATGGGACCATTTGTGACATGAATGATTGAGAATAGCTCTAAGTTTAACCCACACATGGCATGGTCAAAAATTGAGAATGAGATTTGAGAGCTATTCACATTTTATGAATAGTTAAGAATATGAGAATTGATATAGTGGTCTCTTCATGCTCAATCTCTTTATTTAACTAGGCAAGTCAGTTAAGAACAAATTCTTATTTACAATGACGGCCAACACCCGACAAATCGCCATCCTATGGGACACCCAATCACGGCCGGTTGGGATACAGCCTGGATTCAAACCAGGGTGTCTGTAGTGATGCCTCAAGCACTGAGATACAGTGCCTTAGACCGCCTGGTCACTCGCCACTCTGCCCTGGGATGGGATACACAGCTGTACTGTATAGATTGAAGCAAATCTGAGTGTGTTCCCCCCAAACACCTCAGAGAGGATTTCAAAACCATAATCTTGTTACTCTCTCCATTCTTGTGCAGGATTAAAATTGTGTTGCACTCCAGAGCGATGTTACGTAATTGGTTGTCGCTTCTTTTATGTGTCGCATAAGGCAGTGCACCTCCCATTTGGGAGGGAGGAGTCCACATGGGCATTCATTTTGCTTCTTAAGGTACCCACCTAAGCTCTCCCTCAACTCAGGTGGGTTGGAAATCGGACCCATTATTGGCTCCTGTCGTACATTGTACTCCTAATGAGCATACGATGGTACTTTGATAGGTCTCACTAAAGTGCTGAGGTTTGGGGAAAAACAGTTAAACAATTCATCTTGTTTGGATGGCAATCCTTTATTAGCAGAATGTGGTTGTGGGAGAGAGGCTTAGGCTAGCTTTTCCACACAGTGTTTCTGTAAATGCTTTCAGCTGCACCTTAAGAGAATTTGATGAGTTTCTTTGAGTGACTTTGGAAAATGGGAGCCCTTGCAGTAAATGTGAGCAATCGCAGTGGAGATATAAAGGCTGTGCTGCGTTCACTAGATTTGACGCAGTGGGTATTGGAGACCTTGTTTAGTTTTGGTAATTGCTTTATTTTTTGTGATTCCTTAAAAAATGATGTTGTATTTTTTTAAATTGGGGGCAACGGGTACAATATACAAGCAAAATAAACAAAAACTATGCTCAACTCTCGCTTGCGGGTCCAGCCAGCCTTCCAGAAGCTTTGCCTTCATACAGCCTATCAGCCCGCTTTGTGGTGTCCACGTGGTCCTAAATCCACTCGGTAAATACTCCAAACAGTGTCCTAAAGCACACTCCTGCCTGTTTTGAGTCACATTCTAATTATAAAACTAGGGGGGACAAAACATTTATTTCAGAATGTGGGGGGGGCATGTCCCCCCGTCCCCAGTGATAGTTGCGCCCCTGAAATAAAGTAAAGTATGATGGGGAGAATGGGTGAGTTGATGAGCAAGGGGAAGAGGATAATGCAGAATTATGTAATCACCAATTGTGAATGAAGAACAGGGTGGCCATTCTATTGTATTGGTATATTCTAATTATAATCTAAAAATGGTATGTACTGTATCCTTTATCTGTCCACCAAATCCAAGCAGCCTTATCAGTCTACTCTGGCCTACTTGTAGTACACAGACAGGGCCTGTGTAATTTACAATGGCATGAAGACCAAGATCAATGGATGCACATGCTGCGTTAGGACTCAGATTGTGGGGAAGAAATTAATCATGACATCTCCGATGATTATTCTTCTGACTCTGATCTTCACCCTGAACCTACACCTTCAAGGTCTAAGCACAAAAAAGCCAGAATGGTACGCAGTAAGCAGGTGCCCATGCCACCACCAAATGAAAAGACAAGACAGGAGAAAAGAAGGGATGACATAATTTCGGAAAAGATCCACATGAGAATGTGATGATGAGGCTTGTGAAACCTTATGTTGGCAATGGGAAAAATGTCACTGTTGACATTTTCTTCACTTCACTGTCATTGGCGAACAAATTGCACCATGAACAAATCAAATCAAATGTATTTATATAGCCCTTCGTACATCAGCTGATATCTCAAAGTGCTGTACAGAAACCCAGCCTAAAACCCCAAGCAGCAAGCAATGCAGGTGTAGAAGCACGGTGGCTAGGAACAACTCCATAGAAAGGCCAAAACCTAGGAAGAAACCTTGAGAGGAACCAGGCTATGTGGGGTGGCCAGTCCTCTTAAGGCGGTGCCAGGTGGAGATTATAACAGAACATGGCCAAGATGTTCAAATGTTCATAAATGACCAGCATGGTCAAATAATAATAATCACAGGCAGAACAGTTGAAACTGGAGCAGCAGCACGGCCAGGTGGACTGGGGACAGCAAGGAGTCATCATGTCAGGTAGTCCTGAGGCATGGTCCGAGGGCTCAGGTCTTCCGAGAGAGAGAAAAAAAGAGAGAAAGAGAAAATTAGAGAGAGCATACTTAAAATTCACACAGGACACCGGATAGGACAGGAGAAGTACTCCAGATATAACAAACTGACCCTAGCCCCCCGACACATAAACTACTGCAGCATAAATACTGGAGGCTGAGACAGGAGGGGTCAGGAGACACTGTGGCCCCATCCGATGACACCCCCGGACAGGGCCAAACAGGAAGGATATAACCCCACCCACTTTGCCAAAGCACAGCCCTCACACCACTAGAGGGATATCCTCAACCACCAACTTACCATCCTGAGACAAGGCCGAGTATAGCCCACAAAGATCTCCGCCACGGCACAACCCAAGGGGGGGCGCCAACCCAGACAGGAAGATCACATCAGTGACTCATCCCACTCAAGTGACGCACCCGTCCTAGGGACGGTATGAAAGAGCCCTCGTAAGCCAGGCACTCAGCCCCTGTAATAGGGTTAGAGGCAGAGAATCCCAATGGAAAGAGGGGAACCGGTCAGGCAGAGGCAGCAAGGGCGGGTCGTTGCTCCAGAGCCTTTCCGTTCACCTTCACACTCCTGGGCCAGACGCTACACTCAATCATATGACCCACTGAAGAGATGAGTCTTCAGTAAAGACTTAAAAGTTGAGACCGAGTTTGCGTCTCTCACACGGGTAGACAGACCATTCCATAAAAATGGAGCTCTATAGGAGAAAGCCCTGCCTCCAGCTGTTTGCTTAGAAATTCTAGGGACCAACAAAGCGATACGGGAGCTCCCTCTACGCAAAATAAGGCACCTGCACAGCCGTTGTACTCCACAAGGGTGCAGAAGAACACTCACACTCAGGGTTGGGGAGTATTGGATTACAAGTAAGGGATTACAAAAGACCGGTGACTGTAATCCATTATGTTACCACCTAAAATATTGTTATCAGATTACAGATACTATTGAATAACTAGATGATTACTTCAAGGATTACTTGTAAATTCAAAAACGATGTTTGCGAGAAAAAAAATATTTGACACTTCTCCGTTTTCTCAATGACATTCAAATCAGCATTTCAAAAAGGTGCAAGTTTAAGTTTGTTCCACCTGAGCAAGTCTGACCACAAATCAGAGACCAGTATGATGACACACCAAAATGTATGCGTCTGATGGATTACGGGAAAACAGCAGGAATAGGCATTTGTAGCCTACAGTCCAAGCTATGTCTTCCAAAGGTGCGACTACTGTCGGCATCCAAATATTATCCAACTTGAATAAATGCTTGGAGGTAAGGATGACAGCAGTGGTGTAGTCTACGGTTATACGAATATCACTTATTATTGATATCTACATAAGAGCATTGATGTGAATCACACTGCTGCTCTCTCATTTAGCTATTGTGGTTGTTGTGAATGGCTGTTCAAAATCTAAATGTGTATTTGAATCCAATAATGGTTGAATTCAAGAAGATAAAGCTGCCTATCAATCATGGTTTTTGAAACCAGTGAACAGCCAGTGAAATATACGTTCTTGCAACAGCTACATAATGCAGATCCCAGACTCTGGAATAAAAGTGGGGCTTTTATTGCTCAATCTAATTCATGCTGTTAAAAAAAATCCAATGTCCACAGGTCTAATGCTCAAACTCCTTAGACACTTGCTCAAACTCACATACTTTTGATAGACTTAAATGTGCAATCTGTAGTTGCTACATCAATTTGTGGACTTATTTTCTGTATTTTTCCTATTTACCGCATTGTAGGATAACTAATAAACTATGAAATAGCACATGTAGTTACCGAAGAAGTGTTAAATAAAAGCCACCCTTTGCCTTGATGACAGCTTTGCACACTCTTGGCATTCTCTCAACCAACTTCACCTGGAATGCTTTTCCAAACGCCTTAAAGGAGTTCCCACATATGCTGAGTACTTGAGTACTTGAGTACTTGGCTGCATTTCCTTCACTTTGCAGTCCAACTCATCCCAAACCATCTCAATTGGGTTGAGGTCAGGTGACTCTCCTTCTAGGTCAAATAGCCCTTACACAACTTGGAGGTGTGTTGGGTCATTGTCCTGTTGAAAAACAAATGATAGTCCCACTAAGCGCAAACCAGATGGGATGGCGTATCGCTGCAGAATGCTGTGGTAGCCATGTTCGTTAAGTGTGCCTTGAATTATAAATACATCACTGGCAGTGTCATCAGCAAAGCATCCCTATACCATCACACCTCCTCCTCCATGCTTCACAGTGGGAACCACACATGCAGAGATCATCCGTTCACATACTCTGCATCTTACAAAGACACGGCGGTTGGAACCAATAATCTCAAGATTTCCACCAGTGAAAAGTCCATTGCTCGTGTTTCTTGGCACAAGCAAGTCTCTTCTTCTTTATTGGGGTCTTTTAGTAGTGGTTTCTTTGCAGCAATTCGACCATGAAGGCCTGATTCACGCAGTCACCTCTGAACAGCTGATGTTGAAATGTGTCTGTTACTTGAACTCTGTGAAGCATTTATTTAAGCTGCCATTTCTGAGGCTGGTAAATGAATTTATTCTCTTCAGCATGAAAGTTACAGCAGAGGTAACTCTGTGCCTTCCATTCCTGTGGCGGTCCTCATGAGAGACAGTTTCATCATAGTACTTGATGGTTTTTGCGACAGCACTTGAAGAAACGTTTGAAGTTCTTGAAATTTTCCAGATTGACTGACCTTCATGTCTTAAAGTAATGATGGACTGTGATTTCTCTTTGCTTATTTGAGCTGTTCTTGCCATAATATGGACTTGGTCTTTTACCAAATAGGGCTATCTTCTGTATACCACCCCTACCTTGTCACAACACAACTGATTGGCTCAGACGCATTAAGAAGGAAAGAAATTCCACAAATTAACGTTTAAAAAGGCACACCTGTGATTTGGAAAGTTTTCCAAGTGACTACCTCGTGAAGCTGGTTGAGAGAATGCCAAGAGTGTGCAATGCTGTCATCAAGAATCTCAAATATATTAACCTGTTTTGCTTACTACATGATTCCATATTTGTAATTTCATACTTTTGATGTCTTCACTATTATTATATAATGTAGAACATTTTAAAAACAAAGAACAACCCTGGAATGTGTAGGTGTGTCCAAACGTTTGACTTGAACCGTATATATATATATATATATATATATATACATTGATTCTTGAAGAATATAACATAAATGCCTCATGAGCTTAGTTCAACTGTCACACTCCATGAGAACCCAAAATATAAGCTTGTTTTTCCCCCAATGTTTGTAAACATTGTAAATCACTGTTTCATAACATGGTTCAAACAATAATTTGGGATGGTCAGTCCTTGCATCCATAGCTCTGTCTATTAATCTTAGAGTGGTTACATTTCTCCAGGCCCTTCCCTCAGCTTTTTGCCAAAACAGTGGTGGGGCGACCCTTTTGTTATTGTTTCATCTGTAGATTTGCCCTTTAAACAGCTGCATATTATCATGATATCACCAACAACAAAATGGTAAACAATAGGCCTATAGCAAGTGCAGCATATGGAATTCATTTTTCACATGTAAATAGCACTTTTCAGTAGTAGTCAAAGCATGCCATTCCATGAGCACCGCATTTATTTTTCAACTCAAATCAATGAGCTCAATCAGTTCTCCATGACAACAAAATCATAAACAACAGAGTAGGGCTGGCTAATAAGTCCTTAGTTTTGGGGTTATGCTTATGTAAAACAATTTGGCTAATCTATACTTCCATATTTCCAAGTCCTATTCTTGAAGATCAAGGGGTACAACATTTATTGGAATGACTGTAATTCTGATAGACTTTGGTTTTTAATGTAAAGATATAATGTAATTGTATTATTATATGTAGTAAGAAGCCTACATAACCAACCCATAAAGAACAATTTAACATACGTGCTTCTACACCTGCATTGCTTGCTGTTTGGGGTTTTAGGCTGGGTTTCTGTACAGCACTTTGAGATATCAGCTGATGTACGAAGGGCTATATAAATAAATTTGATTTGATTTGATATAGCCAGCTAAGTAAACTTTAACATTGATTTATCCTGCAAAATATTTGTTCAATCGGTAACATACAGTACATGTCTTCTTCTAATGCCTCTTAAGGGGAAAGTAATCTACTGTAAAAGTAACTGAATGTAATCAGATTACGTTACTGATTTTGGATAATCCAAAAACTACACTACTGATTACAATTTTGGACAGGTAACTAATAACTGTAACTGATTACATTTAGAGAGTAACCTACCCAACTGTGCTCACACTATACCAATGCAAAGCAAGAAAGAACGTTTCTATCATGAGCGCCATGCATCTGACAGTTGCCATCGACAGGAACACGAAGACAAAACCAGATAATATTACGCACTACATCCAAAGGTATGTCAATATTAAATAATACTCCATGTCATATATAGATAAACGTATGCAAAGCATTATGCTCATCTGTATAACACTTGTTGTTTTTCCAATGGGAAAATAATCCTCATGTTCTCTACTCTATTCTGTTCCTTAGGTTGGTGCGGATGTTTTGGATCATTTGGCAAGGCAGTACTCTGTGAAAGGAGGCACCCGCTGCTGGCCTATTGCTGTGTTCTACACAATGGCTTGACTTGGCTGCTATCAACTCACACGTGTTGTTCAAGCAGTGCATGAACAACACCATGCCCAGGAAATACTTCATAATGAGTCTAGTATAGGGGCCACATGTGCAAGATAAGGGCCAAGGCAGCAGCAAATATTCAATGAGACCTTTTGCGCCAGGCAAATTGAGCACAGCTTTTGGGGAGGGAACAGTGCGAGGTAGCCAGATGCACAAATCACCGAACCCAGGACACCTGTCACCTGGTAACAACTTGGTTTTGGGATGTGTGTCAAGAAAATGAAAGTGGCGAAGATTGGTGTCAATGGTTAGGACAAGGGATAGGCGCTAAATAAATCCAATGGATGCCATTGTGTGAAAACGCAGACCATGTAACAAGCTGACTACATCACCGCGTGGTGTGCGCAACCATTGAGAAATACATGTAGAAATTGCTGCTGTGTGCCAACAAGCGTCTGCATTGCCAAGGGCTAAAACAGAAGTCAGTTCTATTTGTGACGCAGATCGCGCAGCAAGGCCCTGCCTCTCCCATCTACTCATTGGTTTATAGAAGCAGGTACCCACGTGCCATCTCCTCATTGGTTATACCCACGTGGGTGACTGAAAGACGAACGAGGTCGGTGGTGGTAATGCACCTAATTTATGAACAATATAAAGTCCAGAGAAGAAAACGCCTGGAAGGAGGAGAGATGAATAGAAACGATTCGGTTGGCCGTTTTAAATAAAATAAAATAAAATTGTATTTGTCACATACACATGGTTAGCAGATGTTAATGCGAATGTAGCGAAATGCTTGTGCTTCTAGTTCCGACAATGCAGTAATAACCAAAAAGTGATCTAGCTAACAATTCCAAAACTACTACCTTATAGACACAAGTGTAAGGGGATAAAGAATATGTACATAAAGATATATGAATGAGTGATGGTACAGAGCGGCATAGGCAAGATACAGTAGATGGTATTGAGTACAATATATACATATGAGATGAGTATGTAAACAAAGTGGCATAGTTAAAGTGGCTCGTGATACATGTATTAGATAAAAATGCAGTAGATGATATAGAGTACAGTATATACGTATACATATGAGATTAATAATGTAGGGTATGTAAACATTATATTAGGTAGCATTGTTTAAAGTGGCTAGTGATATATTTTACATCATTTCCCATCAATTCCCATTATTAAAGTGGCTGGAGTTGAGTCAGTGTCTTGGCAGCAGCCACTCAATGTTAGTGGTGGCTGTTTAACAGTCTGATGGCCTTGAGATAGAAGCTGTTTTTCAGTCTCTCGGTCCCAGCTTTGATGCACCTGTACTGACCTCGCCTTCTGGATGATAGCGGGGTGAACAGGCAGTGGCTCGGGTGGTTGTTGTCCTTGATGATCTTTATGGCCTTCCTGTGACATCGGGTGGTGTAGGTGTCCTGGAGGGCAGGTAGTTTGCCCCCGGTGATGCGTTGTGCAGACCTCACTACCCTCTGGACAGCTTTACGGTTGTGGGCGGAGCAGTTGCCGTACCAGGCGGTGATACAGCCCAACAGGATGCTCTTGATTGTGCATCTGTAGAAGTTTGTGAGTGCTTTTGGTGACAAGCCAAATTTCTTCAGCCTCCTGAGGTTGAAGAGGCGCTGCTGCGCCTTCTTCACGATGCTGTCTGTGTGGGTGGACCAATTCAGTTTGTCTGTGATGTGTACGCCAAGGAACTTAAAACTTACTACCCTCTCCACTACTGTTCCATCGATGTGGATAGGGGGGTGTTCCCTCTGCTGTTTCCTGAAGTCCACAATCATCTCCTTAGTTTTGTTGACGTTGAGTGTGAGGTTATTTTCCTGACACCACACTCCGAGGGCCCTCACCTCCTCCCTGTAGGCTGTCTCGTCGTTGTTGGTAATCAAGCCTACCACTGTTGTGTCGTCCGCAAACTTGATGATTGAGTTGGAGGCGTGCGTGGCCACGCAGTCGTGGGTGAACAGGGAGTACAGGAGAGGGCTCAGAACGCATCTTTTTCCGGAGCCCCAGTGTTGAAGATCAGCGGGGTGGAGATGTTGTTGCCTACCCTCACCACCTGGGGGCGGCTGGTCAGGAAGTCTAGTACCCAGTTGTACAGGGCGGCGTCGAGACCCAGGGTCTCGAGCTTGATGACGAGCTTGGAGGGCACTATGGTGTTAAATGCCGAGCTGTAGTCGATGAACAGCATTCTCACATAGGTATTCCTCTTGTCCAGATGGGGTAGGGCAGTGTGCAGTGTGGTTGAGATTGCATCGTCTGTGGACCTATTTGGGCGGTAAGCAAATTGGACTGGTTCTAGGGAGTCAGGTATGGTGGAGGTGATATGGTCCTTGACTAGTCTCTCAAAGTACTTCATGATGACGGAAGTGAGTGCTACGGGGCGGTAGTCGTTTAGCTCAGTTACCTTAGCTTTCTTGGGAACAGGAACAATGAAGTATGTGGGAACAACAGACTGGGATAGGGATTGATTGAATATGTCCGTAAACACACCAGCCAGCTGGTCTGCGCATGCTCTGAGGGCGCGGCTGGGGATGCCGTCTGGGCCTGCAGCCTTGCGAGGGTTGACACGTTTGAATGTTTTCCTCACGTCGGCTGCAGTGAAGGAGAGTCCGCATGTTTTGGTTGCGGGCCGTGTCAGTGGCACTGTATTGTCCTCAAAGCGGGCAAAAAAGTTATTTCGTCTGCCTGGGAGCAAGACATCCTGGTCCGTGACGGGGCTGGTTTTCTTTTTGTAATCCGTGATTGACTGTAGACCCTGCCACATACCTCTTGTGTCTCAGCCGTTGAATTGCGATTCTACTTTGTCTCTATACTGACGCTTAGCTTGTTTGATTGCCTTGCGGAGGGAATAGCTACACTGTTTGTATTCGGTCATGTTTCCGGTCACCTTGCCCTGATTAAAAGCAGTGGTTCGCGCTTTCAGTTTTACCCCGAATGCTGCCATCAATCCACGGTTTCTGGTTTGGGAATGTTTTAATCGTTGCTATGGGAACGACATCTTCAACGCACGTTCTAATGAACTCGCTCACCGAATCAGCGTATTCGTCAATGTTGTTGTTTGATGCAAAACAAAACATATCCCAGTCCACTTGATGGAAGCAGTCTTGGAGTGTGGAATCAGATTGGTCGGACCAGCGTTGAACAGACCTTAGCGCGGGAGCTTCTTGTTTTAGTTACTGTCTGTAGGCAGGGATCAACAAAATGGAGTCGTGGTCAGCTTTTCCGAAAGGAGAGCGGGGCAGGGCCTTATATGCGTCGCGGAAGTTAGAATAGCAATGATCCAAGGTTTTTCCAGCCCTGGTTGCGCAATCGATATGCTGATACAATTTAGGGAATCTTGTTTTCAGATTAGCCTTGTTAAAATCCCCAGCCTCAGGATATATGTTTGCAAAGAGTCAAATAGTTAGTTCAGAGCCATCGATGTGTCTGCTTGGGGGGTAATATATACGGCTGTGATTATAATCGAAGAGAATTCCCTTGGTAGATAATGCGGTCGAGATTTGATTGTGAGGAATTCTAAATCAGGTGAACAGAAGGATTTGAGTTCCTGTATGTTGTTGTGGCCACACCACGTCTCGTTAACCATGAAGCATACGCCCCGCCCCTCTTCTTACCAGAAAGATGTTTGTTTCTGTCTGCGCGATGCGTGGAGAAACCAGCTGGCTGCACCGCCCCGGATAGCGTCTTCCCAGTGAGCCATGTTTCTGTGAAGCAAAGAACGTTACAGTCTCTGATGTCCCTCTGGAATGCTGCCCTTGCTCGGATTTCATCAACCTTGTTGTCAAGAGACTGGACATTGGTGCACGATGTGCCCGTCTCTGGAGTCTGACCAGAAGACCGCTTTCCCCCTTTTACGAAGTCGTTTTTTTGGGTCGCCGGCTGGGATCCATTCCGTTGTCCTGGGTGAATGGCAGAACACAGGATCCGCTTCGCGAAAATCATATTCTTGGTCGTACTGATGGTGAGTTGACGCTGCTCTTATATTCAGTAGTTATTCTCGACTGTATGTAATGAAACCTAAGATGACCTGGGGTACCAATGTAAGAAATAACACGTTAAAAAAATATACAAAAATGCATAGTTTCCTAGGAACACGAAGCGAGGCGGCCATCTCTGTCGGCGCCGGAAGTTTATGTGTGGATTAATTGACAGAGTAGTGGACCTTGTGCATTTCAGGTAAAATATCAATGTTTATATCCCAGAACACATTAGCTAGCCACAGCAAGCTAGCTAAATAGGACAAATGAGCTAGCCACAGCAAGCTAGCTAAATAGGACAAATGAGCTAGCAAGTGCAAGCTAGCTAGCTAAATTGCCATAAATGTTTAATGCTTTTCGACTGTCCCTGATTTTCAATATTTTTCAAGCACACGTGGCACTTTTAATGATGTTTAGGCTACTGTTTGTAACATAGGGTCGCTTGTTTTGCTGACCATGCATGTACGCATCTTTGTGGTTGGGTATTTAAAAAACAACATATATGTAAAAAAAGCTGTAACTGTCTTCCAACACATGGTTTCTGTTTCATAGTTGTAAATCAAATCTAATTTTATTTGTCACATACACATGGTTAGCAGATGTTAATGCGAGTGTAGCGAAATGCTTGTCAAAGGCACTTCACGAATGAAACATATTGATCAGTTGAATTGGTGTTTTGTTTTGACATACAGTCTACAGTAACTTAAACTAATGAAAATGCTATTCTAATATTCTAATATTACCTAACACCTTCATTATTTTAGTGATTGCATATATGAAATGTATTTATTACACTGTTAGAGTGTTGCTAGTTAGCTTGAAGCGGGGTCATTCGAGGCCCAGCAGTTCTAGTAGTAAGGGGTACAGTGCATTCGGGAAAGTATTCAGACCCCTTGATGTTTTTTCACATTACAGCCTTTTTCTAAAAGTGATTAAATGAAGAAAAAAAACGGATCAATCTAAACACAATACCCCACAAAGATGAAGCGAAAACAGATTTTATAATGTTTTGCAAATGTATTTAAAAAAAGTAATAAATCACCTTAGCATAAGTATTTAGACCCTTTGCTATGAGACTTGCTATTGAGATGTGTCTACATCTTGATTGGAGTCCACCTGTGGTAAATTCAATTGATTGGACATGATTTGGAAAAGCACACACCTGTCTGTATAAGGTCCCACAGTTAACAGTACTTATGTCAGCGGAAAAACCAAGCCATGAGGTCGAAGGAATTGTCCATAGAGCACCGAGACAGGATTTTGTTGAGGCACAGATATGGGGAAGGGTACCACAATTATACAGCAGTAAAGGATCCCAAGGACACAGTGGCCTCCATCATTCTTAAATGGCAGAAATTTGGAACCGGACTCTTCCTAGAGCGGGCCGCCGGCCAAACTGAGCAATCGGGGGAGAAGGGCCTTTGTCAAGGATGTGACCAAGGACCCTATGGTTACTCTGACAGAGCTCCAGAGTTCCTCTGTAGAGATGGGGGAAACTTCCAGAAGGACAACAATATCTGCAGAACTCCACCAATCAGACCATTATGGTTGAGTGGCCAGACAGAAGCGACTCTTCAGTAAAAGGCACATGACAGCCTGCTTGGAGTTTTACAAAAGGCACATAATGGACTCTCAGACCATGAGTGTCAAGATTTTCTGGTCGGATGAAACAAAGATTGAACTCTCTGGCTGAATGCCAAGCATCACGTCTGGAGGAATCCTGGCACCATCCTTGTGGCACCATCATGGTGGTGGCAGCATTATGCTGTGGGGATGTTTTTCAGCAGCAAGGACTGGGAGACTAGTCAGGGTCGAGGGGAAGATGACTGGAGAAAAGTATAGAGATCCTTGATGAAAACCTGCTCCAGAGCGCTCAGGACCACAGACTGGGGTGAAGGTTCACCTTCCGACAGGACAACAACCCAGGACAACAACCCTAGAGAGACCAGAAAATAGCTTTGCAGTGACGCTCCCCATCCAAACTGACAGAGCTTGAGAAGATCTTCAGAGAAGATTAGGAGAAACTCCCCAAATACAGGTGTGCCAAGCTTGTAGCGTCATACCCCAAAAGACTCGAGGCTGTAATCGCTACCAAAGGTGCTTCAACAAAGTACTGAGTAAAGTGTATGAATACTTATGTAAATGTGATATTTCAGTATCTTTTTTACATATACATTTGTAAAAATGTATAAAACCTGTTTTTGCACATGTCATTAGGGTGGGGAACTCCAGTCCTCGGGGGCCTGATTGGTGTCACACTTGTTCTCTATCCCTAGCAAACACAGCTGATTAATCAAATTGCATTCTTAACTGAATGATTATTGGAGTCAGGTGTGTTAGCTGGGGCTGGAGCAGAACTGTGACATTAATCATGCCCCTGAGGACTGGAATTTCCCACCCCTACGGGATTATGGGGTATTGTGTGAACATTTCTGAATTGAAAAAACAATTTAATCCATTTAAAATAAGGCTGTAATGTTAAAAAAAGTGAAAAAAGTCAAGGGGTCTGAATACTTTCTGAATAACATTACACTGTATATGTCACGAACGTGTGGAGAGATGGACCAAGGTGCAGCGGATGTTGAGTTCCACATCATTTATTAATGAAGTGAAACTTAGCAAAAACAATAAATTAATAAACTAACAACATAGAAATAATAAACTAGAATACCCCCCAGTCACGCCCTGACCTACTACACCATAGAGAAACAAGGGCTCTCTACGGTCAGTGCGTGACAATGGAGCTGGACTGGATGCCATGCTTGGATTGGACACCGGCGCAGAGGAAGACTCCAATCTTGGAGCGGGACTGGACACCGTGCCTGGACATCGGTGCAGAGGAAGGCTCCTGCCCTGGAGCTGGACTGGACACTTTGCCTGGAAGCGCCGGACAGTAGACAGGAGTTCCCGGGCTGTGGACCGTCGCCGGAAGCTCCGGACTGGGAACCATCACCGGGAGGTTTCACCGGACTGGTGATACGCACTTCAGGGCGAGTGCAGGGAGGAGGCACAGTACGTACCGAACTGGGGAGGCACAGTGAAGGCCAGAAGCGTGGAGCCGGTACAGTTTGCACCAGCCTGCTAACCGGATCCTCTGGTCGGATGTTGAGCAGAACACAACATCTCTCTCATCTCTTTCTCTCCCAACTTCCCATTGCCTCCTTAAGAGTCTCTGGCTCTTCTCGCGGCTCAACAGGCCACCCCTTGTGCCCCCATACCCAAAAAATGTGTGCTTTCTGTGGCCATGAACCCTGGCGTCGTCGCTGTCCTCCATCCTTAACTTCCTTCTGCCGCCAAGGAAGGGTTTCACATCCTCCCATGACTTCTTCCCGTGTCCAAAACTCCTTCACCTGGTGAACACGCTGCTTGGTCCTGGTTTGGTGGGATATTCTGTCACGAACGAGTGGAGAGACGGACAAAGGCTCAGTGGATGTTGAGTTCCACATAATTTATTAATAAAGTGAAACTTAGCAAAAACAATAAATCAATAAACTAACAACTAAACGTGACCAGAAACACAGGTGGGAACAATAACTACTTAAATATGACCCCCAATTAGAGATGCTTACTAGCTGCCTCTAATTGGGAGTCATACAAACCATCAACATAGAAATAATAAACTGGAACCTCACATAGAAATAATAAACTAGAATACACCCCAGTCACACCCTGACCTACTACACCATAGAGAAACAAGGGCTCCCTATGGTCAGGGTGTGACAGTATATCAGTGAAGACCACCTCTTCAAGGATAATAGGATACACCAAATTTCTCCCTATATTCAACCAGAAGGCGGAAGAGTCATGTCTAAACCAACTTAGGATGGGGTGAAATGCTAGTGCCTGGAAATACAATGTAAAGTTATAGTTGGTCCTCCAAAGTCTTTCCCTATTTAAAGTTACAGTTGGTCCTCCTACGGCTTTCCCTCTTTGTATGTTTGTTAATTTTATCTGGGATCGCTTACCTTGCCATATACATTTTGAAACCGTACTATGAATTTCATCCTGTTAGCCACAAGGGGTAGACATGGGAATCATTGAACTACAGAAATTCAGCTGTGGAAATATATTCATTTTGACAATACATATTCTGCCGTTTAAAGGAACTGGATGTTAGTCCATCTGCTGAGGTCGGATTGAGTTCATTTGAATGTTCTGTTAAATAAATATATCTATTCCCAAATATATCTAATGGGAAACGATTGGAATTCCATAAGTAGAGATGGAATCCTCCATCAGGGTCTTGAGAGGCAGTAGGGCTGATTAGGTTAGATACATGTTATAACATGGTATGAAGTTGAATTGATCTTTGATCTTCAATGCATTCGGGAGCGATTGTGATACATTGCCTAGATATAGTAAATTATTAGTTTTTTCCTTCGATTGACAAAGTGCCTGGGTCAGTGGTTCCATGGATAATAGCAATAGCAAAGGAGAAATCGGATCAATCTGTCTGGTGATTCTGAACGGAGCAGAGCAGATTTCGCCTACTGTAACTATGGCTGAGAAATTGGTATATAGTATTTTTATCATATTAATGAAATTGGAGCCAATTCCAATATGTTCCAAGACAGACTACAGATATGACCATTCTGGTCTTTCAAAAGCTTTTTCTGCATTGCGAGAGAAAACAACCCATGGAGCTGTTGTTTCTGATGACGCATTTAAGAAACACTACATGGCCAAAAGTATGTGGACATCCCTTCAAATGAGTGGATTCTGATATTTCAGCCACAACCGTAGCTGACAGTTATATAAAATCAAGCACATAGCCATGCAATCTCCATAGACATAAATTGGCAGTGGAATTTCCTTACTGAATAGCTCAGTGACTTTCAACATGGCACCATCATAGGATGCCACCATTCCAACAAGTCAGTTTGTTACATTTCTGCCATGCTCGAGCTTCCTCGGGCAACTGTAAGTGCTGTTATGGTGATGTGGAAACGTCTAGGAGCAACAACGGCTTAGCTGTGAAGTGGTAGGCCACACAAGCTCACAGAACAGGAATGCCGAGTGCTGAAGTGCGTAGCGCGTAACTGTTCGTTGGGAGTATCATGAAATGGGTTTCCATGGCCAAGCTGCAGCACACAAGCCTAAAATCACAATTCACAATGTCAAGCATTGGCTGTAGTGGTGTAAAGCTCGCCGCCATTGGACTCTGGAGCAGTGGAAATGTGTGCTCTGGAATGATGAATCATGCTTCACCACCTGGCAGTCTGAAAGACAAATCTTGGTTTGCACTGTAATGTTTGGTGGAGGAGGAATAATTGTCTGGGGCTGTTTTTCATGGTTTGGGCTAGGCCTCTTAGTTTCATTGAAGGTAAATCTTAACACTACAGCATTCAATGACATTCTAGACGATCCTGTGCTTCCAACATTGTGAAAACAGTTTGGGGAAGGACCTTTCTTGTTACAGCATTACAATGCCCCCATGCACAAAGTGAGGTCCATACAGAAATAATTTGTCGAGCACCTTTGGGATGAATTGGAGAGTCGACTGTGAGTCAGGCCTAATCGCCCAAATATCAATGCCCGACCTCACTAATGCTCTTGTGGCTGAATGCACACAATTCCCCACAGCAATGTTCCAACATCTAGTGGAAAGCCTTCCCGGAACAGTGGAGGCTGTTATAGCAGCAAAGGTGGGACCAACTCCATATTAATGCCCATGTTTTGGAAAGATTTTCCTCCTTTTTTGGCCTTGTAGTGTATGCAATAGTTTTTTTTACAACCCCGCTCTGTTCCGTGTGGACCTATTTGTGGAAGAAAGTCTCAAGATGGGACGTTTTATAAAACAGATGAATATCTGAGTTTATCAAAGAATGGGGTGAGAACACTGGGTGGCATCCTTACCTATTTTTTATAAAAGCTAAATTAGTGCTCCATTCACATCTCTCCCAAATTAACCTTTGTGAATGGCTGTGTTAAGCAATTCGAATAGTGGACCTAATTGTTCCCAAAATGTTAAATAGACCTCAGGGAGAATATCCTCCCATCCAGGTGTTTTGCCTTTATTCCTGCTTTCCAATTCCATTTTTATTTAAATGAGAGAGATTTGTGCTCCCAGCAATGCAGCTCCCTCTATTTTGAGAATGGGAGTTCTTCATTCTTTTCGAAAGGTGTGGATTTACAATCAGAGGTGTTATCGAAGCGGGATAATCTTTGATTGATTCATTTGGGTTCTGAAAGAAATTTACCTGTTTCAACTTCAGTATTTGCTATATCAGCTAACTGATCATTACTGTATAGCCTGTTGGCCAGTAAATGACTGGGACAATTAGTATATTAGCCTACTCTAGCCTGAGTTGCATGCAGGTCGCTTGAACGTGTGTTACATTGCGGAACGGTTTGTACTGAACGACACGTTTCCCCAAAATGTTCTTGTGTGCTCTTGAACATACTTTGACGTACATTTGCTCCTGTTTGGTGGGAGTGGCGAGGTGTGGCTTGAAGCATTGAGTGACATATTTAAAGGGCAGTGGCCATGCTGACAGCATTCACCATCCCACAATCCAACCGCTCCCCATTTTTCAACTGGTCGTTCAATAAACCAACATTTCAGTTTAATTTAAAGTTCCAGTATGTAAAAACGTACTGAACGCAACCCAGGTCAATGGCTCTTTTGGAAGGCAATTGTCTTAAAGGTGCAGTGTGCTATTTTGAGATATAAACAAATATTTAGCCTACTAGTAGCTTTATATATAGAGAAGGCATGCCAACCTATAGGCGCGCATGACCCCAATACATTTTAAAACTACACCTATAAGTTCTGTAAGTTCTGTTTGGACCAGTAGATTTTTGGCCAACTGGGCCGGTCAGACCAGTAGATTTTTGAAAACATACATAGCTACTAGAATACAATAGACAGATGCACTGACATTTCCAACAAACATCAATGACCTCACACCTGCTCAAACCCACATGTTCCCACTGTATCCATACCCATTGTGTTTGTCTCAGTCCAACATTCCCTTTCATTCTTCATACCATGGACATTTCCAGTGCTTGTAACACTCTATGCCATATGGCCTCAAATTGTGCTATTCTATTCCTCTCTGTAGCCAAAATGTTTTTCAATATTAGGCTAATAATTTGATTCGTCCACTGTCTAAACGATGGTGGATCATTTGATTTCCAGTTATTAAGTAAAACATGAGGGTGCTGTGAGATACCCAGTTGGTTGGACCATACTTTTCTCGTCAATCATTTTCAAAAATTGACGAGAAATATATGGTCCAACCCATTTGATATCTCACCTCGGCCATGTCTTGAAATACGCAGATAGACAGGTTAAAAGTCATCTTAAATGATAAAACTTCTGAAAGACAACTTTCTAACTCTGCCCATAAGTTTTAGACTTCATAACCCTCCACGGAAGACATGAATTATTGATAGTTTTACACTTAAGCCATGACTCGAGCTTTGTGCTGTAGAAGTTGTGAATTGTATCTCTTGGATAATAAATTCTACACATTAGTTTATACTGGATTAAGAGTACATTTTTGGTTAACTGTAATTTCAGTACTTACTGTATGTTCCAACATTCCCTCCCTCCTCAGATTCAATTAAACTCTCATGTTCTATGAGCTGGAGTTTCTTTGAATTGCAATGAATTCAATTCTACTTCCTGTCACTCAAAAGCAAATTTTATTTGTCAAGTAACAGAAAACATACATAGACAGAATACCTATAGACAGATGCACACAAATTCCAACAAACATCAATAGCATCACACCTGCTCAAATCCACATCTTCCCACCACATGGCTGCTCCGTTTGTCTCACTCCAACGTTCCCTTTCATTCTTCATACCATTGGCGTTTTCCAGTGCTAGGTTATTTAACTGCAATTCCGTTAGTTATGTTCCAACACTCCCTCCATCTTGTGCCAATATCAGATCTTTTTAAGCCTTGGTTCCAGACGTGTATATTTTTTTCTAATAGATTGTCAGTTGGATAGGCTCTCTGCAAGGTTTTCTAAATCTTACCTATCATATAAATATAATTTTCTGACTCAAATATGATTCCCTCAACATTGCTCTGATCTCCAAAATGTGGTGACATGAAACTTTGACATTGTATGTATTTGAAAATGTCTACATTGTTCAGTCCCAAATGGCTTTTTAATACTGTCATGGACATAATTTTATTTCCTATTACCAAGTCATTAACGGTGTCTGTGCCTTTAGTTTTCCATGTGGACCGATTTATTGGTGAATTCCTGGAAAGCATTGTTCTATAGGGGTGTGTTTTTTGGGAGTGATATTGGTTCTTGTAGAATCTGTTTAGTTTTTGTCCATGTTGTTATAGTTCTGTGTGAATGTTTTAAGTGTCTAATATTTACTTTTGGACCGATTTCTATTTTTAGTGAATATTCTTGTCTGCTTCAGGGTTGTTGAGTCTATGAAGGCTATAGGATCAGTCCAACTTTTGTTAAATTCTGATTTATATAGATTTTCATATAAACTTTATTTTAGTTTATTAACCTGTTGGTCTTGGCTCTCTTCAAAAGAAAATGATCATATTTGTGCTTAAGTTCAGAAATGTTATGTTCTTCTTTAGATTAGTGATAGTGATTATATAATACACAATAGTTAATTATATCATCTATTTAGAGCACAATGACTGTGTTTTTTGCATATTTAATGAACTTATACTAATAATGAGGTTTTAAATATGATAGTACATCTGAAGTAGGTTGGTATGTAATGTCAAACTAATTAAGATTCATTCAACAATTTAATTCTACAGATTAGATTAACAGCAACCAGCACAGTATTTAACAGCTTTTCTTGTTCTTTGCAATATACACAAGTTATATGCTCAATGTGCTGTAGTGGCATGAATAATAATTTTGGGTGGTTGATGCAGACTGTGCTGAAGTAATCTCTTAACCCTATCTGATACAGACCTAACCTCTGACCAAGCTGCTATCAGAGTGACTGATGTTGCACTGTGCATTGCTTCAAAAGCCCCAGGTCACAGTATAAATATTTGTAGCTACATATTTTATGTGTGGCTGCATACAATTTTAATATGTTTTCTCACCGATATGGTCAACCTCATATTTTCAGGTGCATATAACATTCTCAAAAATATACGGTAGCTCAATTCACCATACACAAGGATGAAAGCAGCTTTCTCACTTTCCAGTCAAATATTTGAAAGTTGACACAATGTTCCCGTACCCATAAGATACTATAGACTAAGTCTAGTATTTCATTTTAATCTGTCAGGTTTAGTGCTACTGTTTGTTTGGGATCTACTTTGTTATCTTTATGCTCAAGATAAACACTTTGTTTCCAAAGAAAATGTTCTCTTCTCTGAAACAATATTACATGCAGTGCCTTCGGAAACTATTCAGACCCCTTGACTTTTCCCACTATTTGTTAATTTACTGTGTAACGGTTTTCTTCCTGGGAAGGAGAGGAGGACCAAAATGCAGCGTGGTTATTTATAAACATCTTTAATGAAAGATGAAAAGGTGAACACTATACAAATAAGAAAACGTGGAAAACCCGAAACAGTCCTAACTGGTGCAAAACACAGAGACAGGAACAATCACCCACAAGATACCTAAAGAATATGGCTGCCTAAAAATGGTTCCCAACCAGAGACAACGATAAACACCTGCCTCTGATTGAGAACCACTCCAAGCAACCATAGACTTACCTAGAACACTTAACTGAACACAACCCCATAGACTACAAAAACCCCAAGTCAAAACAAGACACATAAATCACCCATGTCACACCCTGGCCTAACCAACATAATAAAGAAAACACAGAATACTAAGGCCAGGGTGTGACATACTGCATTATTTTTGATTAATTAAACTAAAATTGATTAAATATGTATATATATATATATATATATCCTCAGCAATCTACACACAATACCCCATAACGTCAAAGTGAAAACAGTTTTTTTTTTATGTTGGCAAATTTATTAAAAATAAAAACAGAAATACCTATTTATTCATTTAGTATTCAGACCCTTTGCTATGAGACTCAAAATTGAGCTCAGGTGCATCCTGTTTCCATTGATCATCCTTGAGATGTTTCTACAACTTGATTGTAGTCCACCTGTGGCAAATTCAAATTGATTGTTGTGGTAGCAATTCTATAGGAAGAGAGACTGCAGATTCTTTCAAACAACACCTTATTATAAGTTTAGAAAAATGTAGAATCAACTATCCACTCAACATTGCATAGTTGAAAAGCTCAACGAACAGTGTCGGTTCTCAGCTTTCATAGAGAAGCACATCCTTTTTATTTTTATCAGCAGATGTGTAAAAATGCAATTAGTTGTCTGTGCAGATTTAAGATAGCACGAGGTTGATAGCCTGAGGGCTCAACCGTCTAACTGCATTCACAACAACACATACTATAATGTGCTCCGTTCTGCGAGTTTCCATACATGTGAGATAGTAGATAGTAAACCCACGGGATGCCACATGCTGTGGTCGCACCCAAGCGGACCTTAGCGATACACCCAGTCTTATGACTAAGTCCCACAAAGACACGTTTGTATCAGGTTAGAAAAAATACTAGAGACAAGAGACAATTCTTTAAACAGTTAAACATGGGATAGCATGACTAATTATGCAATTGTCCACGACATTGGACATGACTTGGAAAGGCACACCTGTCTAGATAAGGTCCCACAGTTGACAGGGCTTGTCAGAGCAAAAACCAAGCCACGAGGTCGAAGGAATTGTCCGTTGAGCTCCGAGACAGGATTGTGTTGAGGCTCAGATCTATGGAAGGGTACCAAAATATTTCTGCGCCATTGAAGGTACCAAGAACACAGTGGCCTCCATCATTCTTAAATGGAAAAGTTTGTAACCACCGAGACTCTTCCTAGATCTGGTCGACCGGCCAAACTGAGCAATCGGGGGAGAAGGGCCTTGATCAGGGACTTGAACAAGAACCTGATGGTCACTCTGACAGAGCTCTAGAGTTCCTCTGTGAATATGGGAGAACTTTCCAGAAGGAAAACCATCTCTGCAACACTACACCAAACAGGCCTTTATGGTAGAGTTGCCAGACGGAAGTCACTCCTCAGTAAAAGGCACATGACAGCCCGCTTGGAGTTTGCCAAAAGGAACCTAAAGACTCTCAGACCATGAGAAACAAGATTCTCTGGTCTGATGAAACTACGAACTCTTTAGCCTGAATGCCAAGCATGGTTAAGCATGGTGGTGGCAGCATCATGCTGTGGGGGTATTTTCAGCAGCAGGGACTGGGAGACTAGTCAGGATCGATGCAAAGATGAATGGAGCAAAGTGCAGAGAGATCCTTTATGAAAACCTGCTCCGGAGCACTCAGGACCTCAGACTGGGGTGAAGGTTCACCTTCCAACAGGACATCGAACCTTAGCACACAGCCAAGATAATGCAGGAGTGGCTTCGGGACAAGTCTCTGAGTGTCCTTGAATGGCCCAGCCAGAGCCTGGACTTGAACTCACTGGAGAGACCTGATAATAGCAGTGCAGCAACGCTTCCCATCCAACCTGACAGAGCAAATAAAGGTGTGCCCCGCTTGTAGTCACATACCCAAGAAGACTCAAGGCTGTGATCACTGCCAAAGGTGCTTCAACAGAATACTGAGCAAAGGGTCTGATTACTTATGTAAATGTTATATAATTCGTTTTTTTGTGATAAATTAGCTAAAGAAATGATGTGTTGTGTGCAGTTTGATGAGGGGAAAAAACGATTGAATCAATTTTAGAATAATGCTTTAATCTAACAAAATGTGGTAAAAGTAAAGGGGACTGAATACTTTCCCAAGGCACTGTAATGATTGAAAGGGGTATGACAAATGTAGAGTGTTGATGGGTGTCTACCAGGGAATTCCATAAACATTTTAATTCAAGAAGTTGTTCTTGTTATAAGTTGAGTCAGCAGAAAACATGCCACAAAGTATACTTCCTTGGCAGCTGTGTTGGACCAGAGACACATCCCTGGAGCAATGATGTTGCTTGATAGTACTCCTCTCACCTCTCTCTTTGTGAGTTTCTCATAGAGGCCAGCACGAGCCCAGATATGAAAGAAACACGTGTATTTCCTAGGGAGTGAATGGAATTTATAATAAGGGTTTCATGGAGAATATCGGACCTCTCTGAAATATGTTTTATATTTTAAATATATTTGACTTAAACCCTCCCTGAACGCTTGAATAAAAACAACCGACCATTCCCTATACCCAAAATAATAAGTAAAACATAAAGTGGGTAGTAGAGACCCTGGACAGACCAGATCCTTAGAAGCAGTTTTACAAACAGTTTTTTGTCCTGCATGCATTACATGGCAAAGCAGTAGTTTTGACAGTGCAGTGGACTGTTGGCCACAAGGTTGTGGGTTCACAGACCACCGTGGAAAATAGTAGGGGTGGAAAGATTTCTGTTACAGTAAAAGCATTGCATGAATCTGTCATCGTATTTGCAGGTCCGAGAAACCATTGTAACTTCATGCAAAATTCTACATGTATTTTTAATAGTACACAAATGACAGAAATTACAGGCTATGAATGGACAGAGAGGTAGGCCTATGTGTTCATCTTGTCATACAGTGGGGCAAAAAAGTATTTAGTCAGCCACCAATTGTGCAAGTTAAAAAGATGAGAGAGGCCTGTAATTTTCATCACAGGTACACTTCAACTATGACAGACAAAATAAGAAATAAAATCCAGAAAATCCCATTGTAGGATTTTTAATTAATTTATTTGAAAATTATGGTGGAAAATAAGTATTTGGTCACCTACAAACAAGCAAGATTTCTGTCTCTCACAGACCTGTAACTTCTTCTTTAAGAGGCTCCTCTGTCCTCCACTCGTTACCTGTATTAATGGCACCTGTTTGAACTTGTTATCAGTATAAAAGACACCTGTCCACAACCTCCGATAGTCACACTCCAAACTCCACTATGGCCAAGACCAAAGAGCTGTCAAAGGACACCAGAAACAAAATTGTAGACCTGCACCAGGCTGGGAAGACTGAATCTGCAATAGGTAAGCAGCTTGGTTTGAAGAAATCAACTGTGGGAGCAATTATTAGGAAATGGAAGACATACAAGACCACTGATAATCTCCCTCGATCTGGGGCTCCACGCAAGATTGCAGCCCGTGGGGTCAAAATGATCACAAGAACGGTGAGCAAAACTCCCAGAACCACACGGCGGGACCTAGTGAATGACCTGCAGAGAGCTGGGACCAAAGTAACAAAGCCTACCATCAGTAACACACTACGCCGCCAGGGACTCAAATCCTGCAGTGCCAGACGTGTCCCCCTGCTTAAGCCAGTACATGTCCAGGCCCGTCTGAAGTTTGCTAGAGAGTATTTGGATGATCCAGAAGAAGATTGGGAGAATGTCATATGGTCAGATAGAACCAAAATAGAATATTTTGGTAAAAACTCAACTCGTCGTGTTTGGAGGACAAAGAATCTCTGAGTTGCATCCAAAGAACACCATACCTACTGTGAAGCATGGGGGTGGAAACATCATGCGTTGGGGCTGTTTTTCTGCAGGGACCAGGATGACTGATCCGTGTAAAGGAAAGAATGAATTGGGCCATGTATCGTGAGATTTTGAGTGAAAACCTCCTTCCATCAGCAAGGGCATTGAAGATGAAACGTGGCCTGGTCTTTCAGCATGACAATGATCCCAAACACACCGCCCGGGCAACAAAGGAGTGGCTTCGTAAGAAGCATTTCAAGGTCCTGGAGTGGCCTAGTCAGTCTCCAGATCTCAACCCCATAGAAAATCTTTGGAGGGAGTTGAAAGTCCGTGTTGCCCAGCAACAGCCCCAAAACATCACTGCTCTAGAGGAGATCTGCATGGAGGAATGGGCCAAAATACCAGCAACAGTGTGTGAAAACTTTGTGAAGACTTACAGAAAACGTTTGACCTCTGTCATTGCCAACAAAGGGTATATCACAAAGTATTGAGATAAACTTTTGTTATTGACCAAATACTTATTTTCCACCATAATTTGCAAATAAATTCATTAAAAATCCTACAATGTTATTTTCTGGATTTTATTTCCTCATTTTGTCTGTCATAGTTGAAGTGTACCT
This sequence comes from Oncorhynchus keta, assembly GCF_023373465.1. Classification (NCBI taxonomy): domain Eukaryota; kingdom Metazoa; phylum Chordata; class Actinopteri; order Salmoniformes; family Salmonidae; genus Oncorhynchus; species Oncorhynchus keta. The sequence goes on from NC_068450.1 coordinate 47,321,293, forward strand.
TATGATGAAAATTACAGGCCTCTCTCATCTTTTTAAGTGGGGGAACTTGCACAATTGGTGGCTGACTAAATACTTTTTTGCCCCACTGTATTTCTCCAATGCCAAATCAGTGTGTCTTGTTTGCAACGAAAAATGTCCTTGTTTGCAAATAATACAATCTGAGACATCATAGGAATATGAGCATGGTACTTTCAAAAGTTAGGCCTACTGTACCTTTCCAACACGAACAGAGTAAGCCTACAATGCAGACAAATTTAACCTTTAACTGCTGGCAACTCTTCTTCTGTGGTTTAGTACAATGAGAGAAGGTCACAAATATTTCCCTAAAAGCTGTCTTGGGCTTAAACATCTTCTATTATACAGAAAGTGAATAGCGTAATCAATTGATGGTGACAGAATTAGATTACCTCCCAAGCAAAGTCCATTTTTTATATCCTCAGCTACAGAGAAGTCACGTCTTTCCCGGGTATTTATTACAGCTTGTTTCTAGCATAAAGCATCGCGGACCACAGGGCTGTTATAGATCACTTTATATAAATCCAATCCCTTTTATTTTCTTCTTAATCTTAAACTAGCAAGGGGTAGGCGTGTGCTTTTTGATGTTTTCTTTAATGAATTTCTTAAAAAGTAAGAAATAAGCTGAAACACAAAGCCCTCTTGTTGTTAGTAAAGTCTAATTAAAAATAAAGATGGTTGAAATGAATTATGCCCATTTGAATTTGTCTACTTTCAGCACCATGAGCTGTCCATTTCTGATTGATTGTGCCGCGGCTGCTGTTCCATGTTTCAGCACCACAATGTAAATGACTCAAATCCGGCTTATTGTGAGGTCAATTACTCTGATAAATACATCATGTGCAAGAAACACATTGTTTTTATTAAAATCAATTAGAGTAGTGGCAGCAAGCAATCAAAGTTGGCCTCCTTCTCATCTTTGCTCTCTCTTTCTCAAACTGGACAGAACATAGGCTATAGGTTAGTCTGCCCGCAAGATATTGCATTTTCTTGACTTGGCCTAATAAAAAATATATTTTAAGAAGCCTTTGACTCTCAGCCTGAACTGTCACTGTAGGCCTACACAGCACAGCATTGGTTAGGCAGCACACAACATTTTTGATCAGCAAGAGCAGAGCAGTCCGGGGCTCAGAGTTGAAATATCCATTGCAATGTGTATTGCAGCCTAGTTTTATTCACACCATTCCAGCAGCTAGCTTAACTTTGCTCTGTGCTTCTCCGAGCGCACACTCGCAGGCTATGGATAATTTGATTGAGGCCACACTAAAATAGCCTATAGGCGCACTTGATATTGCGCGCCCAGCCGAGAATCATAGATGAAGGGCGGCATTGGGTATACACATCGGTATACTGTACAGCCTAATGAGAAACACATTCTTATAAGGCTATAGAAATGTCATCAATTACACATTACATGACCCTCCTCTGGACAAGATTTTTTTTAAATACTAAAATCTCACCTTGACTGAAATTGAAAAGGCATGTCCCTCCCCCATTTCTATATATTTGTGATCCATCCCATAGAGAAAATTACTGTGACTCATAGAAATGACTATTTTTAAAATGACAGGGTGTTTTAATGCATAGGCATTGCAGAGATTTGCACTCTTTAGCATTCATATCCATATGGCATATGAGATGATGTACCGTTGGACATCATCATTGCAAAGGGTCACTGACTTAATACCTAAGACAGCTTCAGCGTCCAAAGAAGGCTTTATGTCAATTGTAAAGACAACTTGCCCAAATATTGTTTCACGGTCAATAAGAAAGTATCAAGTTGTGGAATTCTGATGCAATGCCCCTGTAACTTAAAAAGAAAACAACAGTTATTACATGGTCAAGTATATTAAAGCTGAAATATGTAACTTTTTGGGCGACCCAACCAAATTCACATTTAAATGTGAGTTATAAATCTGTCACTCATTCAAAGCAGGTCAAAGAAGCGGTAGATATGTTCTATGTACACAATTTCTATGCTCCCCGTTCTTAGGTTTTGTTTTTGCGTCTTTTACTTTCGGTTTTGTACACCAGCTTCAAACAGCTGAAAAGACAAAACATTTTGTTATACACTTTATTGATATTTCATAAGATGGTGCAATGATGATCCACTCTTGCTTGTTTTGTTTGTTTTGTTACATAAACTGAAATTAGGCAAACTATTAGAAGTTTGGCAACATTAAGCTATTTCTGCATATTACACCTTTAAAGCACATTTAGGCATTGAAAGCAATGCTCAAATCCCACTGTCTCGAAGTGAATGTAATAATTTCCACAAACTACAATTGTCCCGTATTGCCCTTCTTCTCAATTCCTTGTGCCTATAAATTGTGTGGCATAGTCAGAGCTACTTTTGAGGACATGGAAACTCCTTTGGAATTTTATTAACGCCCATTGTGTACGTTGCCCATGGGCCGTGCATTGAATTCTAGGTGATTTTGGGACAAGGAGTGCTCTCCTTTAAGGAGTGAATAGTAGTCAATTGGGCGCTAAACTAAAGAAATCCAGCATTAGCACAAATTTTGTCAACAAGAAGTACAAGCCAAAAAAATAGTTTCCGAGATGTGAGATTATTAACGTGTTCTCTGCAATATCATATATATTTGGAATCGTGACAGTATGTACTTTCGAGGAAAATAGGACGTTATGTTTACCCATGTGTGACGATTAGCAGCCACGACGCAGCATTTGCGATTTGTCAACAGTCTGGTGTGTGAGGCGTTATACTGTACGTTCCTCCATTCCTTGATCAATGGGATTCTCATCTCCGACTTTCTCTAATATCTCTTGCATAGCTCGAGCTGTGCTCCCCCCCCCCCACACCCCCTGCACACAAAATGGATCACATCAAAGCATGTTATTCTAACCACATTACAGTGAAATCCCTTCATGTAGAAGATTTGTCTGCAGATGGCGTAGCGTATCTCCACACTCCTGACTTGCTGATCATACAAGCCACATGATTATTGAGAGTCCTGCTGGGTCCCAATTCCACCCTCCCCTATCCCAAAAAGAGCTCCCTCGATTCTTACATTTAAGCATGCGATTGATTGGTAAAAAATAGACAGCTGTGTGAAAGTACATCGGAAGCCTTTTCTTCCCATTATTGCCAGAATAAAGTGTATGGTACAGTATCTGTCGACTTTAAGGGGACATTCTACGTTTCTCAACTAGACACTGCGATGTCCCGGATCTCTTAATGGAGCCCCTGGGGCCTTGTCATACATTATATATGTCCAATGTATTGGCACAAGGAAAAGAAAGGTACCATATGACCTTCCTTTTGTGGTCAAGGATCCTTCGTATACTTTCTTCAGAAGTAATGTGTGAAAGTTCCCCCTCTCATGCTGTCAAGTCCTGTGTTGGGCAATTGGTGACATCCACCTGAACCCTCCATGTCTCCACCTGTCCTCTCATGCAGGGTGGGAGGAATGTGTTTGGTGATCTCTTTCAGGACCCTTGACAATTCATTAAATTTCCATTGTGGTGAAAACTTCATTGTTGGAGCCGGAATGATTCCCCTTCACCTGTTCAAAGGTGACACTTAGTCAGCGAATAAGTTTTTTTAAACCGATGGCAGACTGTTGGCATCTGGCAAAGTTTTGCCAAGTCAAATGTGAGGAGCTATCATCTGGGATAATATATGCAGCATAAAAGAGGTGTGTACACATTGGATAAGAATTCAGTGTGAGACTGTGGTTGTGGCAGTTGTGAAGCATGAAAATGGCAAGGGAAATGTCTTAACGCCACGATAGAAATCTGCCCAATTATGGCCAAGTCTCGGGAGGTTGCTGTGTATACAGAGAATAATACATGTAGGTGTCAGTATCCAGTAAATTGGGCTTCTATTTTGAGGAGTGAAACACTCCACATGGGCACCAACTCCAGTATAGTCTGTTAAAACCTTGTCTAAGCTTTTCTGTCATTTCAGCTCTCTCATGGCCATAGGCGTGGCAGTGACGATGCTATGTCAGCAGTATCTGACTGACCAACAATAGCCACTTGAATACCATTCAGTAATTAATTATAGGAGGCCTTACTGGCCCTACTTATCTGGACCATCTGGGCCTTAATTAGTTGACAGTGCCCTCTGGCTCTTTATCTTCCTGTTTTATTCTTCCAAATTGGAGGAGCCCCGCCATTGCGCACAAATGTAGCCATTACACTTACACATGCAGCATCCTCAGACGCCAAACCTCACGGGCATTGAGGACCTTTCAGAGTGTACGGGTGGCTTCACTTGGCAGATTTAGCTGCAGTAACACTAGTCCTGATGACAATTGTGGGACAGGGGTACGCCAGAGTCAAAATGGAATTCTGCTCAATTTAACGGATCCCTTGAAGCTCGATACCTTAAGGGCAGAGATAAGGCCACGTCCCGCACAACTATGTGTTTTCGAAAGCCACAGAGAATAAAAGCAAAGTCCCCACGTGCAGAGATATTGCAAGCTTTAGCCAACCAACTTCATCATATGCAGGCATTTGATAGTTCAGCTGAGAGAGACGTTTTCCCTGGGGCTTTCTGTCCATCCATTGAAACCGTGGTCGAGAAATAATTCCCACCAACACGGTTTAGCGGTGACAGGCTTTTGGGTTGTTTTGTAGGCATTTTGGATCCTACTGCACTCCTGGCTGTTTTAGAAGTCCCCATGCAGCTTGGTATTGGTTTTTGGCTGCAGAGACAATAGAATTAGCTGTGTTTGTGCCAGAATTTTCAAAATTATATTGTCTGGCAGAGAATTCTTGCTGACATATGGGACGGTAAGATGGAGTAAGCTTTGGGCGATGGGGAGAGAGACTAAGATGTGGCTTCCCTTTTAATTCAGCTTCTGGGGTTGATAAACCATGTGGACTGATTTTTCTATTGGAACTGCAGAATACCTTGAAAAAGTATAAATAATGGACCTGCAGAAGTAGTGTATTTCAACTTGAACATTGATATTCTGTACTTTTGCTCTTTTGACGTCCATACCAAGTGGCGCAGTGGTCTAAGGCACTACATCTCAGTGCTAGAAGCATCACTACAGACACCTTGGTTCAAATCCAGATGGTATCACATCTGGCTGTGATTGGGAGTCCCATAGGGCGGCGCACAATTGGCCCAGTGTTGTCAGCCGTCATTGTGAATAAGAATTTGTTCTTTACTGACTTGCCTAGTTGAATAAAGGTTACATTTAAAAATGTAAAATGAAATGTAATGTTCTTGCCAACACTGCTGTTATTTGATACCGCTGTTCAATCACTGCACCAGCAAATCATTTGATCTGTTTTCCTTTTTTAAATTTTTTTTTTATCCTCCTTCTTTTTCAATGTTACTATTTAACTTCTCTGAAAGGATTGCACACCATCAAGTTCGTCTTCTGGAAGTGGTCGATAACTAAAGTAGGCATGGTCAATAAGGAGAGGCTCAAAATGATAACGAAATCAGCAATGTGCCATGAGAAATGGCTATGTTAATGATTGTTTGTGAAGAGGTGTGTTTGCAGGGGAGCTCATTCTGAGCTTATCTTCCAGGAACAGACTCTCTGTGTACCTCACCTCAGGTCTCAGCGAGGCAACAAACTCTTTGTGTGAGGTAAATACCCATGCTGTGAAGTCACAATCCGCAAAGCTCCCTACCGACTGATTGACAAGGCGGGAGTGGGAGTATAGACCACTGATAAACTATCTTTGAAATGTGACTTGAGGTTTAGTACTTTCAGTTAGGCTGTCCGCAGAGTGCATGACTGTGCACTTATGCAAACTAAGGGACAATCTATTCAAGTATATCTGCTCATATTGCACCTGAAACATATGGAATTGCACTGTTCATGCCCCTTTGTGCACTGTATTAGGGGTTTCAGAGTCAAAGTTTTACGATGTGATAATTGTACCAAACTGTATCAAGATTTTGGGTATTTCAAGATATAGATAGTGATTTGTACTGATACTGCAAAGATTCTCTCAGTATTTTGAAGACCTGCAAATTCAGTTTGAAGCAAGGGGGACAATTCATCATTATAGTGACATAGTAATATGTCACTGTAAGTGGCATATAACTACCGATATGTCAGCTATTGTGACATATAAATACAATGGTTCAATGTCTATTTTGACATATTCTAATGAGACCAAATTGGAGGATTGTTTTCTTATATTGTCTCTCCGCCGCTTTGTATATTATGTCATGCATTCTTCCAGTAATAGAAGACATCTTTGGGTTGACAAAGGGTATATTTTGAGTCGATACTGAGTACACATTCGTGACCAATGTAATAATAATAAAATAATATAATAATGTGACTAGATTATTGTGTCATTCGGTCATTTAGTTCATTGTGCTTTTTAACAAAAGGTCACTCAAATTAGAAGCCAGAGAAAGCCACCTAATTAGCCTTAGCTGCCTGTCAAAAGCATTGGCTTAGACAGATTTGTATTCAGAATTACATGTTACTCTTCATTCCTCTACCAAAGCTTATTTTCAGCATGTTCAAAATGAAAGGTGTGCTTGCGGGAGGGGGGAGGAACACCCATGAGCTTCCTCATGAATAATTAAATAGCAGGAGGCAAAAAAAAAAACATAATTAACCATGCAACTAAATATAGATGAAGGGTATGTTTTGTTGAACAAGTTCGGAGTCTTCTATTGTAGGTGGAACGTGAAAGCAACATCAGCGATGGGGAGGAACATAACCACCTGACTGATTAGTGGGGAAACCGTTCAAATGACAAAATAAGATGAGTTGAGCATGTCACTCCGTGAATACGCATCTACATATCTCTGCATCTTTGCCTTCTGCATTTGTTTCAAATGGAAACATAAAACGCAACCGGTTTATGTGTTCCAAAATGGATGAGATTGTGTGTTCTTATCAGCGGATAAAATATTTATGGATTTGGTGTAATGCTGCAGCGTTTAGTTCTTTATCGATATATATATATATATATATATACAGTGCCCTCAAAAAAGTATTTTCGACCCATTTACTTTTTCCACATTTTGTTCGGTTACAGCCTTAAAATGTACTAAATCGTTTTTTTCCCCTCATCAATCTACACACAATACCCCATTATGACAAAGCAAAAACTGGTTTGAAGAAATGTTTGCTAATGTATAAAAAAAAAAAAAAAAGGAAATATCACATTTACATAAGTATTCAGACCCTTTACTCAGTACCTTATTGAATCACCTTTGGCAGCGATTACAGCCCCAAGTCTTCTTGGGTATGACGCTACAAGCTTGGCAACCTGTATTTTGGGAGTTTCTCCCATTCCTCTCTGCAGATTCTCTCAAGCTCTGTCAGGTTGGATGGGGAGCGTTGCTGCACAGCTATTTTCAGGTCTCTACTGAGTTGTTCGAATGGGTTCAAGTCCGGACTCTGGCTGGGCCACTCAAGGACATTCAGAGACTTGTCCCGAAGCCACTCCTGCGTTGTCTTGGCTGTGTGAATAGGGTAATTGTCCTGTTGGAAGGTGAATCTTTGCCCCAGTCTGAGATCCTGAGCACTCTGGAGCAGGATTTCATCTGTACTTTACTCCATTCACATTCATCTGTGCCTGTATCCTGACTTGTCTCCCAATCCCTGCCACTGAAAAACATCCCCAAAGCATGATGCTGCCACCACCATGCTTCACTGTAAGAATCGTGCCAGGTTTGCTCCAATCATGATTCTTGGCATTCAGGCCAAATAGTTCAATCTTGGTTTCATCAGACCAGAGAAACTTGGTTATCATGGACTGAGGGTCTTTAGGTGCCTTTCAACTAACTCCAAGGGGGGCGTCATGTGCCTTTTACTGAAGAGTGGCTTCTCCCATCTCCACAGAGGAACTCTAGATCTCCGTCAGAGCCACCTCCCCGAACAAAGCCCTTCTCCCCCGATTGCTCAATTTGGCCGGGCGGAGAGCTCTAGGATAAGTCTTGGTGGTTCCAGCCTTATTCAATTTAAGAATGATTGAGGTCACTGTGTTCTTGGGGACCTTCAATGCTGCAGAAATGTTTTGGTACCCTTCCCCTGATCTGTGCCTCGACACAATCCTGTCTCGGGGCTCTACGGACAATTCCTTCGACCTCATGGCTTGGTTTTTCCTCTGAAATGCCCTGTCAACTGTGGGACATTATATAGACAGGTGTGTGCCTTTCCAAATCATGACCAATCAATTGAATTTACCACAGGTGGACTCCAATCAAGTTGTAGAAACATCTTAAGGATAATATATGGAAACAGGATGTAGTCAGGATGTAGACATTGTCAATGGTCTGAATGCTTTTGTAAATAAGGTATTTCTGTCTTTTGTTTTTAATACATTTGCAAAAAAATCTTAACCTGTTTTTGCTTAGTCTTTATGGAGTATTGTGTGTAGATTGATGAGGAAATTGTTTTATTTAATCCATTTTAGAATAAGGCTGTAAAGTAACAATATGTGGAAAAAGTCAAGGGGTCTAAATCATTTCCTCAGCACTACATATTGAATATGGGCATCCCTGCAGTATTTTTGACAATGTCATTTCAGATAATTTAATGTTAAAATTCCAATCCCAGTATTTTACACCTGGATATACATTGTATAAGACAAACAGAAATTGAATATTGATTAAACTGTTAACTACACAAGAATCAGCAGCTGGCGTCATGATAACTATAATCTTTTGCCCCCTGCATGTTTTCCTTTCTGGGCCAAACATGGGACCTAACGTGACCTCATCAATAGCCAATCAATCTCGAGGACATCTGAATACTCTTTAATCCAATAAACAGGGTTGTATTACATTAATTAAGCTTCCTCACAATGACTCTTTGAGGGGTTCATTATATACTTTGATTACAAAACTTTTGTGTTTTAGTGCATAACTCAAGCCAAATGGAATTAGCTTTGCTAGGGAATAGGGTGCCATTTGGGACACACTCTTAGATGTGTGTCCCATTATTGGTCTATGTTTTCATCAGTAACAAAGATAACATACATAATCTGGACCCTGAGATATGATTACATGGGTGACCCGGCTCAATCTCCCTCTATTTCAGTCTATTGATGTGAAGAACGTAGTAATTCTACCAAACTGTACTGTTCTTGAGCCCTCTTATTCTTGGCTACATCATCAACTATCAACAGCAAATGCTACCTCAGCAACCACAATTAGAAATGAAACTGTATGGTCTGCCACTATTACCGCCATCACTCTTTTTTGTTTGGGATGGACAACATGTATAGTGTTGTCACGCAGTCATGGTTTCAATCATGAACATTCCTTTGTTATTCCTTTGTTATTTGTTATCCTCTTGGAGAAACAATGATGCAGTTTCTCTATATGTATTTTAGTATGTTGTGACAGGGAGTGGAAATGCACTTTAGATGGATAACATTTTGCAGATCAATAATGTATTATGTCTCCCTTCTCTCTGCTGACTGTCATCAATGAGGAGATGAAAGTAGGGAAAACTCCATAGATCTACGGCCAGTCATTAAAACTGGGAGGGTCTCATTGTAGTTAATGACTTCCTCACCACCCTCCTACAACAAAGGAATGATTCAGACGATTGTAAGCAAGTGGCCAGACTTATACAAGCTGACATTTAGGACTCCGGGAGGCTTTTAGTGTCTCAAGTCCCTCCCTGGGAGGAGCCACATCTGAATGGATTTTAATGGCACTGAGTAGAGTGCCAAAGGTCAAGCCTCTTGATTGCACGGATGTGTCTGTCAGAGAGAGAGAGAGAGAGAGAGAGAGAGAGAGAGAGAGAGAGAGAGAGAGAGAGAGAGAGAGAGAGAGAGAGAGAGAGAGAGAGAGAGAGAGAGAGAGAGAGAGAGAGAGAGAGAGAGAGAGAGAGAGAGAGAGAGAGAGAGAGAGAGAGAGAGAGAGAGAGAGAGAGAGAGAGAGAGAGAGAGAGAGAGAGAGAGAGAGAGAGAGAGAGAGAGAGAGAGAGAGAGAGAGAGAGAGAGAGAGAGAGAGAGAGAGAGATGGAAGCGATAGCTTGAGGGAGATGTCTAGCCATTGTTGAGCTGAGCAAGAGATGGCTATGGGAGAATGATCCTATGAGATTCCGGTATCACTGGATCAAGTATCCAGAGACCTCATTGGACTAACAGGCAGAGAGGAAAAATGGGTATGCTATCGTGTTGTTTGCTATGGCTCAATCTAGGATAACCTACTGTAACAGCATTTTGAAGCTGTCCTTATTTTGGTTTGCCAAGATCAGACTTTTTTTGTAGTCATGTGATTCATAAAATATTTGTGGTATTGATTTTGAAAGTGAGGCCATAAAAAGGAAGAGTTTTGTGGAGAAAAGACTTGTTTCTAGAAATGCTGCTTGCATGTCAGATGTGTTGTTCGTGAACTTGTTGGATGCAACGGAGTGGGTGGAACACAACCACGAGGCTAGTGAATGCAGTACTGCTGGAGCTTACTGTAGTGGTTGTTGGTATCCGGATTGTTTTGGGTTGTTATTGTTGTTTCACATTTAGAGGATATAGAGGGTCAGTGGAGGGTATCAAGGAATTGCTGGATATGTATCCCTCCCTATATGACACAGTGCCATAAACCTGAAGCCTGCTAATGTTTGTGTCTATGTAGTTAAGGAGTGAGCAAACAGACGCTAATGGCTATATTGTTTGTCGCTCTGTATCTCTGAACCATTTTGAGGGAAACGCGGGGGTCGTCAAAGACATTCTTCTCACCTAACTAGCCCTTTGGCTGATTCACAATACAGCTGAGACACCCCTGACTCATATCAGATGTGGGATGCCCGGACTTGGGAGATGGAGTGTAGCAAAAGATACTTAGCAGCCCACACATTGAACTCTTAGCTCTTTTTAATGCATTTTAATCATCAGCCACTTCCCCTGTGGGCAGAGGCTAGGCTACACTTGCGTCAGGGCCAGATGGAAGGGATTGTTTTAGGGTGTATTGGTATATTGTTTTGTGACTGTGACAGCTTTCCTGTTCTGTGGCTGTGACAGCTCGCAATTATCAAAGACACTTAGTTCAGGCATGATAAACGTGGTTGTTTTAGGGAGGCTGTGAATTTTTTAATTGGTATAGATTGTGTGGCAGCGACTGTTCTCTGATGTCACTAATCGCAAATACCAAAGAGTAGGAGGTCAGTGGGAAAATTCTGAAGAAACATGCCAGTGACTCGTATGCAAATTTATTTTTTGTAATTAACAAAATAATGAAAATGGCAAATTGATTAGTGATTTTGATTTCACGCAGGCCTTTTTCAATAGACCTCATAGCACATCAGGTGGGTTCGATACAATAGATTCAACTTGGATGGTTTTCAATTGGAACTCCTGTTTGCTGTGAAGTAGGCCTTTATATAATGTTGGTCATTTACAAAACCATTCCGAGCACTTATAACCTGCCACCATACGCACTAACAACCTGTGTCCACTTCCTGTGAAATAAGATAACTGAGTGTGCTTCCTTCCCAGACATCCATTTAGTCGGTCTATCATATTAAACACTGCTTTATGTGGTACATTAAGCATTCTTTCATGACAAATTGCATTAGCTTGTGCGGATATGTGGAAAGAGGCTTGCATCTATATCATGTGGGGGACGTGTGTTGGAAATACAGATGGGAGCCATCAGGTTTCATTGTCTTAAAACGTTAGCACTGGACGTCATGATTAATGTACCATAGGGTTAATATAAAGCCTGATCTTACCTTTAACTGAGGTGGAACATCATTTATATCTGGCTAACACACAGATGTATTTGATACACTTGTGTATTGTATTGTTTCTTGCAAGGTTTGCCATTTAGAATACATAGAACAAGTTATAGTTGACTATTTGTGATCTACCCTAGTGTTTCCCACCCCAGTCCTCTGAGACCCTACACTAGCATGGCTTTGTCAACTAATCAAGGGCTTGAAGACTGGTTGACTACAGTGGAATTAAATGCTCTGGAATAGAACAAATATGTACAATGTCTAGTGGTCCCCGGGGAATAGTTTGGAAAACATTGTTCTTAACAAATATCAGTGTTGATAGCTGAGTTATGCTAATCTTAACAAAATCAGCAACATTATAGTATATGTTATAGTATACCAAGCTTACACTCCCTATATAGAGCCTGTTGCAATTAGTCTGTGCTTAGAGTACACATGTTCCCGCTCTGGCATTTTCTCTGAAGGCAACTTAACATGGCAGGGTTCCACAGCTATTATAGACAAATGTGTTCTATAGCCCCTGGGTAATATCCCAGCACACAGGGGATGTGCTGAGGACATTCGCATTAGGCCCTTTGAGGGTTCGATGTGACGTTATCCCACTGACGTTCTGAGAAAGTTGTAAGAACACCATGTGATGGTCCAAAGGGATGTTTCTCTTGGGGACCTTTGTCGAGTTCCCTGTACATTCCCAGGATGTTTCTGAGGACCATGTCAGGACGTTCTCAGGAATTTCATTTCACTAGTACTTAGGAGCTTTTCTCTCTGTTCGTTCCAGGGACATTTTTAGGACGTTCTTGGGACATTGTGTCATGGTCCCATGAAGGTCCCATGAACGTTCTTGGGATGTTGTGTCATGGTCCTCTGGAGGTTTTGTCCAGTTCCCAGTTTGTTGCGCGGACATCCTCAAGGAAATTTTTAGGAAGTTATGTCATGGTCCCATGGAGGTTTTGTCTAGTTCCCGGTTTGTTTCTATTATATTCTTGGGACGGCTCCTTGAAGGTCCCCTTAACAATCTTGGGACATTATGTCATGGTCCCCTAGAGGTTTTTGTTACGTGATGGTCCCAGGATTCCCAAACCATTATAAGTGAAGTAATGACATGAGGGTTTTACAGTAAGTATATTTAGTAGATGACAATATGATTACATTTGCCATGATCACTTTGTACTGACTTTTCAATATGACCCCACCCGGCATTTGAACTCTTAACCTCTGGATACGAGGTATGCTGATCATTCTGCTGTGCCACAGATTCTGTAGATTTTTAGAAGTTACTTACACATTTACTACCTGTAGTACATCTCTGCACTTAACAAAATAGTGCCATCTGCACTGCTATTTTAGTCATCAGTTATTCTGACTATTGTCTCATTGATTTCATTTACTATTTTTGTTTGGATTTTCAGTATTGTTTTCCAGTGTTGGTGATATTATTCTGTTCTGATGTTACTCCAGAATATAATAATAGTTAGATGGATGCAGGGGTCTAAGGCACTGCATCTCAGTGTAAGAGGTGTCACTACAGTCCCTGGTTCTAATCCAGGCTGTATCACATCTGGTCATGATTGGGAGTCCCATAGGGCGGCGCACAATTGGCCCAGCGTTGTCCTGGTTTGGCTGGGGAAGGCCATCATTGTAAATAATAATTTGTTCTAAACTGACTTGCCTAGTTAAATACAGGTTTAACAAAGCTGAGATTTTCTTTAAAGTGCCAAGTGTAGGAATAGGCCTTCAAGTGAAATCAGTCACTGATACAGACATGGTGGCCTAGCAGGAAGATGAGAATGTTGTGACCCAAGAGGTTGGGAGTTCAAATCCCACATGTTAAATTATGATTCCTGTATGAATAAACATATTCAATGTAATTGCATATTTCAAATATGTAAATTGAAAAAACGGTATGTTAAGATGCTGTTTGTAGCATTGCCAGAAGAAGAGCTGTGACTGGATCAGTGGTTCACCAATTGTGGGCTTGGCAACAGTAACAAGGGGTGATGTGTAATGAAATGTGTAATGGGGGGGAGGAGTTTCTTCATGACCATTGGGTGACGTCCCTGGGACGAACCAGAACCTAAACAAAAACCTCCGGGGGACCATGACACAATGTCCCAAGAACATCCTAAACTAGACAAAACCCCCAGGGGACCATGACAACGTCTTGACGGCCCAACAACTCATTATTGTTTGCAGGGATGCACCTTTTATACTACTTGGCCCTGTTAATGGTAGAATAAATACCTGTCCTGAACATCCTACTCATGGTAGAGAACACACGCATGCTTCCCTATAGTGCATTTTGACCTGTTCAAGTGGTGCAATAAAGCATAATAAATTCACCTCAATATCAATATGAAAATACATTACTGTATTACTGTAATACATTACATTACATATGGTAAGGGTTTGAAATTCTTCTATTCAATACCTTAGTTTACCCCAACGGAAATGAGTGACTCAAATCTTGAGGACTTCCCAATTTCTTCCTGTTTACCAGGTTCCCATCTACGGTGGCCTCAACGATCAAAGTACTCATCTCTCATCTTGACTTGTATATTGATAATAATCACCTGCACAGGGCTCGCCAATGATGTCCTTATTCGGTGCCATGATAATTGAGTCCTGGCACATTTAAAATATTCAGACACGCTGGCAAGCTCCTGTTCCTCTCCACATTTGAGTTGAATTAATTGATAACTATTAAACATGGGATGAAGACTGTAAGTCATGGTGTTAAATTGTGGGTAAATTTTGGCCCATCCACTTGACGGTGCTCTTTGGCTGCTCCTAAACTCAATGCTTATCAGAAATAATAATAAAAAGCAGCTGCTTCCATCTTGCAAAGTGTATGGCTGATTAGCACTGATTAATTATGTTTGACTTTGCCATGTGAATAAAGCACTAGGCCAATTGGAGAATAGCAGATTATTATTAGCCTACCCAAGGCCTTTGATTCTCACAGTTAGGGACGTGGTCCAAAATCTCTTTCTCTGCCTCACATGACTCCTGTTGGTGATTATGTTGCAGCTATGGTAATTGTGTTAATCTCAAGCTACTTTCCCTTTCATTTGCTTCTGATTTGTGACCATATTTGGAGAACATTTCACTAATGTTTTTTGACCATAAGGTCATAATTTGTCCATATAATCCCTACAATGTGATTCCAATAATTTAGTTATCCCTTTCTGTCTCCAAAATATGCATGTTCAATCGGAGTCAAATGGTGTTTGATCACACTGATAAATTGGCATTGTAACATTGGCCAGTGGAGGATGATGTACAGGAAAGGATGTCCGAAACAACAGCATACATTGGTACTAACGATAAATTGCACTAATCAAAGACACAACAAAAATATGCGGTGTTGTTATTGTTCTAGTGTGGCTAAACTACAGTACAGTAGTGAGCTAGATACACTGGTACTGTAACAGAACCATGTGAGAATGTACTTCATGTTTTTTTATGTTTTTTAACTAGGTCACATCCCTTACATGGATACCATTGCATGTACTGAGGGAGTTTGAGTTACACAACCCACTCATCAAAGCTCATCAAAGAATAGGCCAGTGTCATCATGCGCCTTGGCAGACCATATGGCTCTAACCCATGCCATCCACCATCCTTTACAAAAATAACTTGAATAATGTATAAACCAACAAGAGAACGTTCCAGGATTGCCTTCTCATTTCCATCGTCAACATCCTCTTTGATTACTTGCAGACACTCCCTTTATAAAAGGTGGATTGATTGCACTCTGGCAATGCATTAACCTGCGAGTTAATTACATGTTTCCTTCAGGGTAGAGTCATTAGAAGCTATAAGGCTCGTTAACATTTCGATTATAATTGAATAACTTTTCCATACAGTTACCCTTGTGAGGATAGTTTGTTATTTAATATTTGATATCTGGGAAATTAAGATATCAAAAGCAGCGCTGACATATCTAATATGCGTATGTTAACCCCTTCACATTAGCGATCTTACAGTTAATGATGGGGCGTACTGCACAGCATGCTGTCTCTGTAATGTGGAGTGTACTGGAATTCATGAGTGTGTATGAGGTTGGTGCAACTTCAATTCAAGTCAAGGCCAAGCCTGCATAGTTTAGGAGGAAAGTGTCAGGGACCATCGGGCCTTCAGCTTCCATTTGAATTTATTTATGTTCCCATTAAACGGGTAAATAGTTTTCATTTTGCAGTACACGGTGTACACATGAGTCTGAAAATGCCTAACGCAAGTCTTAATCCTATTATGTAAAGTCCCTGTACAGTATATTTGTTCTATTACACACACATGTAAAAGTGTGTAATTAATACACATGTAAATTAGAAATGTTATTTTGTATATCCCACTCTCCCTGACACGAGTCTTGCTAACACCAGACTCTCTACGCCCTTGAATTAAGAGTCTGGAATGGCTGCTTTGATGTGTCGGCACAACGCGGCGACAATGAAGGGGATGTGCCCTCAGACTTCCAGGCAACACCCTATGCTGGTTGGATATCCCATTTTGAAATGAATGAAACATGATTTATTGGTTTACATAGGGCGGGCCCAGCCCTTCCACTTCCAACCAGCTCCTGAGTGGCGCAGCAGTGTAAGGCACTGCATTGCAGTGCTAGAGGCGTCACTACAGACCCTGGTTTGATTCCAGGCTGTATCACAACCGGCATTGATTGGGAGTTCCATAGGGCGGCGCACAATTGGCCCAGCACCGTCCGGGGGTAGGCCCTCTTTGTAAATATGAATTTGTTCTTAACTGACCTCCCTAGTTAAATAAACAAATCTGGGGCAAACACACACAGCTGCTAGCAAGCACAAACCTTCAGAGTTTGGCAATTGTTTGCTGATAACATCATGAATAGTGCAGATAAATCATCACACACATTTTAAAAACGTTAGAACAACCCTTCTACACTAAAACAAGTGACATATTTAGACAACAGTAACCTGTTTAATGTTACGATCTTGTGGCTAGGAAGTAGCAACTAACGTTAGCTAGCAAAGTTCAGCCCATAGAATGTAAGACAGCTAATAGCTTTAGCTTGCTTTCTATCAACTCAAAATCAGCTAGCTAATAAAATATATGTTTTAGTTACAAATTAACTAGTTAGCTAATTACAGGCTGAACGTTTCTTTACCCCACTGAAGGTATTAATTCTCTGTTTACAGTGCCAATTTTAGCATATTGGTGGGGCAAACCATCCCCAAAAATGTTTAGATGCATGCCAGCAAAGCCACTACACAACACAACACTAAACAATACATGAATTGCACTATAACGGTGACAAACTGTGCCCACAAAGTATTATGGCCTACATAAAGCTTTCCCAACAGCAGAGTCCCAACAGCAGTCCCATCATCTTACCACTGCTACACCTGGCTATCAACTGAGCCTTTTCTGGCAGCAAAACAGCCTCATTTACTGCCTTTTAAAAACATAGCTGATATGGCTGACTTGCTTAAACAAATGTGGTTTCTACTGACAATTGAGATGTACAAACTATGGCATAAGGAGAGGACAAGCCGATAAGAGGCCATCCCTAATTTAAATTAAGACATTCATGAGCAAGCTAGGATGAACGTAGTCAATATAACTATTTGTTCAGCACTTTTGAAATGTACAGCGACAGCATTCAGAATATGGGCCGTTCTTACAGTGTTCTCCCTGTACACCAAGTCAGAACTGTAGGATAAATAAAGGGGGATATAAGCAGACAATGGAACCTCTTAGAATTGGGACCACAATCCCACTCCACTGAATAACAGACAAGTGATTGATTTGTAATGCTTGCAGTTAGCCACTGATTACTTCCAAACCACTCATTGTTGAATTTGTGATTTCCAATTTGTTGTGTAATGTTTATACCCAATGGCCATTGAGCACCAATAAATGTAATCTATAATTTCTCATCATTACTTCTCTTCATGTGACAAGGATTAATAAGGATTTTCCAGTAGATTGTCAACTTGATTCACAATGATGACTGCTAGCCAAGATTTTGAAAGTATGATATTGACATGATCAGTCCAATCAAAGTTACTGTAGATATACCTTGATTTTATGTAATTTTGTCTGCAGCCAATGACCTTTAACCTTTCTTGGATGGGCACATATAATGTAACTATGGCAGCACCAAAGGGGCTTGAATTATTGGGCTCTACCCTTAGATTTGGCAGTGACGTAATGTCCCCATGAATGAAATAGGTAAACATCGGGCACACTTGTTCAAGTGTGCCCAATGTCATACTTGTTCAAGGAGTCTTTATTTGTACTATTTACCTATTTGACCTATTTGACCTATTTCTTTACATTACCTAGTGAAGACATCAATCAAAACTATGAAATAACAGATATGGAGTTATCTAGTAATCAAAAAAGTAGTTAAACAGATTAAAATATATTTGAGATTTGAGATTCTTCAAAGTAGCCATCCTTTGCCTTGATGACAGCTTTGCACACTCTTGGCATTCTCTCAACCAGATTCACCTGGAATGCTTTTCCAACAGTCTTGAAGGAGTTCCCACTTGTTGGCTGCTTTTCCTTCACACTGCGGTCCTACTCAACCCAAACCATCTTAATTGGGTTGAGGTCAGGGGATTGTGGAGGGCAGGTCATCTGATGCAGCACTCCGATCACTCTGCTTGTTCAAATAGCCTTTACACAATCTGGAGGTGTACTGGGTCATTGTTATGTTGAAAGCAAATGATAGTTGCACTAAGTGCAAACCAAATGGGATGGCGTATCGCTGCATAATGCTGGTTAAGTGAACCTTGCTTTTCTAAATAAATCACTGGCAGTGTCACCAGCAAAGTACCCCCACACCATCACACCTCCTCCTCCATGTGTCACAATGAGAACAACACATGGTTCCTATCATCCGTTCACCTACTCTGCATCTCACAAAGACATGGTTGGAACCTATATCTCAATAACGGACTCATCAGACCAAAGGACAGATTTCCACCGGTCTAATGTCCATTGCTCGTGTTTCTTGGCCCATGCAAGTTTATTCTTCTTATTGGTGTCCTTTAGTAATGGTTTATTTAGGCTTCAATCTAAGTTGCAGTTAACTCTAATGAACTTAACCTCTGCAGCAGCGTTAACACTGGGTCTTCCTTTCCTGTGGCGGTCCTCACGAGAGCCAGTTTCCACATGAAGTACCCTAATTAAGTGATAATGCCAAAGATGCCGGTGTTTGGAGGATATATTGGCATGGGTGTTGCCGGCAAAAATATATCCTCCAAATACTGGCTTCGAGGGCATTATCACTTTAATACAACATGTAACCAACGTATTAAAATAATGATTGACATATTTTCATCAAAAAATGTATTTTGATGAATTTATTCAAACTATTTCATCCTTCCATAAGATATAGTACCGAAACAAATCTAGGGTTGCTACCCAAGCCGGCTGGTTGTTTGTTCTATTGGTTCAGTCATTTAGTCTTTTTGTTCTGTGTCTATGGACGCGACCCTGACGTTCGTTCTAAATGTTCCATTGCCATACTGGCTGGCAACGTTCTTATCCCTTGCTTGCTAGCTAGCTAGCCAACTATGGGCTAACTTACAGTCATAATAACAACAGTAGCTGCAGTTGGTTTAAGCTGTTTTCTATTTAAATTCATTTGGATACATGAATAACAATGAGTTAATGATTTCACCTTGCATAGAAAATGTGGTCTCTGGTTAGGACACTGTTGTTCAAAGAAGATAGCCAACAACAGCTAAAACAATACAGCTAAAACAATCACTTCAAACTGAAGCTGGAAAGACTGCAAACGAGCTGCACTTTGTTTCATTTGACCTTTTTTCAACAGACATTTCTTGACAGCTGATTCATGATTTCGACTGGCTGAGAAATGCTGCCTGCCTTTCTCTCTCATCCTGACACCCGACCCCTACAAGTTCATTACTATGGGACAATTTGAATATTGAAACAATGTCGAAAATGTTGGAGAGACAGACAGGAAGGTTTATACAAATCTCTGCTGTTGAAAACTAAATGTTAGTCTAAAATAAATGTGAGATAATGTCTAGATGCTTTTCATAGTGAAGATCAAGTTTATAACTTCCCTGCCTGGGCTGCTGACACAGTGGATTGAGCAGTCAGATGGAACAGAGTAAATAGGCATTTTAAAGTAATATATCCAGCCGGTGATAACTTGTGGAATAGCCCCAGGGTGGAATGCGCTTTTAACCAATCAGCATTCAGGATTAGAGCCACCCGTTGTATAAAAATTAATAGAACACAGTCTGGCCCAAAAAGACCAGACTACAGCAAGTATAACCAACAACACCAATTAAATCTAAAATATCTATCTAATGCAACATTTACTACTGTAAAGATAAAGAAAACATGTACTTTATTTTACAGGATGATATAATGCATGAAGCAAACATGGAATGACATTTTGAAATGTGAAGGTGTAGACTCAGTGAAGTTGTCTAGTGGAGGTGTCTTTCATCCCTCGGCACCCTGGTGGAGTGGAACAATTATTGTTCAGCCCTATAGTAGCATGATTCTGGTTCTGATTCTGGATAGCTGAACTCCTGTAAATAGAGAAAGGACATTTAGATGTATGTAACGGTTTTCCAACCATAACATTCAAAGATTTTTTCCAACTAGAGACCCTAGGGAGGATTAATGAAATGTTGAACTACATCAACCTTGTACTTATTCATATGAATTTGGAACTAGAAGGGGGAGGTTCCCTTACACAGACACAGAGAAAACAACTGCAATTTGACAATAGAACAAATAGTGCACCTGGAACATCATCATTATGTTGATAAATTAATTGCAGTCAATAATTTGGAATGAAAAGGTCTAGGTAGCCTAATCAGCCAGTGCACACTTTGGCACAGTTTGTATGTCAGTGTCAGACGGCTGGTTTGGAGTCAAGGTGCCTGTGCTGAAGGTCAAGTAAGCAGGCATCGCCACAGACACCTACAAGGGCTTATGTTAAACGACCTCTGCCACTACTGCTTGTAGTACTTGAGGAACACTTTGTTTCGATAAATCATTCCATAGACATTCCCTTCCTAAACCAGACTATATAGTCTTCAGACTCTCTCTCTCTCTCTCTCTCTCTCTCTCTCTCTCTCTCTCTCTCTCTCTCTCTCTCTCTCTCTCTCTATCTCTTATCACTATCAGCATTATTCTGAGCTGCAGGCTTGAGGGCAACCAACACAGATAAATGTACAAGACAACCAAAATGAAAAACCAGCTCCCAAGATAGAACACCCTTTCTTTGTGGATAGTTACATTAGGTTCAGTCTCTTTATTCCTGTACCCTCTTATAACTAACACGTTGACTATGGTCTTTAAGAGCGTTGACAATTGTTGGCTAAACAAAGCGGACATCTTGGAACATACGGCTGGAGCACAGAGACACCTTTGGGTGTGAAAAGCCATTGCATTAGATGGAATGATCGTAGCCCAAGGGCCACATCAAAAACACTCTTAAAACCTTCCAGTGGAGATATGGACCAGGCCAATTTCTCAAATGGCTTTTACTTGTTCATTGCACAGGGGCCAAGTTTGTTATCTAATCCTCAACTACTTGGGCAAACACCAGCAAATAGGACATGCCTGCTTTTTGAGGTTTTGGGGATGTGGTACAAGCCTCCGCTGATACAGCTGTGTCTGCTAGGGGCACGCTTACTGCATTTAGCTCTGCTTTAGTTACAGTTGAAGTTTACATACACTCATTAAAACAAATGTCTTGTTTACAAACTCTAGTTTTTAGCAAGTTGGTTAGGACATCTATTTTGTGCATGACACAAGTGATTTTTCCAACAATTGTTTACAGACAGATTATTTCACTTATAATTCACTGTATCACAATTCCAGTGGGTCAGAAGTTACATACACGGCCTCCCGGGTGGTGCAGTGGTGAAGGGTGCTGTACTGCAGCGCCAGCTGTGGCACCAGAGACTCTGGGTTCGCTGTCTCATCGCGCACCAGCGACTCCTGTGGTGGGCCGGGCGCAGTGCGCGCTAACCAAAGTTGCCAGGTGCACGGTGTTTCTTCCGACACATTGGTGCGGCTGGATTCCAAGTTGGATGGCGCTGTGTTAAGAAGCAGTGTGGCTTGGTTGGGTTGTGTATCGGAGGACGCATGACTTTCAACCTTTGTCTCTCACGAGCCCGTACGGGATTTGTAGCGATGAGACAAGATAGTAGCTACTAAACAATTGGATACCATGAAATTGGGGAGAAAAAGGGGTAAAATTCACACACAAAAAAATTAAAAGAATAAAAAGAAGTTTACATACACTAAATAGTTGACTGTGCATTTAAACAGCTTGCAACATTCCAGAAAATGATGTCATGGCTTTAGAAGCTTCTAATAGGCTAATTGACATAATTTGAGTGAATTAGAGGTGTACCTGTGGATATATTTCAAGGCCTACCTTCAAACACAGTGCCTCTTTGCTTGACATCATGGGAAAATCAAAAGAAATCAGCCAGATGAATGCACTTTGGGACGAAAAGTGCAAATCAATCTCAGGACAACAGCAAACGACCTTGTAAAGATGCTGGAGGAAACTGGTACAAAAGCATCTATATACAAGGTTAAACGAGTCCTATATCGAATAAACCTGAAAGGCCGCTCAGCAAGGAAGAAGCCACTGCTCCAAAACCACCATAAAAAAGCAAAACTACGGTTTGCAACTGCACATGGGGACAAAGATCATACTTTTTGGAGAAATGTCTTCTGGTCTGATGAAACAAAAATATAACAGTTTGGCCATAATGACCAACGTTATGTTTGTAGGAAAAAGGGGAACGCTTGCAAGCCAAAGAACATCATCCCAAACGTGAATCACAGGGGTGGCAGCATCATGTTGTGGGGGTGCTTTCCTGCAGGAGGGACTGGTACGCTTCACAAAATAAATGGCATCATGAGGGGAAATTTTTGTTGATATATTGAAGAAACATCTTAAGACATCAGTCAGGAAGTTAAAGCTTGAGGGCAAATGGGTCTTCCAAACAGACAATGGCCCCAAGCATACTTCCAAAGTTGTGGCAAAATGGCTTAAGGACAACAAAGTCAAGGCCCTCACCTCAATCCTATAGAACATTTGTGGGCAGAACTGAAAAATCATGTGCGAGCAGGAAGGCCTACAAACCTGACTCAGTTACACCAGCTCTGTCAGGAGGAATGGGCGAAAATTCACCCAAGTTATTGTGGGAAGCTTGCGGAAGGCTACCCGAAACATTTGACCCAAGTTAAACAATTAAAAAGCAATGCTACCAAATACTAATTGAGTGTATGTAAACTTCTGACACACTGGACATGTGATGAAAGAAATATAAGCTGAAATAAATCATTCTCTTTCACATTTTTTAAATAAAATGGTGTTCCCAACTCACATAAGACAGGGAATTTTTACTATGATTAAATGTCAGGAATTGTGAAACTGAGTTTAAATGTATTTGGCTAAGGTGTATGTATACTTCCGACTTCAACTGTATGTGACCATTGATGATCTTTGCTTCAGGTGAATACCTTCGAGATATTTCTCAAAGGTATTCATCTAAAGCAAAGAGTATCCCAGGTCATGAATTATTTAATAGTCAGTGACAGTGGGTTCCATTGCAATCCACTGGGGTGTACTTATCATCAAAAGGTTTAGATGGGCCAAACATTTCATACTCTGTCTGCTGTGCTCTCCAAGTCTCTATCAGCTTTCATTTGAATAGTCATTTGCAGTGATCGAGTTGGCATACAAAATCTGCTGAAGTTGGTTATCTCATTTTAAACAGATGCCTTGATGATTGCGAAAGATGCATCATGAGGAGATTCACAGATTCCACAGATCATAAACAAGTCTGTGTGTTATGAAAGATGTTCTTCTTCTTTTTGTCTTGAAAAGCATCAACTTTTAATGTCAAAGTGCATAAATGTTTCTTAATCTATTGATTTTCCACGTTGTATTTTACTGAGGCTTTATGAAAGGGGAATAACAGTGGGATGGTTGATTAAACATGAATAGATTCTTCATTAATTTAATCTCCCACTGAATCTCCATTAATATACAGTGTATTTTTCTTTAGGATGCAACTGAATATTGAACAGCTGTGCTGTTGTTTTTGTGAGAGGGAGCACTGTGGACACTCAAGACAGAAATGAGAAAGAGCCGGAAGGAGAGGGCGAGAATGGAGAAATTGAGACAGTGAGAGAAAGAGAGAAAGAGAGAGAGTGGGAGAGATCTGTGGTGGCCCATGGAATATACAGGTCAACTGCCTGGGGAGTGATCGCAATCTCCTGTAGCTGCTCTCTCACCTCTAGATTTCAATCTGATAAAAGCTCCTTTGGCATTCACAAGCTCAGACAGTGAATAGGGCGGTCTGCCTGCATTATCAGATAGGCCCTATAGCAATATGAGCGTACATTTTGATGTAGTATCAGTCTCAGAGACAACGCTCAGCTGACCACCCTGAGGTCATCCCAAAGACACGAGAGTCAAAAGCATTTGGGAAGAATGTGAAAACACTATTGTGAAGTCATGCCACATACTGTAGGCTATTGCAAATGCTGAGAAGGATGGCAACGTGTGTTGGTTGTGACTGCGCAAGTAAAAGGATGAACTCTGGCACTTCATGGTTGCTCATCATGTGATTTTATGCGCAATTAATGTGATAACATGTGACATCATCAGTGGCTGTTTAATGAGGGAGGACAATATTTTTTAATGAGCATATTGGGTGTCATTCACAATTCATTCACCAGCTCAATGAACAGTAATGTTGATAAGTTTAGGCTACTCCATGATGTTAAAATCTTCCCTATGTGACTACAAAATAGACTGTGAATGAAAGTTTACGACGGAGGTGCACAGGTCAAGAGAAATTTGAGTAATCAAGGTGACATACATTGGCACATTCAATATCGCCTTACAGGGTGTAATCATTTGTCCAACAGTTGCAAACAAAATGTTCTATTGGGCAAATTCAGGTATGTTTATTCCCGTTTCGTTCAGTTTGCTTCCATTTAAGAAATGTTTTAACAGAATCGTCCGAATGAATACACTCCTGATCACACGCAAACACAGTTCACTTTCATCCCTTTGATCGTTGTATAATTCCTTCTCACATCTATTCACTCTCCTCTGCTCACTTTTTCCCTTTGCTTGTGGACTTCAGACATCAGGCGAAAAAAACACTTCCAAGCAAAACCTTCATATCATAACCACTATCCGCTACACACAGCCTACATTCAGTGTCACCATATTACTTTCCCCTTAAGAGGCAGTAGAAGAAGACAAAAATGTATGTTACTCATTGAACGACATCTATTGCAGGATAAATCAACATTAAAGTTTACATATCTGGCCATATGGATGTAAAATGGATGTAAAATTGTACTTTATGCGTTTGTTACGTAGACTTCTTCTAAGCCAGGTATTCCCAAACGGGGGTATGTCGTCAAGGGTACGCCAAATAAAAATGTGATTCATATAAAAAATTAAAAAACAGTACATTTGTATATTACAGAGGGGCTATGCATTTGGGTGACGTTTTTCACTCACCTGAGTACCCTCGTTTCAGTGCCAAAAACAATATTAAACCATCCAACAACACAAAGTCAAATACAGGTAGCCTAGTAAAATAATTAACATCCAGTCACATTAACCGTTACTCTCTCACAGGAAACATTCACTCTTGCGCAGACATTTAACTTAATTATTCCCGCTGCAGTGGATATGGCTGGGACAATGTTGGGGAGAAAAGGCCAAAATAAACTATACAGACAATGATTTCATCAAACAACACTGTTTCACAGCGCATCAGTGACATGGCAGGAGACGTTTTGAAACAATTACTGCTTCGCATACAAGCCAGTGAATTATATGCGTTACAGCTGGATGAATCAACAGACGTGGCGGGCCTGGCACAGATCCTGGTATATGTCTGTTACGTTTATGGGGGGGTCAATTAAGGAAGACATCCTATTCTGCAAATCTTTGGAAACCCTGACAACATGAGAGGATATTTTTAAAGTACTGGACAGCTTTGTGACATCAAATGGACTTTGGTGGTCAAGATGTGTTGGTATCTGTACTGATGGCACAAAAGCCATGACAGGGAGACATAGTGGAGTGGTAACGCAAGTGCAAGCAGTTGCTCCTGACGCCACTTAAGAACACTGCAGCCTCCATGAGAGGCTCTTGCTGCCAAGGGAATGCCTGGCAGCTTGAAAGACGTTTTGGAAACTACAGTGAAAATGGTTAACTTTGTTAAAGCAAGGCCCCTGAATTCTCAGGTATTTTCTGCATTATGCAATGATATTGGCAGCGATCATAAAATGCTTTTACAATATACGGAAGTGTGCTGGTTATCAAGGGGCAAAGTATTGACATATTTTTAAATTTTTTAAATTGATAGACGAGCTTAAAGTTTTCTCTACTGACCATAGTTTTCACTTGTCTGACCATTTGCGTGATGTGTTTCTCACATGACTGGCTTATCTGCGTGATGTTTTTTCTTGCCTGAATTATCTGAATCTAGGATTACAGTGACTCTCGGCACAAAATTGAGGATATGATTAAGGGGAGTCAGTAGAGGTTAAGACGCTGATGCCCTTTGCAACCACGTACCTATGTGAGAGCGGATTCTCGGCCCTCACTAGCATGAAGCTAAATACAGGCACAGACTGTGGGTGGAAAATGATTTAAGACTGAGAATCCAAACATTGCAGAGTTATGTGCATCCTTTCAAGCACACACTTCTGATTAGCCTGCGGTGCATTATTCTACATTTTCGATGAACAAATAAGGTTTTATATGTAAGATGGCTAAATAAAGAGCAAAATTATTGATTATTATATTATTATTATTATTTGTGCCCTGGTCCAATAAGAGCTCTTTGTCACTTCTCATGATCCGGGTTGTGACAAAAACTCTTTCTTATGTTTAATAAATGTATAGTAGAGTGTGTGTGTGGCAGGCTTACAATGATGGGAAAAAACAACATGTGACAGTGCACTGACCCTGGTTTTAGAGTGGGAATGCAGCTGGAGGTTGAATGTTTGAATGGGTACGGGACTAAAAAAAAATGTGGGAACCCCTGTTCTAACCCATCGCTTCTACTACATATAATAATACGATTAACTTATGTCTTTACATTAAAAACCAAAGTCTATCAGAATTCAAGTCATTCCAATAAATGTTATAACCCTTGATATTCAAGAATAGGACTTGGAAATATGGAAGAATAGATTAGCCAAATTGTTTTACATGAGCATAACCCCAAAACTAAGGACTTATTAACCAGCGCTACTCTGTTGTTTAGGCTTTTGTTGTCATGGAGGACTGATTGGGCACATTGGTTTGAGTTGATAAAATAAAATGCGGTGCTCACGGAATGGCATGCTTTGAGCACTACTGAAAATGCTAGTTACATGTGAAAAATGAATGCCATATGCTGCTTTTGCTATAGGCCTATTGTTTACCTTTTTGTTGGTGACACTTTGATATCTTGATAATATGCAGCTATTTAAACAGCAAATCCACAGATTAAACAATTAAATAACGGTCGCCGCAGCTCTGTTTTTGGTAAAAAGCTCAGGGATGGGCCTGGAGAAATGTAACCACTCTCAGATTAATAGACAGAGTTATGGATGCACGGACTGACCATCCATGAAGTCAAAATTATTGTTTTAACTGACTATATAGTGTTTGTTTTATGATTACAATGTTTACAAACATTGGAGAAAAACAAGCTTATATTTTGATATTCTTCAAGAATATATATATATATATATAGCCAGTCAAAAGTTTGGACACACCTACTCATTCAAGGATTTTTCTTTATTATTACTATTTCCTACATTGTAGAATAATAGTGAAGACATCAAAACTAAGAAATAGTACATATGGAATCATGTAGTGTTAAACAAATCTAAATATTATTTATATTCAAGATTCTTCAAAGTAGCCAACCTCTTCACACTCTTGGCATTCTCTTTACCAGCTTCATGAGTTAGTCATCTGGAAAGCATTTCAATTAACAGGTGTGCCTTATTAAAAGTTAATTTGTGGAATTTCATTCCTTCTTAATGCGTTTGAGCCAATCAGTTGTGCTGTGACAAGGTAAGGTTGGTATACAGAAGATAGCTAGCTCTATTTGCTTAAAGACCAAGTCCAGAAAATTTCAAGAAAGTCTCTTCAAGTGAAGTCGCAAAAACCGTCAAGCATTATGATGAAACTGTCTCTCATGAGGACCGCCACAGGAAAGGAAGACCCAGAGTTACTTCTGCTGCAGTGGGTAAGTTCATTAGAGTTAACTGCACCTCAGACTTCAGCCCAAATAAATGCTTCACAGAGTTCAAGTAACAGACCCATCTCAACATCAATTGTTCAGAGGAGATTGCGTGAATTAGTCCTTCATGGTCGAATTGCTGAAAAGAAACCACTACTAAAGGACACCAATAATAAGAAGACACTTGCCTGTGCCACAAAACATGAGCAATAGACAATAGACCTGTGGAAATCTGTCCTTGGTCTGATGAGTCCAAATTTGAGATATTTGTTTCCAACCGCCGTGTCTTTGTGAGACGCAGAGTAGGTGAACATATGATCTCCGCATGTGTGGTTCCCACTGTGAAGCATGGAAAAGGTGTGATGGTGTGGGGGTGCTTGCTGGTGACTCTGTCAGTGATTTCTTTAGAATTCAATGTACACTTAACCAGCATGGCTACCACAGCATTCTGCAGCAATATGCAATCCCATCTGGTTTGCGCTTAGTGGGACTATCATTTGTTTTTCAACAGGACAATGACCCAAAACACACCTCCAGGCTGTGTAAGGGCTATTTGAACAAGAAGGAGACTGATGGAGTGCTGCATCAGACGACCTGGCCTCCACAATCACCTGACCTCAACCCAATTGAGATGGTTTGGGGTGAGTTGGACCGCAGAGTGAAGGAAAAGCAGCCAAAAAAAAGTGTGCATTCAAATGGCTCTCCTGTGAAGTAGTGACACGGGACATACACCTAGTTTCCTGAAACTAGTCACATATGTGACTGACTGGCTCAAATCGTTTTTATGTAGCAAAATTTGAATTAGTGTTTTTTTTTACATTGGATAAAAGTAGAGACTAAGAGCTACACAATTGTATATCATACACTGCATTTTTGAGGAACAATGGGAAAGTATTTCTGCTTTGAAAGTTTTGAGAAAATGACCTATGAATGTTTTGGTACCTACTGGAGAGATCTCTTTTGTCTCCACCCATTCAGCATTGTTCACACCCTCACTCCAGCCCCATCCATCTCTTTAAGGATTCACATGTGAGGTCATGTGCTAAAAAGTGGGTAGGGTAGTGAAGATTAAGACTAAAAGTGGTAAAAGTAGTAGTCTACAATAAGGGAAAAAACAGGTAAACAGAAAACACATATTTCGTAAATATTACATGAATCTTATCCAGACACACTTTTCTAAATGTATAGGTCATGTGAAAGAATTGCTATAACCTCCAGCCACATCTTGCCAAGATGATGGTCCTTACAGAAGGTGTAAACGGTACAGGCAAATGGTTCCTGGCACAGTAGCAATATCAGGAATAGATATTGTCAATATATATAAAATAATATACTGTATGTACAAGAAATATATCAGTAACAATATCTGTGATCGATGAGGTAGTAGCATGCATACAATCAGGGGTAAAGTGGCTGAGCAGCAGGATAAAAAAAATAATAGTAGCAGCAATGTATGGCATGTGTGTTAGGAGAGAGTCGTGTGAATAGAGGCACTGCAGATAGTGCTGATAACAGGTCCGTCCGAACCACACACGAACAAGGGAATCCTCTGTCCTGTCCTTGACTTTGGTGCAGGGAATGTGATGTCCATAGCCTCTTCCTCACAAAACTCCCTGATCTTCTCAAAAACATACGTTTGTCTAGCTGTGTCCAGTCCAGGTGGTGCTTGTACAGACAGACCATCTATGGGAGGCAGGATGTCAGCGTTACACTCCTTGGCGACAACAACACCAGGCTCCAGAGCATCGAAGCTGTAAAACAGGAAATAACCAAAAACATGTAGAAGTCATTACAACCCTGTACAACATAAATTTACCTCTCAAGTTTAGATAAGAAGAATAACCTCATACAATGCAATGAAAATTATATTCAAAATTCTATTAATCGATTCCTTGTAGAGACGCCACCCTGCTGCTTTTGTCACATGGGATGGCAGCATCTTTCCACCAAAGTGTTTGTGCCCTGGGTGGTGTCCTGGTAGTACTTTTGCATAATCCTCTGCTTAGGTGTTGATGAAGTTCACCACTTGCTGCAGTTCCTCATGCTTCAGGTGACTACAGCTCAGCATTCAACACCATAGTACCCTCCAAACTCACCATTAAGCTTGAGACCCTGGGTCTCAACCCCGCCCTGTGCAACTGTGTCCTGGACTTCTTGACAGGCCTCCCCAGGTGGTTAAGGTAGGAAACAACATCTCCACTCCGCTGATCCTCAACACTGGGGCCACACAAGGGTGCGTTCTCAGCCCTTGTTGTGGAAAATATTGAATCAAATACTTCTCAGATACCGGAGCTTGTGAATTCAAATAGACTTTATTACGGAGAGTAACAAAGCCAAGCAATTCCATGGAAGAACTAACACTTCATTCTTAGCACTTGGCTTTTATACAGTCTTTTCCTTACATAACGTCATCACTCCACTTTATGAATCTTGTTGTCTTACTTAGTTTCCATTCTCTTATTGGCTCAGACATTGACGCATAGAGTCTATTGGTGGCATGACATGCCCCCACTTACTGTTGCCCCTCACTACTTAGCCAATGTTCCTGTCCAGAGGTCTTTACAAGTTCAGGCCGATGTTGTTCATGTATGATTTACCCATGTGCGTTTCCAGTAGCCTTCACAAGATCAGATATGGCCCAGACCAGTCACGTCTTGTTAGTCTACCTTGCCTCATCCACACAGGTTCTGTTTTTTACATGTCCAATGGTCAATTCGATGTTGATCCAGTTTTGTACACTCACGTGGGTTCAGCCTTCATTCTGTTTACACATGTCTAATATTTAAACTTATATCAGTTATTCTTTCTACTTCAAAGACAACAATATAGGTTACTGAAAATCAACCATAGTAATGCATTTTCACCTACACCCTCTCCTGTACTCCCTGTTCACCCATGACTGCGTGGCCATGCACGCCTCCAACTCAATCATCAAGTTTGCAGATGACACTACAGTGGTAGGCTTGATTACCAACAATGACGAGACAGCCTACAGGGAGGAGCAGAGGGCCTTCGGAGTGTGTTGTCAGGAAAATAACCTGTCACTCAATGTCAGCAAAACAAAAGAGATGATCGTGGACATCAGGAAACAGCAAAGGGAGCACTCCCCTATCCACATCGACAGGACAACAGTGGAGAAGGTGGAAGGTGTACATATCACCGACAAACAGAAATGGTCCACGCACACAGACAGTGTGGTGAAGAAGGCGCAACCTCGCCTCTTCAACCTCAGAGGCTGAAAAAATGTGGCTTGTCACAGAAATCCCTCACTAACTTTAACAGGTGCACAACTGAGAGCATCCTGCCGCCTGTATCACCACCTGGTATGGCAACTGCACCGCCCACAACGCATAACCAGGAGCAAACTACCTGTCCTACCAGACACCTACAACACCCGATGTCACTGGAAGGCAAAACATATCATCAAGGACAATAACCACCCGAGCAACTACCTGTTCACCCCGCTTCCATCCAGAAGGCGAGATCAGTACAGGTGCATCAAAGCTGGGACATAAAGACTGAAAAACAGCTTCTATCTCAAGGCCATTAGATTGTTAAACAGCCACCACTAGCACAGAGAGGCGGCTCCCTACCTAAAGACTTGATGTCATTGGCCACTTTAATAAATCTAACACTAGTCACTTTAATAATGCCACTTCAAGAATGTTTACATATCTCACATTACTCATCTCATATGTATATACTGTATACTGTATCCTTCACTATCTATTCTTTACTATCTATTGAATCTTAGCCGCTTTGTCACTGCCCATCCATATATATTTTATACTTAACTATTCTCATCCCATTTCTTTACTCGATTGTGTGTATTAGGTTTTGTTGTGATATTTGTTACCTATTAGGTTTAGTTGTGGAATTGTTAGATATTACCTGTTAGATACTGCTGTACTGTCAGATCTAGAAGCATAAGCATTTCGCTACACTCGCAATAACATCTGCTAACCCTGTGTATGTGACAAATACAATTTGACCTGTGCCTGCTTGGGCCAGCTATCTTTTTGATGGCAGGCATTGGACCATTCCCCTAGTATTACTGGTAGAGGAGAATCAGGCGTGTTCTACTAATGCTGAAAGACAAATTCCAGAAACAAATATTTTGGCATTATTATACAATAGATAGCCATAATCACCGTCAGACACACCTGGCTAACTTGATTGGTCATGTAATCATCTGGCCAAGTGGAGCCTATTGTTTACACATGCTAGCTAAACAATGAAACATAATCCTAATCGATATAGTACTAACAATATAAACCAATTGGCATAGCTAGCTAAAGTAGCCAAATTATCTAGCTAACCTTAGGCAATAACTAGCAATGTGAAATGGCATTCTGAGATAACATTACTACACACAAATCATAAACATAATGTTAGCTAGCGAGCCAGCCATCTAACGTCAGATTTAATTTGGGGTTATTTGTTTATACATGGAGCTAGCTAGCTAGCTAGCTAACTAAACAATGAACCATGACCCCAATCCATAGAGTACTAGCAATACAAACAGATTGTCATAGCTAGCTAAAGTTAACCAAATAGGTTTAATGTTAGCTAGTTAGCTAGCTAACTTTAGACTATAACTAGCAATACGAAATGCCATTCTGAGAAAACATTAATATACTACACACAAATCATAAAAATAATGTTAAAATCGCTAAATAATGTTAGCGAGCCAGCCATCTAACATCAGCTAGCTAGCTAACAGCCAGCTTTAATTTGGGGTATTTTGTTTATACATGGAGCTAGCTAGCTAGCCAGCTAAACAATAAACATAATCCCAATCCATAGAGTACTAGCAATACAAACCAAGTGTCATAGCTAATTAAAATTAACCAAATAGGTTCAATATTAGCTAGTTAGCTAGCTAACATTAGGCAATAACTAGCCATGTGAAATTGCATTCTGAGATAACATTACAACACACAGATTGAAGCTATAAGCTATAGATCGAAGCATAACTCTTGAGCGGTCTGTATCCTCCTGGCTGGTGTTTAATTGTTTATGAAACCAAATATGCTTCTCTGCATCTCTGCTAGAATCTGGATAAAATATTGAAAGGAATGTGAGTCTTATTCAGTATATTATTATGCTTGATTTGCTAAACCCTACAAACCCCCAGCTAAGATAGTTAGACAAGCTACCTACTCAAACTTGATTGTTACCCTGAAATTGCTTTTTGGTACATAGGTTCCCAATCTCCCAACCTTATACCTAGCTATCTGGGCTAGCTGATGCCAACTTCATATAAATGACTAGGTGGCTAGTAGTAGTAGTAGTAGTAGTAGTAGTAGTAGTGAGAGAGACAGCGAGAGAGAGAAAGAGTATACAAAACATTAGGAACACCTTCCTAATATTGAGTTGCACAACAGCCTCAATGTGATGGGGTATGGACTCTACAAGGTGTTGAAAGCGTTACACAGGGATGCTGGCCCATGTTGACTCCAATGCTTCCCACAGTTGTGTCAAGTTGGCTGGATGTACTGTGGGTGGTGGACCATTCTGGATACACACAGGACATTGTTGAGCGTGAAATACCCAGCCTCGTTACACCTAGTACCATACCCCGTTCAAAGGCACTTACATTTTTTGTTTTGCCCATTCGCCCTCTGAACGCCACATATACATAATCCATGTCTCAATTGTCTCAAGGCTTAAAAATCCTTCTTTAATTAACCTTTTTCCTCCAATTCATCTACACTGGTGGAAGTGGATTTAACAAGTGACATCAATAAGGGATCATAGCTTTCCCCTGGATTGACCTGGTCAGTCTATGTCATGGAAAGTGCAGGTGTTTTAAATGTTTTGTATAAAGTGCCTTCAGAAAGTATCCACAGCCTTACACCTTTTCCACATTTTATTGTGTTACAGCTTGAATATAAAATGGATTAAATTGATTGTTTTTGTCACTGGCCTGCATGCAATACCCCATCATGTGAAAGTGGGATTTCTGTTTTTTGACATTTTTACAAATTAATAAAAAATCCCCCCCCCCCCGATCCGGGATAATTGTCATCAACTACGCTAAATAGCATAGCGCAACGGTCAAATAATCTTACTAGAAAATATTCGTATTCATGAAATCACAAGTGAAATATAGTGAAACACAGCTTAGCCTTTTGTTAATCACCCTTTCGTCTCAGATTTTGAAATTATGTTTTACAGCGAAAACAATACAAGCGTTTTTAACAATATTTTTACAGTTTTGGAAACTTTAGAGTTTTTTCTATCCTAAGCTGTCAATTCTATGCATATTCCAGCATCTGGTCCTGAGAAATAGGCAGTTTACTTTGGGAACGTTATTTTTCCAAAAATAAAAATAGTTCCCCCTAGCTTCTGTGAGTTGCTCTGACAGCTGGTGCTTAAAGCTAGTGAGGGAGGTAAGAGTATCCAGCTTTAGTGGTTTTTGCAGTTTGTTCCAGTTATTGGCAGCAGAGAACTGGAAGGAAAGGCGGCCAAAGAAAGAATTGGCTTTGGGGGTGACCAGTGAGATATACCTGCTGGAGCACGTGCTACGGGTGGGTGCTGCTATGGTGACCAGTGAGCTGAGATAAGGCGTGGCTTTAACTAGCAGAGACTTGTAGATGGCCTGGAGCCAGTGGGTTTGGCGTTGAGTATGAAGCGAGGGCCAGCCAAAGAGAGCGTACATGTCGCAGTGATGGGTAGTATATGGGGCTTTGGTGACAAAACCGATGGCACTGTGATAGACTGCATCCAATTTGAATACCAATATTCAAAAACATGCATCCTGTTTGCAACAAGGCACTAAAGTAATACTGTTAAGAAAATGTTTAACGCAATTAACTTTTTTTCCTGAATACAAAGTTTCATGTTTGGAGCAAATGCAATACAACACATTACTAAGTACCACTCTCCATATATTTAAGCATAGTGGTGGCTGCATTCATGTTATGGGTATGTTTGAAATCGTTAAGGACTGTGGAGATTTTCAGGATATTATGGAATGCAGTTAATCACTTGCAAAATCCTAAAGGAAAACCTGGTTCAGATTGCTTTCCACCAGACACTGGGAGATTAACCTTTCAGCAGGATAATAACCGAAAACACAAGGCCATATCTACACTGGACTTGCTTACCAAGGAGACAGTGAATGTTTCTTTGTGACCGAGTTGTGGTTTTGACTGAAAGTTTCGTGAAAATCTATGGCAATACTTGAAAATGGACAAATATTGTAAAATCCAGGTGAGCAAAGCTCTTATACTCAGAAAGTCTCACAGCTGCAATCACTGCCAAAAGTGACTCTAACATGTAATGACTCAGGGGTTTGAATACTTAATTAACTAGATATTTCTGAATTATTTCATTTGCAATAAATTTGGAAACATTTCTAAATACAAGGTTTCTCTATATCATTATGGGGTATTTTGTGTAGATGGGTGAGAAAAAAATACATGTAATTGATTTTTTAATTCAGGCTGTAACACAACAAAATGTGCAATAATATGTATAATATACACTACATGACCAAAAGTATGTGAACACCTGCTCGTCTGTAACGGCGTTCGTCTGTTGAAGGAGAAGCGGACCAAAATGCAGCGTGGTGGTTTCTCATGTTCTTTAATGAAGAATAGTGATACATTAAATAACTTATAAACATTAAATAACTTATAAATATTACAAAACAACAAACAAAACGCGAAAACCTATTACAGCCTATCTGGTGAACACTACACAGAGACAGGAACAATCACCCACGAAAACACTCACAGAATATGGCTGCCTAAATATGGTTCCCAATCAGAGGCAACGAAAATCACCTGACTCTGATTGAGAACCGCCTCAGGCAGCCATAGACTACATCGACGCCCCACAAAACCCCAAGACAAAAAACACACCACAATAACCCATGTCACACCCTGGCCTGACCAAATATATAAAGAAAACACAAAATACTAAGACCAAGGCGTGACATCGTCGAACGTCTCATTCCAAAACCATGGGCATTAATATGGAGTTGGACCCCCAATAACAGCCTCCACTCTTCTGGGAAGGCTTTTCACTAGATGTTGCAACTTGCTTCCATTCAGCCACAAGAGCATTAGTGAGGTCGGGCACTGATGTTGGGCGATTAGGCCCTGACCTCGAACAGGTGTTCGATGGGTTTGAGGTCAGGGCTCTGTGCAGGCCAGTCAAGTTCTTCAACACTGATCTCAACAAACCATTTCCGTATGGACCTCGCTTTATGCACAGGGGCATTGTCATGCTAAAACAGCAAAGGGCCTTCCCCAAACTGTTGCCACAAAGTTGAAACAGTTTTTGTGCTGCTGTTTCTTCCAGAGGCAGTTTGGAACTCGGTAGTGAGTATTGCAAGCAAGGACAGATTATTTTTATGCTCTATGCAGAACTCGGCGGATCCGTAATGTGAGCTTGTGTGGCCTACCACTTCGCACTGATCTGTTGTTGCTCCTAGACATTTCCACTTCACAATAACAGCACTTACATTTGACCGGGGCAGCAAAAGCATGGCAGAAATTTGATGAACTGACTTGTTGGAAAGGTGGTGTCCTATGACGGTACCACATTGAAAGTCATTGAGCACTTCAGTAACGCCATTCTACTGCCAATGTTCGTCTATGGAGATTGCATGGCTGTGTGTTCGATTGTATACATCTGTTAGCAAGAGTTGTAGCTGAAATAGCCAAATCCACTAATTTGAAGGGTCCACATACCTTTGAATATATATATATATATATATATATATATATATATGTATGTATGTATGTATGTATGTATGTATGTATGTATGTATGTATGTATGTATGTATGTATGTATGTATGTATGTATGTATGTATGTATGTGTGTGTGTGTGTGTGTGTTAAACAGGACAAATCTGATGGGGCATGTTCCCCTGTGCCCCTTATGAGTAGGTGTTCGGGTAACACTGAGGCATTACATTACTGTTGAATTAATTTATTTGAGAATCTTGTTCCGTGTAAGGCTTTGGCCCATCCTATTACTACAGGTGAGAGGCAATATCTCAACCCCACTCTCTGCTGCTGAAAAGAAAAGCAGACACATCTTGACTACAGATGCTACTCTTTCAGAGTGTGATGGTGTTTGTTTTGACACCTTTTGGATTAATTTTCTAATTGGATTTTTAAAAACGGATTAACCTCCCGGATCTTCATTTATTAGCTTTTGCGGCCTTTGTGATAATCCGTATAATTACAAACCTAATTTTCTTCCCATTAGGTTCTGGCCTCCAACAATTTCTACGTGTTGATTGTGTTCACTCTCAATGTGTTTGGACGGCGGAAATAATCATGTTTTTCCAATCATGTTTTTTTAAATTTTGTTCCATGGTCATCTTGCAGCTGGTGTGCAGTTTTTATTACTTATGAGGGGTGGAAGTTTATCTAAGAAAATCAATAAAATCATGCTCATTATTTCAGTGTAAGTGTCAGAAAAGCAAAATATATGGTCCTGTATAAACAATATAACTGTTTCAATGTGAAGAAAACACACAGAGATGGAAATAGATGGAACGTCTTGGATTTTAAAAAGTTGAATTGGGAAAAAACATAACATGTGGACTTGTGGACGAACATTGTTGCTAGCAATTCCTCACTTTACAATATGAACATGAAAAGATTTAGCGTCATTGTTTAGCTGCTTATGGTCTTACATATTTTGCACAAGTAATACATATAAATCCGAAAACATCCACTGAATCATCCTTGGTTAGAATAATGATCAGACGTATCATAGAGGCCGTTTTCTTGTAACTCCTCCACTCATCTACCTTGATCAGTTTGCTGTGGATGAAACACAACAATAGACTGCAGACTCTTTGAAGTGATTTGTGTTATAAGGAGACCCAACCGATATAACAAATGACTATAGACAAATTGTTCTTAAATTCAAAGCACGAGAGTAAACCATTGAAAGAAAAGAGTTCAATGGCCTAAATTGAGACAGTATGTTGAATAAGTATGTGAGTCAGGGGATATAGGTGGGGCATGATTGCTGGTTTCAGCTGCAGTACTGTGTGAAATGCTTATGATGGCTCAGGATGTTGAAAATGAGTCATTTGCGTCAGAGAAACAAGGCCATTCTAATCTGTCCTCAATGTTCGTTGAAATAAGATGACAGTCAATTTCACCACAGTAATAAGATGATCTCATCCATTTTAGTGTCCATTTATAATCTTAAAATAATTTTATATTAACATCCATGAAGGTTTTCATGTCACTTTTTCTTACCAATTTATGCTCTCTAATTATATTCTCTTGTTGTGTGTGTTCCCTCTCTCTCGTAGAGCCGTGACAGAATGGTCGACTGTATGAGTAAAGTCATGCTGCACACGGCCCTCTCATGCTGGCAACCGTTCCTGGGACTGGCTCTTGTGGCCGTCTTCGTGGGTTCCGCCTTGGGATGTCCCGCCCGCTGCGACTGCTCGGCCCAGAGCAAGTCGGTCCTGTGCCACCGCAAACGCCTACCTAGCATCCCAGACGGTATCCCCATCGAGACCAGGATCCTGGACCTGAGCAAGAACAAGCTGCAGGCCGTCAACCCGGATGACTTTGCCCCCTATCCTGGTCTAGAGGATTTGGACCTCAGTGGGAACATTATTAGCTATGTGGAGCCGGGGGCCTTCAACCCTCTGTACAGTATGCACTCCCTTAGTCTCAAAAGCAATCGTATTAAGCTCATTCCTATGGGTGTCTTCACAGGCCTGTCCAACCTCACCCGGTTGGATGTCAGCGACAACAATATTGTCATCCTGCTGGACTACATGTTCCAGGACTTGAACAATCTGAAGTTCCTGGAGGTGGGTGACAATGACCTAGTGTACATCTCCCACCGGGCGTTCAGTGGACTGCTGAGCCTAGAGACTCTAACCCTGGAGAGATGCAATCTGACAGTGGTGCCTACTGAGGCCCTGTCCCACCTGCACAACCTGGTAAGACTTCACCTGCGATACCTCAGCATCAGCACCTTGCATGCCTACTCCTTCAAGAAGCTGTTCCGATTGCGCCACCTGGAGATTGACAGCTGGACCTCGCTGGACAGTGTGCCGGCCAACACGCTGCACGGCCTCAATTTGACCACGCTTTTCATCACCAACACCAACCTATCCACCTTCCCATATCAGGCGATCAAGCACCTGCACTACCTGACGCTCCTCAACCTGTCCTTCAACCGCATCAGACACATCGAAGGCAGGATGCTGTCGGAGTTAGTGCACCTAAGGGAACTGCATCTGGTCGGGGCTCAATTGTCGACTGTTGATCCGTACGCATTTCAGGGCCTCCGGTGGCTCAAGGTTTTCAACGTCTCCCACAACCGTTTGGACACCCTGGAGAAGGGTGTCTTCCAAGCTCCTGAGGCTCTGGAGGTACTCTTGATCGATGACAACCCCCTGGTTTGCGACTGCCGCCTCATGTGGATCCTGCAGAGGAGACAGTCCATCTACTTTGGTGACTCGCAGCCGGAGTGCAGTACCCCCGAGGGCATCCGCGGCAGGCCTTTCAGGGAGTTCAAGGAGACCCTGCTCTCCTACTATGTGACGTGCACCAAGCCCAAAATACGGGAGAACAAGACGCAAACAATTGCCGTAGACGAAGGTCAGCCAGTGAGACTGTACTGCAGTGTTGAGGGGACCCCCAGGCCGGTGGTGTCGTGGCTGTCCCCACGCCGGCGCCTCCTCACCAACAAGAGCCACGGTAGAGTCATGGTCCACAACAATGGGACGCTGGAGATCAAGGCAGCCGAGGTGCAGGACGGCGGGGTGTACCTTTGCATGGCAACCAACACTGCGGGTAATGACTCATTAATGACCTCCCTAGCAGTGAAAAGCCTGGGGTCGCTCTACGCAAACAGGACCCAGTACTACACAGATCCCAGCAATGCCACTACCAATGGGACTATCAACGTGACCTACGGCTTGGACCTAAAGACTATCTTAGTGTCGACAGCAATGGGTTGTTTCACATTCCTGGGGGTGGTTTTGTTCTGCTTCCTCCTCCTGTTTGTTTGGAGTCGGGGCAAAGGGAAGCATAAAAACAACATAGATATTGAATACGTACCTCGGTCCAAGTCTAATGGCACCTCTTTAGATGGAGGAGCGGAGGGGGAAGCTGGACCCCGTCGCTTTAACATGAAAATGATCTAACATGGTTTGTGAATCTGGGAATCCAAATGTTGGGAATAATCTAAGGATTATTTAACTTCTGAATTTCCCACTACTGCATGAGAATGCTACAGGGAATGGAAATAGCACTGCAGAGTGCCATAACAGGACACAGGAGTGCAGTCTCAAATCATTCCATCTTATTGGATGCAATGCTACGACATTGTGACGTATGTTTTTGCACAGTTGTCAGTGAGCCTGTCTAACACGGATCCTCCGAAATGAACTTAATTGCTACCCAGGTGACCTGTAAGGAAAAGGTGTCAGTAATCAAGCTTTTCAAATTCAATTTATATACCCAAGAGGAATCCATAAGTGCTGGGTTGGAATTAAAGACACTACAGAACCGTGTACAGTACAAATTTGTATCTAAAAGTATTACTCTTATTTGTTTGGTCTTGCACCATGCTTACTCACAGAACTGACTGATCAAACTGAGCATCATTCCCTCCGACCATAATCTTTGCATATGTGTACGTAAATGCTTCATTATGTACGTGTATGTACATATTCATTAAAAACAAACTGTTCATAGCAATACTCATGGAATGCAACGTCAGCCAAAATCTCAATTCCCCCAACCTAATAAGCAAAATTGTAACTCCCCACTTAAGAAATTGTCCATGAAAATAGGAAAGGGCTTCTACAGGATTGCAACGTCACACTGGAGAAAAGATACCTGTTCCCCTAAATATTTTATTTGATTTATTGTCAACCATAAATGAAAATGTATTTTATTTATCAAAGTGGTTTGAGGTTTTTTTTAAAGTTAGTATTATAACACTATTCTGGGGAGTAATAAATACTTTTGAGGTTCTTGAAGTTGACAGAGAACCTACAAAGACCACTTTTTCATCCTATTTTTGTCTTTTTATTACTTTTACCGAAACCTTTGCCTAATGGCAAGATACATGTGTCCATCTTGCTGCAGTGAAGTTGATATCTTCTCTCCCCAGTAAGACATTTTGACTCTGTTGTGGTAGTTCCTCATTTGGTTGTAGAATCATTTAGATTGTGACAAGTTCAAAGTAAAAAAAAAAATCATGTATGTGAAATAAAATAAGATTTATTTGTAACATTTAGTGTGTCTACATATTGACTACAATGACAAAGCTAAATTGGGTATTTATCAGTATATAGTATTACTATACTGCCTGTTGAACATCTGGAAACAGCAAAGTAACACTAACAGGGAAAAGCCATATGGTTGAATAAAATTGTTAAATTGGAACATTTCAAATATCAATCACTGGTATTAAAGAAAGTGAATTGTACTCTACTGTTTTACAGTGTATGTGAATTGTAAGGGTTGTGCATTTCTACAACATCAGATTAGGTAGACAAGGCCATCAGAAGATCTGCAGAAACACATTTACGACAGATCACAGGTTGAGAAAATGAAATGGTTTGAGGCATTGCCTTTCCTGAATGTTCAATTACTGTACACAAAAATGATCCCTTTCACTCACTAAAAACCATAACCTTTGAACCTTTGTGTGATACCCCCCTCAAACCTTTAAAATCAATGCACATCAGATAGGCATGGTGCAAAATGTCTAGCCTTGACAGCATGATATTGCAGGTAGTTTGTGTCAAGAGGAAGGCGCTGTCAGAGGAGGAATGTGGAGGAATTCATTTAACCTTCTGACACAGTCCAAATGAGCACCTGGAGGGTTACCATGTATAATTGGATGAGGACAGCAAATCAGAGGGGTATCCTGGGTTAAGCAGATAGCAGATTACAATGCTACCGAAGATACAATGCTGCCCAATTCACTACATTTTTAAGTCTGATTTATTAGATTGTTCCTTCATTACTGTGTCCCAGCTGTGCTTTTCTCTGTCTTTAAAATTGTTCATATCATCCCCTTGCTTTACAGTGAATGAGAATTACATTTAATGTCAAGCAGATTTGTACTTAATCTAATACGATAAACATTTTAACACAAAAAACTGAGAGCATATGTATCAATTAGGTTTAGCACTTATCACTGCTTGTCACTTCTGTAATTTTGTTGCACCATAGTTAAATGTAATGTCCCCATATTTGAGGACCCTATTAGATTTTTTTTATTCAAGTCAGTCTGGTTTGAGAATGGTAGCCTTATCTGTAAAAGCAGGGTGTCTGTGGAAAGCTGAGTATCTAGGCTATTGATCTGTTTCTTAAAATCTTTGATATGGCTTACTACCATATATGGGCATACGAATGTAATAAGGGCAGGCCGAGCCGATGACCTCATTTCAAGCAGAGGAGGTCTAAGAGAGCGAGAGGGAGGAAGAGAGTGAGTTTGAGCTGGTTAAAAATGGCGGGAAAAGGGAAATGGTTTGTTAAAGAAGAATGGTAGAAAGTGTAAGCAGAGTGAGCTGAAGACAGGAGGAGAAAGGAAGTGAATGAGGGTGAAGTATCGGAAGTGGTAGGTGTGGTCAAGTTCTCGGAGCCCGAGGCTTGCACCGAGGGTCAGGATAAAGATAAAGATAACGTTTTGGGAAAAGGTGGACCCTTGCCTTTTGGTTTCAGGGTGGGTGAAAACAGAGTTGGGTGCTGTGGAATCGGTGAGGGTAACCAGAAGTGGTCTTTTGA
Organism: Oncorhynchus keta; assembly: GCF_023373465.1. Taxonomy (NCBI): domain Eukaryota; kingdom Metazoa; phylum Chordata; class Actinopteri; order Salmoniformes; family Salmonidae; genus Oncorhynchus; species Oncorhynchus keta. Next base: position 47,363,981 of record NC_068450.1, read on the forward strand.
TAATTGTTTGTGTTTCTGCTGGTCTCCACGTTAAATGAATGGGGGCAAGACATGGGCATTGATTTGCTCTCAAGACAAGGGTGCCATTGAAAGGAGTGATTACTGGGGTAGTGGGGTAGCGGTAAATGTAAAAGTTGACCAACTGAATGTGAAGATTCCCGGTGTTTGTGATGCTCGTTGTTTGGTGCGTCGTTTTGTGCGACGCTGACAGTGTGGCATGAGTAAAAGATGGAGCTGATGAACATGGCCAATGTTTTACATTCTCCCAACCAATTGTCCAATTTTATTTATTTTTTAACTTATTGTGTACATAATGTTGCTGCTACCGTCTCTTATGCCCGAAAATAACTTCTGGACATCAGAAACGCGATTACTCACCGTGGACTGGAAAAAACTTTTTCCTTTAACTTCTTATGGCTGCAGGAGCAGTATTGAGTAGCTTGGATAAAAGGTGTCCAGAGTAAACGGCCTGCTCCTCAGTCCAAGTTACTAATATATGCATGGTATTATTAGTATTGGATAGAAAACACTCTGAAGTTTCTAAAATTGTTTGAATGATGTCTGTGAGTATAACATAACTCATTTGGCAGGCAAAAACCTGAGGAGAAATCCAAACAGGAAGTGAGAAATCTGAGGTTGGTAGGTTTTCAACACAGTTCCCATTGAAATCCCCTTGAGATATGAATGAAGTTGCTTCTACTGTGTTGTGGGACTGAATAAGAACAGAATGAACAGGTGTCAGCTATTTTCTGGTCACGCACATTCCACATGATCCACTTGCGTTCCGTTGCTCCTCAAGGCACAAAGGAATTATTTGGTTGGAACTTTATTGAAGATATATGATGAAATAAACATCAAAATGATTGATTCTGTACTTAGTTTGAAATGTTTCTTCGACCTGTAATATAACTTTTTAAAGTTTTTGTCCGAAGAAAAGGTCGACCAGCACGAGCATTTGGATAGGTGTACCAAACGTACTAACACAAGTAGCTAATTGGACATAAATAACAGACATTATTGAACAAATCAAGCATTTATTGTGGACCTGGGATTCCTGGGAGTGCATTCTGATGAAGATCATCAAAGGGAATATTTAGCATGTCATTTATGGCTTTGATTGATTGTTCTGAACGCTGTCTCCGATTATTGCATGGTTTGCTTTTTCTGTTAAGTTTTTTTGAAATCTGACACAGCGGTTGCATTAAGGACAGGTATATCTATAATTCCATGTGTATAACTTGTATTATCATCTACATTTATGAGGAGTATTTCTGTTGAATCGATGTGGCTATGCAAAATCACTGGATGTCTTTGGAACTAGTGAATGTAACGCCCAAAGTAAACTCAGAATTTTTTTATATAAATATGAACTTTATCAAACAAAACATACATGTATTGTGTAACATGAAGTCCTATGAGTGTCATCTAATGAAGATAATCAAAGGTTAGTGATACATTTTATCTCTATTTGTGATTTTTGTGACTCCTCTCTTTTGCTGGGAAAATGGTTGTTTTTATTGTGGTTTGGTGGTGACCTAAAAATTGTTTGTTGTGCTTTCGCCGTAAAGCCTATTTGAAATCGGAGACTGTGGTGGAATTAACAACAAGACTACTTTTGAAACGGTATAAGATACATGTATGTTTGAGGAATTTTAATGATGAGATTTCTGTTGTTTTGAATTTGGCGCCCTGCACTTTCACTGGCTGTTGTCATATCATCCCATTAACGGGATTGCAGCCCAAAGAGGTTTTAACGAGTCCGACGAGAAGGATGTCCTGCTTTCACTGGAACAGGCCCAGATCCACGCCTTTTGCGTGAAGAAAATGGATCCTTCTGAGAAATCGGAGGCGAGCGAGCAAACTCCCAAAAACGTCCATTCTTCTTGCTAACGTGCAATCGTTGGAAAATAAAATTGATGACCTACTATAAAGATTATGCTATCAACGGCACATTAAAAACTGTAACATCTTATGTTTCACGTGGCTGAACGAAGAAACAGACAATATAGAGCTGGCGGGATTTTCCATGCACAGGCAGAACAGAGACTCTACCTCTGGTAAGACAAGGGGTGGGGGTGTGTGTCTTTTTGTCAATAACAGCTGGTGTGCGATGTCTAATATTAAAGAAGTCTTGAGGTATTGCTCACCTGAGGTAGAGTACCTTATGATAAGCTGTCAGCCACACTATCTACCAAGAGCGATCTCATTTTATATCTCATGTTTTATTCGTAGCCGTCTATTTACCACCACAAGCCGTCTATATAACGCCATAAGCAAAGAAGAATATGCTCACCCAGATGCGGCGCTCCTAGTGACCGGGGACTTTAATGCAGACAAACTTAAATCAATTTTACCACATTTTTACCAGCATGTCACAAAAAAAATCCTAGACCACCTTTACTCCACACACAGATATGCATACAAAGCTCTTCCCCGCCCTCCATTTTTCAAATATGACCATAATTCTATCCTCCTGATTCCTGAATACAAGCAAAAACTAAAGCAGGAAGTACCAGTGACTCGCTCAATGTGGAAGTGGTCAAATGACGCAGATGCTACACTGCAGGACTGTTTTGCTAACACAGACTGGAATATGTTCCGGGATTCATTCAATGAAATAGAGGAATACAACACCTCAGTCATCGGCTTCATCAATAAGTGCATCGATGATGTCAATCCCACAGTGACTGTACGTTGTCATGTTTTTGGCATCGTTAAAGGTGACGACTGTTATTTTATGCAATCAATTCTCTGTAATTATTATTACGTGATTAAACTAACCATGTAAATGTAATTAACTTGGAAGTAAGGCACCACAGAAAATCTTCAGATTACAAAGTTAGAATTTTCCGAAAATAACTCTTCAGATATTTTAATATATGATCAATTAGTGTTCTATTAATGAACATTTGTGGCAAATAAAGTTTGATTTGAGTGGTGTAATAGAAGGGTCATTGTCTGTTATTTTGAGTTTTGATGATGTTTTTTTGCCCGACAAAGTGATGCTAGGATATTTAAGTTATCCTGCGCAAGCTTTTGTGCCCGAATACATTATGTTGTTACAGGTGTCAAACTCACGGGCATATGGCAGCAGGGTGTAGAAAGGAGTTTCCTAGGTGTGAGAAGTTTGTAGAAGGACATGAGACAAAAGAATACGTAGCATTGAGGAAAGTAGTGATGTGTTATTTGTAGGGGTGCCCATGGGGCTGGGGATCAGAAATGTCCCATGCAAGAGATGCAGGTTGAGGATTCTAGGGTTAGAGTAGTGCAGAAGTTGTCAGATGCAGAGGCAGTGAAGAAAATAGAGGAAGATGGATCAAGGTTGAGGGATTCTGAGAGGATTGGTGTGAGTAGTAGATCTGTGCCAGTACAGTGGGATAGGCCAACAAGTGATTTGTCAAATTTAATTTTTATCATTTATAGCAATGGTTATCAACTGTACTGCAGGGATGGAAATAAGTTGCAGAAAATTGAGATTGTGGTGGCAGCTGCAGAGATGTATTTGGTTGTGTGAGATTTGACATCAGAAGAGTTACAGGGTCTGATAAGTGGTGGTGTCCCATCCTTTCAGGTTGTTGACCTGAGGTAAGACTAAATATATTTAAATAGTGTTGGGTGGTGTTAGTTTTTATTATATATTTTTTTTGTGAGTGTTGTGTTCGATGGTAGGGTATTGGTTTATTTATTTTTTTCAAGGTAAGTATAGGGGAGTTGTACTCCAGTTTAGTAGGTGTCGGTACTGCAACATTTATTGGATGCCAACCACCTCATCGAAGAAGAATACCTCATTTCAAGTTGGCTGAAATTTACATTCCGGTTAGCGTTGTGAAGCATAAACAAAATAAACATGGAATACATCGATACACACCGGAAGGCGGGACTCCACAGATCATTCAAATGTCTTATTTGTCTGCCTGGGACCTACCGTTATTGATCAACAGCCCTGTGAGACAAAGGTTAGATTTGTTCTGTGTTTAAGTTACAGCTACATGGGGGGTATGAAATTAATCCTTAGGTTGGGAGGAATAAATCTAGCCTATTGCCAATGTTATCTGATGTATGACTTAATAGCAACATTGAAAGTATATGAATATGACTCTGCCTGCTTACGTGCCGTAGGCATCCGTTACACAGGGTATTGGCTGTATGGCACTTTGACAGACTTGTAGCCCATGAGATAAGCTTGCCAGGGATATGTTGTTGACCTTGGTGGGACAAAACAAGACGTAGAACCGTATGCCTATTGCTACCTGGCTCAGAGGCGAGACGCACCGAGCAAACTACATTACATTGTAAACAGATTTTATCGCTTTAGTTTCATCTCTTTAGAATAGAAATTGGCTTCTCAAGGGGGAAAGAAAGGTCAAAACTAAGAATATGGAACAACAGGTAGCTAAAAAGAAGGCAGCAATGATGTCGACATAGAAGCTTTGAATAAAATACTGGTCGGACTGTGATCAAGGGATTGATTTGAACAACGAGGATTTCGACTCGACAGATGAAGCTTGCTTTCTATGAGGATTGGAATCCGTTTTATTTTCATGGCTTTATGAAGCTAATTTACCATATGTATTTTATTTTGTACAAGTTGTCTGCTTTTTGTGCTTTGGATTTATATAACAATGTTATATAATTCCAAAGTAGTTATTGTTTATGTGTCATATTATTTCACTGTTTGCTGTTCTAAGTTTCCTCCTTGTAACTTTAGAAAGGTGACAAAAATCTCATGGCCATTGTTTTTTTTTTGTGGTTCTCGCCTTTGTCTCCAAGTGTTACAGTTTGCATTGTGTGTGTCCTTCACACCATCTATGTGAGTCACTGTATACATACAGTTTAGCCTTGTTTTTACTCCACAGTAATGTTGTTTTGTAAATGTATTCAACTGTAATTCTGTGTGTCTCACAACAATATATATCTTTATTTTATTCACCACCGAGTGGAAGATGTAGAGGATTTGGATGATGAAGGGGAGCCACCACTCCCCAGCATGCTCCCCCGCCGGTCAAGGTCTTCACCCCCCACTGCTATGTTCCACATCCACTTTTCATAGACCTCTTGAAAAAGAAAAAAGGGGCTTGTGGCACCATACGTCCTAACATAATCCGTTTCCCCAAGACCAAGGTAAACGTCACGACAAAGACAGTGGAAAGAGGAACCATACATTAGTTCAGGACTAACAAGCTGCTTTTTGTGAAATGGAAGGACACTAGCTACGTAACCATGCTCACCACACAGCATAAGGCATTCAATAATAACCATGTCTCAAGGAGGGTGAAAAAGGAAGAATGTCCCCGTAACTGTTTCTGTGAATGACTACAATGCCAGCATGGGGGGTGTTGACCAATCTGATGTTCTGATAGGCTACTACCAGGTCCTCCACAAGACCAGGAAGTGGTGTAACACTTTTTTTTACCACTTTGTGGAATTGCGAGGGTAAATGCTTTCATTCTTCACAAGCAGATGGCCAAAGCAAAAGGTCAAACCCCTCTCTCCCAGTTAACCTTCCGAGAGCAGCTAATGTTGGAAATAACGAAATTGGGGGCCCAAAGCAACCACACAACCATCACAAGACCACCCACTCAAGGTGAGTGCCACTAGCCAACACACATGCAAAAAGACAAATGGAAGAACTGCACAAAACAAAGGGGGAAAATTAGGAAATCAGCTACACCTGGGATGAACACGAATGCCATTTGTAAATACTTCAGTTTATTTCTATTTTTGCACCTTTTTTAGTGATGGACATGTGTGTAACCATGTTTGTGTTTGATAAGACATTTTATTTACATTTTTTACGTATATATGTTGCTCTTACAGTTTAAGTCGGAGGTTGACATACACCGTGGCCAAATATATTTAATCTCAGTTTTTCACAATTCACATTTAATCAGAGTAAAATTCCCTGTCTTAGGTCAGTTAGGATCACCACTTCATTTTAAGAATGTCAAATGTCAGAAGAAGTGTTGAGAGAATGATTTATTTCAGCTTTAATTTCTTTCATCACGTTCACAGTGGGTCAGAAGTTTACATACACTCAATTAGTATTTTCCAAATATACCACATTTCGGCATTTTTACTATTCATGTAATTACACATGAATAACAGTTACCTTTGCGTTTATCTATTTAGGTGGAAATCTACATATAAGAGTTTAACCATATACTATAGTTGATTTTTTATTGGTTCTCTCATTTTCTCTCTCTTCACCTCATATACTGTGTGCAGTCTCATTCACATTAACAACTTGCATGGTCTTTTTTTTAACCCTAACCCTAAATCAGCTATTCCATGGTCCTAGTGAAATCAGAAAACCAAAGACTTTGGTAATTTGTTAAGGAAATGAGGAGGAGTTTGTTGTTCAGTGATGCCCACATTCTGTGTTTGGCACTTGGAGCTGTGCTAGATGAAACATGTACTACTGACGGGTCCCCCAATCTGACAACCATTTCACTTCTCTCCTCAGTCACTAAAGGAAATTAAAAGCTGGGCAGGATGATTATTGTATGAGGATGATTTTGCTCATATGGCACTCCACAAAAATAGGTCAGTGACCGACATGGCTGTCCCTTTACCCCCATGACACTCCTTAACCCCTACTGGGGTTAAGAGCTGCCACTCTAGATGATCTGTTGTGACACCCCGTGGAGCAGTATCACCAGATGGACGTCCACTGTGCCTTAGTTTATATACCATGCTTTAGCAGTTGTCTCTTTTTATCTGGTGCTAAGAAATCCCTTTTTTTAACCTTTATTTATAATCCTATTGATGTCAGAAGTTCTCTTTCCCTGGGGAAAGGTGTCATGCACTGATTTGTTTCACCTGTCTACTAGGTAACCTCCTAGCCCCTCAGTAAACCGGCTGGTAGCAGCTCCATCACCCCAGTTTCCCGGGATACCCGCTTTCTTCCCCAGGAGCACTACGATAGAGATTCAAGAACCTGCCGGGCCTTTCTGTCCCAGTGCTCCCTGGTTTTCGAGCTGCAAATTTCTTTGTTCCCCGCGGACAGCTCGAAGATAGCGTATTTTATTATGCTGATGAGGGCACTTGCCTGGGCCACGGCGGTGTGGGAGCAACAATCCACCATCTGCCTCATCTGGAGGTATTCTTGGCGGAGGTGAGAAGTTTGAGGCTCTGGTATCCGGGAGAGATGCTATCCGGAAGTTACTCCAGCTTCGGCAGGACTCCCTCAGTGTGGCAGACTATGCGGTAGATTTGCGCACGATAGCAGCAGAGGGTGCCTGGAACCCGGAAGCGCTGTTCGACACGTTCGTGCACAGATTATCTGAGGAAGTAACGAGCTTGCAGCCCGGGGACTACCGACGGATCTTGACTCACTCATCGCTTTAACCATCTGGATCCATGGTCGGCTATGGGAACGAAGGATGAAGAAGAGGTCTGATTGGGATCCCAATCACTCACTCAAGGATCCTACCCTGCATCTGATGAACTCTGGAAGTCCACGAAAGAATACGAGTTTACCCGAGTTCCTCCATTAGCCTCCGGAGACTGCCGATTTGCCTTAACCTTTCATAACTAGGGGGCGCTATTTTAATTTTTGGATGAAAAATGTTCACATTTTAAACAAGATATTTTGTCATGAAAAGATGCTCAACTATGCATATAATTTACAGCTTTGGAAAGAAAACACTCTGACGTTTCCAGAACTGCAAAGATATTGTCTGTGAGTGCCACAGAACTGATGTTACAGAAAAAACCCAGATAAAAATCCAATCAGGAAGTGCCACATTTTTTGAAACCGCCTCATGCCAATGACTCCTTATATGGCTGTGAATGGGCCACGAATGAGCTTAGGCTTTCTGTCACTTCCCCAAGGTGTCGTCAGCATTGTGACGTATTTGTAGGCATATCATTGGAAGATTGACCATAAAGAGACTACATCTACCAGGTGGTCGCTTGGTGTCCTCCGTCGCAATTATTGCGTAATCTCCAGCTGCAGTATTTTTCCGTTTGCTTCTGATGAGAAGCCAACTGCCACCACTGATAGATTATCGAATAGATATGTGAAAAACACCTTGAGGATTGATTCTAAACAACGTTTGCCATGTTTCTGTCGATATTATGGAGCTAATTTGGAAAAAGTTTGGCGTTGTAAGTGACTGCATTTTCCGGTCTTTTTCTTAGCCAAACGTGATGAACAAAACGGAGCTATTTCGTCTACACAAATAATATTTTTGGAAAAAATGAACATTTGCTATCTAACTAAGAGTCTTGTCATTGAAAACATCCAACGTTCTTCAAAGGTAAATTATTTTATTTGAATGCTTTTCTTGTTTTTGTGAAAATGTAGCCTGCTGAATGCTAGGCTTAATGCTATACTGGGCTAGCAATACTCTTACACAAATGCTTGTGTAGCTTTGGTTGAAAAGCATATTTTGAAAATATGAGATGACAGTGTTGTTAACAAAAGGCTAAGCTTGTGTTTGAATATATTTATTTAATTTCATTTGCGATTTTCATGAATAGGAAATGTTGCGTTATGGTAATGAGCTTGAGGCTATTGCAACGAGCAATCCCGGATACGGGATTGCTCGTCGCTAGAGGTTAAAGACTGCTGATTTGCCAGACTTAACACCCAGAGTTGTCTGTATTGCGGTACTGCCAGTAATTGTGTCTACCTGTCCTTAGGGATCATTTTGCTTCTCCTCGTGCTCGCCCCCCTCTCCATGCCACACTGCAGTGGGGCGTCCAGTCCAAGTCCAGTCCGATATGAGTCTTATGGATGTTACTCTGGCATCCGAGCTGGGCATCCCTACACAACTCTTCTCTATTCCCATGAATGTTACAGCACTGGACGGGCGCTCTATAGGCTGGGTCACCCAACATACCACCCCCATCAACCTACGTGTGTCGGAGAACCACAGCGAGATGATCCAATTCCTGCTAATTGAGGCTCCGCAGGTACATGTGGTATTGGGAGTATCTTGGCTCCAGCGACACAATCCCTCCATTTTGGTATTTTGGGTCCACAGGAAGACTGGTCTACTGGTGCCATCTCGGGATGGAGCCCGTTCTGCCACACTCATTGCCTGAAATTAGCTCTGCCTGTCCTGGGACGTCTTGGGGGGGCTTGAAAATTGCCCCGAATCTCTCAGCCATTCCCGCGGAGTACCAAGAACCCCGAGAGGGGTTCAGTAAGGCCCAGGCCACTTTGCTTCCGGAACACCAACCGGTCGGTACACAAGGATGTTATGCCGGGTGCGCTGGCACACCGCTATAGCCCCCGGAAGCTGAGACCTTTCCCCCCTGCTCCAGAGTCATTAGCCCCTCTGCTGTTTGTCATCTGTTGCCCTCCATACCCTCTGTATACTTCGTACTTGTCATGTGTCTAGATGTAAGCCCATGTCTCACAGCCCTTTGTCTCCTGTTTCCAGGTAGAACGCCAGGTGGCGTCCATAGAGGGAGGGGTACTGCCTCATCCTGATCTGTTTCACCTGTCCTGGTGCTCATCTCCACCCTCCTCCAGGTGTCGCCCATCTTCCCCATTATCCCCTGTGTATTTATACCTGTGTTCTCTGTTTGTCTGTTGCCAGTTCGTCTTCTTTGTCAAGTCAACCAGTGTTTTTTGTTCGCAGCACCTGCTTTTCCCGGTGTCTCTTTTTCTTGCCCTCCTGGTTTTGACCCTTGCCTATCCTGACTGTGAGCCCCCCTGCCTGACCACTCTGCCTACCCTGAGCCTGCCTGCCATCCAGTACCGTTGCCCCACCTCTGGTTTACTCACGCCCGCCTGCCTTGACCTGTCTATTGCATGCCCATGTTGGATTATTAAACCGTTGTTAATTCGACGTTGTCTGCATCTGGGTCTTACCTGAAACGTGATAAAAGGAACATCCTTTTAACTATTTCAAAATGGATTTATCAACTACATTATTATTTTGTTAAAGGTTGTTCTTTACAAGCTATTTGGTAGTGGGGCTCTTGAACCTCAAGGTTTTCCTTTACATCAACCAATCTAATCCAATGTAGTCAGTATGTTTATGGGGAAGCGCTCAAACTTTTATTATTCACAAATGCAAAGAGGCATGTCTATTTTCTGCAACATGTCCCTGTTTTTTCTTGATGTAGTCAAACCTACATATTCAAAATGAAATTGTAGCAGTATCATCTCACAGCAGCTGCCATTGACTCAACTCAACATTCCTCGTTCCTCAGCTCGCAAACAGAATAATCATTGCCTATGCAGGACTCGAAACCTGCTGCTACGAATTTACCCTGTGGACACAATGGATTGTCAACAGATTGGATTGTATTCAATGGATTGCCTTCACCGTGTAAGGGGAAATAATGTAAATGTGTGGATGGGGAAGGAGAGGGATGGGATGCCCAACATTGACATCAAATGGTACTAGAGTGGAGCTGGCATTTGCCGCAGTCTGGGCAGATGTGAGCGGGACAGGTTGGACGCTGTGTGCTTTCATTAGGTGAGCTTTCATACACTCCCTCGTGGTGTGCTTCCTGCCAAATGAGCTCCCTGGTGATCCCACTGCTGTTCTACCTTTTGACCCACCACCGTCTGGCTGCACTGGAGGGAAATATGTAGAGTATAATATAGTGTGTGTGTGCTCCTCTATTACACATACATATGTGCACTCTACACCCAAACACACACACGCACCCTGCAGATCATAGTATTTGATCTCGCACATCCTGTCAAATACAGAGAGATCCCACGGAAACAGAATACAGAATGGCTTGTACCATTGGTATGTTTGTGTTTTTGTACTGTTTTGTGCCCCCCTATCAAATAAATACAGTACCAGTAAAAAGTTTGGACACACCTACTCATTCCAGGGTTTTTCTTTATTTGTACTATTTTCTACATTGAAGAATAATAGTGAAGACATTAAAACTATGGAATAACACATATGGAATCATGTAGTAACCAAACTTGTGTTAAATAAATACACATTTATTTTATATTGAGATTCTTCAATGTAGCCACCCTTAGCCTTAATGACAGCTTTGCACAATCTTGGCATTCTCTCAACCAGCTTCATGAGGTAGTCACCTGGAATGTATTTCAATTAACAGGTTCGCCTTGTTTAAAGTTCATTTGTAGAATTTCTTTCCTTAATGCGTTTTGAGCCAATCAATTGTGTTGTGACAAGTTCTCTCTGCTGTAGAGGATATGTTCATTAGAGTTACTAGACTCAGAAATTGCAGCCCAAATAAATTCTTCACAAAGTTCAAGTAACAGACACATCTCAACATCAACTGTTCAGAGGAGACTGCGCAGAACTGGCCTTCATGGTCAAATTTCTGCAAAGAAACCACTACAAAAGGTCACCAATAATAAGAAGAGATTTGCTTGGGCCAAGCAACACAAGCAATATACATTAGACCAGTGGAAATCTGTCCTTTGGTCTGATGAGTTCAAATGTGAGATTTTTGGTTCCATCCTCTGTGTCTTTGTGAGACGCAGAGTAGGTGAATGGAAGATCTCCACACGTGTAGTTCGATCCATGAAGCATGGAGGAGGGAGTGTGGGGGTTCTTTGCTGGTGACACTGTCTGTGACTTATTTAGAATTCAAGGTACACTTAACCAGCATGGATACCACAGCATTCTGCAGCGATACACCATCCCATTTGGTTTACACAACCACACGACCTCAACCCAACTGAGATGGTTTGGGACGAGTTGGACCACAGAATGAAGGAAAAGCAGTCAAGTGCTCAGCAAAGTGGGTACTCCTTCAAGACTTTTGGAAAAGCATTCCTCGTGAAGCTGGTTGAGAGAATGTCAAGAGTGTGGAAAGCTGTTATCAAGGCAAAGGGTGGCTACTTTGAAGAATCTCAAATATAAAATACACTTTGATTTGTTTTAACACTTAATTGGTTACCACATGATTCCATATTTGTTATGTCATAGTTTTGATGTCTTCACTATCACTCTACAATGTAGAAAATAGCAAAAATAAAGAAAAACTCTTGAATAAGTATCCAAACTTTTGACTTGTACTATACATTTCCAGTACATGTGTTTAGAGTAATCTTGTTGCCAATATAAAGGAAAGGAAAGCCTTTATGCAACATTGTATGTACACACAAAAGCAAGGTACATTGCCAGCAAGGGAATACAATGCTATTTCCCTGACTCAATAAATGCCTAACACAATCACTCAGGCAATGGTAAAGAATATCTCAATGATAGAGGACAGAAAAAATGATTAGCGTAAACCTTACCCAATCACATGTAATGCTCTTGCTGTGCCGACATCCAATATTTATTTGTTAGTGTGCTGCGCAATTCTGTAATTACGTGTTTGACAATCCCAAAAAATACTGCAATGTACACAGAAATGAGACAAGGGAAATGTATTTTTTCGCCTCCATATTTGTTTAATGATGTGTTTAACTAGAGTTAATAGACACCGCACAAAGTTTCAAATAGTTTTCCTAGGAAAATAAATACATATTCCTACAGTAAACAATGGTTGTTCCATTATGTGCACAGTACTGGTTAACAACTGTGTGCATTCCAACTAACAAAGACACTATCACAAAAACTCTCTGGGTGAAGATGGGTCTCACAATGAAATGTTGCCTTATATGTGCCTTAGATAAAGGCAATTGTGTGTATTTGTGTTAGTTGGTGTGTGTGTGCTTTTGTGTAAATAGAGATTGGGCTGGCTATATTCAAAGCACCAATTGGCTGGAAATGGAAACGGATAGTGTCTTTTTAGCTTTTTGCAGCAACATTTTTCTCAGAATGCCCCATTGAAGCAACCACATTCAAATACCAAACACTTGAGAACACCATGTTCTACACTTAAACATGTACATCTTTCTTTTGGGGGGGAAACACATTCCCTTTGTGGTTCTCCAAATTGTCTTGTATAATCCATTGATATTAACCTAGGTACTTGAGTGAGAGTCCTTTTAGGCTTTGGTAACAACATACAGTACAGTCACACTTCATTCAACACTGCATAGGTTCTTTGCTGATATATTATATATGCAACTAGGGGTGGGGGGAATACATTATAATTCCATCTGGTGCTTTCATCTTTCGCTTTTAGTACAAGCCTCTAATGTCTGGATGCTCCAGAGCATCTTATTATGGTGTAAGGGATGAAGTCAGCTCTCCTCTGTACACTGTGTTGTCTAGAGGCACCTGTGTCCCAGGTACCTACTGCAAGAGGGACAAAAACTGTCAGATGATCAAAGCCACACCACTGGGCTATTTCTTTCAACTTGTCAACTTCTCCCCTAAGTTTGATATGTCTCTTTTAATAGCATCTTTCCATCATACAAAAAGAGAAGAAAAATAATAAGAAAAGGGACAATAATAATGATTCACTCCAATACTAAACTACAGTTGAAGTCAGAAGTCTACATACCCTTCGGTTGGAGTCATTAACACTATTCTTTCGACCACTCCACAAATTTCTTGTTAACAAACTATAGTTTTGGAATGTCGGTTAGGACATCTACCTGTCGTTCTCAACTAACATCAAGGCGGTGGCCCGTTCCTGTAGGTTCATGCTCTACAACATCCGCAGAGTACGACCCTGCCTCACACAGGAAGCGGCGCAGGTCCTAATCCAGGCACTTGTCATCTCCCGTCTGGATTACTGCAACTCGCTGTTGGCTGGGCTCCCTGCCTGTGCCATTAAACCCCTACAACTCATCCAGAACGCCGCAGCCCGTCTGGTGTTCAACCTTCCCAAGTTCTCTCACGTCACCCCGCTCCTCCGCTCTCTCCACTGGCTTCCAGTTGAAGCTCGCATCCGCTACAAGACCATGGTGCTTGCCTACGGAGCTGTGAGGGGAACGGCACCTCAGTACCTCCAGGCTCTGATCAGGCCCTACACCCAAACAAGGGCACTGCGTTCATCCACCTCTGGCCTGCTCGCCTCCCTACCACTGAGGAAGTACAGTTCCCGCTCAGCCCAGTCAAAACTGTTCGCTGCTCTGGCTCCCCAATGGTGGAACACACTCCCTCACGACACCAGGACAGCGGAGTCAATCACCACCTTCCGGAGACACCTGAAACCCCACCTCTTTAAGGAATACCTAGGATAGGATAAAGTAATCCTTCTCACCCCCCCCCCTTAAAAGATTTAGATGCACTATTGTAAAGTGGCTGTTCCACTGGATGTCATAAGGTGAATGCACCAATTTGTAAGTCGCTCTGGATAAGAGCGTCTGCTAAATGACTTAAATGTAAATGTAAATGTACTTTGTGCATGACACAAGTTATTTTTCCAACAATTGTTTACAGACAGATTATTTCACTTAGAATTCACTGTATCACAGTTCCAGTGGGTCAGAAGTTTACATACACTAAGTTCACTGCGCCTTACAACAGCTTGGAAAGTTCCAGAAAATGATGTCCGGGCTTTAGAAGCTTCTGAAAGGCTAATTGACTTCATTTGAGTCAATTGGAGGTGTACCTGTGGATGTATTTCAAGGCCTACCTTCCAACTCAGCCTCTTGGGAAAATCAAAAGAAATCATCCAAGACCTCAGATAATAATTGTAGACCTCCACAAGTCTGGTTCATCCATGGGAGCAATTTCGAAATTCCTGAAGGTACCACGTTCATCTGAACAAACAATAGTACTCAAGTTTAATCACCATGGGACCATGCAGCCATAATACCGCTCAGGAAGGAGACCCGTTCTTTCTCCTAGAGATGAACGTACTTTGGTGTGAAAAGTGCAAATCAATCCCAGAACAACAGCAAAGGACCTTGTGAAGATGCTGGAGGAAACAGGTACAAAGTATCTATATCCACAGTAAAATGAGTCATATGTCGACATAACCTGTAAGGCTGCTCAGCAAGGAAGAAGCCACTGCTCCAAAACCGCAATAAAAAAAGCCAGACTACGGTTTGCAACAGCACATGGGGACAAAGATCATACTTTTTGGAGAAATGCCCTCTGGTCTGATGAAGCAAAAATAGAACTGTTTGGCCATAATGACCATCGTTATGTTTGGAGGAAAAGGGGGAGGTTTGCAAGCCGAAGAACACCATGCCAACTGTGAAGCACGGGGGTGGCAGCATCATGTTGCGGGGGTTCTATGCTGCAGGAGGGTCTGGTGCACTTCACAAAATAGATGGTATCATGAGGGAGGGAAAATGTTGTGGCTATATTGAAGAAACATCTCAAGACATCAGTCAGGAAGTTGAAATTTGGTCGCAAATGGATCTTCTAAATGGACAGTGACCCCAAGCATACTTCCAAAGTTGTGGCAAAATGTCTTAAGGACAACAAAGTCAAGGTATTGGAGTGGCCATCACAAAGCCCTGACCTCAGTCCTATATAACATTTGTGGGCAGAACGGAAAAAGCGTGTGTGAGCAAGGAGGCCTTACATACCTGACGCAGTTACACCATGTAACTGGTATATTTATTTATCATAATTTTCTCGAACCAATTTTGGTCTTTAATGCAGGGCCGACAGACAAGTTCCTTACTTTTTCCCCCCTCCACTTGCCTATTCTATGCTGGAATTAGTTGGTTGTAATTTCGGTAGAGCAGACATTTACTGCTGCATGTGTGACATAACTCCACCAGTCCTATTTATGATATCATTTACGAAGATGATACCTTTAAAAAAAAAAAATATTGAAAATATTAGTTTATTTTATCAACTTTTAGTTTAACCACAATATTTGTTCTGTCTTTTCTGGTGGAATATACTGAAGTTGCAACTAACTTTCTATGGCTTGTTTTAAAAATAACGATATTTCGTTTTCAAATCTCAAAAAGTAAGGGGTTGTAAATCTCAGTAAAGGGGAAAAAGGACATTCTTGAACATAGGGTGGGACATTCTTACTAATTTGCTAGAGAACCTGATTTAACCCTTGTGTTTTGTTAAGGGTAAAAAATGACCCGCCACTCTGTTTAACAGCAGAGAAAACCCCATGAATTATATTTTTTCAACTTGAAATTTGATGAGTGACTCCAACATTATAAAAATTGAAACATCGCCTTTGTTCATATTTCCATGAAAGCTGCACACCACCAGGGTACAAAGATTGTATTAGGGTCATTTTTGATCCGGCAGTAAAAAAAAAATGTACACACCACAAAAACCACAGACACACACAATGAGAAATTGAGATTGTGTGCTACTGATTGAATTTAGACGTAACTAAACCGTTATTGTGCATGCGTAGCATCTCCCCTCCACAACCCCACACTCAAGTTCACAAACAAAATAAAAACAATTTTAGACAAAATAAACAACATTTCAGACAAAATAAAAAAGGCTATAAAGGTGCTGCAGATGACAGTCTCCCCAGTTCTCTCTTTGCTGAAGCCATGAGTGCACGTTTCAATACCCAACAGGTCATAGATCTGATTGTTTTCAGATGTCGAGGAGGAACAAGAGAACAATGATTTAAAAGAGGAGGAGGTATCTGAAGAAGAAGATGGGGAAGAATTACAACCCAGAGCACGATGCATAATCTTCAAATGAAGAAGAAATCCCCCAAGCTGAAAGAGAGACATTTTGTCAAAGAACAGCAAAATAACATGGTCCTTGTCACCATATGACAACCAGGGCAGGATGGCAGCACAAAATGTCATAAGGATGACCCCATGGCCCACAAGACATGCAGTTGAAATGTCATAAGGATGACCCCAGGGCACAAGACCTGCAGTTGCCCATGCCCAGGACATCGCCTCAACATTCTACATGTTCATCACACCAGCCATCGAAAAATCATCCTGAGATGACAAATTTGTAGGGTTTCCATAAATATGGAGACAACTGGAAAAGGATGGATGAGAATGACCTGCGTGCCTACATAGGGCTGCTAATCTTAGCGGGTGTGTATAGGTCCCACCGCGAGGCTATATGTAGTGTCTGGGATACAGAGAGTGGAAGGGCGATTTTCCGTGCCCTGATGCCACTGAAAGTCTTTCACACTTTCTCAAGAATGCTACGATTTGATAACCATGAGTCAAGACCTGCAAGACATGTGGGTGCCATACATCTACAACCCTGGGCCGGAAGTAGCAATGGATGAGCAACTGATTCCATTAAAGAGGTACATTTTTATTTTCCTATCTGTAATGTAAGTAATGTATCTGTTGATTATATTATGTATTGCTGTAATATCATTGATTTATGTGATTGTTTTCTGACACTAATACTAATGACTGATTTCGTCAAAAGGTCGCTGTCCTTTCCGGCAGTATATGCCCAGCAAACCAGCAAAGTATGCCATCAAGATATGGGTGGCCTGTGACACACAATCCAGCTACGCTTGGAAAATGCATGTCTACACAGGGAAGCCGACCAGTTTAGGCCTGAAGTAGAACCAGGGGATGCAGGTTGTGCTTGATGTGGCAGATGGACTGAGGGGGCACAATGTCATGTGTGACAATTTCTTCACCTCTTATGAACTCAGCAGATAGCTCCCGAAGAGGAAGATCTGTAACGATCTTCTTCGTCTGAGGAACAGGAATAAGAAAGATCGGACAAAAAAATGGAGGGTGATGTAGGTCTTTGTATGCATCAAGGAAGCTAGAGAGGCAATGATCCAGAATGCCATCAGCTCATGTCACGCATTCGATATGCTGATAGAATTTAGGAAGTCTTGTTCTCAGTTTAGCTTTGTTGAAATCCCCAGCTAACATAAATGCCAGTGACTCTGACAACATATCCTGAGTGAGCCATTTTTCCGTGAAAATGAGAATGTTACAATCTCTGTATCTCTGGATGGCAACTCGTGCCCTAATTTCGTCCACCTTGTTATCTAGAGATTGGACATTGGCGAGTTATATGCACGGAAGCGGTGGATGGTTTTCTCGCCTTCTGAGTCTGACCAGTCTCCTGGGGCGACCTCGTTGTTTTGGGTCGGCCTCTGGGATAAGATCCCATGTCCAGGGTGGAGGTCAGAACAAAGGATCCGCTTCGGGAAAGATGTTTTCCTGGTCGCAATGTTGGTAAGTTGACATCGCTTTTATATCCAATAGTTCATCCTGGCTGTATGTAATAACTCTTTAGATTTTCTGGGCTAACAATGTAAGAAATAATACGTAAAAAAAAACAAATTACTGTATAGTTTCCTAAGGACCTGAAGTGAGGCGACCATCTCTGCCACCCCCCCCGCAAAAGGACCTTAAAACAAATACTATGTGCTGCACATGTGAGAAATACATCCGCAATGTCCATGCACATACACTTGCATACTGTCCTACATGTGGTTATTAGAGTTATTTTATTTATGTTCTTCACAATTTTGTTTTGCATCTATTATCTTATTTTATTCTTATTTATTGTTGTTTATTCACCTTACAGGTGGGGGCAGTGGTGAAGAAAATGGGAGAAGACTAGTATTTTGTTGTTGAATTCCTCATTGTACAATATATAACACTATATCACTATGTTGCAAAAAAAGTTCAAGACTGTTATTGTTTCCCTTCCATAAAATGTATGCATATTTCTGCTACTTTCTTAGGCTATAGAAGTGCTATCTCTTGCTAAAAAAAACATGTTTACACCTATGCAGTACCTTCAACAATAAAAATAATAATAAACCTCTACTTTAGTAAAGAAAACAATTATGACAGGTGTGTTGTAAAAAAAATAAACAAATGCAGTCTTTCTGCATTGTGAAGAGGGAAAACCCAGATATTGTTTCTTCATGCAAAATAGATGTAAGAAATAAGAATTAGTTCTTAACTGACTTGTTCTTAACTCACTTGCCTAGTTAAATATAATTCAAAATAAAATAAAAATGCAAAATAGATTTGGGGTTTAACATTCAATTAAGCTGCTTTATTTTAGGGGTTTTAGTGAAGGCAGGTCATTTTTGACCCTTAGGACAAGGGGAGTATACAGAATGTTAAGACTACACAAGGGTTCAGTGAGAGGTCGAATGCTTTAATATTTAATCATTTCTGCCCTCCGAATTCATATTCATTATATAAATAGGCCCTTTTAATTGTGTCTGGCTTGCCATTCCAAATAAAATATAATATCTTTTGCTGTTCTAAATTTAAAAAACAGGTCGCTAGGTGAAGGCAAGACCGTACGTAAATAGGAAGTGACTAAAAAGTTAATCATGGTGATTTTTCAACAAATAGACAGATATTTTTCCTTTTCAATGTAGCAAGATGTTTTCTATTTTTGCTAACTTTATATTAAAATGTATTGGAATCACTTTTTTCTTTCGGGATATGTATTTTTTTTTATTTTTATAATTTTACCTTTATTTAACCAGGCAAGTCAGTTAAGAACACATTCTTATTTTCAATGACCGCCTGGGAACAGTGTGTTCTTAACTGCCTGTTCAGGGGCAGAACGACAGATTTGTACCTTGTCAGCTCAGGGGTTTGAACTCGCAACCTTCTGGTTACTAGTCCAACGCTCTAACCACTAGGCTACGCTGCCGCCCCATGTATACCGAGTACGTCAGGCCATTTTATTGATAAACTACACAGTCATGTAAAAGTTTTATTTTTTTGTGATCCAATAAGTAATATAATAACACTTATCATCATCTGGTTTTAATCCAGAGAGGTTAGAAAAAATGGCTGCCCATGAATCACTTAATAACCATAATTTATTCACCTTACTTTAGTTTACTGAAATATTTCAGTTGTGTATTTTACTTTTGTTTTGTATGCAATTACTTTATTTATATTCCAAGTCATCATCACATATCTATATAGCTTCAGCCTATGCTGTCTGACAAAATCACTATTTTGTAGTTCTTCAAAGTAGATGGTAGTTGGCTGAATACCAACTATCAATCACTTTTATTGTACACAGCAGCGGCTCTCACGATCGCACATTCTTGACTCTTCCATAGCAGGCATCCCCATTGAAATGCATGACATCCAACGTAACATAATGGAGTGCTTAACGGTGATGTGAACGAGGCTTTAGGTGACAGAGCTGGTGTCACTGTCATGGCCACCATAATGACACTGTTATTATTAGTTTATTACAAGTACAATGTTCTGTTTAGCTCCCTCTGTTGACTGCCTGATAGAGCAGATAACTCGTTTCAGCGAGGCACCTGTGTCCATTTACTTTGTGCTATTAAAATGAATGTGATGAAATCCTGCATTCTCATTGGTACATAGTAAATATAGCTGTCAAAACAATACAATCACTGGGTGCGTGGCCTCAGCGTTTCATAAACAAAACAGTTACCAGTGAGGCTGTTCACCTTGGGCCCAATTCAGACTTAGGAAATGTATGCCTTTCCTATGCATTTCTCAGTAGTTGGTGTTCAGACTTACCTTATGCAGATGTGTAACGGGCTTTGAAGGCGTGGTTCCCTTGTGTGTGCTGAATAAATGTAATGCAACTGCTGAAAACCCTCCCAATTGCTGGCGAATAGATGTTCTCCTGGCGTTTTAATTCAATTCGTTTTCAGTAGATTTATTTAGAGCGAATCCCTTAAAATTGTACATGTATGTACCTTTAATAAAACAATTGGGGACAGACTCACAAGAATATATGAAGATAAAGATTCAGAATATTGGGGATCAATGAAAGAAAGCCGTTTAGCCTAAATATTAATCTCATGTTCATTACCAATTGGTAGATTTAAAAATACTCTGATATTGTATGTTATTTAAACTATTTATGAATAGCCTTTACGCACAAAATACATATATTGGTGAATAAAGAATGCAGTGGTTTGATTCATCCTGAAATTTGTTCAATGCGTAAAATATTGGAATGTGAGAAAGTGTACAATAGGGGTTGAATTACTAATTACTAAACTGTGAAGACAACAGTCCTGCCGTCATGAAACATGCTCCAGGTTTCAACTGCTATGTATTTTCTGCGTTCCATAGTGATTCAAATAGGCTACACGTCCCAAATTGTAATACATTAGCCTAATATTATCCACTAATGTTAGCAATCCTCAGGATCAACATGACAGAGAGAAAGTAAGGTAAACTATGTAATTGAATGATGCAAAATGTATGGAAAATAACGCTAAAGTGACAGTTATAAATGTATGTTGGTATAACTGTTGGTGGCTACCAATAGTGGCTAATATTTAACACAATACACGTTTTTTTATTCATTAAAAAGTCTAGGCATATAATTAAAACTTAGGTTTGCTGCTATATCAGAGTGGCGGTTACTCACCAGCACTACCAGCATTACGACCAGGAAAAAACTTTGTTCACACCCACCTGGGCAATTGAACTGATTCCAGAGGCTGAGCCAAAGCACCGCCGGTGGTGAAGAGGTACTCAGAGTGGTCTTCAAGTCCGACTTAGGAGGTGCGAACACCAACCACAGCTTCCGAGTATATTACTCGCTCATGTTCAGTCTCTGGATACTAAAGTTGACGGGCTCAGGGCGAGGGTTTCTTTCCAGAGACACATCAGGGATTGTTACACACTCTGTTTCATGGAAACATGGCTCTCTCGGGATTTAGTGTCTGAGTCCGTCCAGCCAGCTGAGTTCTCAGTTCATCGCGTAGACAGGAGTAAATATCTCTCCAGGAAGAAGAAGGGCAGGGGTGTATGTTTCATGATTAACTCATGGATTATGGTGTGATTGTGATAACATATAGGAACTCAAGTCGTTTTGATCACCCAACCTAGAATACCTCACAATCAAATGATGACCGTATTATATATATATTACCACGGTGGCCCTCAAAGAACTTCACTGGACTTTATGCAAACTGGAAACCACATATCCTGAGGCCGCTTTTATTGTAGCTGATGATTTTAACAAAGCAAATTTGAGAAAAAGGCTGCCGAAGTTCTATCAACACATTAACTGTAGTACTTGTGCTGCTAAAACAGTCGACCACTGCTATTCCAACTTCTGGGATGACAACAAGCCCTCACACAGCCTTCCTTTTGGCAAATATGACCACGACTCCATTTTGCTCTTCCCTTCCTACAGGCAGAATCTCAAACAGGAAGTACCCGTGCTAAGGATTATTCAATTTAGGTATGACCAATTGGAATTGTTTTGATCACATGGACTGGGATATGTTCCGGGTAGGTTAATATTGACGAATATACTGATACGGTGACTGAGTTTATCAGGAAGTGTATAGGAGATGTTGTACCCACTGTTACTATTAAAACCTACCCTAACCAGAAACCGTTGATAGATGGCAGCATTTGCGGGAAACTGAAAGCTCGAACCACCGCATTTAACCATGGAAAGGTGGCTGGGAATATGGCAGAATACAAACAGTGGAGTTACTCGGTCCGCAAGATAATCAAACAGGCAAAACGTCAGTATAGAGACAAAGTGGAGTCGCAATTCAACAGCTCAGACACTAGACATATGTGGCAGGATCTACAGACAGTCACAGATTTCAAAAGGAAAACCAGCCACGTCGCGGAGACCGACGTCTTCCTTCCGGACAAGCAAAACACCTTCTTCGCCCTCTTTGATGATAACACAGTGCCACCGACGTGGACTGTCCTTCTCTGTGGCCGACGTGAGTAAGACATTTAAGCTTGTTAACCCTTGCAAGGCTGCCGGACCAGATGGCATCCCTAGCCGAGTCCTCAGAGCATGTGCAGACCAGCTGGCTGGTGTGTTTACAGACATATTCAATCTCTCTATATCTCAGTCTGCTGTCCCCACATGTTTCAAGATGGCCACCATTGTTCCTGTACCCAAGAAAGCAAAGGTAACTGAACTACTATTGCCCCGTAGCACTCACTTCTGTCATCATGAAGTGCTTTCAGAGACTAGTCAAGGATCATATAACCTCTAACTATCATAACTCAAGACGAGACCCAGATGCAGACACAGGAGGCAGATGGCTGGAGTCTTAGATGTTTAATAATCCAAAAAGGAATAGGCAAGAGAATGGTCGTGGACAGGCAAAAGGTCAAAACCAGATCAGAGTCCAGGAGGTTCAGAGTGGCAGGCAGGCTCGAGGTCAAGGCAGGCAGAATGGTCAGGTTACAGAGTCCAGAAACAGGCAAGGGTCAAAACTGGGTGGACTAGAAGAAGGAGAAATAGCAAAAGCAGGAGAACAGGAAAAAACGCTGGTTGACTTGGACATACAAGACAAACTGGCATAGAGAGACAGGAAACACAGGGATAAATACACTGGGGAAAACAAGCGACACCTGGAGGGGGTGGAGACAATAACAAGGACAGGGGAAACAGGATGTGACACTAACTTAACTGTCACAATAGACCCACACCAATTTGCTTACCGCCCCAATAGATCCATAGACGATGCAATCGCCATCGCATTGCACACTGCCCTATTCCTTCTGGACAAGAGGAATACCGATGTAAGAATGATGTTTATTGACTATAACTCAGCATTCAATACCATAGTACTCTGAACACCGCCTTGTGCAACTGGGTCCTGGACTTCCTGACGGGCTGCACTCAGGTGGGGAAGGTTAGAAACAACACCTCCACTTCACTGATCCTCAACACTGAGGTCCCACATGGGTGCGTGCTCAGCCCCCTCCTGTACTCCCTGTTCACCCATGACTGCAAGCCTCCAACTCAATCATCAAGTTTTCAGATGACACAGTAGGCTTGATTCCCACAATGACGATATAGCCTACAGGGAGAAGATGAGGGCTCTGGGAGTGTGGTGCCAGGAGAAATAAAACACTCACTCAATGTCAACAAAACAAAGGAGATGATCGTGGACTTCAGGAAAGAGCAGACGGAGCACCCAACTAGGTGGAAAGCTTCAAGTTCCTCGGCGTACATGTCATTGACAAATTGAAATGGGCCACCCATACAGACAGTGTGGTGAAGAAGGCGCAACAGTGCCTCTTTTACCTCAGGAGGCTGAAGACATTTGGCTAGTCACCTAAAAGCCTAACAAACTTTTACAGATGCACAATTAAGAGCATCCTGTTGACTGTATCACCGCCTAGTACGGCAACTGCGGCGCCCGCAACAGAGGGTGGTGCGGTCTGCCCAACGCATCCCCTGGGGCAAACTTCCTGCCCTCCAGGACACCTATTGCACCCGATGTCACAGGAAGGCCAAAAAGATCATGAAGGACAACAACCACCCAAGCCACTCCCTGTTCACCCCGCTATCATTGAGAAGGCGAGGTCAGTACAGGTGCATCGAAGCTGGGACCGAAATACGTAAAAACAGCTTCTAACTCAAGGCCATCAGACTGTTAAAATAGCCATCACTATCACATCAGAGGCTGCTGCCTATATGCATAGACTTGAAATCACTGGGCACTTTAATAAATGAAACAGTAGTCACTTTAATAATGTTTACATACTTTGCATTACTCACCTTGTATTCTATTCTATTCTATTCTACTGTATCTTTGTCATTGCTCGTCCATATATTTATATATTCTTAATTCCATTCCTTTACTTAGATTTGTGTGTATTGGGTATGTTGCGAAATTGTTAGATATTACTGCACTGTCGGAACGAGAAACACAAACATTTAGCTAAACTCACAATAATTTACATTTACATTTAAGTAATTTAGCAGACGCTCTTATCCAGAGCGACTTACAAATTGGTGCATTCACCTTATGACATCCAGTGGAACAGCCACTTTACAATAGTGCATCTAAATCTTTTTGAGAAGGATTACTTTATCCTATTGTATTCCTTAAAGAGGTGGGGTTTCTGTCTCCAAGGTGGTGATTTCTGTCCTGGCGTGAGGGAGTTGTTCCACCATTGGGGAGCCAGGCAAACAGTTTTGACTGGGCTAAACTTCCTCAGTGGTGGCAGGCCAGAGTAATAACTGCAAAACACATGTATGTGACGAATACAATTAGATTTGACTTGATTCTGTCTCCAAATTTCATCCTTGCAAGTTGTAAGGCAAACATTTGATAAACTTTACTGTGGAAAAGGTGATATGTTGATATCCTTGAGTTTGCTGACGTATGACTGGTTTCACATTTGTCTCCAGTGATCATAAGGTAAAATAGATCTAAACCAATTGTCATCTATATACTGACAAAAAATATTAACTCACCATGCAAAGTGTTGTTCCCATGTTTCATGAGCTGAAATAAAATATTCCAGAAAATGTTCCATATTGTCACGAATCCCGCCGAAGATGGTGCCTCTTCCTGTTCGGGCGGCACTCGGCGGTTGTGGTCGCCGGCCTACTCGCTGCCACCGATCCCCTTTTCTGTTTCATCTAGTTGAGTCTGATTTGAAGCACCTGATTCGTGTTTAGGTTTGGTTGTGGGCTATTTAAACCCAGTAGGCCCGCCGGCTTTTTGCGGGCTCGTTTTTCTGTTTATGGTGTTTGATTATTCTTTTTTCCGATCAGTTTCGTCCTGTTTGTTTGGACTGGGACTTTACGCGCCCTTGTGTGTGTGGCGTGACCGTCTCTCTGTTTTTTTAAATATTAAAGATCCACATCTTTTGAACTACCCTGCTCTTTGCGCCTGACTCCTGCACTCACTACTTATTGAAACCGTGACACATATGCACAAAAAGCTTATTTCTCTAAAATGTTGTGCACAACTTTGTTTACATCCCTGTTAGTTAGCATTTTTTCTTTGCCAAGATAATCCATTCTGCTGACAAATGTGGCATATCAAGAAGCTGAATAAACAGCCTGATCATTACACAGGTGCACCTTGTGCTGGAGACAATAAAAGGCCACTTTAAAATGTGCATAGATGTCTCAAGTTTTGAGGGAGAGTGCAATTAGCATGCTGACTGCAGGAATATCCCACCAGAGCTGTTACCAGAGAATGTAATGTTAATTTCTCTGCTATAAGCCTCCTCCAACATCGTTTTATAGAATTTGGCAGTACGTCCATGTAACCACGCCAACCAATGACCTCCATATCCGGATTCTTCACCTGTGGGATCTTCTGAGACCAGCCACCCCAACAGCTGATGAAACCGAGGGGTATTTTTGTCCATAATAAAGCCCTTTTGTTTGTAAAAACAAATTCTGATTGGCTGGACCTGGCTCCCCAGAGGGAGGGCTATGCCCTTCCAGGCCCAGATCCATAGAATAGGGCCTAATGAGTTCATGTCAATTGACTGATTTCCTTATATGAACTGTAAGTCAGTAAAATCGTTGAAATTGTTGCAATGAAATTTTTGTTCAGTTTATTTACAATCCCCTCTTATCAATAGCTCTTATCAGTTTTCTAAATCCCAAGTGCATGGAGAATGGTGTTATTTCTATTGGAAAAAATAAAGTAGATGTTGTTCCACTTGGAACCAACAGATTGCTTGACTTTATTAATAATTTCATCACACGTAAGGTTAATGTCAGAATACGGCGTATCTGTAGACACACCTCCTCCACACCTTAATTTATTTGATCTCCACCCCAAATGAGTAGCGGGTCAATAGCAAGCTATTCTCATGCTTAAATTCAAAGTCAGAATATGTGTAGAGAGAAAAGTGTGTAACGCTTAACTTGGATCAGGATTCCCTCCCTTATGCGGATCATATCATGTTTCGTTTAATTTTTGTGGGAAATGTTTAAACGATCGCAAAGACTCTAGGAGAATTCGGGAGAGCAACGTAAAAGCCTCCAAGCTGCACCACTGTGAAGAATGAGGGGTGAAAACTACCCATGTAAATATCTTTCCCAGAGTTCTGTAACAATAGTTACCAACTGCTTTGAATTTACCAATCTATCTTGAATTACCTGCACAAAGTACCATAGACATACCAGAGAGTATACTAAGGGGTTTTCAACACTCCCAAAAAGTATTAATTTAACACCAAGTACTCTGTGAAATTGGTCAATTTAACATTCTCATAGTTAAATATACACTAGCTGTGTCATTACCACCACATATGGTATACTGTATATTTAAGTAACCAGTTGAAACAGGACTGTTACATAAAGTGCCACTAGATTATATTGTCTTTATTGTATTAGTGACCTTTTTATTGGGGGTATTTCGTGAGTACCTTTGTGACCGAGTTCCACAGTGAATATCATATGCAATCTGTCTTTATTTCTGAAAATGTCAAGCAAAATCGCTGCAGCATTGAGAACTGCAACCAAGCAATACAAATTGCTCTATGACTTGTTACACAGCCTTGCCTATCAATTAGATGATTCAAGGTCTCCGGCAACTCCATTCAGCAAGGAATGTGTAATCGGTGGAGGGAGCGAAGAGGAAAAGCAAAGTCCTATAGTGCATGTGAAATCCAACATGTCTGCAGACTTCATGCATATCTCTGTTAGTCTTCGGCATGTTCTTATCTCTCTTATCATGGTTTTAGAAAGTTGGGCACAGGAGAATGTTTTTTTTTCATTTTTGGATGTCTCGCTGCTCGCTGAACCTATTATGAGTTTAGGTGAAAGCAACAATATTGTGAAAAATCTATCCATAATAACGATTTGGTTTCTCATGAATCATCATCTTCTCAACCTTCCTATGGCAAGAAATGCAGCCATACGGTGCTTTGGGAAAGTATTCAGACCCCTTGACTATTCCACATTGTTACGTTACAGCCTTATTCTAAAATGGATTACATGTTTTTTTTACCGCTCATCAAACCACACACAATGCCCCATAATGACAAAGCAAAACTGTTTTTTACATTTTTGCTAATTCATACAAAATAAATGTAATATCACATTTATATAGGTATTCAGACCCTTTACTCTGTACTTTGTTAAATCACCTTTTGCAGAGATTACAACCTCAAGTGTTCTTGGGTGTGACGCTACAAGTTTGGCACACCTGAATATGGGAAGCTTCTCACATTCTTCTCTGCAGATCCTCTCTAGCGCTGTCAGATTGGATGGGGAGCATTGCTGCACAGCTATTTTCAGGATTCTCCAGAGAGGTTCGATCGGGTTCAAGTCCAGGCTCTGGCTGGGCCACTCAGGGACATTCTCCCGAGACTTGTCCGAAACCACTCTTGCTTTGTCTTGGCTGTGTGCTTAGGGTCATTGTCCTATTGGAAAGTAAATCTTCTCCCCAGTCTGAGGTCCTGAGTGCTTTGGAGCAGGTTTTCATCAAGGATCTCTTTGTACTTTGCTGCATTAATCTTTCCCTCAAACCTGACTAGTCTCCCAGTCGCTGCTGCTGAAAAACATCTCCACAGCATGATGCTGCCCCCATCATGCTTCAGCAAAAGCATGGTGCCAGGTTTCCTCCAGACCAAAGAGTTCCATCTTGGTTTCATCAGACCAGAGATTCTTGTTTCTCATGGCCATCTCTACGAAGTGTCTTTGTGGTTCCAAACTTCTTTCATTTAAGAATGATGGAGGCCACTGTGTCCTTGGGGACCTTCAATGCTGTAGAACCTTTTTGGTACCCTTCCCAAGATCTGTGCCTCGACACAGTCCTGTCTCTGAGCTCTACGGACAATTCCTTTCAACTCATGGCTTGGTTGTAGCTCTGACTGTCACACCCTGATCTGTTTATTCTGTCTTGTATTGCCTCCACCCCCACAAGATGTCTCCCATTTGTTCCATTATTTTACCGGTGGTTTCTGTTTGTCTGTTGCCAGTTCGTCTTGTCTCATCAAGCCTACTAGTGTGTTTTTCCGTACTAATATTTTTCTAGTCCTCCCGGTTCTGACCTTTTCCCTTCCCTGACCCTGAGCCAGCCTGCCATACATTTCTGCCTGCCCTGACCCCGAGGCTACCTGCCGTCCTGTACCGATCTGACTCTGACCTGGTTTACAAACTTCTGCATGTCCTCAACCTGCCTCTTCCCTGCCCCTTGTCTATTAATAAATATCAGAGACTCAAACCATCTGCCTCCTGTGTCTGCATTTGGGTCTCGTTGTATGTTGTTATAGTATGAACTGGCCATGACTGACCCCACAGACTCGGACCAGCTCCGCAACACTGTCTCCCTGCATGGAGCTACCATTGGAAGACACGTGGTGCTACTCCAGAACCTTATGGAAGGACTCCACACTTTGGCAGAACACCATGACCATAGCTTCAAATTATCACTGGGGCAATTCCATGGGTTTGCAGAGACCTCTCGGATGCTCAGTAATCCCCCTACTGATTTTGTCCAGCCTGCACCGGCTTTCTGAGAACCCTGTTTACCTCCTCCGGAACGCTATGCTGGGGTTCCTGGAACCTGCCGGGCATTTATTTCCCTGTGCTCCCTCATCTTTGAGCTGCAGCCCTCTTCGTTTCCTTCAGATCGTTTGAAGACAGCGTATCTCATAATGCTGATGTCTGGAAAGGTGCTCACTTGGGCTACAGCGGTTTGGGAGCAACAATCCACCATTTGCCTTTGCCTGGGGGATTTCATGGCGTAGGTGAGGAAGGTGTTCGATTCTCCGGTGTCTGGTAGAGAGGCGGCCCAAAAACTACTTCTACTACGTCAAGACTCCCGTAGTGTGGCAGACTACGTGATAGACTTTCACAAGTGGGCAGCTGAGAGTACCTGGAACCCGGAGACCCGGTTCAATGACCTTCCTTCATCGATTATTGGAGGAGATTAAAGACGAGCTCACATCTCGGGGAGTTACCCTTAGACCTTGACTCCCTCATAGCCTTAACCATAAGGATCAATGGGCTCCTACGGGAATGCACGTGGGAGAGGAGGTCTGTTCTCGGCCACACACGCTCGTCCATAGCTGCTTTCTCGCCTTTGAAGAAGCCCAGGAGTCCCTACGCCTGCATTCCCGAGAGGATCCGAAGTCACCAGAGCCCCCTCGGGAATCATCAGGGACACGCGACTCGTTTACTCCAGAGCCTATGCAACTGGGCAGGGCTAGATTGTTGCCTAAGGAACGATTATGCATGCTGAGCTCCAACAGTTGCCTGCCTACTGATGATCCTGGTATTTTACTGGACAGGTGGATATGTAATGCCCTGTAGCAGTAAAGACCAAGCTCATCAGTAGGTACGAGTATGCTGGTGGGCCATACTGGGAGTCTTCTAACTCCTTTTACTCATACCCCTTTCCATGTTATCCTGCTGTGGGGTGATCGGTCTAAATCTCTCCGGGTGCTCATTGACTCTAGGGCTGACGAGAGCTTTATGGATGCTACTCTAGTATCTGAGCTGGGTATCTCCACACAACTCCTCTCCATTCCCATGGACAGACGCTCCATTGGCAGGGTCACTCACAGTACGGTTCCCATTAATCTGCAAATGTCAGGAAATCCCAGTGAGTCGATACAGCTTCTACTTATTGAATCTTGCTATGTTCCAGTTGTTTTGGGATTTTCATGGCTCTAGAGGCACAATCCCCTGATTGACTGGACCACTGGTTCTATCCTGGGTTGGAGCTCATTCTGCCACTGCCTTAACGCAGCCTGCCCTGGGACGTCCTCCTGCGGGCTCTGTACCAGGACCTCCTAGAGGTTTTCAGCAAGGCTTGCACCACCTCCCTTACTCCGCATCGTCCCTACGATTATGCCATTGACCTCCTCCCGGGCACAACACCGCATCGTAGGAGGCTGTATTCCTTGTCTGGCCCTGAGACCAAGGCCATGGAGGAGTACATTGAGGACTCTCTGGTTGCTGGGAGCATTCATCCTTCTGCCTCCCCTGCCATTGCAGGTTTCTTCTTTGTGGAAAATAAGACCCTGCGTCTTTGTAATGAGTACCAGGGCCTCAATTACAACGCTGTATAGAGTTGTTACCCTGTACCACTCCTCTGCTTTCAAACCTCTCCAGGGGGCAACCATCTTTTCTAAGTTGGACCTTTAGAACGCCTACCACCTAGTTTGGATACGGGAAGGAGATGAGTGGAAGACAGCCTTCAACATGGCTAAAGGACACTACGAGTACCTGGTCATGCCGTTTGGACTCACCAACGCTCCCGCAGTATTCCAGGCATTGGTCAACGATGTGCTCCGTGACATGTTGAATCGGTTTGTGTTCGTCTACCTTGACAACATCCTTGTTTTCTCCTGTTTCTCCTTCTTCGGTCCCAACGTTCAGCCCAGGACCAAAATTTGCACCCTTGCGCTTTCCTTTCTCATCGCCTGAATTCCGCTGAGAGGAACTATGACGTTGGTAATTGGGAGCTTCTTGCGGTCAAGATGGAGCTGTAGGAGTGAAAGCACTGGCTTGAGGGGGCAGAACACCCATTCTTAGTTTGGACCGACCATAACAATCTTGAATATCTCCTCACCGCCAAACGCCTCAACTCAGGACATGCACGTTGGGCTCTTTACTCACTCATTTTAACTTTCAACTACCACCCTGGGTCAAAGAAGGTTACGCTTGATGCTCTCTCTCGCCTGTATAGTTCTGCTGCTTCACCATCAGACCCAGAGACCATCCTCCCTACCTCCTGTCTCGCTGCTACCCTTGTCTTGGGAATAAACAGCCTGGTCCATATTTGTCCTTGATTCAGCCTACTCCCCGGTCCTGGAATGGGCCCATTCCTCAATGCTTAACTGTCATCCACGGCTCCCGACGGACCCTGGCTTTCATCTGGCAACATTTTTGGTGGCCAACTATGGTTTCTGACTTCTCCACATTTGTCGCCGCCTGCACAGTTTGCGCCCAGAACAAGACTCAATGACAAGTTCTGGCTGGCCTCCTTCAACCACTCCCTGTGCCTCATCACCCCTGGTACCATATATCCTTGGACTTTGTCACTAGTCTCCCTCCGTCTGATGGCAACACCATCATCCTTACAGTGGTGGATAGATTTTCTAAAGCTGCCCATTTCATTCACCTCCCCAAGTTACCTTCAGCCAAGAAGGAGTGACTTACCAGCTTGGTGCAGCACGTCTTCCAAATCCATGGACTTCCATCGACAATGGACTCTAAATCCTCAGTTCTCATCCCGATTCTGAAAGGGTTCTGCACCCTCATTATCACAGGTAGCCTTCCTCCGGCCAGTCAGAGCGTGGCCAATCAGGATCTCCGGAAGGTGATGATTCTTCAGTGCCTGGCGTCTGAGGGAGTTTGTTCCACCACCAGAGCTAGCAACAGTGTTGTGGCTACACCCGGAAAACCCTTCCCAGTGGCCACTGGGCTCTAGCAGGCCAGAGTGTTCCCTGAGTTGCCATTCTCTGCTCTTCCCAGAGTAAGAGGAAGAGGTCGGCATGGCCCTCAGCCCAGATGTTCATCCATCGCTGTCGACATACCTGGAATAGAGAGCGGTCCGCAGAGAACTTGGGAACTTGAACTTGCAGACGGGCCAACCTGGATCCGGGATCATGGCACAGCCTCAGGGAGCCCATTACCATAACGCAGCGTTAACTATTCATGAAAATCGCAAATGAAATGAAATCAATATGCTAGCTCTCAGCTTCCTGTGTGAACAACACTGTCATCTCAGATTTTAGAGCATATGCTTCTCAACCATAGCAAACTAGCATTTAGCATTTAGCGTTAGCATTAGACAGGGTTTGCGTTAGCATCACGGCAACATTTTCACAAAAACTGGGAAAAACATTCAATAAATCATTTACCTTTGAAGAACTTTGGAGTTTTCCGGGAGGAAGACTCTCAGTTAGATAGCAAATGTTCAGTTTTCCTGAAAGACTATTTGTGCAGGAGAAATCGGTCCGTTTTCTGGTCATGTTTGGCTACCAAAGAAAAGTTATAAAAACGCCTAACTTTTTCCAAAATAAGCCATAATATCGACTGAAACATGGACGTTGTTTAGAATCAATCCTCAAGGTGACTTTTGTACATATCTCTTCAATGATGTAGGGCCTAGAACAGAGCCTGGGGACACCATGGTAAAATGATTGCGCATGGTGATTGAGACAATTTAGACAAAGGACACCTGTCAGGCGGACACCTGGCAAAGGTAGTCTCAATGGCCAATCTTCCAATGATATGCCTACAAAGAGGGTGGACAATGCTGCAGACATCTTGGATGAACGGCAGAGAGGTCAGAAGGATCGTTCACAGCACATTCACAGCCATATAAGGAGACGATAGTAAAACAGAGAAAAATTCAGCTAATTTCTGTTTGAGGTTTCATCTTGGTTTCGCCTGTAGAGATCAGTTCTGGGGCACTCACAGATAATATTTTGCAGTTTTGAAAACGAAAGAAGTGTTTTCTTTCCAAAGTTGCCAATTGACATCGGAGGGATCGAGCATCTTTTCAGAAGGGGTGCAAAATATTGCTCTTGAAAACGGGGCATGTTTATTTATCCAATAATGACAGGTGAGGTAAGGGAGAAGGTTGAAGAGGTCTAAGACCAGGATTAGGGTGACAGTCAGGTTGTTGACCCCGGCTCTCCGCTTTCATCTGGGCAGAGGGTATGGGTCCAGCACAGGGATCTGCCCCTCAGAGTGGAAGCAGAACTTTCCCCAGCGGTGTCCCTTTGATCTCTAAAATCCTTAGTCCCACTGCTGTTCATCTTCTGTTTCACCTGCCATATACATCCAATGTTTAACCTCTTGCTCCTACCTGACACGCAGGCGTCCCATCTAGACATCTGGAAATGCAAATGCGCTATGCTAAATGCTAATAGCACTCGTATTGAATTAAAGCTACACTCGTTGTGAATCCAGGCAACAAGTCAGATTTTTAAAATGCTTTTCGGCGAAAGCATGGGAAGCTATTATCTGATAGCATGTAACACCCCAAAAGACCCGCAGGGGACGTAAACAAAATAATTAGCATAGTCGGCGCTACACAAAACGCACAAATAAAATATAAAACATTCATTACCTTTGACCATCTTCTTTGTTGGCACTCCTAGATGTCCCATAAACACTATTGGGTCTTTTTTTCGATTAAATCGGTCCATATATAGCCTAGATATCGATCTATGAAGACTATGTGATCAACGAAAAAAATAGCGTTTTATAACGTAACATCATTTTTTTAAATTAAAAAAGTCGACGATAAACTTTCACAAAACACTTCGAAATACTTTTGTAATGCAACTTTAGGTATTAGTAAACGTTAATAAGCGATCAAATTGATCACGAGGCGATATTCTATAGCTGTACGTCTGGAAATAATGTCCAGGTAAATCTCAACCAAAATATCCGGACGGAGACCTGAAGAAATGGGCTGTCTCTTGTTCGTTTAACCAAGAAACAAAGCCTAGGCAAATGACAAGACTGTTGACATCGTGTGGAAGCTGTAGGTATTGCAACCTCGGCCCCATTTAATGTGGTTCACATTTATCAATCGGTTGAAGTGGCGCATGGATATATTTTTCCATTTTCAGTGATCAGATGTTCCTGCACTTTTCGATGAAACGCACGTTCTGTTATAGTCACAGCCATGATTTAACCAGTTTTATAAACGTCTGAGTGTTTTCTATCCACACATACTAATCATATGCATATACTATATTCCTGGCATGAGTAGCAGGGTGCTGAAATGTTGCGCGATTTTTAACAGAATGTTCGAAAAAGTAGGGGGTAGGAGTAACAGGTTAATGTGTCTAAGATTTAACTTTGTCTCACAGCCCTTTGCTCCTGTTTCCAGGCCCACCCCCCCCTCACTGTCTCATCGATGGCCATCCGGCATAAAATAGTGTTCGACCTCGGGGCAAGGGTTCCAGTACCTGGTTGATTGGGAGGGTTATGGCCCGGAGGAGAGGTGCTGGGTCCCCGCTAAGGACATCCTGAACCCGGACCTCATCGCTGAATGATATGCACCCGGGTAGGATGCCAGGTGTGCCCCTAGAGGGGGGTACTGTCACACCCTGATCTGTTTCACCTGTCTTGTGCTTTTCTGCCTTCCCTGACCCTGAGATTGCCTGCCATGCCTTTCTGCCTTCCTTCCTGTACCCATTTGACTCTGACCTGGTTTACGAACTTCTGCCTGTCCTCGACCTGCCTTTTGACTGCTCCTTGTCTATTAATAAATATCAGAGACTCGAACCATCTGCATTTGGGTCTCATCCTGTGTCTGTATACAGACATGCATTGTCAACTATGGGACCTGGTATAGACAGGTGTGTGTCTTTCCAAATCATGCTCAATCAGTTGAATTGACCACAGGGGGACTCCAATCAAGTTGTAGAAACATCTCAAGGATGTTGCACACAATGTATATAGACTCTCTTTTTTTTCTACTGTGTTATTGACTTGTTAATTGTTTACTCCATGTGGAACTCTGTGTTGTCTGTTCACACTGCTATGCTTTATCTTGGCCAGGTCTCAGTTGTAAATGAGAACTTGTTCTCAACTAACTTACCTGGTTAAATAAAGGTGAAATAAAATAAATAAATAAAAAATGATCAGTGGAAACAGGATGCACCTGAGCTCAATTTCGAGTCTCATTGTAAAGGGTCTGAATACTTACGTGAATAAGGTATTTATGAATTTTTTAAATATATATATACATTTCTAAAAACCTGTTTTCACTATGTCATTATGGGTTATTGTGTGTAGATTGATGAGGACATTTTTATTTATTTAATCAATTTTAGAATAAGGATGTAACGTAACAAAATTGTGGAAAATGTCATGTGGTCTGAATACTTTCCGAAGGCACTGTATGTGTGAAAATAAGTTCCTATAACACAAATGCATATAACAATCATATTTATATCACCTTTGAGAGGGTGTAAGCATGTACAGGATTTATCATGAGATTTGTATAGGTGGTGTAGCAGGCAGAAATACACAGACAGAAATAAAGTACCAATCAAAGATCTGAGCACACCTGCTCATTCAAGGGTTTTTGTTAATTTGTACTTTTTTAACATTTTAGAATTATAGTGAAGACATCACAATTATGAAATAACACATAGGGAAACCATGTAATAAACCAAAAAATATTTTATATTTGATATTCCTCAAAGTAGCCACCCTTTGCCTTGATTACAGCTTTGCACACTTATGGCATTCTCTCAACCATCTTCATTGTCACCTGGAATACCTTTCAAAAAACAGGTGTGCCTTGTTAAAAGTACATTTGTGGAATTTCTTTCCTTTAATTACCTCTGCTGCCGAGGATAAGTTCATTAGAGTTACCAGCCTCAGAAATTGGCAATTAACGGCACCTTAGTTTGCACCTCACAGAGTTCAAGTAACAGACACATCTCAAAATCAACTGTTCAGAGGAAACTGTGTGAATCAGGCCTTCATGGTCAAATTGGTGCAAAGAAACCACTACTAAAGGACACCAATAAGAAGTGACTTGCTTGGGGCAAGAAACACGAGCAATGGACATTCGAGCGGTGGAAATCTGTCCTTTGGCTGATGAGTCCAAATTATTTTTGGTTCCAACTGTCGTGTGAGAGGCAGAGTACGTGAACGAATGATCTCCGCATGTGTGGTTCACACCGTGAAGCATGGTGGAGGGGGTATGGGGGTGCTTTGCTGGTGGCACACTTAACCTGTATGGCTACCACAGCATTCTGCAGCGATACGCCATCCCATCTGGTTTGCGCTAAGTGGGGCTATCATTTTATTTCAACTTGATAATGACCTAAAACACACCTCCAGGCTGTGAATGAGCTATTTGACCAAGAAGGAGAGTAATGGGAGTGCTGCATCAGATGAGCTTGCCTCCACATTCACATTATTTTATGGTAGTCAACTTCTCAGACAAGGCATCCATGTTGAGATTAATGAAGTCTTCGGGAAAGTTCAATGTCGGCTATCTTGATGCCTGCATCACTCTTTTAGATCCTACTTGTTAGTTAACTTTTTAAGGTTCTCTCATAGCTCTCATTCTACCAATAAAGCACTAGAGAAGTCCTATTAAGAGGGACTTATGATAGTCTGAAAGCAATTTTACACACCTTCGGTTCACTCAAAAGAGTAATTTAATCATCAGACAGTGCATTAATGTATTTATTTGAATTTGATGCAATGGAAAATGTTGAGTTTATTTCCTTGCGACTTGAGTGGTGAGAATGAGTACACACGTTCCTGTTTTATAATTGGTAATTATTTGGTTTTTAACCTGCGTAATTGTGTCCAATAAATGTTTTAAGAAGATAACGTAAAAAAAAAAAGCTTTACGAGTAAACGTATTTATTTTCTACAAGCGATATTTGTATGTTTATGTGGCACTAGTTATAAATATTCATACATGGATTGATCATTTTCCAGGTGCTAATATACTGTGCTGATATAAGGCATACACTAAATTGCATTCTATAGGCAACATAATAAAATATAGGATGCGACATGCAACCGATTATTAGATGGTTACATGACAATGTGGTGTTAAATGGGATTATATCAGTACAGATATATTATCTATATATATTATCAGAATATTATGTTTAAACAAAAGGATATCAGAACGTACTGTTGCTCAGACATACTGTATGCACAGACAGGTACCTTTGACCTCCTTCAGAATAAGGCCTGCCTGTGTTGAAGGCTCAGAACAAACATTGCTGACATTTCTGCTTTATTTCTTTTTTCCTTTGCTATGGTTGGAAATATTTTTTCACTTGGATAACCCTATACGGAAACAATGAAATTACAGTCTCTTTATTTAGACACAATCACACTATAGCCATAACTGTAACCAACATTTTTTAACAATAGGAAAAGTTGTACGCTGTTCACTCATGGCAAAAGTCAATGCAGAAGCGCTATTCAAATATTTCTTCTATTATTATATACTTATTTCTTCTTCTATCTATTATTTATTTTATTTCCATTGCAGTCTGTTTTCTCAATCAGCTAAGATTAGACAAACCCCCAGAGGCCGCATATGAGTTATTCATAGACATAGGAACTACAATTGACACCCAGAATTCGAATAAAAAGAGACAAGAGTTACACAGTTAAATATGTTACTGCACAGAGAGGGATCGGACAGCAGAGTCCCAGCTTGGGCATACTGCTTCAGGTCTTGAATCAAAGGCTCTGGGTGCACAATGTGTGCTGCCACTAAATAAAAAATATCCACTTTCATGTCATGTAATGGAGGGTGAGTATATTTGGGAGGAGGAGAGAGGAGGCAAACATATTATGCTAATGCAATATTTTCATTTTTATTGCCTTGTTGTCGTTTCAAAATAGTTGTTTGCTGATGTGTGACTTATCCCTGTGATACAAAATATGGAAATGCAATAATCCTGTATCCTACGTTAAACTAATGTGGTACAAAACAAAATAAACCCCTAAAAGGTTTCTAAAAAATAGTCTTTACGATAAAAAAAAAACGAAAGCACACTTTGCTTTTGGGCTTTACTGCCTTGGACCCCATTAGGGAGACAAGTAATGACAAAACAGTACATTGACAAAGAACATTCAAGTGAAAATTAATTAACTAATTAATGAGAGTAAATTCCTATTAACTAGCTTACAAACCATCTGAGAAAAAAAATATGTAATAGCATCAGAGATTATGATTAATGAATGGGTTTAACCTCTCCTTTCCAGAATACCTAGCTTGAATATTTCATTTCCGGTAATACACTCAGTCTCATACTGTTGAATTGAGTTATCTTATCCATAACCACAGCCATCATCATATTTTCATACAGTGTATGCATTTCAGTCTAGGGTCAAAATTGATCTGACATCAATCCAGACAGTCAGTTGCCTGGCGTGTGCACCAGGAGACACAAGAAATCCTGTTTTTTTATTAGTATTATTTTTTATCTTCTTGCCCCCTCAATGTGTGGTCCTGTTAATTATTTGACATTAATAAATCTATTACATTTACACTTATTCCGGGATCCCAAGGAGCACTGGAGACATTCTTAGACTTACTTAGGCAGCTTGCATTTATAACCAAAATGACAAAGCGGAACTGCTCTTCCTCCCAGGGAAGGCATGCCCGCTCCAAGACCTCTCCATCACGGTTGACAACTCCATGCTGTCACCCTCCCAGAGTGCAAAGAACCTTGGCATGACCCTGGAGAACTCCCTGTCATTCTCTGCAAATATCAAAGCAGTGACGGGCTCCCGTAGGTTCATGCTCTTCAACATCTGTAGAGTACAACCTTTCCTCACACAGGAATCTGTGCAGGTTCTAATCAAGGCACTTGTTATCTCCAGTCTACTGCAACTCTCTGTTGGCTTGGCTCCCAGCGTGTGACTTCAAACCCCTGCAACTTATCCAGAAGGCCGCAGGCCACCTGGTGTGCAGCCTTCCTAAGTTCTCCCATGTCAGCACGCTCCTCTGCACTATCCACTGACTTCCATTTGAAGCTTGCATCATCTTCCAAACCCTGATGCTTGCCTATGGAGCAGCAATGGGAACTACCCCTCCTTATTTTCAAGATATGCTCAAACCTTACATTCCAACTGGAGCACACCGTTCCGCCACCTCTGGTCTCTTGGCCCTCCCACCCCTTCGGGAGGGCAACTCCTGGTCAGCCCAGTCAAAGCTCTTCTCTGTCCAGGCATCCCAATGGTGGAACAAGCTTCCTCCTAAAGTAAGGACAGAGGAATCCCTGACCATCTTTTGAAAAAGTCTGAAACCATACCTCTTTGAATAGTATATTCAGTGTAGGAAATCTAATAATGACTTCAGTGATGTTGGAGCTCAGATCAAGCAGCTGTCAACCTCTTTTAATAAGTAAAGAGTAAATCCTCCTTTGCTGTAGTTTGTGAGCCCATCTCTGTCAAATCCAACTCAGAGTGATCAGAGTGAGAAATGGAATGTTCGACGTCCGTAGAGCCAACAATCCTTAGGCAAAGTGTTTAATTATAATCCATGGTTTGGTTTGGAAAGTAATGCTGTCTGTTTGTTGCAGCGGAGGAGTGGGAAGAGTTGCTGTCTATGGAGCTGTTGCACTGCCAACGTGCTGGGGTTAGGAAACTGACAATTCGGCTGAGGCGTGAAAGCCTGATGAACCGGCTGAGGCATGGCAGCCTGATGGGCCGGCTGAAGCATGACTTGGGGTGGGCGCCTGCCGAGCCCACAGAGGCAAGAAGACCTCTCGAGCCAGCTAACACGTGGAAGCACGACGCCCTAGCTGAGGCACCCCTGGTTCCATCGGCGGACCCGACGTCGCAAACCAAAAAACAAAAACCTCCCTGATGCTTCGTATAGTGGAGTCAGCATTCTGTAAGGATCAACGCTGGTAGACGAGAAGCAAGTACAGGGAGTGAACATTTAATTAACAATGGACATGTAACAGGAAAGGACAGATTCTGGACATTAAGAAATAACAATAATAATGCTGACAATGGAACAAACAGAGGAACAGACAGAAATAGGGAAGGCAATACAAACAAAGTGAAGGGGTCCAAGTGAGTCCAGTTAGCGTTGATGTGCGTAATGAAGGGCAGACTGGTGCACTCGAGCGCCAGAGAGGGAGAGCGGGAGCAGGCGTGACAATCAGATTATATACAAGCCAAGACCAAGACAGAACTTGTGTTCATGGTTCCATCTCCAAATGGAATGCACTGGTGATATTTCTCCATAACTACAGATGTCCCTTTGAACAAGTCAATAATGCTGAAATTTGTTCAAGTA
Source organism: Oncorhynchus keta (assembly GCF_023373465.1). Classification (NCBI taxonomy): domain Eukaryota; kingdom Metazoa; phylum Chordata; class Actinopteri; order Salmoniformes; family Salmonidae; genus Oncorhynchus; species Oncorhynchus keta. Next base: position 47,404,178 of record NC_068450.1, read on the forward strand.
ATCTCAGGTGACAACAAGCCAAATTGAACTCCCTATCACATCCCCCTCTCCTAGTCTACCCCATGTCATCCTACAATCACTGTCTTGAATTGTTGATATATACACTGAACACAAATATAAACGCAACATGTAAAGTGTTGGTCCCATGATCCATGAGCTGAAATAAAAAAATCACCAACATTTTCCATATGCACAAAAAGCTTCTTTCTCTCATCTTTTGTGCACAAAATGTCATGCCTGTTAAACGTCTTTGGGCTAACATCCGGTGAAATGTCAGAGCACGAAATTCAAAATACAAAATTCATAATATTAAACAAGTCTCTTACATTGTTTAAAAGCTTAACTGCCTGTTAATCCAGCCGCTTTGTCAGATTTCAAAAAGGCTTTACGGCGAAAGCATACCATGCGATTATCTGAGGACAGCGCCTCGCGTACAGAAGCATTACAAACATTTTCCAAATAAGCAGAGGTGTCATGAAAGTCAGAAATAATGATAAAATAAATCACTTATAAAAAATAAATAACGATAAAATAAATCACTTACCTTTGAAGATCTTCCTCTGTTTGCAATCACAAGGGTCCCAGCTACATAAGAAATGGTCCTTTTGTTCAATAAAGTTGTTCTTTATATTCCAAAATTGTCAGTTTAGTTGGTGCGCTTGACTCAGAAAGCCACCGGTTATCCCTCGTTCAAAATGCATATAAATGAATCCCGAAAGTTACCAATAAACTTCATCCTAACAAGTCAAACAATGTTTCTAATCAACCCTCAGGTACCCTAATATGTAAATAAACTATAAAATGTAAGACGGAGAATAGCATGTTCATTACCGGAGATAGATAACGAAGTGTGCGCCCTCACTGGCGCGAGCCACAATACTACTGCCAAATATGGGAGCCACGTAGAAAAACTACAAATTCTAGCTAAGTTTTCAAAAAACTGCCCGCTATATCAGTTTCGTTATACACACCGGCAGTATTGTAACATTTTTGGAAACGTTAGAGTGTTTTCTATTCAAATCTACCATATTTATGCATATCCTAGCTTTTGGGCCTGAATAACAGGCAGTTTACTTTGGGCATCCAGATGTCGAAATACTGCCCCCAAGCCATAACAAGTTAACAAGAACTTAATCTTTAAGCCAATGTATAACACTTGTATTTTTATAAAAGTTTATTATGACTATTTCTGTATTTTGAATTTGGTGCTCAGCAATTTCACCAGATGTTGTCGAGGTGGGTCGCTAGCGGAACGCCTGCGCCAGAGAGGTTAACAGATCAAACATACTCATTTAAACGTCTATGATCAAATACTTAAAAATCAAATAATGTGGCTAGGGATACATTACATCAAGATGGCAAGATGCAGTAGATGGTAGAGAGTACAGTATATACATATGAGATGAGTAATATAGGTATGTAAACATTATATTTATTTTTATTTTATTTCACATTTATTTAACCAGGTAGGCAAGTTGAGAACGAGTTCTCATTTACAATTGCGACCTGGCCAACATAAAGCAAAGCAGTTCGACACATACAACAACACAGAGTTACACATGGAGTAAAAGGAAAATCACTCATGGTGTCGAAGTAAATACAATATAGCTAGTAAAACACTGGAATGGTAGATTTGCAGTGGAAGAATGTGCAAAGTAGAAATAGAAATAATGGGGTGCAATGGAGTGAAATAAATACAGTAGCGGAAGAGGTAGTTGTTTGGGCTAAATTATAGATGGGCTATGTACAGGTGCAGTAATATGTGAGCTGCTCTGACAGCTGGTGCTTAAAGCTAGTGAGGGAGATAAGTGTTTCCAGTTTCAGAGATGTTTGTAGTTGTTCCAGTCATTGGCAGGAGAGAACTGGAAGGAGGGGCGGCCAAAGGAAGAACTGGGTTTGGGGGTGACCAGAGAGATATACCTGCTGGAGTGCATGCTACAGGTGGGTGCTGCTGTGGTGACCAGCGAGCAGAGATAAGGGGGACTTTACCTAGCAGGGTCTTGTAGATGACCTGGAGCCAGTGGATTTGGCGACGAGTATGAAGCGAGGTCCAGCCAACGATAGCGTACAGGTCGCAGTGGTGGGTAGTATATGGGGCTTTGTTGAAATAATTGATGGCACTGTGATAGAATGTATCCAAATTATTGAGCAGGGTATTGGAGGCTATTTTGTAAATGACATAAGCCGAAGTCGAGGATCGGTAGGATGGTCAGTTTTACGAGGGTATGTTTGGCAGCATGAGTGAAGGATGCTTTGTTGCGAAATAAGAAGCCAATTCTAGATTTAACTTTGGATTGGAGATGTTTGATGTGAGGCTGGAAGGAGAGTTTACAGTCTAACCAGACACCTAGGTATTTGTAGTTGTCCACATATTCTAAGTCAGAACCTTCCAGAGTAGTGATGCTGAACAGGCGGGCAGGTGCAGGCAGCGATCGGTTGAAGAGCATGCGGAAGGAGAGTTGTATTGCATTGTAGCTCATCTGGAGGGTTGTTAACACAGTGTCCAAAGGGCCAGAAGTATACAGAATGGTGTTGTCTGCGTAGAGGTGGATCAGAGACTCACCAGCAGCAAGAGCGACATCATTGATGTATACAGAGAAGAGAGTCGGCCCAAGAATTTAACCCTGTGGCACCCCCTATAGAGACTGCCAAAGGCTCGGAAAACAGGACCTCCGATTTGACACACTGAACTCTATCAGATAAGTAGTTGGTGAACCAGGCGAGGCAATCATTTGACAAACCAAGGCTATCGATTCTACCGATGAGGATGTGGTGATTGATAGAGTCGAAAGCCTTGGCCAGGTCAATGAATACGGCTGTACAGTATTGTTTCTTATCGATGGCGGTTAATATATCATTTAGGACCTTGAGAGTGGCTGAGGTACACCCATGACCAGCTCTAAAACCAGATTGCATAGCGGAGAAGGTGCGGTGGGATTCGAAATGGTGGGTAATCTGTTTGTTGACTTGGCTTTCGAAGACCTTAGAAAGGCAGGGTAGGATAGATAGAAGTCTGTAGCAGTGAAGTCGTATTGTTTAAAGTGGCTAGTGATACATTTATTACATCAATTTTTCCATTATTAAAGTGGCTGGAGTTGAGTCAGTATGTTGGCAGCAGCCACTCAATGTTAGTGATGGCTGTTTAACAGTGTGATGGCCTTGAGATAGAAGCTGTTTTTCAGTCTCTCATTCTCTGCTTTGATGCACCTGTGCTGACCTCGCCTTCTGGATGATAGCGGGGTGAACAGGCAGTGGCTCGGGTGGTTGTTGTCCTTGAGGATCTTTTTGGCCTTCCTGTGACATCGGGTGGTGTAGGTGTCCTGGAGGGCAGGTAGTTTGCCCCCGGTGATGCGTTGTGCAGACCTCACTACCCTCTGGAGAGCATTACGGTTATGGGCAGAGCAGTTGCCGTTGCCGTACCACAGATAATATTCATGTGTACCACCATATGTAACATGTATGACCCATAGTATGACCCCTTTTCTTTATCTTAGAATTGGTCTTCATCAAAAATGAATGGAAAAATAGGAAAGTACATCAAAAGGATATTTTGTTCTAGAATTATTTAACGTCCATAAAAGCGTGGATATTTGTTGGTGGATTGACCTTGAAGGTCCTGTGACACCACCCAATAATTGTAAATTATTTATCCACAGCTCAGATTGAAGCCAAAACTCAGTCACTGGTCATGGGAAGTTTCCATGGAAACCATAGCATGACAAAATAGGAACCTATTTCCTGATAGGAAAAAATGAGTTCCGAGTTTGGCCTGGATTGATGTTTCATTAGATTTTGATTTTTTGATTGAGATACAATTTCCTATTAAAAATGCATTCGATCAAATTCAATGAATGAGCCAAGATATAGATGAACAGATCCAATGGACTCACAGTATAGCAGCATCCCACCCAAATGCATCAAATTGCAGGCAGTAGGGAGCCGTGAATCCTGCAACCCTGTGCTGGTAGGCTAGCAAGCCATGAACTATGAGCCAAAGCAGGAATGCAACCCTCCTTGACCTGAGATGAGCTAGACCTGAGTTCATAATGAACTTATATTTATTTACATTACTATATTTCCAACTGAGTAACTAGGTAAATTACCCTCTGTCCAACCACTGATGTTAAACAGACTATGCTCAGAAGAAACGAAACCAGCTCAAATATTACCACCTGGAGGCAAGATATTTTATCAAAACATGTTGACCGGAAATACATGTATTTACACATGCAATTCATGAATTGGTCACATTGACCTACTTAAAGAAAAGTGATGCAACGTAAAGAGAAACGGATCTTTTGCTGAATATAGTAATGGTATTGTATGCAAACTCAACTCAACGGTCAATGTGGTTGTTTTTTAACAAGGCTTGTTTACATTTACATTACATTTACATTTAAGTCATTTAGCAGACGCTCTTATCCAGAGCGACTTACAAATTGGTGCATTCACCTTATGACATCCAGTGGAACAGCCACTTTACAATAGTGCATCTAAATCTTTTAAGGGGGGTGAGAAGGATTACTTTATCCTATCCTAGGTATTCCTTAAAGAAGTGGGGTTTCAGGTGTCTCCGGAAGGTGGTGATTGACTCCGCTGTCCTGGCGTCGTGGGGGAGTTTGTTCCACCATTGGGGGGCCAGAGCAGCGAACAGTTTTGACTGGGCTGAGCGGGAACTGTACTTCCTCAGTGGTAGGGAGGCGAGCAGGCCAGAGGTGGATGAACTCAGTGCCCTTGTTTGGGTGTAGGGCCTGATCAGAGCCTGGAGGTACTGAGGTGCCGTTCCCCTCACAGCTCCGTAGGCAAGCACCATGGTCTTGTAGCGGATGCGAGCTTCAACTGGAAGCCAGTGGAGAGAGCGGAGGAGCGGGGTGACGTGAGAGAACTTGGGAAGGTTGAACACCAGACGGGCTGCGGCATTCTGGATGAGTTGTAGGGGTTTAATGGCACAGGCAGGGAGCCCAGACAACAGCGAGTTGCAGTAATCCAGACGGGAGATGACAAGTGCCTGGATTAGGACCTGCGCCGCTTCCTGTGTGAGGCAGGGTCGTACTCTACGGATGTTGTAGAGCATGAACCTACAGGAACGGGCCACCGCCTTGATGTTAGTTGAGAACGACAGGGTGTTGTCCAGGATCACGCCAAGATTCTTAGCGCTCTGGGAGGAGGACACAATGGAGTTGTCAACCGTGATGGCGAGATCATGGAACGGGCAGTCCTTCCCGGGAGGAAGAGCAGCTCCGTCTTGCCGAGGTTCAGCTTGAGGTGGTGATCCGTCATCCACACTGATATGTCTGCCAGACATGCAGAGATGCGATTCGCCACCTGGTCATCAGAAGGGGAAAGGAGAAGATTAATTGTGTGTCGTCTGCATAGCAATGATAGGAGAGACCATGTGAGGTTATGACAGAGCCAAGTGACTTGGTGTATAGCGAGAATAGGAGAGGGCCTAGAACCGAGCCCTGGGGGACACCAGTGGTGAGAGCGCGTGGTGAGGAGACAGATTCTCGCCACGCCACCTGGTAGGAGCGACCTGTCAGGTAGGACGCAATCCAAGCGTGGGCCGCGCCGGAGATGCCCAACTCGGAGAGGGTGGAGAGGAGGATCTGATGGTTCACAGTATCGAAGGCAGCCAATAGGTCTAGAAGGATGAGAGCAGAGAGAGAGAGTTAGCTTTAGCAGTGCGGAGCGCCTCCGTGATACAGAGAAGAGCAGTCTCAGTTGAATGACTAGTCTTGAAACCTGACTGATTTGGATCAAGAAGGTCATTCTGAGAGAGATAGCGGGAGAGCTGGCCAAGGACGGCACGTTCAAGAGTTTTGGAGAGAAAAGAAAGAAGGGATACTGGTCTGTAGTTGTTGACATCGGAGGGATCGAGTGTAGGTTTTTTCAGAAGGGGTGCAACTCTCGCTCTCTTGAAGACGGAAGGGACGTAGCCAGCGGTCAGGGATGAGTTGATGAGCGAGGTGAGGTAAGGGAGAAGGTCTCCGGAAATGGTCTGGAGAAGAGAGGAGGGGATAGGGTCAAGCGGGCAGGTTGTTGGGCGCGAGATTTCATCTGGAGAGAGAGGGGAGAAAGAGGTCAGAGCACAGGGTAGGGCAGTGTGAGCAGAACCAGCGGTGTCGTTTGACTTAGCAAACAAGGATCGGATGTCGTCGACCTTCTTATTGATTGTTTAATTTCTATTAGTGTTGCAATCACAGTCAAAGGCTGGACTAGGTTTCAACGCATACGCCCTCCTCGCAATCCCTGCTTTCCCTCTGCCCGCTCTCTCCCTCCTCCTCACTCCACCTCTCTTTAGTTTCCTTTACAACAGTATTTCACAGCATGTCCTCGTTGACACTGTAAGAAGCTCATTGTTCCAACGAGAATGTTCCCAGGGGAGGAATTATCAGCCACAATGCATTATTTCAGGGCCATGAATTTTCACTTCTCTCCATCAGTTGTGACTGTGGAGAGAGTGGCTTTATGGTACTCTCAGACATATTGTCAAACGTGGCCTCCACAAAAAAAATATATATGAAAAAAAATATATATAAAGTATGTGGAAAAGATAATGGAGCACTATATAAAAAAAGAAAACAAAATATCATATTTGAGAACTAACAATCACCCAAATAAAAACTAAACAGTCAGGGAGAATGTAATGGCATTTTACTCCCATTGATTTTGATATAATGTTCGAGTCACTCAGATAGCACAAGAACAAGGCATAAGCCATGTCAACATTTAGAATTGAAAGAAATTAGCTTTAAAACAGCAAAATACTGTAAATTACCAAGAGGAGGGCCTCTAAAACCACACCATTGGCCACGTCCACTACCATAGCGCCCATTAGCTTATGGCACTCCAAACACATGCCAAATATTAACTGCATTTTTCATCAGCATACTAGACTAGCTAATGCTAAAGTGGCCCAATCGATTCCACAACACTTCTGGCAGCTACTCACCCTAACACTAGGGGTCGCATTTTAATGGAATCGATTGAACTGCTTGAGCATTAGGTCTAGCATACGAAAGAAAAAGGCAGTTTAGGCTTTACTTTACCAGCTGGCTGGCTAGACTTGGCTTAAATAAAATCTATTACTATATAATTGTAAATAGCATTGTAAATAAGAACTTGTTCTTAACTGACTTGCCTAGTTTAATAAACGTTAAATAAAAAATGATATATATACACTGCTCAAAAAAATAAAGGGAACACTTAAACAACACAATGTAACTCCAAGTCAATCACACTTCTGTGAAATCAAACTGTCCACTTAGGAAGCAACACTGATTGACAATAAATTCCACATGCTGTTGTGCAAATGGAATAGACAACAGGTGGAAATTATAGGCAATTAGCAAGACACCCCCAATAAAGAAGTGGTTCTGCAGGTGGTGACGACAGAGCACTTCAGTTCCTATGCTTCCTGGCTGATGTTTTGGTCACTTTTGAATGCTTGCGGTGCTTTCACTCTAGTGGTAGCATGAGTCTTACAACCCACACCAGTGGCTCAGGTAGTGCAGCTCATCCAGGATGGAACATCAATACGAGCTGTTGCAAGAAGATTTGCTGTGTCTGTCAGCGTAGGGTCCAGAGTATGGAGGCGAACCCGGAGACAGGCCAGTACATCAGGAGACTTGGAGGAGGCCGTAGGAGGGCAACAACCCAGCAGCAGGACCGCTACCTCCGCCTTTGTGTAAGGAGGAGCAGGAGGAGCACTGCCAGAGCCCTGCAAAATGATCTCCAGCAGGCCACAAATGTGCATGTGTCTGCTCGAAGGGTCAGAAACAGACTCCATGAGGGTGGTATATGAGGGCCCGACGTCCACAGGTGGGGGTTGTGCTTACAGCCCAACACCGTGCAAGACATTTGGCATTTTGCCAGAGAACACCAAGATTGGCAAATTCGCCACTGGCACCCTGTGCTCTTCACAGGTGAAAGCAGGTTCACACTGAGCACATGTGACAGACGTGACAGAGTCTGGAGACTCCGTGGAGAACGTTCTGCTGCCTGCAACATCCTCCAGCATGACCGGTTTGGCAGTGGGTCAGTCATGGTGTGGGGTGGTATTTCTTTGGGGGGCCGCACAACCCTCTATGTGCTCGCCAGAGGTAGCCTGACTGCCATTAGGTACCAAGATGACATCCTCAGACCCCTTGTGAGACCATATGCTTGTGCGGTTGGCCCTGGGTTCCTCCTATTGCAAGACAATGCTAGACCTCATCTGGCTGGAGTGTGTCAGCAGTTCCTGCAAGAGGAAGGCATTGATGCTATGGACTGGCCCGCCCGTTCCCCAGAACTGAATCCAATTGAGCACATCTGGGACATCATGTCTCGCTCCATCCACCAACGCCACGTTGCACCACAGACTGTCCAGGAGTTGGCGGATGCTTTAGTCCAGGTCTTTGAGGAGATCCCTCAGGAGACCTTCCGCCACCTCATCAGGAGCATGCCCAGGCGTTGTAGGGAGGTCATACAGGCACGTGGAGGCCACACACACTACTGAGCCTCATTTTGACTTGTTTTAAGGACATTACATCAAAGTTGGATCAGCCTGTAGTGTGGTTTTCCACTTTAATTTTGAGTGTGACTCCAAATCCAGACCTCCATGGGTTGATAAATTTGATTTCCATTGATAACTGTTGTGTGATTTTGTTGTCAGCACATTCAATTATGTAAAGAAAAACGTATTTAATAAGAATATTTCATTCATTCAGATCTAGGATGTGTTATTTTAGTGTTCCCTTTATTTTTTGGAGCAGTATATATATATATATATATATATATATGTATGTAAACTTCCAAACTCATATATATATATATGAGTTTGGAAGTTTACATATACCTTAGCCAAATACATTTCAACTCATCAACTCATCATTTTTTCTGTCACACCCTGATCAGTTTCACCTGTCCTTGTTATTGTCTCCACCCTCTCCAGGTGTTGCTTGTTTTCCCCCAGTGTATTTATCCCTTTGTTTCTCGTCTCTCTGTGCCAGTTCGTCTTGTATGTTCTAAGTCAACCAACGGTTTTCCCATGCCTTTGATATTCTCTTTTTTCTCGTCCTTCAGAGCCTTTCTGCCACTCTGTTCCTCCTGAACTCTGATCTGGTTTTGACCTTTTTGCCTCTCCACGACTATTCTCTTGCCGACTCCTTTTGGATTATTAAACATTGTAAGACTCCAACCATCTGCCTCCTGTGTCTGCATCTGGGTCTCACCTTGTGTCATGATATTTTTACAATTCCTGACATTTAATCCTGGTAAAAAATTCCCTGTTTGACGTCATTTTGGATCACCACTTTATTTCAAGAATGTGAAATGCCAGAATAATAGTAGAGAATGATTTATTTCAGCTTTTATTTTTTTCATCACATTCCCAGTGGGTCGGGAGTTTACATACACTCAATTTGTATTTGGTAGCATTGCCTTTAAATTGTTTAACTTGGGTCAAACATTTTGGGTAGCCTTCCACAAGCTTCCCACAATAAATTGGGTGAATTTTAGCCCATTCCTCCTGACAGAGCTGGTGTAACGGATTCAGGTTTTTAGGCCTCCTTGCTCGCACACACTTTTTCAGTTCTGCCCACAAAATGTCTATGGGATTGAGGTCAAGTCAGGGCTTTGTGACGGCCACTCCAATACCTTGACTTTGTTGTCCTTTAGCCATTTTGCCACAACTTTGTAAGTATGCTTGGGGTCATTGTTCATTTAGAAGACACATTTACAACCAAGCTTTAACTTTCAATATCATAAAATAGACATTCATTTTCATATTCCATCCATCGTTATTTCAACCATATGGTTGATCATATATATTGTCCCAAACATCCAATCTATTCAATGTTTTAGTTTTGGGCAGTAGACTCTCATAAGGCACACAACATTCCAGACACCCAAATTAGGTGTCATAAAACCCCAATTCCTCCCTCTCCCCCTCGGCGGGAGAGAGATATCTCTGTAGAGAATTAGACTCTCATAAGGCACACAACAGTCCAGACACCCAAACCAGGTGTCATAAAACCCCTATTCACCCCCTCGGCGGGAGAGAGATATCTATGTAGAGCTGAATCACTGTATCCTGATTCTCATAGGCCAGTCATGACACTGATATAGTGTCATGACACACATAGCAGAGCTCATGCCGTTCAAGAAACTTTTTCCAAATCATCATTAAAGTCGCATCATGCAGCCTTGTACTACAAATCAAAATATGTAGCCCAACGTTTGTAGAACAACTAAAGTTACATGAATAACTCTAAATTAAGCATGTAGTAATATCTATTTCTTTGTTAACTGCTCAACACAGAATAGCCGAATATGCGCACTCCCTCAAATTGTTTGCAGAAAATATCCTTTCTATTTTATTCAGCTTTGTTCAATTGTATTCTTCATACTATGAAATAATGCCACGGAATTCTAAGCAAATTTTGTCTGCTAAATGAACTAGTGTAGCCCACAGCCATTTGGCATAGCCAGATCAGGACCTAACGTAAGGACAACTCAGAGTATGTTATTCTGTTCTTCTGAAGTCGACTACATTTTCTTCATATCATGCTTCTTTAGACCTGTCTAAAATAAATAACGTATTTATTGTGAAGGTGTAAAATATATTACATGGATTTATTAGACTTTTTAAAGTTGTTCCAATGGTCAGCATTGTGGAAGCCTAGAGATGCTAAAAGTGTTTATGTTAATTAACGGTCAATTACAGTGAGACCGACAATTATTTGCTTGACAATCACCGGTTGACAAAATTTTGTGACCATAAATTGGACCCTACTGTACATTGGACCATAAACAGATTGGCTCATTAATCTATACGGTCCATATAATGATTATCCACGCTTCTTTGGAAATATATATAGTCATTTATCAAATCTACAAGCAATACAAGACTCTACAGTATTATTATGGTGGGAGATTAGAATACAGTTTTAAATATCTCAATGGACCGTAAAGGAAATGACACAAAAACAATCACCCCCATGCACTTAGGAAATCATGACTATTGTGGTGTCTTAGCTCTTATTACTAATGGATATAATAAAAAAGACTCAGAATACAAGGAAATGAACTGGAACGTCACATGTACTAAAACTAGTTAGTACAATAATATTATGTAGCAACACTACGCACCTTTGGCTACCCGTCAGTCAGGGCAGAAGGTGCAGAGCCCCACTTGTTTTGAGCACCACATTTTTAGCTTGATTGTTTTGCATGTTATTTTGGCATTAATACATGTCACATATCGGTTTGCACAATGTAAAATATATATTTATTATTGAGTTAATAAAGCCGCATACAAACATGGTCTCTTTTTTGTTTTCTTGGATAAGGCAGCTCCAAAATGCAGATGTTTCAGCCTAGCTCAGTGCTTTCTGTGGTGGTGTCAAAAGCCAGTAGAAAATACAGAGCATTGCGCTGTGATTGGCTCAGTGTTCTGTCAGTCATGGGGACACTACGTCACCACCAAGTCTAAGGGTAGAGCTCTAAAATTCCAGCCCATTGGGTTCTGTTGTAGAGTAACATTAGATGTGCCCTTCCAAGAAGGCTCAAAGTCATTGGACACAGATAAAATGTTATATCTACAGTAGCTTTCATTGGACTGATCATGTCAACGTCATACTTTCAAAATCTTAGCTAGATTCGTCATCATGAATTAAGTTGACAGTCTACTGGCAAATCTGTTTTAATCCTTGTCATATGAAGATAAATAATGTTGAGAAATTATTGATAAAAAGTATCGGCGCTCATCAAGTCTCGTTATGATCATGTCATCCAGGATACACTGGGTTCCTGGATTTCCTTGCAAATCTGGTCAAAAGTGTTTTGCTAAATGCAATGTCAAAAACCAGGTGATTATACAGGTACTGTTTGGAGTTCTGCAGGTAAACCTGTTTCAGATTTTACTCAAGCGTTTCCCACCAGCTAGTGCAGCAAAGGTGTCATCCAGACGTGATGGGGTATTGGTCCACATGCAACATCATAAAAAAAAGTAATAATCTATTTAGTATTCAGACCCTTTACTCTGTACTTTGTTGAAGCACCTTTGGCAGTGATTACAGCCTCAAATCTTCTTGGACATGATGCTAAAAGCTTGACACACCTGTATTTGGGGAGTTTCTCCCATTTTTCTCTGCAGATATTCTCAAGCTCTGTCAGGTTGGATGGGGAGTGTTGCTGCACAGCTATTTTCAGGTCTCCAGAGATGTTCGATCATGTTCAAGTCCGGGTTCTGGCTGGGCCACTGAAGGACATTCAGAGACTTGTCCCGAAGCCACTAATGCATTGTCTTGGCTGTGTGCATAGGCTATCTTCTGTATACCAACCCTTCCTTCTCACAACACAACTGATTGGCTCAATTGCATAAAGGAAAGAAATTCCACAAATTAATTTTTAACAAGGCACACCTGTTAATTGAAATGCATTCCAGGTGACTACTTCATGAAGCTGGTTGAGAGAATGCCATGATTGTGCAAAGCTGTCATCAAGGCAAAGGGTGGCTACTTTGAAGAATCTCAAATATATTTGTATTTTACTTAACACTTTTTTGGTTACTGCATGATTCCATATGTGTTATTTCATTGTTTTTAATGTCTTCAACATTATTCTAGAATGTATAAAATAGTAAAAATAAAGAAAACCATTGAATGTGTAGGTGCTCTAAAACCTTTGACCTATTTGTATTTGTATGTGTATATACTGTATATTCAATTTCTACTGTAGTCTTGTGGCGCCTCTTGTACAGTGATTAGTCTCATGCTACATATAGAGCCCAACTCTTCTATCCTACAGTACCCTTTCTAAATACCTTTTTGTCAGAATAACTCCATTCATTCTGAGTTCATCAGTTGACCAGCCCTCAGTGTTCAGTTGAAATACAGGAGCTGCAGAGGGATTGCTAAAGGGCACTGAGATCTCAGAGAAATCACAGGCCTTGGTTGGTAGACTTAGCCACTCACTGATCTCACCTTTTCAGCTTGTGGTAAGGGCTAAGACTGGTCTTCCAGAGTGACATCAAATAAAGGCACATCAAGAATAATAATTTTGTCGGTGTACGATATGCAACTTAGAGATGGATCCATATGGGTTTTTAAGGTGCTGCTGAAGATATCTTTGGGTGTCCAATAGCTAGTTTATGCTTGAATTCAATATAATTTGAAAATGTGGATAACAAAATGTCCCATAGACAACCATGCATGTAATGACTCAACTATACAATCAAATGATAAAATCAAATGATAAAGCTATACAAACAAATGCACATTTGTTGTCTACTAGTCTACATATTAATTCTAGAGCACACCTGCAAATTACTGATTTTTTATTTTTAAAAAGTACAATTATGTCTATGCTACTACAGAGGTGAATAACTCAAGATGAAAGGAAGAATTTGCAAGGCTGTACTTTATTTTGATCTCAAATTCACCTCAAAATCTGTATTTTTAGCCATACCAGATAGGCATTACAATAAAAAACACCAAAACCTGACAGTATTAAATGACAATATTGAATATTGACACTAATCTATTTGTCTGTTCGAAATTGCAGTAAATATTCAAATACTGTATATATACAGTTGAAGTCGTCAATTTACATACACTTTGGTTGGAGTCATTAAAACACCTTATTCAACCACTCCACAAATGTCTTGTTAAAAAACTATAGTTTTGGCAAGTCGGTTAGGACATCTACTTTGTGCATGACAAGTCATTTTTCCAACAATTGTTTAAAGACAGATTATTTCACTTACAATTCACTGTATCACAATTCCAGTGGGTCAGAAGTTTACATATACTAAGTTGACTGTGCCTTTAAACAGCTTGGAAAATTCCAGAAAATGATGTCATGTCTTCAGAAGCTTCTGCTAGGCTAATTGACATCATTTGAGTCAATTGGAGGTGTACCTTTGAATGTATTTCAAGGCCTACCTTCCAACTCAGTGCCTCTGCTTGTTTGGAGGAAAAAGGGGGACGTTTGGAAGCCGAAGAACACCATCCCAACCGTGAAGCACGGGGGCGGCAGCATCATGTTGTGGGGGTGCTTTACTGCAGGAGGGACTGGTGCATTTCACAAAATAGATAGCATCATGAGGAGGACAATTAGGTGGATATATTGAAGCAACAATTCAAAACATCAGTAAGGAAGTTCTTAGGGCTAGGCCCCTTTTTTCTCAAATTCTGCCTGAATGACATGCCCAATGTAAACTCCCTGTTGCTCAGGCCCTGAAGCCAGGATATGCATATAATTGGTACCATTAGAAAGAAATAACATTGAAGTTTGTAGAAATGTTAAATGTTAAATAATTTAGGAGAATATAACACAGTAGATATGGTAGGAGAAAATCCAAAGAAAAGCCAACCATAATTATTTTTGTTTGAGAGACCATCCTCTAGGAATGGCAAGTATAAGGTCATACTGAGAATTAGCTCCCTGGATGCAATTCTTATGGCTTCCAAAGGGTGTCAGCAGTCTTTGTCAAGGTTTCAGGCTTGTAACATAAAAAATCAATATGAAATATCATTTTTAGTACAGGGACGCAGTCTTGGAAATTCGTGTTTGTGCGCGCTATGAAGACAGGACGCACCTCCTATTGAACATACTTTTTTCCGTAAGAAATATTACAGTTTGATTACATTTTAGGATATCTGAGGAGTAAATAGAAATGTATTTTGACTTGTTGAAACAAGTTTAGGGGTAGATTTTTGGATTCCTTTCTCTGCATGTTGAACGAGTGGATTACTCAAATCGATGGCACCAACTAAACAGACTTTTTGGATATAAAGAAAGATTTTGCCTAACAAACAACACATGTTATAGCTGGGACCCTTTGTATGACAAATCAGTAGAAGATTTTCAAAAATTAAGTGAATATTTAATCGCTATTTGTAAATTTATGAAACCTCTGCCGGTGGAAAAAATATTTTGATGTGGGCGCCGTCCTCAAACCATCGCGTGGCATGTTTTTGCTGTAATAGCTACTTTAAATTAGGCAGTGCAGTTAGATTAACAAGAATGTAATCTTTCAACCGATATAAGACATATGTACCTACATGTTTAATATCCATAATGTTTATAATTATTTATTTGAATTGCCCGCCCTCCAGTTGCACCGGAATTCGTCCCACTAGCGGCGACGCCTCGGCTTAGATTAATGAATTACCGTTTCCTGAATTAACTCAAGAATATCAGAATCTCAATTTCATCGAAGTCAATCATTTTCTCATATCAGCTCATTGAGCTGATTTATTTATTTCCTAACGAGCTAAATGATATAAAATGACATAATATACACACACATACATATACACACACAGTCTCTAGATCCCGCTGCAGCTGTGGTCCATTTTAGTCTAATATGTTAATTCTTAACTCACATGCTTTACACCCTCAGGTCAAAAGGGGGCATTTCCGTATTTATGACATGCTCTCTGGGTTCCCTGGGGCATAGCTCGTTACGAGGTAAGGTATTAGAATTGATTATGATCTCATTTAGGCAACTAAAATCACAGTCTTATCGTCACAAAAACATCTCTTTAAAACTTGTTATGGCTTGGGGGCAGTATTTCGACATCTGGATGAGATGCGTGCCCAAAGTAAACTGCCTATTACACAGGCCCAGAAGCTAGGGTATGCATATAATTGGTAGATTTGGATAGAAAACACTCTAAAATATTGTCTGTGAGTATAAACTCCATCCAGGAAGTGGAATAGTTTGGGGTAGTTTTCAATTGAATGACTACAGAGTATCTAAATGGCTAGAACCCAAATTGCAGTTCCCATGGCTTCCACTAGATGTCAATAGTCTTTAGACTTAGACATTCTTTAGACATTGTTTCAGGCTTGTTTTCTGAAAAATGAAGAAGAATGAGACCATTTTGTCGGTGGACTGTAGATTCAAGCAGAGCTGGTTTGCGAGCCCTTAGTTGGTTTTCCTTTATATTGAATACGCTATTGTCTGGTTGAAAAATTATACATTATTTAGACAATAGACAACCTGAGGATTAATTATAGACACCGTTACTATTATGATGTATTCGCCTGCATGTTTTGACCACCTTTGAGCCTGTGGATTACTGAACAAAACGCTCCAACAAAACTGAGTTTTTGGGATATAAGGAGGGACTTTATCGAACAAAACAAACATTTATTGTGTAGCCGGGACTCTTGTGACTGTAACCAGATGAATACCTTCAAAGGTAAGATTCATTTTAAATTGTCCTCGGGTTTTCGCCTGCCATATCAGTTCTATTATACTCACAGACATTATTTTACAGACACTTTAGAATTTGTTCTATCCAATACTACCAATGATATGCATATCCTAGCTTCTGGGCCTGAGTAATAGGCAGTTTACTTTGGGAAACTAATTCATCCAAACTTCCGAATACTGCCCCCAAGCCTGAAGAAGTTAAACAAACTTTTCCTGTGGTGCCCCAGGTTACTAATGAGTTAATTGTTACATGATTAATTTAATCCCGTAATAATTAAATATAGTTAATTTTTTGATAATAGCATGTCATCACATTAATGATAGTCACGTCACAACATTTTGTAGCCCCATGTGAAAAATACAAGATAAAACTATGCCTCACAGTTGAATTCAGTCCATAGGAATCTTACCTTTTCAAGTTGTTTATTGGGATAATACATACATTGATTTGTTCCAACCAATGAGACATTGTTAGACTTTTCCACATTAACCTAAATATAGCTGTAACGGCAGATTTCCTCTTCGTCTGAAGGACTAAGGATCAGACCAAGATGTAAGTGTTCATGACGATTTATTAAAAACGAACTGAACACTGAAATACAAAACAATAAACGATGTGATGAAAACCGAAACAGTACCCTGTGTATCAAACACTCACACGGAAAACAAACACCCACAAACCAACAGTGAAACCCAGGCTACTTAAGTATGATTCTCAATCAGAGACAAGTAACGACACCTGCCTCTGATTGAGAACCATACTAGGCTGAACACAAAAACCAACATAGAAAGACAAACAGACTGCCCACCCAAACTCACGCCCTGGCCATACTAAACCAAAGAATAAAATAACAGAACTATGGTCAGAACGTGACAATAGCAACGCTTTCAGGTTAATTCAAGTTTAATTCCCAAATAGCCTTTACAGGTTTGATTAGTCATTAACATTGATGAATCAATTAAATTTGCTTTTGCCACATTACTGATCTGGTATTGTTGGAAGTCCCGCCTTTGCTGAAATCTAGTGTGACTTCAACTTTCAGGGATAAGTGAACCCTGGTGGTGATGAATCACAAGTAATTAAAAAAAATATATATATTATTTATTGTGAAAGCAACCATATGCTCACTTTTGTTACAACGGGGTACACTGTACTGCAACCAATTCCAACTGATTGGATATCACAGGTCTTGTGAAGGTTCTCTCCAGTTTGGCCCTAAACTTCGCCCACCAGCAGAGATGGACAGTGGTCCAATACCTCAGCGCCCAGCAGTGGCACGAGCAAGAAGCTGTGGAGATGGGACAGGTGGAAAGAACCAGGAAGTTGACGATAAAAGCCGACAAAAAGACAAGCTACTGCTAGCCAAGGAACTGCATTTGAGAACAGATCAATTGAAAGATCTGGCTAACACTTATGACAAAGAACGTGAACAAACTCTTGACCAAGTCCGTATTCTACAGGAACAACTAATTTTAGCTAAAGATAAATACGATGAAGTCCACACAAACTAGAACAATCTGACGAGCTAGCTAGACACCGGGGCAAGCAACTTGATGCCCCGCAAACAGTTTTGAATGAAACCACTCAATGTTCTATTCCAAAAGCTGCAGACCAAAGATGATCAGTTAATGAACACAATGACCAAGTTGGATGACAAAACAGCAGAACTCCTTGAGGTTGCTGATCTAATAAATGACGAAAAAGAGCAGGTGGGTGGCCTCCCGGGTGGCGCAGAGACTGTGCCACTGTGCCACCAGAGACTCTGGGTTCGCGCCCAGGCTCTGTCGTAACCGGCCGCGACCGAGAGGTCCATGGGGCGACGCACAATTGGCATAGCGTCGTCCGGGTTAGGGAGGGATTGGCCGGTAGGGATATCCTTGTCTCATCGCGCATCAGCGACTCCTGTGGCAGGGCGGGCGCAGTGCACACTAACCAAGGTTGCCAGGTGCACAGTGTTTCCTCCGATACATTGGTGCGCGCTGTGTTAAGAAGCAGTACGGCTTGGTTGGGTTGTGTATCGGAGGACGCATGACTTTCAACCTTCATCTTTCCCGAGCCCGTACGGGAGTTGTAGCGATGAGACAAGATAGTTGCTACTAACAATTGGATACCACGAAATTGGGGAGAAAAAGGGGTGAAATTAAATAAAAAATAAAAAAGACCAGGTGAGAAAGTTGGAAATTCTTACATGGGTATTCCTCTCGGGCAGTGTGATTGCAAAATGGAGTCGTTGTCAGATTTGCCGAAAGGAGGGCGAGGGAGGGCCTTGTATGCATCGTGGAAGTTAGAGAAGAAATTATCCAGAATGTTGCTAGCCCGATATGCTGATAAAATTTAGGGAACTTGTTTTCAGATTAGCCTTGTTAAAGCTTTATATTGCTGGCAAAAGTGTCCATAACCAGAGGTAATTAAACTGTTCTGTGTTATTTTTCTCTCTTCCTCTCTGCCTGTCTTGTTGTACATGGAACCTGTCTTACATGCACAGTTTGGAGGAAGAAGAATACCTTGACCTTTTTGAATTCTATCCACCTCTTCTTTGTGGGATATGTGTTCCTACCTCGTCTGCTGGCAGGTCTGCAGCATTTCACAGAGAGTTAGAATAATCACCCTCTAAGTACAGAGTAAAACCTGACACCTCACCAGCTGTGGAATATCAGAATGCTCCAAACACCTGTGCACATTTTTGTTTTTGCCTTAGCACTACACAGCTGATTCAAATGGTCAAGTCATCATGAACAGTCTCTCTCCTTCGCTTCATCCCTCTGCCCCTTACCCCTAAATGTTCTAGGTTATGTCAGCTGTGTTGATGAACCCCTCCTGCATCTGAACTGGCTGACACAGAGGGCACAGCATGATCATAAGTGAGAGGTCACTTGGTCAGGTCAACAGGAAGTATTATTAAAGAGATGCTTTACATTGCAATACAGATAGCGTTGTCGTAGTCCCAGAGTTAATGATCCAATGTCAGTTTTGCATTTCACCTCCTGATGATTATGATGACTGACCGTGTTAGAATTGAAAAATAAGGCTTAATCATGCTCTCTCTCCATCCATATGTCTCTTGTCTGCAAGTACGTTTTGATGTGAAAGAGGAAGCCAGTCCCCTCATTGCCACCTCACCCGCTACTAAAATATCCTTTGTGCCAATTGGGGGCCCAAGGCTGGTTAGGAGACACTGCTAGAAACACTGTAATTGTGATGAACTGAGAGAATATTAGGGTAGCACTGTAATTCATTAATCATATGCTGTCTGCCTCTGTTCTTACCTCTTTCCCTTTCTGTCTGCTACACCTCTCTCCCCACCTTGTCTTTCTTCCTCGTTTTATAATGCACACCATATGTGCATTGAAGTACAAATGTAACTTTTTTTTATAATATAATATTACGAATATCATAATGATAATGCATGTATTATGTATTTATAACATTTGGATAATGAACTTCTTTCAATAAAGAGTTTCTCCACTGGTTGAAATTAAGTATCTCATTGAAATACTACCCTGTGTCCTCAGATTAATGCAGATGAAGGGAGTTAGACATGCATACTTTTTTAAGTGTATAATTGTAATACATACATGCAGACACAGCATCATTCAATGGAGTTTGATACACCTGGTATTGGATAGGACTAAAAAAGAATGTCATAGAGATTCATACCTGAACATCACCTTTATTTGCCAAGGAAGAGTACATGATCAGTGGATATATTCAATGGACAGGCTGGACATGTGTGGTAATAACTACAGTACATGTATGTAGGACTTGCATCCTTGGCAAAGTAAAGTTATTGTATTCTACTCAATCCATAGGCTTGATTAATGCCACTCAGACTTGAAGTTGATGCAACAACTATGAAAGCTGAGGTTCATAGATTGGTATAAATATTAGTTCAGAACTTAACGTTTTAGGGTCCAAACATAGATCGCCTACATACTGTAGCTAGCTACACATCCATAGGCATACAGTTTTTTTTATCCTCCACTACACAATAAACAAGTAAACATTTAGCTAGCTATGTTACTTCAGCTGCATTGCACGGAAAGTTTACACAACTGTACATTCAATTTGCAGTAAATACTTTAGCTAGCTAGATTCTTATACATCCACTGTTTCCCAAGATGACAGCCTGGTTGGCTGGTTTTCGTAAAACATTAAACAACATGAATTCTAATGTCATACTGTACTCATGTCATAACATCAGATAGCTAGCTGGCTAATGTAAGCTATTCGTCAGTTACCTTGCTAAATCGTGATTTTCATAAATTAACTTTATGACAAAAAATATGCACAATCGTTTCTCTCTACATTATCTAACATATTCCTCTCAGTTGCACAATTTTAGCTTGACACGTTATAATTACTTACATTTCTCTTGAGAAGTGAGACTTGGTCACATCACCTCAACGAGATGGACCACATTCTTACCCAACTCGGGACAGCCTAGGTGAAGTTGGCCATCATGAAAGGACAATGGTGCAGGACCAAGGTAAACTACGTTGGACTCTGGTGGGTGCTGAGGGCATCCTGCAACAGTCTAACATAATCCAAGCAGTCCGCAACATCAAAACACCTACAAATCTTCAAGAAGTGCACATTTTCCTGGGAGTATGTAATTACTCCCGTCAATTCATTGAAAACTATGCCGAATTCTTGAAGCCTTTGACCTGTCTTCTTTCGAAAGACCCCCGTTCGATTGGAAGGACACTCACGACGAAGCTGCGACGTCCTTGCAAAGCCTGCTTTGAGAGGCACCCTGCCTGGTGTACCCCAACACAGACGCATTCATTCCTGAATGGTGACCTGGTAGTAATGCAACACCAAGACGAGTCCCTCATCACTTTGATGGCTTTCCTGTCTGATCCTGTCAATCACCCATTGTCTGAACGGGCATTGGCAGGCTCACACGATTTGCATTCGCAATGGGTGGAGTGCCTGCCCGCAACCAATGACACAGCGGAAACCAAGGCCATTATTTTGCTCAACCACATTTTCAGTCGTTTTGGCCTGCCAGAAGAAACTGTGGACAGCGACAGAGGAACCCACTTTTTGGCCGCTGTAATCACCGAACTGTGGCGGCTCCTGGGACTCAAAGCTAAACGTCACATCTCGTACCACCCTAAGAACTCTGGCAGGATAGAAAAGAGCAACCAGACAATTGTCAGAATCCTGAGGAAATATGTGGCAGCCAACCACAAAGATTGGGACATCAAACTCCCACTGGTACTGATGGCGATCAGAGACACACACAATAGAAGAGGTGCAAGCCAGCACCGATGAGATAGAAACCTAGCAAGTCAGAGGTACTAAGAAAATTCTTAAGTATCCTCAGCTGATCCCTTCCAGGAGATCAGTACATTGCACCTAACAGCTTACCTTCTCTTCCCAAAGACAAGATATACGTTCCTTGTCACTGTTGATATTGGCTCTCGCTGTGCTGTTTGAAATAGGACCTCTGAAAATTGTGTTGTGTCAAAACACTTTCGTTTTCAAAAACGAATAATTGAAATAATCAAACAATATCTCTAATTATGAGTTTTTGTAGGATGGTGTTCCTTTGGCTGATCCTGACACTCTGTCCCCAGGTCAAAACCAACACAGCAGATGTGCTCACGAGTGGACCCCTTACGGGAATCATTCTCTGCGATAATCCAGGACTCCTTATAACCAACTAACCACAGAGAGGGTGTACGTCCACCTAGATGCAGAGAACATGTACCTCCAACACATTCCACCTGCGGCGCATTTGAGTTGGGTCGGGGCTGACTGACTACCCAGGCAGTTAAGCACACCCAGCTAGACACTGCCCATATATTGGCCCAACTCCAAAGGTTCACATTCACCCAGTCAGAACTACCAGAGCCCAGGCGAGAAAAACGATTACATTACTCGGGGCACTTCTCTCAATATGTGCAGCCGTAGGGTCACTATTAGCCCAATTTAACCTTGCGCAATACCCTAGATACAGTTGCACCCCTAAAAACTAAAAACATTTCTCATAAGAAACTAGCTCCCTGGTACACAGAAAAAACCCGAGCTCTGAAGCAAGCTTCCAGAAAATTGGAAAGGAAATGGCGCCACACCAAACTGGAAGTCTTCTGACTAGCTTGGAAAGACAGTACCGTGCAGTACCGAAGAGCCCTTACTGCTGTTCGATCATCCTATTTTTCTAACTTAATTGAGGAAAATAAGAACAATCCAAAATTCCTTTTTGATACTGTCGCAAAGCTAAATAAAAAGCAGCATTCCCCAAGAGAGGATGACTTTCACTTTAGCAGTGATAAATTCATGAACTTCTTTGAGGAAAAGATTATGATTATTAGAAAGCAAATTACGGACTCCTCTTTAAATCTGCGTATTCCTTCAAAACTCAAGTTGTCCTGAGTCTGCACAAATCTCCCAGGACCTAGGATCAAGAGAGACGCTCAAGTGTTTTAGTACTATATCTCTTGACACAATGATGAAAATAATCATGGTCTCTAAACCTTCAAGCTGCACACTGGACCCTATTCCAACGAAACTACTGAAAGAGCTGCTTCCTGTGCTTGGCCCTCCTATGTTGAACATAATAAACGGCTCTCTATCCACCGGATGTGTAACAAACTCACAAAAAGTGGCAGTAATAAAGCCTCTCTTAAAAAAGCCAAACCTTGACCCAGAAAATATAAAACACTATCGGCCTATATCGAATTTTCCATTCCTCTCAAAAAATGTAGAAAAGGCTGTTGCGCAGCAAATTACTGCCTTCCTGAAGACAAACAATGTATACACAATGCTTCAGTCTGGTTTTAGACCCCATCATAGCACTGAGACGGCACTTGTGAAGGTGGTAAATGACATTTTAATGGCATCGGACCAATGCACTGCATCTGTCCTCATGCTCCTAAACCATAGTGCTGCTTTTGATACCATCGATCACCACATTCTTTTGGAGAGATTGGAAACCCAAATTGTTCTACACGGACAAGTTCTGGCCTGGTTTAGATCTTATCTGTCGGAAAGATATCAGTTTGTCTCTGTGAATGCTTTGTCCTTTGACAAATCAACTGTAAATGTCGGTGTCCCTCAAGGTTCCGTTTTAGGACCACTATTGTTTTCACTATATATTTTACCTATTGGGGATGTTATTCGAAAACATAATGTTAACTTTCACTGCTATGCGGATGACACACAGCTGTACATTTCAATGAAACATGGTGAAGCCCCAAAATTGCCCTTGCTAGAAGCATGTGTTTCAGGCATAAGGAAGTGGATGGCTGCAAACTTTCTACTTTTAAACTCGGACAAAACAGAGATGCTTGTTCTAGGTCCCAAGAAACAAAGAGATCTTCTGTTGAATCTGACAATTCATCTTAATGGTTGTACAGTCGTCTCAAATAAAACTGTGAAGGACCTCGGCGTTACTTTGGACCCTGATCTCTCTTTTGAAGAACATATCAAGACCATTTCAAGGAGAGCTTTTTTCCATCTACGTAACATTTCAAAAATCAGAAACTTTCTGTCCAAAAATAATGCAGAAAAATGTATCCATGCTTTTGTCACAACTAGGTTAGACTACTGCAATGCTCTACTTTCCGGCTACTCGGATAAAGCACTAAATAAACTTCAGTTGGTGCTAAATACGGCTGCTAGAATCCTGACGAGAACCAAAAAATTTGATCATATTACTCCAGTGCTAACCTCTCTACACTGGCTTCCTGTCAAAGCAAGGGCTGATTTCAAGGTTTTACTGCTAACCTACAAAGCATTACATGGGCTTGCTACTACCTATCTCTCTGATTTGGTCCTGCCGTACATACCTACACGTACGCTACGGTCACAAGACGCAGGCCTCCTAATTGTCCCTTGCATTTCTAAGAAAACAGCTGGAGTCAGGGCTTTCTACTATAGAGCTCCATTTTTATGGAACGGTCTGCCTACCCATGTCAGAGACGCAAACTCGGTCTCAACCTTTAAGTCTTTACTGAAGACTCATCTCTTCAGTGGGTCATATGATTGAGTGTAGTCTGGCCCAGGAGTGGGAAGGTGAACGGAAAGGCTCTGGAGCAACGAACCGCCCTTGCTGTCTCTGCCTGGCCGGTTCCCCTCTTTCCACTGGGATTCTCTGCCTCTAACCCTATTACAGGGGCTGAGTCACTGGCTTACTGGGGCTCTCTCATGCCGTCCCTGGAAGGGGTGCGTCACCTGAGTGGGTTGATTCACTGATGTGGTCATCCTGTCTTGGTTTGGCGCCCCCCGTTGGGTTGTGCCATGGCGGAGATCTTTGTGGGCTATACTCAGCCTTGTCTCAGGATGGTAAGTTGGTGGTTGAAGATATCCCTCTAGTGGTGTGGGGGCTGTGCTTTGGCAAAGTGGGTGGGGTTATATCCTTCCTGTTTGGCCCTGTCCAGGGGTGTCCTCGGATGGGGCCACAGTGTCTCCTGACCCCTCCTGTCTCAGCCTCCAGTATTTATGCTGCAGTAGTTTATGTGTCGGATTATGCGACGTTCAGAATGAGACTGATATGAGGAAATTATTGCTATGATATTGAGATTCTGATATTCTTGAGTTAATTCGGGAAACGGTAACTCATTAAACAAACTTTTCCCGTTGTGCCCTAGGTTACTAATGAGTTAATTGTTACATGACTAATTTAACCCTATAATAATTAAACATAAACAATTAGACATAAACATGTCCTCACATTAATGATAGTCACGTCATGACATCAGTCATTTATTCACAATTTGACTTGCGCTTGATAATGCCTAGAATATCACGGCGGCCTTCCCTTTGTGTGGCCGTAATGCACCCCAAAGACATCCATGCCTTTTTTTGGCCAGTGGCTGTTGTGCTCTTCTCCCTGAGTGCTGCGTGCTCCATCACTTGATCGGGTCTTTCTCACAGGCTACAAGTGAAGACAGACACATCGGGGACGCAACTGTGCAGGTCCTTATCCAATTCCGAGGTGCATATTGAAGATATTGGAAGAACTGTTCACATTTACTTTTTGT
This sequence comes from Oncorhynchus keta, assembly GCF_023373465.1. Classification (NCBI taxonomy): domain Eukaryota; kingdom Metazoa; phylum Chordata; class Actinopteri; order Salmoniformes; family Salmonidae; genus Oncorhynchus; species Oncorhynchus keta. Next base: position 47,429,376 of record NC_068450.1, read on the forward strand.
CAGCCAACATGATGAATAGGCAGGCTTAAGAACAACAAAAGAACTAGCCTATGTCAATCTACTATCCCCCATAGTACAAAGGTCTACCTATTCTATTCTGTGCGAGAAATAAATATTACAAACATTGTCTAGGACAGTTGTGGGATGGCGATAGTTCCCAAATTAAACAACCACTAGCATTAAAAAAATGTTCTACTCAATGTGGATGACACAACAGATCAGAACGTTTAGCTTAAAATGTTCATAAACTATTACTCTATTTCTTCACATTGTAAGTGCAGCAACGTGCATATGGTAGTAGGCTATAAGCGCGAATGTTCCATTAGCGTAAAAGACCATTATCAAAAGGGACCATAAATTCAATTATGCAATTATTAAAACATATAGACCCACGGGCTAGGCTACATGAGCTGTGCAACTATGATTCGAAGAAGTTGGGAAAAAGCATTGTGCTTAAATATTAGGAAAGTTGGAAAATAAATATAGTGGGCCTAGCCTATAGAAAGCTGATCCTCCTCTTTTCTGTCGAGGCCACCCCTCTGTTTTATTGTGCAATTGCATGGCCTATTGGAATGTTGTGCAACGTTCTCAACGTGCTCTCATGAAGTGTCTGATTAGATTTTGCGAATACATTTGCATGGATGTCAGAGTGATTAGATGGACAATAGAGTGCTGAGTACCAGACAGTTAGCCAAGGGTGGCTACTTTGAAGAATCTGGGATATAAAAAACATTTATAATGACCATCAGCAGCATCAGAGCTTGGAGAAGCCTAATTACCGTGACTAAATAGTCACATGGAATTTGACTGCCTTCATGACTCGAGACAGCCGGTGTGGCAGTAATAACTCACCCCAACAGCCCTAGTCCAATGACATATTTCAAATAATCCATCTCCCTTGAGTATTTGCTTTGACAATTTGCCAATTCAGTCCTAAATTATTCTTAATTAATATCATCACCTTTTTTTAGTTTCTCTGCCCATGGGAGAAGTATATTTCGCCTCCTCAGTCCTGTTTCAACACAACTTCATCTAAAATTGTTGAATGAGTTTCCTGTAAACAATAGATCATATTCCTTCTCTTTTAGCCAGGTAAATACTGATCATATTTTCTTATTATCTGCTAAGCCATTACAATTATAACTGTCTATACTTAATTCACCATAATGAGATACAAGTTTCAATTATACAGTATTTATCATAATATATCTTTGTAAACTTACCATTAAAACTACCATAATGATTGAGTGTCCATACTGTAAAACTGTACCATGATATTTGCATTGCTACTAAGTAAACCTCCAATTGTTCTCCACTATTCCAACCGTTAAAATCTCGCCCCATCCCAAGTTGGGTTGTCATCCCGGTGACCGGTAGACAACCCTGTCCCCCCAGATCCCAGGGCCTCCAAGAAACCAGGACCCATCCTTCAAAAAGAGCACACAGTTCCACCCACCAAACAGAAGCAGATCAACCGCTAAAAAGCATTTCCAACATCCTTACCTTGATTGTATTATAAACAGTTAGAAGAAATATTTACACTAAAGTTCAAAAGTTTGGGGTCATTTATAAATGTCCTTGTTTTTTAAAAGAAAATCATATTTCTTGTCCATTAAAATAACATCAAATTGATCAGAAACACAGTGTAGACATTGCTAATGTTGTAAAAGACTATTGTAGCTGGAAACTGCAGATTTGTTATGGAATTTGTTAATGTACATAGGCCCATTATCAGCAACCATCATTCCTGTGTTCCAATGGCACATTGTGTTAGCTAATCCAAGTTTACCATTTTAAAAGACTAATTGATCATTAGAAAACCATTTTGCAATTATGTTAGCAGAGCTGAAAACTGTTGATCTGATTAAAGAAGCAATAAAACTGGCCTTCTTTAGACTAGTTGAGTATCTGGAGCATCAGCATTTGTGGGTTCGATTACAGGCTCAAAATGGCCAGAAACAAAGACCTTTATTCTGAAACTTGTCAGTCTATTCTTGTTCTGAGAAATGAAGGCTATTTCATGCGATAAATTGCCAAGAAACTGAAGATCTCATACAACGCTGTTTACTACTCCCTTCACAGAGGAGCGCAAACTGGCTCTAACCAGAATAGAACAAGTAGAATAGAATACTATGTTGAAAAAAAACCATAGCTGATATGGCTGACTTGCAGAAACAAATGTGGTTCAAATGAAAATTGAGATGTACAAACTATGGCATAAGGGGACAACAAGCGGATAAAAGGCAATCCGTAATTTCGATTTGGACATTCTTGAGCGAGCTAGGACGTAAATAGTCAATATAACTATTTGTTCAGCACTTTTGAAATGTACAGCGAGAGCATTCAGAACATGGGCCGTTATTACAGTGTTCTTTCTTACACAAAGTCAGAGCCGTAAGAAAAATAAATAGGGCATATAAGCAGACAATGAAAGCACTTAAACAGGAAGGTGGCACTGCGGTCCTTCATGGGAAAATGTTATCATCAAGGTCTGGCATTCTCTGGAATTATGGTGCTTTCAAGACAACTGGGAACTCGTAAAAAAAACTAGTTCGAATCATGATTATAAAGGTGATCTTCAGGTCGGAGCTCTAAAATGAGGCCCGAGTTCCCGACTTACAATTCCGAGCTGGATGACCGTTCAAAACGTATTTTCCCAGTCGGAGCTCATTTTTTCATAGTTCCCAGTTGTCTTGAACTCACTGAAGTCTGAGATTTCCCAGTTCTGAGTTTACAGTTGTTTTGAGCACGGCAAAAGTATTGCTGGATTGAGCATGGCCAATGTTGAATGTTGATCCTTTTAAGCTTGAAACAAAATATTAAATCCAGACTTGTAACACACCCACTCCACTGAATAACAGGCTAGTCATTGCTTTGCAATGTGTGCAGTTAGCCACAGATTCCTTTCAAACTGCGATTTCCAACTTGTTGTGTAATGTTTAGGTCCAACGGCCAATGAGCACCGTTAAATTTTATCTATAATTTCTCATCAGTATTTATCTTGATATGACAAGGATTGAAAAGGATTTGATTGTGGACTTGATTCATGATGATTACTGCTAGCTTGCAAGCTAAGATTTTGAGAGTATGATGTTGACATGATCAGTCCAATCAAAGCTATGGAAGATGACATCATTTTATCTGTGGCCAATGACCTTGAGCCTTCTTGGATGGGCATTTCTAATATAACTCTATGCCAGCAACCAAGGGGCCTGAATGTTCAAGCTCTACCCATAGATTTTGCGGTGACGTAGTGCCCCCATGAGTGACAGAACACTGAGCCAATCACGGCGCAACTGGAGAACATTACCAACCCCTACGCTCCTTATTTTCCGCCGGCTGCCCAACCACCACAGAACGCACTGAGCTAGGCTGAAACAGCTGCATTTTGAAGATGCCTTACTTAATAAGAAAGCAATAAAGAGACCAAGTTTGTATGCGGCTTTATTAACTCAATTATATATATTTTTTAAATGACATTTTATGCCAACTGATATGTGACATGTATTAATGGGCACAAAAGCTAAACAGGTGGGGCTCAAAACTTTGTTCCACCTGCCCTTAATGACTGGTCGCCACTGAATTAACAAATGTCAAGTCCGAGCTGATAGAGCTCAGAATCACCCCCTTCCGCTGAAACACACACATGCTGTTCCCCCATTTTGACCATTTTCCCAAACATCTCTGTTCAGTCAGACCTTTGAAAATGTTGTGCCACCAGGTCCACAATAATTTGCCTCCCCTCTGATAGAAAAGGACTTATCCTTAGTGCTGGGGTCACTCAGGTGGTTGTCTACTGTATAGGGTTGTGGACCGTTCCATCATGATAGGACAATAAATAAATAACAATGTATCCCTTATTTTAAAATGTATATCCCATATCTACACAAAATTGAAAGTTCTCTGTCACAACTCCTGCTCTCAGACACACATGGGCTCTGGCATTTGAAATAGTTTTTCTTTTTCACTCACTTAACTCCACACTTGTCCAAACACAAAAACACCCACACATATAGTGCCTTCTATTTCCTCTATTTTATGTATTTTTATCCCTACCATGTTGAATCTTACCTAATTCGAGCTTTTGTGTTCCAGTTCCTTATATTTGAAGAAGTATTATTTCAATAATTGTCCTTTCTTCTACTGCTGCCCTTTATCTATTTATAAATACTATAAATAAATAAGGGCACAAGGCGAGACCCAGATGAAGACATGGGAGGCAGTTGGTTTGAGTCTTTGATATGTATTAATAATCAAAAAAGGGGTAGGCAAGAGAATGGTCGTGGACAGGCAAAAGGTCAAAACCGGTAAAAGGTCAAAACTGGTTCAGAGTCCAGGAAGTACAGTGTGGCAGGCAGAATGGTCAGGTACAGAGTCCAGAAAACAGGCAAGGGTCAAAACCGGGAGGACTAGCAAAAGAGAATAGAAAAGGCAGGAGCACAGGAGAAACACGCTGGTTGACTTGGAACATACAAGACGAACTGGCACAGACGGACAGAAAACACAGGTTTAAATACCCAGGGGACAATGGGGAAGATGGGCGACACCTGGAGGGGGTGGAGATAAGCACAGGTGAAGCATATCATGGTGTGACAAAATATGAAGTTGAATTCTAATTATTTTACAACTTTCCCTTCTTGAATGGTATAATGTATTTTATTTATTAATTGTTGTATTTTATTGTTTAACTTTTGTTTTAATTATTTCAATCCCTACCATGGATAGTATTGGGTGTTCCATTATTCAACTCCTCTATGGGAACTTTGTAAAACGTAGACTGGCCATGGCATAGTCTTGGTGTCTCGGGACATTTGGTTATCAATATACAGTTTATCGACTACGAGGGCTACACGTTTCCCTTTTAATCTATACACCTTGAAAAGTGGGTACAGAACTTTGCGTCGTTCTGCAATTTCCTTCAGGAACTGATTATTTATGCACATTTTTGTGCCAGCGAGTCTTTTACCCAGGCTGTTAACCAGTACTGTATCTTTAAAGAATGCAAATTTTGCAAAAATTGTCACTTATATCTCTGTTTGAAACGGTGTACACGTTCGAGTTTAATTTTGTCGACGGTATTGCCTGGGATCTGTAGAGCATCAAGAATACTTTCACCACATTTTCAGGATCTTCACACTCTTTTTCTTTCATACCTGAACCTGTCATACCTGAGATTTTCTCTCGTATAGATCTAGTTTGTATTTCAACTAAGGCTCAGAAAAGTGTTCTCCTTTTTATGTTATTTATCGTTCGGTTCAGATAAATTGACTCTACCTTTAAGCTTGTTTGTTTCTTTCACCATTGTCGCAGCTTTTCTCACCTTCAACTTCTTCCTATCCTTACTGACTACTTCAAGTATGCCCAGTTTATCATTTATCAACTTTAGCAAGTCGATTTCTACACTTACCATTCCCAGTGGTGAAAAGCATGAATCGCCTGTGTCCGTCAAGGTGTCTCATTTTCTTTTGGGGATTGGTTCTCCATGCTTACTCTCTGACATGTGGGTGGTGATTGTATTGGTTGATCAATTTCTCTAGTCTGATCATTTGTTTTGTGTTGTTATGCAGATTGAAGTTTATTGCCCACGATTATGTGGGGTCAAGAGATAATATTTAGTCTAACGTATAAATATTACGTTCGCTAAGTGTGTTTTAAGACCATGTGTCGATACTGATAGGATCAAAATAAAATCACTGCTGCTCTGGGATCAGCTGTCTCCATTAAAATCTTACCTTGACATTAGAATTACTCCACAAGTTCATTTTAAATCAAAGTAAGATGTTCGCCTACCGGGCTGCACCTTTGTCTCATTCCAACAACGGACGTAACAGCTTAACCAATAATAATGCACCAAATCACAGATTGGGCTCATCATTGCACACACGTTGTCACACATCATGAAACACATTGAGGCAAAAAATGACAGACAGCAGCCGAGTCGCAAAATAGAACGCACTTGATTAAACATCAAGAGATTCCAATATGATTAAAAATAGGCAATATAGACCTTTTAAATGGAGTCATCTCAGTTTTTATTAGAAGCATAATTTTATCCTTCAGTTGTTTGTAACAATTACAAATACGTTGTCAACTTTGTATTTGAAGTCAACTTTGTTCTGAAGTTAGTGGCAGTCACAGTCAGACAAATAGCTTAAGCATCTTAATTCTATGTTGAGCGGAGATCTTCTGTGAAGAAAGTGACACGGTGTTGGGAAAAAAGCATCTAAAAATGCCGGTAATGACAGTAATCCTCATGAATTCATGAACCTTTTTAATTTCCATATGTACTATAAAGTGCCTCAGGCCTTGAAAAATAAATAATTGATTGAAAGTTACGGGATATCAGTGAGAAAATGCTGTGGTCACGACTACAGCGGTGTCAGTGCAAGGAGTGGAGCTTACTCTAGTGTTCAAAAGCGCATATCAGACTGAGAGCCTAATGCTTTGTTCTTCGGTAGGTCTTTATTAGTTTTAGTTTAGAAAACGACGTTTCCGCTGAAGTGACAGTTACAGAAATGGTTAAATCCACTTCAATCAGTGTAGATGAAGGTGAGGAGACAGGTTAAAGGAGGATTGTTAAGCCTTGAGACAATTGAGACATGGATTGTATATGTGTGCCAATGACCAAGAACAGGATATGGTAGTAGGTGCCAGGTGCATCAGTTTGAGTATGTCAAGAACTGCTACGCTGCTGGGTTTCTCATGTGTATCATGAATGGTCCACCACCCAAAGGACATCCAGCCAACTTTACACAACTGTGGGAAGCATTAGTCAACACGGGACAGCATCCCTGTGGAACGCTTTCAACACCTTGTAGTCCATGCCCAACCAATTGAGGCTGTTCTGAGGGCAAAAGGGCTGCAACTCAATATTAGGAATGGGGTTCCTAATGTTTTGTCCACTCTGTGTATAATGTACAATGTCTCAGGAGGACTTCAGCAGACAAGGGGAGTCTCTCAAATGGGATTTAATTTACCTTGATTGCAGCTCATTTTGTGTACGTTATTAGACAGACAAAACCTGCTGAGTTCAACAATGAATAGTGGCTACATTTATCTTCAAGCCGACAAACTTTTTCCGCATTGTTATGCTATTTGATGTGTCATTTTTATAAAACATTTATAAATAGCAGGTAAATAGCTACATAATGAAACAATCCATAGTAAGCTATTGTTCTGAGGGTGGACTGGCTATATTATTTGGCATTAATAGACAATTCTTTACGCACAACAACTTTCAATCCAAGCTGGGAGAGAGCGCGAGGACAACTCATGTCATGCAGGTTCAGGTAAGCTATACAGAACAGTTGTGTTTTTTGACAGAAGTTACTTGTTGTATCGAAAATGTATTTTACAATCTGCAATGTTGGAATTTCCAACTTGAATTATACAACAAGTAATTACATTATTGCCGCAGCAGTCAAAACACTGGCAACCTTGCGACCCTGTGTATAGCTTAGTGAAAATGTTAGGTTTAACATGAGAAAATGACGACCAAATAGGCATACCAATAAATCAATCTAATTACATCAGCTGATGTCACAAAGTGCTGTACAGAAACCCAGCCTAAAACCCCAAACAGCAAGCAATGCAGGTGTAGAAGCACGGTGGCTAGGAAAAACTCCCTAGAAAGACCGGAACCGAGGAAAAAACCTAGAGCGGAACCAGGCTGAGGGGTGGCCAGTCCTCTTCTGGCTGTGCCTAGTGGAGGTTATAACAGAACATGGCCAAGATGATCAAATGTTCATAAATGACCAGCAGGGTCAAATAATAATAATCACAGTGGTTGTAAGAGGGTGCAACAGGTCAGCACCTCAGGAGTACATGTCAGTTGGCTTTTCATAGCCGATCATTCACAGTATCTCTACCGCTCTTGCTGTCTCTAGAGAGTTGAAAACAGCAGGTCTGGGACAAGGTAGCACGTCCGGTGAACAGGTAGTCCAGAGACATGGTCCTAGGGCTCAGGTCCTCCGAGAGAAAGAAAGAAAGAAAGGGAGAGAGAAAAAGAGAGAGAGAAAAAGAGAGAGAATTAGAAAGAGCGTACTTACTGTAAATTCACACAGGACACCGGATAAGACAGGAGAAATATTCCAGATAAAACAGACTGACCCTAGCCCCCCTACACAAACTTTTGCAGCATAAATACTGTAGGCTGAGACAGGAGGTGTAGGGAGACACTGTGCTTCCGTCCGATGATACCCATAGACAGGGCCAAACAGGCAGGATATAACTCCACCCACTTTGCCAAAGCACAGCCCCCACAGCACGAGAGGGATATCTTCAACCACCAACTAACTATCCTGAGACAAGGCCGAGTATAGCAAGGGGAAGATAAAAGGATGCTTCATATGAAAACCAAGATGATTGCATTACAAGATAAATAGGCTGCATGGGCCTGGAAAGTAACTTCAAAAAGTATTCAGACCCATTTACTTTTTCCACATTTTGTTACAGCCTTAATCATTACAGCCTTAATTTAAAATTGATTAAATATCTAAAACCCTCAGCAATCTACCCACAATACTCCATAATGAAAATGCAAAAACGTTTTTTTAGAGGTTTTTGCAAATGTATGACAAATAATAATCAGAAATACCTTATTTATATAAGTGCTCAGACCCTTTGCTATGAGACTCAAAATTGAGCTCAGGTGGATCCTGTTTCCATTGATCATCCTTGAGATGTTTCTACAACTTGGATAAATTCAATTGATTGGACATTATTTGGAAACAGGACACACCTGTCTATATAAGGTCCCACAGTTGACAGTGCATGTCAGAGCAAAAACCAAGCCATGAGGTCGAAGGAATAGACTGTAGAGCTCCGAGACAGGATTGTGTCGAGGCACAGATCTGGGGAAGGGTACCAAAACATTTCTGCAGCATTGAAGGTCCCCAAGAACACAGTGGCCTCCATCATTCTTAAATGGAAGATGTTTAGAACCACCAAGTCTCTTACTAGACTGGCCGCCCAGCCAAACTGAGCAATCAGGGGAGAAGGGTCTTGGTCAGGTAGGTGACCAAGAACCCAATGGTCACTCTGACAGAGCTCTAAAGTTTCTCTGTGAAGATGGGAGAACCTTCCAGAAGGACAGCCATCTCTGCAGCACTCCACCAATCAGGCTTTTATGGCCTGATGGCCAGATGGAATCCACTCCTCAGTAAAGACTATCAGACCATGAAAAACAAGATTCTCTAGTCTGATGAAACTATGATTAAAATCTTTCACCTGAATGCCAAGCATCACGTCTGGAGGACAACTGGCACCATCCCTTCGGTGAATCATGGTGGTGGCAGCATCATGCTGTGGGGATGATTTTCAGCAGCAGGGACTGGCATGCTAGTCAGGATTGAGGCAAAGATGAACAGAGCAAAGTACAGGGAAATCCTTGATGAAAACCTGCTCCAGAGCACTCAGGACCTCAGACTGGGGCGAAGGTTCACCTTCCAACAGGACAACGACCCTAAGCACACAGCCAAGACAACGCAGCATTGGCTTCAGGACAAGTCTGGCCCAGCCAGAGCCCATACTTGAACCCAATCAAACATCTCTGGAGAGACCTGAAAATAGCTGTGCAGTGACGCTCCCCATCAAACCTGACAGAGCTTGATAGGATCTGCAGAGAAGAATGGGAGAAACTCCCCAAATACAGGTGCGCCAAGCTTGTAGCGTCACAGCCAATAAGACCCGAGGCTGTAATCGCTGCCAAAGGTGCTTCAACAAAGTTCTGAGTAAAGTGTCTGAATACTTGTGCAAATGTAATATTTCAGTTGTTGTTTTTTTAATAAATTGTATAAAAATGTATAAAAACCTGTTTTTGCTTTGTCGTAATGGGGTATTGTGTGGATATTGATGAGGAGAAAAACTATTCAATCAATTTCAGGATAAGGCTGTAACTTAAAAAGATATGGAAAAAGTCAAGCAGTCTGAATACTTTCCGAAGGCACTGTATTTCAATCATATTGAGTTTAATTTTGCCAGTCGACTCTAGTCAACATTTTGCCTCAATATGTTTCATGATGTTTAACAAGATGTGCGCAATATGCCCAATCTGTGATTTAGTGCAATATTATTGGGAAAGTATAATAAGCCTCCCACTTCAATATCTGTAGCCATATGTGGTAATTTCTATCTAGGAGCTGATCTGTAGTCAATATTGTGGAATAATTCTAATGTTAAGGTAAGATTTGAGTGGAGATGGCTGATCCGAGAGCAGCATTGCTTTTCTTTTGACCCTTTCAGTGTTGACACATAACGAATGTTCTCTCTACATGTTTGTTCAGGAAGCACTTAAAAAGTTGGCTCATAAAAAACAATGCAATCATCATCAAGACTATCATCATCATAATGTTTAAGTTACATGGGGAACAACTGAGAATCTAGGCCCTTACCCTTTTAATCTGTATTATATGTAGATTATTGCATTGCAATATTAAACAGTTTCTCTCCAAAAAGTTTAACTTTCATGTTAACGTCTGGGGAGTTTCTATGCTTCTTGTATCTCCGTATAACTTTTCTGTCACAGACAAAAAAGCACAACCCACATCCAATCCACAAGGTCTCTGTAATCATTTGCAAGAAATACAACTGTATAGTATAATAGACCCCATCCATTTGTGAGGGATGAGTCATGTTTTACTTTGCAATCACCTTATCCTTGGTCAGAAATAACATCTGCTTCTTTTCTGCCGAGCGATTTTCTAGGCATAGAAACTGAATACAAAAGTATGCCTCGCCATGGTCAATATTCAAGATGACAACCACACAAGTAATAAAAAAACATCTCCCAAATTCTTTTAGGGAATAGTTCAACTCAAATTCCAACAACATGGGATGTCATCAGCATTCATCACCCCTCAAATTAGATGATATTACTGACAAACAAAAAGTTAGAAGCACCTCCAGCTGACTAATGCCTCCCGTGCTCGTCTCCTGTCTTCGCCACAATTTTCCACGGGGAAGGGGGGGATGTGGTGACACTCACCCTGCAGTTCTCTTCTCTCTCAATTTCCTTACTCTTATTGCACTTGCTCCCTACAAGAACGCAATATTATCTCCCGCTACAGGCCTCAATGCACAACTTCTAAATAATAAACAACGCTGGACAGAAGCCTGTGTGGCCACGGCTAATCCTGCTATTATTTCTGTTTCATTGTGCAAAGTGTTCATTACTCCCGTCTCCTCCAGCCCAGGGCGACCACTATATATTTGTGTTGCTGCATTGTTTTGCTGCCATAAAGACCAGATTAGAAATCCCGTAGGTAAACCGGTACTGTGTGTATCCATGTGCTAGGCATAATTACGATACACTTCTTTCTTTTCATTTCCTTCTCGACCATCTTGTTTTTTCAGATACAATAAACGGTGCATATCGAGAAAAGCCCACGTTTCATTTACAGACATGTGGTCATGGCACAGATATGCATGTCAACGTTTTCTAACGTTCTACTTCAGTTTCTTAACGTTCAACTCAACTAATGTGTCACTGTTTGCCGTCTGTTTGTCAGCAATCAGAGCTACAGTATATTGCATCGCACTGAGGGAAAGGGAACCATTCAGAGAACAGTTTGCAGGGCCACATTTATTTCAGAAAGGACTATATTATATTTCTTTCTCTAGTGTGACTGTGATTTAGCATCTTCTTCATAGCTCTTTAGTGGGCCTTTGTTGTACAGGGTGATACCTGACTCATGGAGGGGAGAGTTGACAGCTGAGTGTGAGTCAGCAGGTAAAAGAAAAGAGAGAGCGCAGGAGGAGTTCAATCACAATACACTGAGCCAACAAAACATTATGAACACCTGCTCTTTCCATGACATAGACTGGGAATCCATGTGAAGTCTATGATCCCTCATTGATGTCAATTGTTAAATCCACTTCAATCAGTGTAGATGAAGGGGAGGAGACAGGTTAAATAAGTATTTTTAAGCCTTGAGACAACTGAGACATGGATTGTGTATGTGTGCCATTCAGAGGGTGATTGGGCAAGACAAAATATTAAAGTGCCTTTGAACAAGGTATGGTAGTAGGTGCAGGCGTACCGGTTTGTGTCAAGAACTGCAGCGCTGTTGGGTTTTTCATGCTCAACAGTTTCCTGTGTGTATCAAAAATAGTCCACTACCCAAAGGACATCCAGCCAACTATCTGTGGCATTGGAGTCAACATGGTCCAGCATCCCTTTGGAACGCTTTCGATACCTTGTCGAGTCGATTCCCCGATGAATGTTCAAGGGCAAAATGGGAGGGCGGTTGCACTGAATATTAGGAAATGTGTTCTTAATGTTTTGTACACTCAGTGTATAATTATTTATATAGCTGGGGGCAGTATTGAGTAGCTTGGATGAATAGGTGCCCAGAGTAAACTGCCACTACTCAGTCCCAGTTGCTAATATATGCATAGTATTAGTCGATTTGGATAGAAAACACTCTGAAGTTTCTAAAACTGTTTGAATGATGTCCGTGAGCATAACATAACTCATATGGCAGGCAAAAACCTGAGGAAAAAACCCACCAGGAAGTGGGAAATTTGAGGTTGGTCGTTTTTCAACTCATTGCCTATTGAAGATACAGTGGGATATTGGTCATGTTGTACTTCCTAAGGCTTCCACTAGATGTCAACAGTCTTTAGAAACTTGTTTGAGGCTCATAAGTGTTCTTTGAGTCAGTGGTCTGGCAGAGTGCCACAAGCTCTTGACGCTCGTTCATGTGAGAGTTACCTCGCGTTCTATTGCTTTTCTAAAGACAAAGGAATTCTCCGGTTGGAACATTATTGAAGATTCATGTGAAAAACATCCTAAAGATTGATTCTATACATCGTTTGACATGTTTCTACGGACTATAACGGAACTTTTTTTCCTAGTGAACGCGCTTCGTGAGGTTGGATTTGTTTACAAAACACGCTAACTAAAGTAGCTATTTGAACATAAATTATGAACATTATCGACACCTGAAACCCCACCTCTTTAAGGAATACCTAGGATAGGATAAGTAATCCTTCTCACCCCCATTAAGATTTAGATGCACTATTGTAAAGTGACTGTTCTACTGGATGTCATAAGGTGAATGCACCAATTTGTAAGTCGCTCTGGATTAGAGCGTCTGCTAAATGACTTAAATGTAAATGTAAATGTGAACAAAACAAACATTTATTGTGGAAATGGGATTCCTGGGAGTGTATTCTGATGAAGATCATCAAAGGTAAGTGAATATTTATAATGTTATTTCTGACTTCTGTTGACTGCACAATATGGTGGACATCTTTTTGGCTTGTTTGGTCTCTGAGCGCCGTACACAGATTATTGCATGGTTTGCTTTTTCCATAAAGCTTTTTTGAAATCTGACACAGCGGTTGCATTAAGGAGAAGTGTATCGAAAGTTCCATACATAACACTGTATTTTCATTAACATTTATTATGAGAATTTCTGTAAATTGATGTGGCTCTGCAAAATCACCGGATGTTTTTGGAACTACTGAACATAACGCGCCAATGTATACTGAGATTTGTTTTATATAAATGTGAACTTTATCGAACAAAACATGTATTGTGTATTGTATAACATGAAGTCTTACAAGTGTCATCTGATGAAGATCATCAAAGGTTAGTGATTAATTCTATCTCTATTTCTGATTTTTGTGACTCCTCTCTTTGGCTCAAAAACATTTTTATTGAGCAAAATCACAATGATATTGCAGCTGGTTGCCTTACAATTGTATGTTGAATCAAAATAACTTAACTCTGAGTCACTTCAGTGAGTGAAGGTGATTACGCCAATCCCTATTTCAAAACCACCAATTTACCCTTAAACGTAGGTATTTATAAGAGTTTGTCATGGTTCTACTGAGAGAACTTGATAAGCCCTCTTAAGAAAAAAGAACAGGACAATGTGGTGGCTTAAAGCAGAAAAGTCCCTGACATGATGTTAAAGTGGTGTAAGTAGGATGTTGAACTGAGAACTTCGATTGTGACATGCTGTCTGTCCCACTGTCCCCTTCTCTTAAGAGTTTACAGGCTTAAGTCGAATAGCTGTGATGAATACCACATTGGCTATGTACACAGGCAGCCCAATTCAGATATTTCGCTAATTGCTCTTTTGACCAATTAGATCAGATAAAAATAAAAAGATCATAATTGGGCTGCATGTGTAAACTTGCCCATAGCGGCTTGCTGGATCTCTGTGAGGACATGCTATCTCTTTTGAAGTATTGGACTAATATGTTTGGACAAGAAGGTCCTTAGCTGAGGTATATGCATTTGCTTTGACAGCGCTTCTACTGTATAACTCATCACATGGAAACTTTGGAGCATTGAAAACTTTGTCATACAACATTTTCAATAATTGAAGCATAACTGCTGTTTTCTACTCGCATTGATTTCTATGAGCCACTATACAGCAGTGAAATTATACAAAACGGCAGAAGGAAATGGTTGGAGTTACTGTAGAAGTGCTTTCCAACAAAATCCACACTACCATGGCTGGATTCACTGCTACATGCTGACTGTCTTTTTTTAGCTCTTAATTGGCCAATTATTGTAGCTCTGAAGCGGATCAATGGAGACCTGCCAGACCAGGCTCCTGACACAATGGGAGGTGGGAATGGTGTGACAAGATGCTTGGAGACTCTTTGAGGAGAGGTGGCAGGTCTTGGCAAGTTTTGCTGAAGTCTGTATTTCTCCAGAGCAACGGAATATAACAAAAAGCTGTCCACTAGAAAGGCAGAACAGCCACAAGTCCTCTTTTGTACAAAACTGATAAAATGATTTGATTGGATGTGGAACATCTTTCCCAATGTGGTGTTGTGTAGAAGATGAGGTTATGTTAGTTCAGCAGCAAAGGACACGCAGTGAGGAAATTGAGAGACTTAGGTTGAGACATCCATACAGAACATCCATTATTTGAATGGGATTGGAGTGGAGATGTGTGTGTCTGTGACATTTAGCACATTTATCCCACTTTCATTTATAATTAGACTATTCATTATATGTGGGAGCAATTATGTGGCTGTTACTTTTAGCTCATTTGTCCTTCATTGTATCTGTCCAATACTGTATTTGCATAGTCAATGCATAAACCAATGTGTAGGAATATATAAAAGCTCATAAAGCCTATGGAGTTACTAAGTACATGAATAGTATGGTCACAAGAAGTTTGAGATTGATATTTTCTTTGTAAAGATGCTTCACGGAAACACTGATGTTTTCCTCATGCTGGCAGTTTACCTATGACAAATGCTCTGAAACACTTCCCATTCTCTGTGCTAGTGATGCATTTATTGTTTGTCTCATGGAATGTGATGAGAGGATTGTTAATCAGTAGAGTGAACATGGCTTCCCATCGCTCAAATAAAAGTGGCTCCTAGATCTAGCTGCAAGAAGTGCAGCTCGGTTTGGCGTGCCTAAAGTGAGGATATCCATGTGAATGGCAGATGCATTGTTTGCATACAAAATGGCACCTTATTACCATTTCCCCCCTTGGTCAACATCTGTATAGATGCTATCGCTCAATAGCCTATATTGGAGGTCTGGTCTAATGCCTATTTCTCAATAGTGGAAAAGCTTTAGCACAGGAAACAGGTTCACAGGGAAATCAAAAGTAGGTTAGAATCCAAATCACCTTCTCTAATCTACAAACGTAAGAAAATTGGCAGAAATCGGTTCTTACGCAAATGTAACAAGTCTGTTTGTTACAGTTCTTACCTTGATAATCCTATGTACAGTACCAAAGACAGTTTTTCCTCAATCTCTGGGTTTGTACAGACACACAAAACAAACCACTGGGCACAGACATCAGTTCAATGACCAGTTTTGATTTATGTTTGGTTGTGTTGTCAACGTGAATTCAACAGGAAATTAACACATTTCACCATGTCATTGGTTTAAGGTTAAAAGTTTGTTGAATAAAATATGAAATTCCCTCACGTTGAGGACTTTTTCAAATGCAATCAATTTTTCACATTGATTCAACATCATTACGTAGAATTTTGGGGTTGAAATGATGTAGAAAAAATGTTTATTCAACCAGTTTTCACCCAGTGGGGAAGTCTATATAATACCTGCATATGTAATCATTTTCAGAACTGCAAAATATGCAAAGCACCTCTATTGATCATTTATTGACATGAGTCCCAAATGCATTATGGTGTGCAGGTTTGTCACACATTTGGATACAAAATGGCATACTGTATCTTTAAAAGAATAGGACAAGTAAAGCCAGGATATATCTTCCCTAAAGAAGGGACTCTCGACAATGCCCTCTGCTTTTGAGCTCTGTATTTCTCAGCAACTGGAAACGTGTTTTTACAATCTCTTGCGCCCTCCTTCCCTGTCATCCTTCTCTTTCCAGAAATGATGGAGCTATATTAATGTAGCCTAAGTTCAGGAGGAAAGACCACACCCAAACATTTTCAACCCCTCTCATCTAACTAATCATTACCTGCATTTATACTCACCTGTTCCAACCACTAACTTGTGTGTTTGCTTCCTGCGTAACACCAAATGTCGCAAGCTCTCATAGTTCGCTACTTGCATGCCCAACATCTTTGTTGGCTAGAGTATCGTCATTGCAATAATTTCTACAACCTATTAGCTAGCGACATTAACCACGAACATTAAATTCTTTGTTTTCTCTTTGATTATTCTACTCACCACCGTCGCCATGGAACAGCTCATGATCTCTCCTTCTGACGAAAATTGTTCCTTGATTTCCCATTGCAGCATTCGGCCAGACCAAACCAGAGGCCCCAACAATCGACTGGCTCCCCGAAAACAGCATGGATCCCCGGCCTCTCCCAAGCACTTCCGTAGGCACACCAGGTCCAAATCACCTGCCGGATGCTCTCTCCCCATCCGCCGGCACCGTGAATCCCTGTTGTCTCCCGAGTGACGCCCAGCCAGCTCCACCAGATCTTCTCGCCGACACCCTGCCTCCATGTTCAGGGACGTATTCTGTACAACCTTTCCCTCTAGATGGTCAAAGCTGGACGACTTCTGCACAATCTTCCTTGACCTGGCCTCCCGGTTCCATCCAAGTTTCAAAGTCTTGCCCTTTCAAAGTCTTCCCCTCCATGAACCAGAATCCCTGTCTGGGCCCACCTCGGCCCCCCGATCCATCAGGCCCCCAAGCCCCTCCTAGGGACTGACAAGGGTATCCAATCACATTCTCTGAGGTCAGCATGGTTTGTAATAGTTGCAATGCACCCAGCTGCAATGCTTCCTCCTACAAGATGCTCCACTTCTGCTCCATCTGCGCCTTTTTCCACATCTGTGGAACCTGTTCCCGCAACCCGAACACCCGCAACCTCTTCAAATCCAAACAAGCATGACTGACAGACCACCTCACTACCCCCATCAACATCCCAACCATGGCAGCCGAACTCTCATCTCACCAAACGCCCAGTTCGTCCAGTTCCTCCTCAAAGGCCTCACCCATAGTTTCTCCCCCGTTATGATCACTCTGCAATCTTACCCCTTTACAAGCCGCAACCTCCAGACCGCTATGACAGATCACGCATCAGTGGAAATCCTTCTAGCCAAGGAGACCAAAGAAGGTTTAAAAATCGGTCCCTTCTCATCTCCACCCTTCCCCATCTACAGGATCAGCCCCATAGGAATAGCAACACGTAAGTACTAAGAAAAGAAAAACTCATTGTCAACATCTCTGCCCCCCTGCAACAGCCACATCCCCGGTGTCAACAGCTTCATTCCCGGCCAATACTTCTCCAAAGAGCATCACACCGTCAACTGTGCCATTATTATGGTTAAACTTGCAGGATGTGGGGCTTGGCTCACCAAATCTGACATCATTGTTGCCTTCAAGGTCCTTACTCTGGCCCCGGAAGGACTCTGCTGGAGCCTGACCTACAGTTATAAACTGCCATATGTCCTCCACCTCCTGGATGACTTCCTAGCTGTCTACTACCCATCATCCCCTCCCCCACTCAAGGTTTAAACATCATCACATCCGTCTTCAACTCCCTCTGCGTCCCCCTGTCTCTGGAGAAAACGGAAGGTTTTGATTTGAATTATGTGACTTTTCATTCAAAAGGGAAACCCAAGGTGAGCAAGGCTCTCATCCTCCCCGTCTGAGTCAGGGATGACACGCTTGGCATACTGACGTGCCTCTTGACTAAGTGAGTCGACTGGCCCAGAGGAGATGCTCCTCTCCGGTTGACCCCATGGATGTGTCATCAGCCATAATCTCAGAGGCGTTTGAAAGGAAGTCCTCTTTTCATTGAACAAATATGGCAAGCTTTACCCACTGCCACACTTCTCCCCACATCACATACGCTTCAAGTGGAACGTTGATTGACTTTTGATGAGGGCCGGAGTGCAGAGTGAAGTCTGTTGCTTGGTGACATTTCAGGGGAGAAATAGTGTATATTCGTATAAATGTTGGAAATACCCACTGGGCACAGATGTCTAGTTTTGATTTACATTTGGATGAGTTGTCAACTAACATGAATTCAACGTGAAATCAGCAAAAATGTCACAATGTATTTGGATTTAGATTAAGTATAGGGTGTAAAAAAATATATGAAATTCCCTTAGATTGCCCTTTTTCAAATCCAATCAGTTTTCCACTTTGATTTAACATCATCACATTACATGTACATTACAATGACGTGGAAACAATGTGGATTCAACCCGTTTTTACCCACTGGGTAGGGGCTAGATTCAATCCGTATTGCCAAAGTATTGCAGAAGATCTCTGTTATACTGTAGCTCGATTTAAATTTAACTGCCGTGCTTCTTATAAATGTGTAATAGACACAAAATATTTGTTTGGTAGCCTAACGGGGAGTTAGATAAGGGCGCTGGAGGTACTGTATCTCTTCAATGACTTTTCCGCTTATCATAATTGCTAGTGTGATTTTGATCTGTGATAGTAATTCATTGATAACCAGGATTTGTATGTCTGTTTCTGGAATTTTGAATAAACTTGCTGTGTTGTTCTGAAACCCTGTTTCATCAAAGAGTCATACACGTGCATGTCATTTTAAGGTTTCTGGACCGGATTTGATTGATTGAGGATTTTTTTGCATCTTAATCGATCGGGAACCTGAGTTACTGGAATAAAGAAGCCTGAAGCTGAGCTATAGTTACTGAGTGCATTGGTAAGGAGTCACAAGAGAGGTGATTCTGAGCACAGCCAACCCGGAAAATAGGTGCCCCTTGTAGTGGTCTATGGTTGAAGCTCTGGCCTAGGCAACCGGGACGGCACCAGATGGAAATAGAGTGAGGGAACATAGACGCTAGGCTCTGAGGATTGCCCACTTACTGTAAAGGCCCTTATCGCTGATAATGAGAAATAGTCCCTAGCTATAGAACAACTCGGTGGTAAGGTTGAGCGACATCTATCAGGACCAGAGAGTTAGGAACGAGGTTCAACTGGTTTTTTCTCAAGGCAGTTCATAAAGAGCTATGCATTTTTGATATGTTTCATTGTACTGTGCTATGGATTTATTGATACAGAGAAACTGTTATTCTGTTTGTTGGACTGACGATAGTTCATAGAGGAGCGACACAGGGGTGCGTAACGTATCATTTAGATAAGATTTGTGATGATTAGATCCAGGAATGTGTGTGTCGTTTTCAGGCCTTTGTTTTAAGGTTTAGACCAAGTTATGTTAATTAGACGAAGGACGATATCTGGTGCTCTTGGAAGAGGAATAGCTGGATTTATACATTATTTATACATACGTTTATCATGGAGTCATTGGTAAACCGATCTCCTGATGTACATTTGTATGTCATGTTAAGACATTTTGTATTATTTTTATAGCGAAGATTTCTGGTACGTGCTATTTATTTGTTAATTGCATTCTTATTGCATAACTGTAATACATCGGGTAATTTTTTTTGGAATGGATTCGAACCATAGTCACCACATTTCTGAGTAATATTCCACTGGTAAATGTCATTTACAATTTACATAGCATATATTCTCAGTCTCTTAACTGTGCATCTCTGAGCTAA
Source organism: Oncorhynchus keta (assembly GCF_023373465.1). NCBI lineage: Eukaryota > Metazoa > Chordata > Actinopteri > Salmoniformes > Salmonidae > Oncorhynchus > Oncorhynchus keta. The sequence goes on from NC_068450.1 coordinate 47,449,345, forward strand.
GGTGAACTCAATAATTGAATGCTAAAGACGTCAGCCTCTGAATAATTGCATAGCGGTAAACCTATACACGTACATCTTCTAGTATTCCGAGTGGTGGCGCGAGGCTCACAGCCTTTTGCTACCCACTGGATACGACCATGGGCCTATAGCATTCACATAACAAAGGAGTCAGATTGATAACAAAAGTTTATAATTATTCAACATAATTTTTTACACATCTACATTATGGAGACCCCTCATTCTCGGTTGTTGGACTATTTCCACCTTACAACTATAAATGGTGACTCATCCAGTTGATGAGTATTTCTATATTACACTACACTGGCACACTGCAACATCATGGGTACGCTCTGGCCTTCGTCTTTGAGCTCAGAAAAGTGCATATTTACTGGTGTGGGAGTTTCACATAGTCTCTTGGCCAAGGTACAGAAATGAACACATTTCTTGGTAACACTTGTTGACACGTAGAGTCATAACACGTTATGACACAATCATAACTATGTCATAATATGTCATAACGCTGTCATAACACTGGCATAATACTTTCATGACACATAGATTTTGATGTGTTGTGATATATTGCAATATTTTATTGCTGGTTGTATATGTATTGCCTCAACAACGCATGGGTGTATTTAGTTGTTTTGCACACCACCATCTTAAGTGATAGGGTAGCTAACATTAGCTAAACAAACACTACCAGTTGGATGCATTCACATGCTTCGAACTTGTGGGAAAAGCATATTGGCTAATGGTCAACAGACTGCATCAACCATAAACTAAAAGTAAAGCTATCATGCCTGTAAATAAATCTTAGTGTTCAAAAACCATTTTTTTGTTGCATTTAACTACCGAAAATGCTGTTATCGAGGTTTCCTTAGCATCGATTTCCTTCGTATGTGACGTCAAAGGTCAGCATGTCGGAGAAGTCAACGCTCAGGGATGATAAACGGGTTTCCCACTAGTAGTTACCAGTTGGAGGGGTGTTCAAGTGGATTTTACCCAGTCGTATGTGGTAAATACCACCTTCCCACTTGGTTATGAACGCAGGGTAAGAGGGTTATGATGACACACCCCAAACATTGTGAAGAGTGTCTGTCTTTTTCAGACAACCTTCCCACTAGTTGCCCTGCTGACTGAGGTCAATGCTCTGTGAGTCAACTGGACTCCCTGCATGTGCCACTGACTGACTCAGAGCTGAGGATTTAAATGGAAATGCTGTTGGGATAACTGTCTGCTCTCCTTCTTTTGAGGCATAATGAAACATAAAGGGTAGTTTTTTTCAGTCGCACCAATCATCATGATTGGTCATGTGCTCCTATTTTAAACAGCTTTGAATGCAATGCTTTTTTTCTATAGGATGACATGGCCTACAATTGATTTTACTGCACTTCAATTGTACATGTATGAAATATTTTAAAGAGTGGTACAAAAGCTGGTATATTAGGGCTGCATAATGAAGCATTGTTTGATTTTCTGAAACCTCAATCATGACAAGGAAATGCAAATGCTAGAAGGTTATGACTCATACACGAGTGGATTATGTCACATTCACTCAATGCGACAACTACAACACCTACATTCTTAGAGGGTTCTAAAAGTGTTATGTGGCTGTCCCCATAGGATTGTGTGTAAAACTCATTCCATGGAGGACCTAGTGTCTGTAGATTTTTGGTTTTCCCTTTCAATTAAGACCTAGCCAACTAGATGAGTGGCATTCCTTACTAATTAGTGACCTTAATTCATCAAGAGAGGAGCGAAAACCCGCAGACACTCGGCCCTCTGAATAATGAGTTTGACACCTATGCCATAGGAGAAAACCCTTTTTGGTTCCAGGTAGAACACTCTGTGTAAAGGGTCCATGAAGAATCAATCCTCTGTGCAAAGGGTTCAACATGAACCTAAAAGGGTTCTACCTGGAACCAAAAGGGTTCTTCAAAGGGTTCTTCTGTGGTACAGTGGACACACCTACTCAATCCAGGGTTTTTCTTTAGTTTTACTATTTTCTACATTGTAGAAGAATAGTGAAGACATCAAAACTATGAAATAACAGATATGGAATCATGTAGTAACCAAAAAACAAATATGTTAAACAAATATATTTTATATTTGAGATTCTTCAAAGTAGCCACCCTTTGCCTTGATAATAGCTTTGAATACTCTTGGCATTCTCTCAACCAGCTTCATGAGGTGGTCACCTGGTATGCATTTCAATTAACAGCTGTGCCTTGTTAAAATAATTTATTTCCTTCTTAATGCTTTGAGCAAATCCGTTGTGTTGTGACAAGGTAGGCGGGTATACAGAATGTAGCCCTATTTGCTTAAAGACCAAGTCCATTTTATGGCAAGAACAGCTCAAAAAAGCAAAGAGAAATGATAGTCCATCATTACTTTAAGACATGAAGGTCAGTCAATCCAGACAATTTCAAGGACTTCAAAGTTTATTCAAGTGCTGTCGCATAAACCATCAAGCTCTTTAATGAAACTGGCTCTCATGGGGACCGCCACAGGAAAGAAAGACCCAGAGTCACCTCTGCTGCAGAGGATAAGTTCATCAGAATTAACTGCACCTCAGATTGCAGCCCACAGACACATCTCAACATCAGCTGTTCAGAAGAGACCGTGTGAATCAGGCCTTCATAGTCAAATGAATGCAAATAAACCACTACTAAAGGATACCAATAAGAATAAGAGGCTTGCTTGGGCCAAGAAACACAAGCAATGAACATTAGACAGGTGGAAATCTGTCCTTTAGTCTGATGAGTCCATGTTAGAGATGTTTGGTTCCAACCGCAGTGTCTTTGTGAGACGCAGAGTAGGTGTGTGGTTCCCACATGTGTGGTTCCCACCGTGAAGCATGGAGGAGGTGTGGGGGTGCTTTGCTGGTGACACTGTCAGTGATTTATTTACAATTCAAGGCACACTTAACCAACATGGCTACCACGCCATCCTATCTGGTTTGCACTTAAAGGGACTATAATTTGTTTTTCAACAGGATAATGACCCACCAAACCTCCAGGCTGTGTAAGGGCTGTTTTACTGGAATCCCAGCTTTCCAACGGCACAGATTTATTTAGACTATCTACAGTACCAGTAGAAAGGTGACAACAACAATAAGAAATGCTTAGTTAGCTATAGTTAACTAGCGAGATAACTGTACAATTTATTTTTGGAATTGGCAATCTAGTTAGTCTGTTGTCTGTCACAATTTTAAACCTGCTGCTGAAATGTCGTGCTTTCTCTCCACGAGCAATGTCCCACTTGCACACATGCAGCACACACAGACACACACTGAAGGGTCATTATGATAATGGCTGATATGTAGATTTTTAAGTGATTGGTAATATTTAAAAGTGTGCCTATATTAATTAAATTACAAAAAAATGATGAAACAAATTTCTCTGACTTTTCATGACCTTAAAAATAAACGACATTTGACAACTTGGAACAGTGCATCATGCACATTCTGGCTGGTGCATTTTCAATCTGTGCAATCTCGAACAGCCTACTGTCAAGCATAGATTCACAGACCAGCAGCCAATAAGCTTGAACAAAGTGGAGTCAGGGAATGAATGCCCACTCTCAGTTGTTATTCAATGCACATCCTGCCTTCATTCTGATTTGATCAACCTTCTTTGCCTCAGTGTTTGAATCTGGGTAGGACATAGGCTACTTTGTTTTATAGAAGAGCTGGTACACAATTCCCCAAAAATGTGAAGTGCAGGTATGGCACTCCGGCCCAAGTCAAGCATTGTGCATGTCTGACATACAGTGTGACTGTAGGTGTTTTCTGCATGGCTCTAACCCTTACACTGAGGCTGACAGTGACGTCTGTATTGGTCGGGGAAAAAGATCAGCCCCAAGCCGCATTTCTCTACATGAAGACTGGCATTCACTGTTATCGACCAAATGCAGTCTAGTATGCACTGTGTGTCGTAAAGGAATACTGGCAACCTTTCTGTATTGCATCACATAGTTTAGTTGAATTCAAGTACGGCCTTTTATACCACGATAGCTTGAAGTAAGCTTGAAGTCATTTAAAACACATTTGTGGGCTTTCTAACTGATATTTAATTTTAAAAAATTGCGCTGAAAAATGAGAATCAAAGTAGTGTGCGTGAAATGTGTCAGTGTTAAATTTTAATGAGAACTCATATCAATGTCAGTGTGTCGTGACAATCAAAACACTGAACACACATCTGTTGTTTTGTTTAACAGTTTACTTACATCTTCTAAGGCAGCTGGAACACTTAAAAAAATATTCAGCTAACAATAATAACTCATTCTATTCTCTCCACGGTGTTGTGGACTAATGTGGGTGAACAGAGCCGCTCTTAAATGGAAAATCTCGACTTGACTTTACCACAACAGTCTCTCCCCAAATCGTTTTTTTTAAAGAGGTTGGCAGACAAACCTAGATGATTTGTTCCCTTTTAAACCAAAAGAAAAGCCACAGGGAAATCACTTTGGCTTTGATTTCACTTCCAGCAATGTGTACGACGGGTGTCCACTCGGACCACATCTCTGTTGCTTTTGATCAATTTCACAATCATGTCTCTGTCTTATCTTCCCTCACTTGACACTCTCATCCATTTCCTTTGACTCTTTATTTGTCTTGGCAGTCAGTTGATTGAATTTGACAGACAGTAGGCTATAACAGACTGGTCTTTCTCAACGTTGTTCCATGAAAATAGTTAGCTTTGAGCAAAGGCTATGCTACATTCTGATACTCAAACAACCATTTTGTTATCAAAGTTATCTGTTTACTGGTTCAAACAATGCCACTGATTTGAATTGATTCAAACACAAATCATCAAGATGAAGGTGAAGATGGCTATGGATTGAAGACCATGCACTCTCAAACATGGCCTTCTGCTTGATGGAGTTCATAGTGAATGTAGTGCAAGAGTGTGCATGTACAACCTGTTTGTCCACGACTAAGAGGTAAACAGCAATCATGTTCTACATTTTTCCCCATCACCTCCAAATAGACCTACGCCATTGGTAAACGTTCAGCATAACATTTTATATCACTGAGGACTGTCATGATTGTGTATTATGCACTGGGCCAATTTCCAAGCTTAGCCATGAAATCTGGCATTACAGACACCCACTGGCAACATTGTGTCACTTTATGCTTTGTTTCTCCAAATGAATGTTATTGTCGCATTGTCAATAGATTGCATGTTTGCTAGAAAAATGGAAGTGTGTCTTCAGTGATATTTTGGGAAGGAAAGAATGCCTTTCAAAAAGGGATTGTGGTTACCAGGCAACAAGGACCAGAACCAATTGGAGGATGAAGGAGCAAACCATTTTTTCCCCCCTCTCCCTCACTGTCTCTCTCTTACACACATGTAAGCAACTGCTTCGCCTGGAACCAAAATCCCATGGAGACTCTGACCATGGAGAAGAGTATTAGCCCACTTCTTATGCTCACGTGTAGGATTATGTCCAATTGAAATAGAGCTTATACGTACACTTGACAAGGTATTGGGTTACTACCAAAATCCCAAACAGTTTGCTTTATGAGACTGTAAGCCCGGCTGGATGTTGTGTTGACCTGATTCAGGAGATATGAATGGTTCAAGCACAGTACTAACGGGGCAAGGTGCCCAGGAAGAGGTAAATCTGTCCCTTTTGCAAGGAAACAAAGGCTGAGTCTTTTCAAAAGGACCGTCAACATAATTCCACACCACTTGATAAGGAATTGAGAAAGTGCCTTAGGGGCATCTATCTTTGTCCTTTTCAGACCTCAGCTGCATTCACGAGTCATGGCTAAGCACAAACATGTAAATAACTATCTGGGCTCATTTTCCCGATGCATATTTCGGACAACGGCCGAAGAGTAACATGCATTCCCCAAAACACCAAGTAGAGAGTGTGTCGTTGAGGCATGGGTCGATATCGATACGATCGGAAAAAAAGCCAGAGCTGTTCTCGGGTCGGCGTTCTCCCTTTCAAATCTTACCTTAACATTATAATTATTTCACGGATCAGTTCCTAGAGAGAAATTATCATCTATGGCAACAGATATTGAAGCGGCTTAGACTATATAAATGCACTAAATCAAGATTTGGCACAACATTGCTCACGTTACATGTGAAATGTATTGATGAAAGAATTACAGAGAGTAGCATAAAAATAACGAAACAAAACTCAATTGGATGAACATGAAATAGATTTTAATATCATTGAAATATATTGTTCTATGTAGCCTAAACTGTATTTATATTTCTAATACAGTCAACTTGGTTTTAATTGAATCATCTTTTTATCCTTTGCTTTTAGTGACAATTGCTAATAAATTTGTCAGCTTCATCTGTAGTCACATTCGTTCTGAAGTTATCGGCCGGCCACAGAAAGACAGAAAACAGTGTCGCGAAAGGGAAAATCTTACGACACACTTAGCTTTTCTACGAGTTTTGAAAAACAGCCTGGAGATTTAACAATGTTCCTACAAAGGTTCTAACAATGAACTTAGCCTGAAGATGCTTTTGGGAAACTGGGCCCTGAACAGTTAATCATTAATGCACTCATTCCTCACACTCTTCCCCCCCAAATCAGACATCAAGAGTTTTCACAGAGGCACCGAATGCTGTACAGAGACAAAACCTGGCAGGCGGTGCCCCTTTTTCTTGTCTATTTTCCGGCGAATTCTGAGGCTTTTTGCCAACACATGATTCATTAGCCTTGCAACGTGGGCACAGTAATTGAACACGCAGTAAAGCGACAATGACGCAGTCTACTACAGTCTACCAAAACAAATTCATCATTGCTTTTCTCTGAATGTGTTTTTCCCCCGGTGGCACGTCACCAGAAGATAGATCAGGCACACTTTTTTATTTAAATTAATAATCATTTATGCGAGACTTAAAAACACATTGCAGAACCCAGTGCAGGTGAGGTGGCATGGCACTTGAATTGAAAAGGTATTATGCACATCGAATAAGACCCATTAGAGAGAAACAGAGGAAGGAGGGGAGAAAAACAGTCATTGTATTGTGGACTCAACAAACGGTTGAAGCTTGGGGTGTGAAATTAAATGAGCTTGCCGTCGAAGGTTTCCCATACAAGACCGAGAGCCTTCTAGTCCTCAGTTAATTTCCTGTGTGCGTTTGCACATATTCTCTGTGGGAAGCCGACACGCCACACCAACCAAACAGGTATTGACAGGAAGCACTGACCAACCGCTGGGAAAAGATAATAACTTCCTGTAACATATCTCAAATGTTTTCCCCATGTGAGATAACCCTACAGCTGCTGCTAATGGTGAAGCTGTCTGTGTGACAACAAGGGCCTATTCAAATGGAAGAGAGTTGAGAGAGATACTGCGGTGAGATTTCAATTGACGTAATACATACATCAACTTTTTAATTGACATTAACAACAGAATGTCATGTGCCGAGAGAGGGTTCGAGTGCTCGGCAAGGGACATTTACCGTAAATATCCCAGTATAGCCACCAGTAAGCAAAACTATTAAACAATGCAAGCAACTTTTCATCCTAACCATATTACACTCTTGAAATATTGCAACCCAACCACATTACACTCTTGAATCATACAAATAATTCACACGCATGTACAGACAATTATTGGGCTTATTTTGTCGTCCGTCCTTAAACTCATTACACACAGTTAATGCTAGCTAGCTACCTAACATATCTTCATCTCATACGATTATAAATGTAGAGTAGGCCTACTCTACAACACTAGAAATAAACAGGCTTCATTTTGATCACTAATAATGCAAATCATTACATGTAGTAAAAGCAAATTGGGCAACTGAAAACGTGAGTCATTTCCTAGGGAGTTGAGACGGGCGGTTTTCGGTGGCTTGGTTGGAGCCAGCCAAGCACCGTTGATAATTTTTCTTTCCTTTAAGCCACGTTAACAATTTCAGAATGCAATAGGCTGTTACCTCAATTTCAGGTAACAGCTAAATCAAACAAGTCTTAAATATAGGGAAAATACCAGACGCAAGGCCCTCCAAAGGGTGGTGAAGACGGCCCAGTACATCAATGGGACCATGCTTCCACCCATCCAGGACATCAACTCATACCGCTGCATTATCAAGGATCCCACACACCCCAGTCATAAGCTGTCTACACCTTTACTGTAGCGCAGACAGTATCGGAGCATGAGGTCTGATACCAACAGTTTCAGAGACAGTTTTATCTACAAACCAGCAGACTGCTGAACACTTGAACTGGACTGACCACCTGCACTGATTCTCCACATCTTAGCGCATATTCACTAACTCGCACTAACACACATACCCACAGACATATACCCCCCCCCCCCCCACACACACACACACACACACACACTACACATCACAACTGCTGCTACCCGACTCTTATTATGATTGCTAATACTGCCCACTTTAAACACTTGCCCCCAAATCCCCCTTCCCCAAAACAAGTGTAGATATGGGACATTTTGCCTTCATTTTATACATTTTGCCTTCCTGTATTATACCTATGCTCCAATGTTTATTCTATTTATCTGAGCCATTTACTTTATGTTTGTATGTCTCTTATCTTTTATTATTTGTTATTGTTGTTGCATTGTCGAGAAGGAAGCACTTCGTTGGACAGTGCATACCGTGGGGTATCCTGTAAATACAACTTAGAAAACTTGAAACTGTTTAGAAAACATTGCTCTGCTATTATAATTTCTACTGTATGAGTGTTGGGGCAACTGTGTCGTGCGCTCTCCGGAGGTCGTGAATTTGTCTATTCTCTGGATTTTTTCTCTCTCGATACCTCTGAAGAATCGCCTTCAACTTTCGTCAATGTAGAAAAAGATCCTAAGATGGGATGTGTGGAGATTTAATATGAGATGTGATTTCCTCTCACAGAAACAAGTATAGCAAAAGTAAACCACTCCAGACAGTCATTGTTTTAGGTCATTCGATTCCACACTTTTGTTGAAACCTACCTGCAGATTATTTTGTTGGAGAATTCCCTCAAGAGCTTCAAGCCCTCTTGTAAAAATATGAATATGTAATTTTGGTCAAAGGATCCTCATGGAAACCATAATCTAATTTAAAGTAATATCAAAGCTAAGGGCCTTTGCCAAATTGAGGAAAGAAATTTGCTGGAACAAGTCACAAAAAAAAAGAACCTGATCAAAAGAAGTATTTTATTTGAACAAAGAGCAGTCCCTTTCATTGGCTGGTATAAAGCAACACTAGGTGGCTTGAAAATGTGTGACCTAAAAGGAGCTATGTGAACACTTATGATCCGAGGCATCATTTGCAACTTCAAAAGGCGAGTTCTAGGCCATCCATGTTTTTACAGTACAGTAAAATATGGGATATAAAAACATCACTGAGCAAAGGGAAGCAACATTGTAGTACATCTACGATAAGATGGTAAAACAAAAATCGTCTCATGCCAAATACCAAATCAACATCTAGCCCATTTCCTGTCAGAGACCTGAAAGTGATAGATATTATAAGGAATATGCTAGCAATATGGCAAAAAAATATATATAATCTAACAAAATCATGATAGATGGAGATATTTCCACAGAGCTAAAAACCTACCGATTTTCGAGAGAGAATCATACACCGACCTTGGGGCAGATAGAGGCCAGCCAAAGCCAACGATGGCCAATGATTTGTGTTGACGTGTGCTGAGCACATGTTCCAAAGTAAATCAAGAAAGTAGGTTAAGACACTGATTGGTCTTGACTTAACTGCTATTTGTAGAGGTGAGGGGAGAAAAGCACTAGGAGGGAAATTAGCTTAATGGTGGCATTATTAAAGAATGTGCTCTCTGATTAAGGGATGTATACTGCCAGACGCAGCAGGAGAAGAAGAGAGAAACTCATCAGGAAGAGATCAGACCCGAACCGCCAAAGGGACCAGACATCCAATTACTCAGTGAACCAGACTTTTGTAAGTCACACACATTTAAGGATTTAAGTACCCAACATGCATTGCAATGTGGGCCACTTTTTTTTTGTGGCCATGTGTGTGGTCACGTGTGTTGCAAGGTATCAAATGTAAACAACTTTTTGTAAATTCACGATCACATGATATTCAGTCTGGGTTGACAAGTAAATCTGATGAATTAAAAGAGATCTAGAATCTAGTATTGCTCAGTGTTGCTCTCCATATAATAAATCAGGATATCAAAAGAAGCTAATTAAAATCAGGGGACATTTTCAATGAACTACTAACCTTCATTGTTTTGTGGTTATCAGACAGCAATTGCTGTAGTGAATTGCTTTTGTTCACTTATTAAATTATTATATCTTTCAACGACAGGTTGTACCTCAAACTCTACTCATTAACTTTTTTACAACAGATTTACAAACTATTTATGTCCTCTGACCATGGTAACACTTTCAATGAAACAACATTGTATAACCATTATAAAAGTATTTCCATGACTATATTTGTGGGTTTTTTTTATTGTTGAATCTGTTGCTACAAAAATTCCTCAAGGTGTTCTCATGCTGTAGTATTATTTTGGATACAAACCTGGTTTCCACTTTCCATGCTGGTCACAATGTGTCATTCATTCAACCCCATGACATGCAGAATACATAATGCCACCATGGGAAAAATCCTTGTCGGTCTATGAGAATGGTCCTATAAGATAAGATGCTATGATCTGTGTGCACAAAAACCTCTACTGACGCAAGACAGTGATGCCTCATGACAGCATGTGACAGTAACACTTTTTAATAATGACCTTCACTTTTTCACTTTTGTATTCAGCAAAACTCCAGTCTCACTACTAGCCCCCCACACCTCTCTGATTCAGAGGGGTTGGGTTAAATGCAGATAGACAGATTTCAATTGAACACATTCAGTTGGACAGGTGACTAGGTATCCCCCTTTCCCTTACAAGTACTAGAATTGAGTCTTCAGTTTATTTTTGCAGTGCAGTTTGTGGATAGACGTCATCACTTCTACCTCCACTTATCGCTTCTGCCTTTTTAATTACAATTTTATTGGGATCCCCTTTAGCCGATACCAATGGGGACAGATAGTCTTCCTGGGGTCGGACACATAACAAAAAAAGACATTGCACTCAAACATACTTTACATACATTTAAAATCATTAACATAGGCAGTACAACTAGGTCAGATAGGAGAGAGGGGTTGTGTTGTGAGGTGTTTTATTAGTATTTTAAAGCTAATTTAGGTGTTTGTTTGAGATAGGAAGGGAGGTCCATTTTGATCATGGCTCTATATAATACTGTGCATTGCCTTGAATTTGTTCTGGATTTGGGGACTGTGAAGAGACCCCTGGTGGCATGTCTGGTAGGCCTAGACTCCATGGCACCTGTAGTGAATGCCATTAGGAATCTGGCCGATTTGAGCGTCGCGATTCCAAGCATTTCCCACTCTTCAGCCTGCATCAGACAATGAGCCCCACACTAATGGGTCAGAAACGAATTTAGCAAATCCCTAATGGCTCAGGTAGCAGACTGTGGAGGGAATGACAGTGGGAGGGCGTGGGTGGAGAGGTCCTTAGCATGTTAATACAATACCATCTTGATTGATTACTTAACACCCACTCGCAGGAGCTTTTGTAGCCAATGTTCTCTGCTATTATGCATATTGTCTTGACTCATTGGGATATTTTGAAAGAGTATACAAACACCTATTGTGTTGCCCCTGTGCTGGAGATCATTGTGTCTACTCAAAATATTGTGTGGAAAAGGAGCTACAGTACTCTTTTACTTTGTAAAGCTGGGCAAGGGGCTGACGATAATGAGGAACGTTTGCCAAAAAACCCAGGCTCCAAAGTCATGTGGGAGAGAAATAAGGTTTGAATCTTGGCAGAGAAAAAAATGATGTAACAAAACAGTATATGTCTACTTCAGGGTCCTAGGTTGGCATTGTCGACTGCATAGATCCACTTTATGGACTAGCAAGAGAAATAGTGGGATGAAGCAATTCTCAAAAGGAACTGATTTCAGCCCTGTCAGACAAGAGTGCATGCACTTGCTTTACATGTCTGCAATGTCTTATACAATAGGAGCCTCAGACTTTGTCAGTGGAATGCAGCAGCCTCATCATCAATGATTTCATTGCCATAAAGTAACTGGGACAGGACTCCAAAATTAGATTTCAGAGGCATCTACTTGCATGATTGCTTAATAGGTCTTGATGCCAGAGGGCAGTGTATGCATAGCCAAACTCTCAACATTATCGGGACACTGGCAGCATATGTTTTTAAACAGAAAATGTTGTTATTATTAAATGAGCGTCAGGCAATTATACAAAATGTACAAAAAAATGTAATTGAAAGAAAGTGGTACAGAGTGAAATGGCAATCAGAGAGAGTGAAAAAACGGCTAGCTGGAGCTCGTCGGAGCGGTCGGCTGTGGATGCCCTCACCTGCTAGTACTTAATGCTGATTGCTAAGGTTCTGACTCACCAAAGGCTGTCAGGCAAGAACAAGGCAGATGTGTCCATATCTAGAGTTTTCTTGGCTCTTGGTCAGCACCATACAGACTAGAAGTGATCTTTGTGGTTTCTATAAAAGAAAGGAAATAAACATGCCTTTTAACACAGGCTACACAAATGTGACCGACTGGCTCAAAATCGTCTCATGTAGCAACATTTGAAATTATGTTTTGTACATTGGATAAAAGTAGACTCAGAGCTACACAATGGTATATCATACATTGCATTTGAGGAACAATGCGAAATACATTTTGCTTGAAAGTTGTTCAACTTGTAAACTCACTTTGGATAAAATGGCCTTGGAATGTTTTGGTACTACTACTGGAGAGCCCTTCTTTGTCTACACCCATTCAGCATTGTTCAAACCCTATTAAGCTTTACCCCCATCCATCTCTTTAAGGGTTGATCTGCGATCCTGTGCCTAATAACAGCAGTCACCCCTGTAAAGACCTTTATTATACACAGATTCAAAATGTGTAATTTGTGCTTGTGACCCAGAGACTCTTGACCATTTATTTTTGGACTGTTCTTATGTTAGAATATTTTATTTGAAAATAAACTACTATTAATGTTAATTTGAAAGACTGATATTATGTTATATTGTGTTCCAAATTATATGGACCCTGATTTCACTTTCATTGTTAATTTGTTTATTTTTATTATAGATTCGTTATCCATAAAATTAAGTGGGAGAAGAACAAACCCCTCTTCACATTGTTTAAGATAGAATTTAAATATTATTTAGAAATGATCAATAAGGGTGAAAACAAAAAAGTCATATGTACCTTAAAACTTTTTGACAAGTTCTATGTACTCCTGTTGGTATATTTCTGTTTTTGTATTTGTTTTGTTCATAATAATATATTTTTTTAAATACTAAAACAATTTCAGTCAAGCACCCAAGCTAACTTGCTAGCTACTTCCAGACACAAATGAGAGAACAGCTCACTGAACGTTACTCGCCCTAACAGAGCTGGCTGGGCTGTTATGTTATCCAGAGCGTTGATGACTGTAACTGTGCTGTCAGATTGTTTGTTTGTAAATGCAGAGCATTTCGCTCTCAGAGCACACACTGGACGCTCTGGCCAATGAGAAGGGTTGATCCAAACTGTCTGACCTCACAACTGCAGTCAAGCACCCAAACTAACTGGCTAACATTGGCTAGCTACTTCCAGACACATAATGAGAGAACACCCCACTCTGACCATTTTACTCACCCTAGTTGAGATGGTTAGGCTGTTTTCATGTTATCCAGAGCGTTGGCGACTGTAACTATGCTGCTGGCAACAATTTCATTACTGCCGACATTTAATGACTCCGGCCATATTCAACTGGTATTGATCGTTCGCAAAATTATCAGTTATTCTGCGCTGTGGCACGCTCAGACGAGAGTGCTCTGAAATCGGAGTAGATGGCCAGACTGAATTTATGAACATAGTGGAGTCTTTTAATAAGACATGTAGCTAGCTAGCTAGCTAAAGAATAAACCATAATCCCAACTCATAATGCTACTACCCTGCATGAACTTAACGTAACGTTAGCTAGCAAGCCAGCCAGCCAGCCAGCTAACTTTAGCTAGCTAACAGTACACTTTAACTTGAAATGAAATCACTTTCTTACACGTATACATCATAGTGTGTCTCCTGTCACGGATGCCATGGTTGCCCTTAGTTTGAAGATGTAATCCAGGTGTTTTCTCCATCTCCTTAGCTATCATACTCGAATTCCACTGAACTCGGTCAGTGGAGAGCAATACTTTTACAGTTTTACTGTGCAATAAAAACAATTTAAAGCAGCATTAGACAGGATTACCAACACACCAGCTCAAATAGACAAAAGCGTGCTATATGGCAGACCAATCAAAACTCATCTCTCAGCATGTCCAGCTCACTCATTATCTCAGCCAATCATGGCTAACCGAAAGGTTGATGGCTTTTTCTGTGGCTAAACCGACTAGGATCGCAATTTAAATGTTTTATTCATATTTACAGATATTGTACAAGTTTGTTATTAAGGCACATGAAAGTTCACGTGTTCGAGAAGGCATTTCTGTCTTCTTTTTTGTAAGTTAACGTTCAAACGGCTCTCCTATGAAGTAGTGACCAGTGACATACGCCTAGTTTCCTGAATGAAACAGGTCACATTTCCTCATAAATTGCATGCCATTGCAACATCAAACATCAGAGATATTCACACAGTCCTACAGATGTAAATGTCTCAACAGAAAGAGACTAAACACTAATGAGGCTGACAGTCAGGATGTATGACCCTGTTTCTCCTGCCAGCTAGAGAGCTTATCAGATCTAAGGAGAAACCATTACTAGGTTACTAGGCCTTAAATCCCATGCATGAGCGCACCAGGCCATCACGAATCTGCAACTAACTTATTAACTTAGCTTTAACATAGCACATACTCTTGTAGACGTAGCATGCACATAACACTCACAATACTGGCTACAAACGCGCAATGACTACAGTGGCTGGCAGTCCGGTAATTTGGAGATATGCATTGGCTAAACAATGCTACCAGCTGACTACAGTACACCTTTTTTTACAGTGAGCATGTGGCAAGAGCACCTGCCGCAGCGCACTTTGTTGAATATCTCCCTGTCACGCAGGACAGCATAATTACAACACTTTAATTTCCTCCATCTTGACGGTACCGCTGAGCCCAGGGTCAGTTCAGATTCATCACACGCTTATTACAATAGGTCATGGCTGGTGCCCTGTTTCAATGCCCGACCTCGCCCCCTCCCTCCTTTTACACGGCTGAACAGTAACGGTAATATGTGTGTATCTAAAGTAGCTGATTTTTTTCCTAATTGAAAAATGATTTGTGACAATAATAAAAGGGTGCGTTGAAGAGGCGTGTGAGAGCCCTCTGTATTTTACTTAAGTCTTTATAGCAAAGTGTGTGTGAGAGAGAGAGAGAGAGAGAGAGAGAGAAAATGGCAGGCAACCCATATAGTAATTACTATATGGGTACTCCAGAAATGTGTAAGGAACATTTACGTGGAATATGTCTTATAGGTTGTCATATACACTACCGTTCAAATGTTTGGGGTCACTGTATGTGAGAAACACAGGAATGCTATCAGGTATGAAGGTAAGACCCAGATTCAGACAACATTGAATGAACAATGGTTTAATATTCTAACAGGGGCAGGCAATAGACATGTCAAGGCAGGCAGGGGTCAGTAAACCAGATATGGGGCAACGGTATCGGACGGCAGGTAGCCTCAGGGTTGGCAGAGGTCAATAATCCAGAGGTG
Source organism: Oncorhynchus keta (assembly GCF_023373465.1). Lineage (NCBI taxonomy): Eukaryota > Metazoa > Chordata > Actinopteri > Salmoniformes > Salmonidae > Oncorhynchus > Oncorhynchus keta. The sequence continues at coordinate 47,465,051 of NC_068450.1, forward strand.
GGACAAATGTACAGGTCAGCAGGCTGGCTCAGAGACAGGAAAGGCAAGGTTCAAAATCAGGAGGGTGAGAAAAGAAGGGACTGGGGAAAAACAGGAGCTGAGACTCAAAGATGCTGGTTGACTGTACAAACAGGCAACAGACCAACAGAGAACACAGGTATAAATAAACAGGGAATAATGGGGAAGATGGGCGACACCTGGAGGGGGGTGGAGACAATCACAAAGACATGTGAATCAGATCAGGGTATGACAGTACCCCCCCAGTATGCCGCTTTCAAGGTGCGGGACTTGTAAGAAATCCTGCTATGCCCTGCGACAAACCATCAAACGGGCAAAGCGTCACTACAGGGCCAAGATTGAATCATACAACACCGGCTCTGACGCTCGTCTTACGTGGCAGGGCTTGCAAAATATTACAGACTACAAAGGGAAGCACAGCCGAGAGCTGCCCAGTGACACGAGCCCACCAGATGAGCTAAATCATTTCAATGCTCGCTTCGAGGCAAGCAAAACTGAGGCGTGCATGAGAGCATCAGCTGTTCCGGACGACTGTGTGATCACGCTCTCTGTGGCCGACGTGAGTAAGACCTTTAAACAGGTCAACATTCACAAGGCTGCGGAGCCAGACAGATAAACCAGGATGTGTGCTCCGGGCATGTGCTGACCAACTGCCAGGTGTCTTCACTGACATTTTCAACATGTCTCTGATTTAAATCTGTAATACCAACATGTTTCAAGTAGACCACCATAGTCCCTGTGCCCAAGAACACAAAGGCAACCTGCCTAAATGACTACAGATCCAAGACTAAGGAGATGATTGTGGACTACAGGAAAAGGAGCACTGAGCACGTCCCCATTCTCAATGACGGGGCTGTAGTGGAGCAGGTTGAGAGCTTCAAATTCCTTGGTGTCCACATCAACATCAAACTAGATTGGTCCAAACACACCAAGACAGTCGTGAAGAGGGCACGACAAAGCCTATTCCTCCTCAGGACACCTAACAGATTTGGCATGGGTCCTGAGATCCTCAAAAGGTTCTACAGCTGCAACATCCAGAGCAACCTGGTTGCATCACTGCCTGATACGGCAATTTCTCGGCCTCCGACCACAAGGCACTTCAGAGGGTAGTGCGTACGGCCCAGTACATCGCTAAGTTGCCTGTCATCCAGGACCTCTACACCAGGCGGTATCAGAGGAAGGCCCTAAAAATTGTCAAAGACTCCAGGCACCCCAGTCATAGACTGTTCTCTCTACTACCGCATGGCAAGCGGTACCGGAGTGCCAAGTCTTGGACAAAAAGGCTTCTCAACAGTTTTTACCCCCAAGCCATAAGACTCCTGAACAGGTAACCAGATGGCTACCCGGACTATTTTAATGTTGTGCCTCCCCCAACCCCTATTTTACACTGCTGCTACTCTCTGTTTATCTTATATGCATAGTCACTTTAACTATACATTCATGTACATACTACCTAAATTGGCCCGGCCAACCAGTGCTCCCGCACATTGGCTAACCGGGCTATCTGCATTGTGTCCCACCACCCGCCAACCCCTCTTTTTACACTTCGGCTACTCTCTGTTCATCATATATGCATAGTCACTTTAACGATACCTACATGTACATACTACCTCAATAAGCCTGACTAACAGGTGTCTGTATACAGCCTTGCTACTCTTTTTTCAAATGTCTTTTTACTGTTGTTTTATTTCTTTACTTACCTACACACACACACACACACACACACACACACACACACACACACACACACACACACACACACACACACACACACACACACACACACACACACACACACACACACACCTTTTTTCCCGCACCATTGGTTAGAGCCTGTAAGTAAGCATTTCACTGTAAGGTCTACTGCACCTGTTGTATTCGGCGCACGTGACAAATAAACTTGGATTTGATTTGATTTGAGATATCTGCAAATCCTGAGACTCCCAGTTACACAATAAATGTTCCTTTTGTTCCATAAAGATTATTTTTATATCCAAAATTCCTCAGTTTGTTTGGCGAAATAGGAAGCCAATTTTAGATTTAATTTTGGATTGGAGATGCTTAATGTGAGTCTGAAAGGAGAGATTACAGTCTAACCAGACACCTACCTAGGTATTTGTAGTTGTCCACAGATTCGAAGTCAGAACCATCCAGAGTAGTGATGCTGGATGAGCGGGCAGGTGCGGGCAGCAATTGGTTGAAGAGCATGCATTTAGTTTAGCTTGCATTTAAGAGTAGTTGGAGGCCACAGAAGGAGTTGTATGAAGAGTTGTATGGCATTGTAGCTTGTCAGGAGGTCAGTTAACACAGTGTCCAAAGAAGGGCCAGAAGTATACAGAATGATGTTGTCTGCGTAGAGGTGGATCAGAGAACCACCAGCAGCAAGAGCGACATCATTGATGTATACAGAGAAAAGAGTCGGCCTGAGAATTGAACCCTGTGGCCCCGCCAGAGATAATTGAGGTAATATGTACATGTAGGTAGGGGTAAAAGAGCAAAGCAGAAGGCACCATTTTCTTGTTAATAAAATGTATGGATAGCCAGGGGCACATTCCAACACTCAGACATTTACAAAAGATGCATTTGTGTTTAATGAGTCCGCCAGAGGCAATAGGGATGACCACATGTTCTCTTGTTAGTGCATGAATTTGACAGTTTTCTTGTCCTCCTAAGCATTCAAAATGTAACGAGTACTTTTGGTTGTCAGGGGAAAATGTATGGAGTAAAAAATACAATATTTTCTTTAGGAATGCAGTGGAGTAAAAGTTGTCAAAAATATAAATAGTAAAGTACAGATACCCCCAAAAAACACTTAAGTAGTACTTTAAACCACTGCTTTCTGCACAGTGCATTGTCATGCTGAAACAGGAAAGGGCCTTCCCCAAACTGTTGCCACAATGTTGGAAGCACAGAATCATCTAGAATGTCATTGTTTGCTGTAGCGTTAAGATTTTCCTTCCCAGATTCGTCTTGTCGGACTGCCAGATTCATCACTCCAAAGAAAGCGTGTCCACTGCTCCAGAGTCCAATGGCAGCGAGCTTTACACCACTCCAGCCGACGCTTGCGTTGCGCATAGTGATCTTAGGCTTGTGTGCGGTTGCTCGGCCATGGAAACCCATTTCATTAAGCTCCCGACAAACATTTATTGTGCTGACTTTGCTTCCAGAGGAAGTTTGGAAATAAGTAGTGACCGAGGCCAGATTATTTTTATCCGCTACGCAATTCAGCACTTGGTGGTCCCATTCTGTGAGTTTGTGTGGCCTACCACTTCACAGCTGAGCCGTTGTTGTTGTTGCTCCTAGACATTTCCACTTTACAATAACATTACTTAGATTTGACCGGGGTAGCTCTAGCAGAGAAGAAATTTGACGAACTGACTTGTTGGAAAGGTGACATCCTATGACTGTGCTACATTGAAAGTCAATGAGCTCTTCAGTAAGGCCATTCTACTGCCAATGTTTGTCTATCGATATTGCATGGCTATGTGCTCTTTTGTTTTCACGTGTCATTATTAATGGGTTGTGTCGAGGCACAGATCTGGGGAAGGGTACAAAAACATTTCTGCAGCATTGAAGGTCCAAGAAGGGGACGAAGGGCATTGATCAGGGAGGTGACTGTTTTTATGTGTATGTGAATAACTCACGTCGGAGAGTTTGGTAAAGTTCTATCATAATCCTTTACTCGGCTATGACATGTTACAGGTCACAACATCCTAATCGGACACTCATAATGCACCTGTTTATATAGCCTAGATTGGTGCCCCGCTAGCGCCATCTCTGGGTTGGCATTATGCCCATCATCTTAACATCTTCCTTTTCATTTATAATTAGCTTGAGCACTTCATACCATTTTAATACCACAGTGAACATACCTATTTACATTATCAAACCCCCTTTTTTACGAGATGAAAAAAATCATTGTCCATCTCTTAAGGGACATGTTAAGGTCTGATGTTAGGCCTTGTCCTAGTGTGTCGCACTGCTAGCATATGATCTTGGGCTCCTCTGGGATCCACAGGTCCTCTCCTGGCACCCCTGTGATGGTGGGAGCCTCAGGGTTTCTCATTCCTCTTCCACAGCCTCCTGAAATTGTGCAGGCACTGTCTTCAGAGATAACTGCCCTGGTGGGGACTTCCAAATCTCCTCATTATGTGTCCTGCCCACACCATCCAGAGGATATTCACAATCTTTCCATGTGGCCCTCCTGTGACCTATGCTCTCCTGAACTAGGCGCATGTCCTTCCAGTTCCTTCAACACTTTCAGCCTTTTACTTCCACTTCATATGACCTTGCACTGGAGTGGCCTATGCATGTGCCAAGACTCCATGTGGCACCCCTGGCGTGAGGTGACAGGAGCACTCTGACAGCTTGGCCTTGTTTTATTACAGGCAGATTTTTTGCATGCTGGTCAGAGTAATTTTTTGACTTGTCCTGCCGTGCACATTTGTGTGCCTGAACATCCCCAATAACCTTTGGTGCGAGGAGCTTGGGAGTTGTTGGCAACAGAGCAGGTGCGTCTAGACATTAAGCCCTGTACAGGACTGCTGCCCGAAGCCCTCTGTGGGAGTAATTCTCCATGTCAAAATGGCTTGCCACACATACCCTACCAGGGCAGTTCTATCTTCAGTTCTCTCTAGGCAGACTCTTATTTTGCCTGTTTATTCCACCACAACCATGTTGCTTATCCACTTAGTAGGTTTGGTGACCTTCGTAATGACACCCTGTTCCTCCATTGAATCAACAGTATCTTTTCCTTCAGTGGAATGGGGATTCAGCGGGGAAGCTGTTGAACTGGTCTAACAGACTCATCCACCACCAGGTGCCGTTCACCTGGCAGAGCCCCCATCCCTTCAAAAATGTTCTCAAATTGTTTCAGTATTGCCTCTGAGGTGTTCAAGTCTGATGGGACCTTTTTGTATTACTTTAGTGCTGACATGATGAACGACATGTTGGTGGTTGAGATGTAGTACTTAAGCTTTTTCACACGTTTCTGCCGAAAGGAGAGGCTTTTGTAAGGTTTTCACCACTTGGAACTTTAGCACTTATGTTTCCCCAATCATGATTGGCTTGTAGTTCTGGTGTAATACTGGGCCATTGTACAGCCTTTGCCTTGCTTGGTTGTGGCTTTGCATCTCCATCCTGCATTACTTGCATAACGTTTCTGTAGCTGAGTATATTGACAGTTGAGCCACTGTCTAACTGGCATTTGGTAGTGCAGCTTGGATCGTAATCCCAGTTATCACATGTCAGTGGGGCAGGCTTTAAGTTTGTAAACCATTTATCTTTGCCACTTTGAACAGAATTAACATCTGTCATGTATAGCATGTCCACTTCTTCAGTTTGATCCCCCGTGTATCCTGTTCTAGCAGATTGGCAGGCTTACTTTGTCTCTGTTTGCAAACTTGAGCAAAAACGTTGATTTTTTCCAAAGAATTTGCATATGACCCCATATGCTGGCCATTTGGCTCTTGCGTGTGTTGATCCGCAGTACATGCACCCTTCTTTAGTATTTTTCCACCTTAGGTCACTGTCCGATCGATGAATTATGTTTCCATTTTCTATCGACATGGTCTCTGTATTTGTTCTGAGTGTTCATCTTTTTGTTCATCTTTTTTAATTGGATCTGTGCCCGCTGTTCGCTTGTTCTGCACATATCTATAGTTTAAGTCAGCGTAAGTTGTGGTTCGCTCAGCATACTTTGTTATCTTTACAGCCAATCACAAGTCTGTCTCTGATCATTGTGTCTCTCTTTGACACAAAATCATAATTGATACAATTGACACAATTGACGTAACCTCACAACATATTGACCAGACGTCTCTGTTTGAGTTTGTTCACGTGTAAAAAAAAAAAAAATGAATCTTTCATAAATCAGATTATGGGTGGGTTCAAAATGTCTTTGTAAAAGGTCAAGGATTTTTTTTTTCTATCCTCTTCCCCAGATTTAGGGGACGCTGAAGCATATGGCAGTCTCTTCCCATAACACTAAGCAGTGTTGCCAGTCTCACATGCAGGTCTTTTTTTATTTTTATCTAAGCCCGTAGTGATTTCATAATTCTCCCACTGATCACGTAAAAATAACCCGTTTTGATACAAATCGCCTTTCATGTCCATGGCACAAGGCACCGAAATTTGACTGAGAGACATTGCAGGCTTTTCGCCCTCGCTCATTTGTTCCACTTATTTGCGTTTATCCGACAGTGATTACATACCTTATCCTCTTTCCTGCAATGCATGACTTTGGGTTAATTTCTCTGACACCATGTTTTTATGTGAATGTAAATAACTCACGCTGGAGGGTTGTCGTTATGCCCTTTCTCTTAACATTGACAAAGAACCCAATAGTCACTCTGACAGAGCTCCGGAGTTCCTCTGTGGAGATGTGAGAAACTTCCAGAAGGACAACCATCTCTGCAGCACTCTACCAAATCAGGTCTTTATGGTAGAGTGGCCAGACAGAAACCACTCCTCAGAAAAAGGCACATGACAGCCTGCTTGGAGTTTGCCAAAAGGCACCTAAAGTCTCTCAGACCATGAGAAACAAGACACTCTGGTCTGATGAAACCAAGATTGTACTCATTGGCCTGAATGCCAGGCGTCATGCCTGGAGGAAACCTGGCACCATCTCTACGGATAAGGATGGTGTTGGGAGCATCATGCTGTGGGGATGTTTTTCAGCGGCAGGGCCTGGGAGACGAATCAAGACCGAGGGATAGATTAATGGAGCAAACAACAGAGAGATCCTTGATGAAAACCTGCTCCAGAGCACTCAGGATGTCAGACTGGGCGGAAGGTTCACCTTCCAACAGGACAACGACCCTAAGCACACAGCCAAAACAATGCAGGAGTTGCTTCAGGACAAGTCACTGAATATCCTTAAGTGGCCAAGCCAGAGCCCAGACATGAACCCAAACAAAAATCTCTGGAGAGACCTACAAATTGCTGAGGATCTGAAGAGAAGAATGGGAGAAAGTCCCCAAATACAGATATACCAAGCTTGTAGCTTCATACCCAAGAAGACTCAAGGCTGTAATCACTGCCAAAGGTGCTTCAACAAAGTACTGAGTAAAGGGTCTGAATACTTATGTAAATGTGATAGTTTTTTATATTTAATACATTTGCAAAAATGTCTAAAAACTATTTTGCTTCACCATTATGGGGTATTGTGTGTACATTGATTTCATTTTACTAGGCAAGTCAGTTAAGAACAAATTCTTATTTTCAATGGCGGCCTAGGAACAGTGGGTTAACTGCCTGTTCAGGGGCAGAACGACAGATTTGTACCTTGTCAGCTCGGGGATTCGAACTTGCAACCTTTCGGTTGCTAGTCCAACACTAACCACTAGGCTACCCTGCCACCCCAATAGATGAGGAAAACAATTTGTTTTATCCATTTTAGAATAAGGCTGTAACGTAACAAAATGTAGAAAAAGTAAAGGGGTCTGAATACTTTCCGAATGCACTGTATAGATAGTGTATATAAACATTTTATAATTGCATGATATTAAGATAATATTTTACAGACCTGCTCCCCCTGTCCCCGCAAGACTAATGGTTTTGACCACAAAAATTCTGCTTCCCTACATGCCCCACTGCTTTGATTGTTGTAACATTAGCCCATTAAATAAAATGTAAAGAACTAGATAGATACATGTCATTTGCAGTGTCCATGATTATGAGCAAAGTCATTGTAGCTTATCATTTCACTTCCCCTGTGAAAACCATGTTCACGGTCTGACTTGACTTTTCTGTACTGATTAACCTTAGCTAAGGTCATCATCAATCTCTTGGCCCGAGGGGAGCGCTACTTATGACTCCACTGACCAGGCATGATGGAAGAGGCGTAACATGGAAGGAGAAATCATGCATTTACAGCCCTGTCATAGTTGGCACCAGCTGGCGTCAACGTCTTTCTCTAGATACAATTCAGCCAAATAGACGTGTTTCCTAAAGTGCAGTAAAGTTGCATCAAATCCACACAAGTGTCAAACTCATTCCATGGAGGGCCGAGTGTCTGCAGGTTTTCGCTCCGCCTTATACTTGATTGATGAATTAAAGTCACTAATTGGTAAGTTGTCTAGGGCTTAATAGAAAGGGAGAACCATAAACCTGCAGACACTAGGCCCTCCATGGAATGAATTCAAATCAAATCAAATTGTATTTGTCACATACACATGGTTAGCAGATGTTAATGCGAGTGTAGCGAAATGCTTGTGCTTCTAGTTCCGACAATGCAGTGATAACCAACAAGTAATCTAACTAACAATTCCAAAACTACTGTCTTATACACAGTGTAAGGGGATAAGGAATATGTACATAAGGATATATGAATGAGTGATGGTACAGAGCAGCATACAGTAGATGGTATCGAGTACAGTATATACATATGAGATGAGTATGTAGACAAAGTAAACAAAGTGGCATAGTTAAAGTGGCTAGTGATACATGTATTACATAAGGATGCAGTAGATGATATAGAGTACAGTATATACATATGAGATGAGTATGTAGCCAAAGTAAACAAAGTGGCATAGCTAAAGTGGCTAGTGATACAGTTAGTGGCTAGTGATACATGTATTACATAAGGATGCAGTCGAGGATGTAGAGTACAGTATATACGTATGCATATGAGATGAATAATGTAGGGTAAGTAACATTATATAAGGTAGCATTGTTTAAAGTGGCTAGTGATATATTTACATCATTTCCCATCAATTACCATTATTAAAGTGGCTGGAGTTGGGTCAGTGTCAATGACAGTGTGTTGGCAGCAGCCACTCAATGTTAGTGGTGGCTGTTTAACAGTCTGATGGCCTTGAGATAGAAGCTGTTTTTCAGTCTCTCGGTCCCAGCTTTGATGCACCTGTACTGACCTCGCCTTCTGGATGATAGCGGGGTGAACAGGCAGTGGTTCGGGTGGTTGTTGTCCTTGATGATCTTTATGGCCTTCCTGTAACATCGGGTGGTGTAGGTGTCCTGGAGGGCAGGTAGTTTGCCCCCGGTGATGCGTTGTGCAGACCTCACTACCCTCTGGAGAGCCTTACGGTTGAGGGCGGAGCAGTTGCCGTACCAGGCGGTGATACAGCCCGCCAGGATGCTCTCGATTGTGCATCTGTAGAAGTTTGTGAGTGCTTTTGGTGACAAGCCAAATTTCTTCAGCCTCCTGAGGTTAAAGAGGCGCTGCTGCGCTCTTCTTCACGACGCTGTCAGTGTGAGTGGACCAATTCAGTTTGTCTGTGATGTGTATGCCGAGGAACTTAAAACTTGCTACCCTCTCCACTACTGTTCCATTGATGTGGATAGGGGTGTTCCCTCTGCTGTTTCCTGAAGTCCACAATCATCTCCTTAGTTTTGTTGACGTTGAGTGTGAGGTTATTTTCCTGACACCACACTCCGAGGGCCCTCACCTCCTCCCTGTAGGCCGTCTCGTCGTTGTTGGTAATCAAGCCTACCACTGTTGTGTCGTCCGCAAACTTGATGATTAAGTTGGAGGCGTGCGTGGCCACGCAGTCGTGGGTGAACAGGGAGTACAGGAGAGGGCTCAGAACGCACCCTTGTGGGGCCCCCGTGTTGAGGATCAGCGGGGAGGAGATGTTGTTGCCTACCCTCACCACCTGGGGGCGGCCCGTCAGGAAGTCCAGTACCCAGTTACACAGTACCCAATTCTACACCACTGTCCTATGGGGACAGCCTCAGAACCCTTTTGGAAAAAAAAATTCTGAAAGTGTAGGTGTTGTGGTTGTGTCATTAAGTGAATGTGATAATCTATGCGGCTGTGACTCATAACCTTCCAGCATTTGCATTTCCTTGTCATGATTTAACCCAAGGTGTTTAGCATTGAGGTTGATAAAAGGATATATTTTTTCAGAAAATCAAACAATAATATACCAGCTTTTGTACCACATTTTAAAATATCTCCATACATGTACAAATGAAGAGCAGTCAAATCAATTGTAGGCCATGTCACCCTATAGCAAAAAAAAGCCTTGGATTCAAAGCTGTTTAAAATAGGAGCACATGACCAAGCATGATGGAGGAGCTACAGTCTGTGTTTCCCGCAGACATCTTAGCGGGAAGGCACAGTGCGACTGAGAAACGTCCCTTTATGTTTCATTGTGTTTCAGAGGAAGTAGAGCAGACAGTTATCCAAACAGCTTTTCCATTTAAATCCTCAGCTCAGTCAGTGGTACATGCAGGGAGTCCAGTCGACTCACAGAGCACTGACCTCAGTCAGCAGGGCAACTACTGGGAAGGTTGTCTGAAAAAGGACACTCCTCACAATGTTTAGGATGTGTCATCCATAACCCTCTTACCCCACGTTCATAACCAAATGGGAAGGTGGTATTTACCACGTACAAAATCCACTTTAACGGCCTGCAAACCGGTAATTACTTGTGGGAAACTTGTCTATCAACCCTGAGCTCTGACTTCTCCCACATGCTGACCTCTGGTTTAAGCTACTAAGGAATAACAGCTTTTTATCAGTCGCATGTAACAACAAAGCATCATTTATAAAAAGCTATCCATTAATGTGGTTTTTGAACACTATCTTTTGTTTACAAGCACGATAGCTGTACTTTTAGTTTATGATTCATGCAACTTGTTGGCCATTAGCCAATCGCTTTCTCAACAAGTTCAAACCACATGAATACATCCAACTTGTATTTACAGCTTCACAATTGGTAATTACCACCTTCCTACCTGGATATGAACGCCGATTTAGCCCTACAGAGCTCGCTGTCATGTACAGTTTACAGTAACACTCCATTTTAGGGCATACCAGTGAGGAAGTGTTCAAGATGAGTCACGGTGTTCTAGCAGTGTGTGTCATATTTTGGAAGGTATATCCTTAATCGGTTGATGGTTCTGATTAGGAAGTCATTGTTTACTTCGCCGAGCAGTGCCCAAGAAATAATTAAATCCTGTTGTTAGATGTTTCTGCCATCCCCAGATCAAAATCAAACATGGATGTCAATGCTTGGTTGCACACACTCAATTCTACTTCCTGTCAGTGCATCACGGCCCCTGTAATGTAAGGCTGATTATCTAAGACAAACAGATGTGAAACACAGACAGGTGTGCGCAAAGTGAGAATACAACATGGGATCTGGGTTTTGATTTGGATGGGGGCAAAATAATTAGATTAGACCTTAGCCCCCTAGAATAGATCTTACGATGTATCTTTAGTAGCCAAGATTTTCCTAGAGACTTTGTTAGTAAAGTGTCTCTTAATAAAAAACCTTTGCACATCTACTTGTAGATCAGCCAAAGTGTATCGTTAGGCTTATTTTATTTCTTACCTCACAAGATACCATTTATCACAATTTATAAGTGTTTTGTGTGAATGGACATGATCATACGATGATAAAATGTTTAATTTGGGTAATGTATAGGATCTAATGTAATATTTAAAATATGTATTTGTAATATTTTGTCAAGCTTAGTTTTATCCAAAACTGAATCTTATCAAATTGGAAATACATGGAAATACTTGGAACGCGCCTCATGACACTCACCTGGATTCCATCACCTCCTTGATTACCTTGCCTATTTATATCACTCCCTTTGGTTCCTTCTCCAGGCGTTATTGTTTCTGTTTCACGTCTGTGCGTTGTTTCGTATTTCCTGGTTTGTAATTCTGTTCAATTTCTTTATTAAATATTCACTCCCTGAACTTGCTTCCCGACTCCTAGCGCACACGTTACATACAGGCTCCCACGAGAGGAGATGCTCGACCTTGTGTCTCCCTCAATCTGCCGACCAACCTGCTGCAACTTTGCGTTGAGTATTGAGGTGCCCCATTTAATAGCCAGGCTCTTTTACAACAGTGGGGAGTTTCCTCCAGATCCTTGGGGATGGACACTGCCACAGCAACGCATCTGTATCCAGTTGTGCCTACGCAATGACTTTTGTTCTTCTGTGCCATGCCCCTCAATATTTTCGATGTAGGATATGTACCCCAAAAACTGGGCTGTGGGGTTAAAATATATTGGTGTTTTATATAACTGTACATTATCAGAAAGACAAAATATTGGAAGGATAAAATAAATAAATAAATAAATAAATGAAAAACCAACGTGTGCCGTATAGGGTTAGTTACTGTATATTTGTGGGCTTAAAGGAAACAGACAGATACGGTATATTGTTATGCTGTGTGCTAAAGCACTCTGGAGGAAATAATACAACCGGGGTTAAAATCAATTAGCATTACCTGATAAATGGTTGGTTTGTACATGTAGTGTTATTTTTATTCATAAAAACTAGTCTGTGGAATGTATAGGCCTAGCCTACATTTCACATGCTTTATGTCGCAAGCGGAATCAATTTCAGCACCAGGGAACTGGACAGCTCCCTCAACGGGATCATGTGAAAAACTGAACATGGCCCGAACGACACGCATATCTCTCATACTTACAGGTTCACTTGTTTCACTTGGCTCGTAAATAACTACGCATTTGGTGTGGTCATCGAAGTAATAATATGTTACATTGCAACTGGGAAACGAGACCCTGATCAGTTTGTGGTTTATGCAAGTTTGTAACAATATTAGGCAATGTGCCATGATCACAGATGGTTGTTTAAAACTGCACTAATTCTGAATGACTTCTGAGGTCCACTCAGAGATAGTGTGATATGTCAGAGCGGACGGTTTGGTAATAATGCACTCTTCACACCCTCTCCCTCTTATCTCTCCAGTGGGATGACATAAGACCCAAGGATGAGAGCTTTGAAATGGAACCACTCAGGAAAGGGAAAGCAGCTCTATCTACTTCCATAGAATCAACATGCATATAAATAAACATACATATAGAGCACTCCTTACACCTCCCAGTAAAAATATGTAAAAGTAAAAAGAAGTGAGGGGGAATAGTGAATTGGACAGTACTGAGTCAGTCCTGTACAATTCACTGTTCCCCCTCACCTCATGACTTTGACAGCTTTTCACGGGGAGGTATAAGGGTGCTCTGTATGTTTGCTTGTTTACCAACACGTTCAACCTTGGTTGATTCCATGGATGTAGATTACGTTGCTTTCCCTTTCATTAAGGGTTCCATTTCAAGGCTCTCTTCCTGAGTCATTGCTGGGCGATGGTTACATAAAATGTATCACAGTATGTCCTTCATTGTGTTTCCAGGAATGGGGTTATTTAAAATACGCATTGATTGAAGCTCAATCTTACATTTAAATCTCCCTACCATCGGATCTAAGCTAATATGACACCAATCTTGATGAAAATGCACAAATCAACTTGATTGGAGGTGCACAACACACTCCCCACCTCTTGTCATCCGTTACCAAGAACCACATATCGGATTTTTAACAAGGTTGTTAGCGTTAGGAAAAAAATAACATTTCTTGCCCAGAATTAGCTCAATATCTAGGCATCGGATAAGAATGAGACTACAGCGTCCATAAAGTGATCATTAGACTCGCCACTTTTCAGACTGGATAAGTTTGTAGGGGCAATAGTTGTGATTAAATATATAATTTAATTCCTCTCACCTGCACATTTCCAAACATTAAGAAACAACAATGCTTGCTATCTTTTGTAGCATTTCTGACAATGCTAACATCTTTTCAGCCAAATCTCAGAGTTCTATTTAACCCGGGTCAGCAAATCGGTTGCTTGGCACAGCTGATGTTAGCTTGCTTGTCCAAAGTCCAGCAGATAGCATTTGTAGCTATCTAGCTAACACCAGTCAGCTGAACGCTAGCTTGCTAATGCATAGGCAAAGAAAGGTAGCTAGCTATATTTGTTTATGGAAAGTTTTTTACACAAATAACTTCAGCCATTAGCTAGCTAGCTAGCTAGCAAGAGCAGAACACTTGACCTTGACACCGAAGGAAGCTAATGATAGCTGGTTAATGTGCAAATGCCAGTCCTACATTTTTCCACAAAGCATAGCTAGCTAGCTATGGTTCAGTTCAAAACCTGAGCAAATGTTCAGGGTGCTACCTTACAATGCATGCAATAGGCTTTTGCAGCACTAGCTAGCTAGCTACTCCATATTCTAAGCTACAGTAAAAGCTAGGCATATTTCGCTGTCAGACAACTCAAAATGCTGAGAAAATAAAATGCTAGCTAAATTAACAGTGCCTCTGGCTCTATTGTGCACTGACTGCAGTGTGCAAATGCATGCTTGCTAACATCAGAAAAACTCATCAGTTTAACATTCATAATAATATACATTCCAGTATGCTTATTCACCTGTCTTCTAGACATTTTATGCCAAATGTCTGCTGATCAACAGTGCCACACTAACAACTCTATCATTCACAGCTGTCTGAGGCTAGCCACACAATAAGGATTAGCGTCAATAGTGGAATTTGCAGTTCACCTTAAAAAACTGATACAAATAGTGGAATCATGCCATATTTAGACTAGATAATGTTAAACGAGGTTGGGATGTTATATAAATTCAACAAATGACAATACAAATCAGTTGAAATCGCACTGTGGATGTAATTTACTTTATAATTGCATTGGGGACATACTTATGATGTACAACCTAACCTATGGATTGTGCACCAATGAAATGGAGTATCAGCCTACTCAGTGACACTCACAGAAAACAACTGTGTAGAGTTTACACAAGTATTAGTGTCTTAACTCTTATTGTGGTCCTCCTCTTCCCTTCTTCCTCCAACGCATTCAAAAGGACCACAGCCATTTGAGACGGAAAAGCCTTATACATACTGACCAACTATGGTTTGCATAGCTTGCTTAAGGACCCGATCATGCAGGATAGGTAGTTGGAGTTTGTTGTACCCAGTGGTGATGAGTATACCGGTAGCTAGACCATAGACTGCTGGTTATGTATCTTGTTATTTCTATTTGAAAAGTTGTATTCATAAATACAGGGCTTGATAAATGAGTAGGCTAATTCCACAGCCAAGCAGATACAACTAGTAGAGTCATTTTGGTTGTGAAATGCATTAGTAAAAAGCTATGTCCTATGTTTAGAATAAAATTAAATTTACCACTTGGCTGTCTATTATATCACCCTGTCACAGGACTTGCCAGTCAACACCACCTTATAGGTTTGAGAGATGTCCAGTATGCAGCCGAACACAGAGCATAGAGAAGACCCGCAAGGGGCCTGTCATGCCAAATAGTGTCCCCTAGCCTAATAGTGTCCCCCTCTGCGTCACAATAGAATTCGATAAACTATTAGCACCCGGTGCTATATCAACGGTGTGATGACCAAATGATTAGAATTTTGGAGATCGTTACAGCCTAATGACGTTCTTTTCATCATCGCTATGCAAACAAGGCTGATTTCCATGACAATTTTGCTGTTTAAACAAGTTGTTTAGCTAATAAAATGAAAACATTAACTCAAACTATTTTTGGGTACCGGGTTAACATTACAACATTAAATCCATTTAACATTGCTACATTACAGAAAAGGCAAAGAAAATGTGTAATCTGCTTGACACATTAAAGTTGCTTACCTTACAGATCACATCAGCTAATTTCCACTCCATTCATATGCAAATGCATTTGATTCATACACTGGCTTGTCTGGTTGTCATGTTTTTATTTTGCCCTTCCCTTATCTACACTACACTGTCTTCTATTATGATAATAAAACATATATCTTGCATAGCTCATTAGTACACCCTTGTGGTTGAATAGATATTGTAGCGGTTTCAGGGTGGACGGAGGGTGGACTGGGGGTGGACGGTATGTGCCTGCGAGGTTTCTGTGTTTTCTACCTGCCAGGACCACAGACAGCAATGAAAAGTATTCTGCAGAGGCATGGACAGCTCAGGGGAAAACTTCTAGAGGGCAGCCTAGAACAGTCACACCTGTCTCCAGTTGTAATTAGAGCCAAACTGCAGACAGGTGAAATTAACCGAGCCCTGGGTTTTATTTCTTGGTCTTTCCTTTGACCCCGGTAGGAGTAGGAGAGCATACATTGGAGAAGGATGTTAACCGGAAGAAAGGAATTGTGTATGTCAGGAACACTGGTGGTGTGCGTGGAAACCCTGCCTCACATTGATCTAAGCACCGAAACCGCCACAATATGTATCTATTGTAGGTCCAATGAGTAATGTGGAACAAATCAATACCAGCAAAGGATAACGTACAACACTTTGTGAAACAGCTATGAAAACCAACCTCAGAAAGAGGATGTAGACAATTATATTTAACTGCATAAACACTTGCTCAGTCCACACAACTTTTACTTCAGAATTGCTCTCCAATGATGTTGTTTTTGATGGTGACAACCTTCTGACTAAACTGTAAAGAACACTTTATTTACCATGTATTTGTCTTTATAGAATATTGTTAAATAGGAATAAATAATGTAAGCTATTTTTAGATTGATGTTGCAAGCTACTGTAATTTTACCTCCGCCTGCCTAGCCAGCTACAGTAGCTGGCTTGCTCGCCAGTTAGCCGGACGGTTTTATTTAGCTAATGCTAGCGAGCTAGCTAGAAAGCTACTGTAACTGTTATTGCAGATTTATGTTATTGCAGCGTTAAAATTCAATTAGATAGCTGGACAGATGTAGCTATGTACAACAATTTTCCATTTAACGTTAGCTAGTTGCTAGTTGTACATAGTTCAGTGAAGGATGGCTCATAATGTCTGGACTGGCATAAATGGAATGGTATCAAACATGGGATTTCCATGTGGTTGATGCCATTCAATTGACTCCATTCCAGACATTATTAGGAGCCGTCCTCCCTGCTGAAGGTCCTCCCTTCAGCAGCCTCCACTGATATAGTTATGTCTGTCATATTGAGGAGTCTAGCTATAAGTTAAACCTGATCAATTAACTGAATAGGTGTAAGCAATTATGGCAATTCCAAATGCCCTTTACTATGTGTCTTTGCTAGATAGACACAGAGTGGGGGGAGGATGAAAGTGAGGGAGAGAGGTGGAAGACAGACAGATGGAGAGCGAGAGCAAGACAACAGTGCAAATATACTTAGACTTGAGTATTTCAACAACTCTCCTCTTCCAAATTGTTAGGCAATCATATCTACCTACGGCCAGCCACACAGGAGGATGGCCAGCCACACAGGAGTTTGATTATTTATTTTTTTTACTAAGGAGGAGAAGGCCATGCTGACCGAGATGCATGCTGGCCATTTCGGAGTGAAGCGCATGATTGCCAAAATAAACCTTTACTTCTTCTGATGGGGAATTGTCAAGGAGGTGGACAGCTGGGCAAGTGAAATAACCTTTTTGTTATTCAATCACATTCTATTATATCAGAAATGATGATACAGAAATCATTCAAGATGACCTCAGGAGAACCGTGGGTGTTGAAGATATATCCACCAGCGCCTTAGAGGTGGCCTCGCTAGTCTCGTCCTAGATGGGTAATCATATAATATGAAAATCTATTTTTGGTTCCAAGCACCCTTTTTAATGGGTGGTCAGAAAGAAACCATTACACAAAACAACTTATCACGGCAAAATTTGTATTGGGACACTTACCAATCATGTGCCATGGTGAATCAATTTTGATGGCCTTCAACTCCGGCGCCACAGTCTTCGCCCTCTCAAACCTCTGGAAGGATATACTGGGTACTGACCTTTAAGCAAAAAGTGACAAATGTAAACATTGTTTGTTATGACATTCATTGAAATCATCATTTCTGATATAATAGAATGTGATAACCTTAAGGTTATTCTCTTTGCATACAACTGCAGCATCCAGGCTGAGTACGGAGGGTGGTGCAGCTGTTGACTGAGGTAAACAACGCAATTGTATATCCAATTGTGGCATTTACTGTAGCCTTTCAAAGTTGTGATAGTTGTTTGTCTATCGCTATTTTTGTATAATGTACTTTCAGATCACTGAAAACCCACCTGATGTGGTGGAAGTTGTCGAACCAGATCAGAATGCCTTCAAGGACTACAGTACCTTCAGGCAGAGACTGAGAAGGATGTGGAGGGGTTTTGACCAGGTAATAATGATTGTCCTCTGTTCATTTATTTTCTGGTCCTCCAAGAGATGTGTTAGAAATGTATTTGTAACATGAAAAATAACGTATTTAATGATCTATGCATATAAAATGTATTCCTGTCATCAATCAAGGGGAGACTGAACATGGACTAGGTGCAGGAGAAACGGAAGGAAAGGCACCCGAACAGAATCAAGAAGGGGACCAAGTGCTATGACATTACTTGGCGAGACCTGGGAAACCTTGCTGCTCTTTCACTCCTAGCTGGGGTCACCATCTGTTTACAGTGAATATAAAAAATCTCAGATAACTATTTGCATACAAAATAACCTGAAGCTTGTTTAAGTTTCCCCTAACACTGATAGTTTTTTATCTTTGTCTTCCTAGTGTTGTCTTCCACCGAGGTAACCATCTTCTACAGTTGGAGCACTTTGAAGCACTGACGACCTACACTTCAGTGATGCCCAATAGACAAAGTATGTTAAGCTTTGGTTGACATTTGAGAAAGCAAGAAATGGTAGTTAAGCTAAGCTTATAAAAATGTACCTCTCCAAACCGTCGACTGTCGGAGCCTCCGAGGAGTTATCCCGTCCATCAGAACCAGTTTGGATCAGTCGGAGGGGGACCAGCTTGAGGTAGGCTATACCTTCCAAAGGTGTTAAAGTACATATCTCCCATTTATAACAACGCACTAATCCATGCAATTTTCTCACAGTAAAGTGTAACCTGTGTGTTTGATTGTTTACGTCCGTCTCCTACCCTGTTCCCTTTAACTCTGCTTCTGTTCCCCATGAGCTTGGGGTACTGCCCAACACCCAGACGTGGATCCACCTGATGTCCTCCATTACCAATCACCCTCCAACTTTTCACGACGTCATCTATGGCTACTGTTATCATTATCTGCTAAGAAAGAGCAAGAAAACTATCATACTGGGAACATAATATGTAAGATAAAAAAGATTAGCACTGCAAACACTCAGAACAAAGAGAGCAGCATTGCCTGGACTTTGCAGTCTCCCTCTTCAAGTCCCCCTTCTGAGACTGGCTGCCTGTTGAGAACAAGTGACAGGCAGAACCTCCCACCCACACAGCAACCACCAATATATTTCACACACCAGAATTAGGTATTTTATTCTGATTACCATGTGAGTGCACAACAAATCTGTGAAAATACATTTGACACAACTGTACCAAAAACCACCAGTTTATGTATTACAATCTTAAATATTGCCAAGTTGGTTTTCACAAGGTGTTCATTGTTGTAAGGTATCCTTTGATCGTATTAATTTGTTGCACATTATTCATGTTGGTATCCTAGGACCTACACAAGATACATACTGTTTATATTCAACCACAAGGGTGTATTAATAAACTATGCAAGATAGAACATTTTTTATCATAAAGGACAACTGAAATGATATTATTCCAGTGTAGGGAAGGGCAGGTTAAAATATAAACATGACAGCCAGACAAGCCAGTGAATGAATCAAAAGGATTTGCATTTGAATGGAGTGGAAATTAGCTGGCTTCTTGATCTGTAAGGTAAGTGACTTTAATGTGTAAAGCAGATTACATGGATTTAATGCAATGTCAACAAGGTAACAAATTAGTTTGAATTAATGTTTCCATTTTATTAGCTAAACAAAACTTGTTTAAACAGTGAAATTGTTGTGGATATCGGCCTTGTTTGCAAAGCGATGACGAAAGTAATATAATTTAGGCTGATCTCCAAATCAATAGGTCAACACACGTTGAAATAGCAATGGATAGCAATGGACGCTAATAGTTTATTGAGTCCCATTTGTGACGTAGAGGGGGACACTATTAGGCTGGGGGACATTATTTGGCATGACAGGGCCTCATCAGTGATGAGGGACCAGGAGCAAATCTATGCTGCTATGCTCTTCAATTGGGGCTCTGGCAAAGACCTCACCTCCAGCCTGATCTCCAACAGAGAATGGGGGGAACAGAATTAGGTAGGTTTAG
The DNA here is from genome assembly GCF_023373465.1 of Oncorhynchus keta. Taxonomy (NCBI): domain Eukaryota; kingdom Metazoa; phylum Chordata; class Actinopteri; order Salmoniformes; family Salmonidae; genus Oncorhynchus; species Oncorhynchus keta. The sequence continues at coordinate 47,484,983 of NC_068450.1, forward strand.
TCTGACCTGTTCAAACTTCAACGTAGTATGTGTTTGTGTGTCACCTATCCTGAGGGAGCACTATTCAAATAAATATTCGTAATATTAAACATTCATGAACAGACAAGTATCTTCCATTGGTAATTGAACAGTGACTGTGTGTACGTGTTCACAGGTGCATGACGAGCACACTCCTATCCACATTAAAGGGACAGTAGCAGAGGTGGAAAGTTTCAAGTTCCTTGGTGTACACATCCGCAATGAGATGATTACTAATGATACGGTACAGCACACAAGTTCAGTAGTAGCAAACCCCCTTTTCATTCCATGTGTCACTGCTGAACTCAACTATGTGTATTTCTACAGATGGGCTGGAGATTATTTTGCCAAACAGCAGCCCCAGTCTGATAGGAAGGCCATAATTAGGTTAGGTAGGTTTTGACCTGTCTGACCTGTTCAAATGTCAACATAGGTAATATCTGATACACAGACAGGTACTATCCTAACTACCATTGGTAATAGAACTGTGACTGTGCATGTGTTCACAGAAACATGTATGGAGCCAGCACACAGAGATGTGCAAGAGATGTGCAAGATGAAGTCAAGACTGACAAACAGGCTTGGTACTGATGTCTCTGCATGGAGAGAGTCCTGGCACTGGCATTAACATTTTTTTACTAGACACAACTTTTACTTGTATGTTGTTTTTTTTATTATTGAATTGAACTGTATCAGTCAATATGGGGAGGGAGACACCCTGTGTATTCTGCTCCAGGATCAGGGAACTCCTGATCTAAATGGGACACCACACAGGAAGGTAGCCCCATTACCACAGGACAAAATCCCAATAGGTACAATATCTTTATTGGCTGGGAATGACAATGAAAGGTGAACATTGATCAATTATCAGAACACTGCTTCAATGGTATTTTGTAAAGGGTTGTTTGTCCTTTCTAGGGCAGGCGTTCCGCTAGCAGAACCCCTCGATAACATTCCGCTGAAGAGGCAGCGCACGAAATTCAGAAAAATGTTTTTGAAATATGTAACTTTCACATATTAACAAGTCCAATACAGCAAATGAAAGAAACTTCTTGTTAATCTACCCATCGTGTCCGATTTCAATAAGGCTTTACAGCAAAAGAACAACATATGATTATGTTAGGTCAGAGCCAAGTCAAAAAAACACAGCCATTTTTCCAGCCAAAGCTAGGAGTCACAAAAAGCAGAAATATCGATAAAATGAATTACTAACCTTTGATGATCTTCATCAGATGACACTGATAGGACATCATGCTACACAATACATGTATGCTTTGTTTGATAATGTGCATATTTATTTCCAAAACTCTTAGTTTACATTGACACGTTACGTGCAGTAATGTTTTGATTCCAAAACATCCGGTGATTTTGCAGATAGCCACATCAAATCCCAGGAATACTCAAACATTTATAAAAGATACAAGTGTTATTCACAGAAGTAAAGATAGACTTCTCCTTAATGCAACCGCTGTGTCAGATTTTTTTTTAAAGAAGCCTAATCTGAGTACGGCGCTCAGAGCCCAATCCATCCAAAGTAATATCCGCCAAATATCCGCCATGTTTCTCTAACAGAAGTTAGAAATAACATTATATTCACTTAAAAATTACAGATTTGTTCCATAAAGTCCATCATTTATGTCCAAATAACCACTTGTTAGCGTGCTCAGCCCAGTAATCCATCTTCATGAGGCGCGAGCACTACTTCCAGACAAATCTCAAAGTTCCTTTACAGGTCGTAGAAACATGTCAAACGATTTATGGAATACATTTTTAGGATGTTTTTAACATAAATCATCAATAAGGCTCTAACCGGAGAATTCCATTGTCTGTAGAAAAGCATTGGAACGAGAGCTAACTCTGTCGGGACCGTACGTCACGAGCCTGAGACACTCTGCCAGACCCATGACTCATTCAGCTCCCATTCCCCCCTCCTTTATAGCAGAAGCCTTAGGAAGTGCAACTTGACCCCATAGACACTGTGTATTCGGTAGGCCAAGCTTTGAAAAGCTACAAACCTTGGATTTTTCTCAGGTTTTCACTTGCCATATGAGTTATGTTATACTCACAGACATCATTCAAACAGTTTTAGAAACTTCAGAGTGTTTTCTATCCAATACTACTAATAATATGCATGCAGTCCCACATGCATATATTAGCATCTGGGACTGAGTAGGAGGCAGTTCACTCTGGGCACGCTATTTCATCCAAAAGTGAAAATGCTGCCCCCTATCCCAAACAGGATTTATTCTACATGGACCTGTTACTACATTTGACAATTATCAAAACGCTTAGTTTAGAATATCTACATAAATTCAGCAATTGCATTCTTCTCAAATTACTCTGTAGGCTACTGACCTATTCAAAACTTCCTCTGTCATCTCACCATACATCTCCCTGTAGTTAATGAACTCAACCTGCAGGAGGTTTGTTTGTTGTGATTGACTGGTGGGAAACAGCTGTGGCCAAGGTTCTGACAGATGTGTGTGTCTTGGTGGTGGCAAGGACACACCCAAGAAACACCCACATCAAATCACACCCCCAAGCCAACTCACATTTGGCTTCTGTTATGGCCGCCAGCAAGCCAGAAAATGAGGCCAAATAAACGGCCGCAGTTCCTCTTTAACAGAAAATCACCTTCTGGTGTAAGACCAATAGAAAAAAATGCTTGTCAATCCATGCTATATATTAAAAACAAAACTACATTTTAAGTGAAGTAGGCATTGGTCTGAAGTCTAAAAACGAATTTCACATATATATGCCATTTATCAGACGCTTTTATCCAAAGCGACTTACAGTCATGTGTGCATACATTCTACGTATGCACCACATAAGCACCACAATGCCTTTTCCACCCATGCTCTACCATGGTTTTCCAGCACACAGCTTTGACCTACTACAGGCCTGATGGTCTTGTAAATATAAAAGCAAAGTTTGCTTTCATTTAATAAAAATAGCAAGAAAGTTGGCTTAGTAATGTCTTACTATGGTGTGTGAAGAATCCAATACTTTACCTTGTATGCGGTACAGATCACATTATTGTGGATGCACCTCTATATCAGTATGACTTAGACTGTTTGTGAAGGTTTGAAACCCAAGCAACCTACATACAAAGTTTGAAGTACAATACCAACATAGCTACTGTAGTAGGTCACAGCTGTGTGCTGGAAAACCTTGGTAAAGCATGCGTAGAATAGGCATTGTGATGCTCATGTGAATTTTATTTATTGTTCGACTTCAGACCAATGCATACTTCACTTAAAATATAATTTGTTTTTAATAGATAGCATGGATTGATAAGAAAAGGGGAACTCAGAACACATGGCTGGTATAGTGCACTAATATTAACAAACACCAAACACAAAAAAGTCGACCTTTCAAGCCAAATGGGCTGTACTGGCTGGGCTTGGAAGTGGACCAAAAAGACAAATTACAGTGCATCTCAGTCTTCAGTACAATAATTCTGTGGTTACATGCAATGTTCCAGTCCTCAAAGTACTGTATCTTAATCAGAACAGAAAACAGGTGGAAAACACAGCAAAGCTCTCACAGTATTCAATAAGGACTAAATATTAAAAGGTCTAGCAGACTAAAGTGTACATGCAATACATACGTCCTGCTAGCGAGACAACAGAAATTTGAGGGAGCGCAATTCAAATAAATATTTGTAATATTAAACATTCATGAACATACAAGTATCTTATATCATTTAAAAGCTTATCATCTTGTTAATCCAACTGCATTGTCAGATTTCAAAAAGGCTTTACAGCGAAAGTATACCATGAGATTATCTGAGGACAGCGCCCCACATCAAATATTTTTTCAACCAGCACAGGCTTCACAAAATCACAAATGGCGATTAAATACATCACTTACCTTTGAAGATCTTCGTCTGGTTGCAATCCCAAGGGTCCCAGCTACACAATGCATGTTCGTTTTGTTTAATAAAGTCATTATTTTTTCCAAAAACTACTGTTTAGGCGCCATTGATTTCAGTAATCCACTCCAACATTCATACAAAGGAATCCAAAAAGCTAACGGTAAACTTCGTCCAAATAAGTCAAACAACGATTCTATTCACTCCTCAAGTACCCTAATATGTAAATAAACAATAATATTTCAGAGGGAAAGAAATATGTTCAAAAGGAAAATAATGAAATGCGTGCCCTCATTCATGCACTCCAAAGACTACTTTTCCTGTGGAGTTCCCTTTGGAAAGACTACCATCCTAAAATATATTTGAGGATGGATTTTCCATGGGTTTTCGCCTGCCATATCAATTCTGTTATACTCACATACATTATTTTATCAGTTTTAGGAACTTCAAAGTGTTTTCTATCACATTATACCAATTCTATGCATATCCTAGCCTCTGGGCCTGAGTAACATGCAGTTTACTTTGGACACGTCAGTCGGTAGGAAATTCAGGATACTGCCCCCTAGCTGTAAGTTTTAACTAGGTCTTTCTTTGCAGCACTTGACCATATGACTGGACAATAATCAAGATAACATCAAACTAGAGCCTGCAGTACTTGCTTTGTTGAGTGTGGTGTCAAAAAAAGTAGAGCATCTCTTTATTACAGACAGTTCCTCTCCTCATCTTTACAGCCATTGAATCAATATGTTTTGACCATGACAATTTACAATCTAAGGTAACACCAAGTAATTTAGCCTCCCCAGCCACATCATTCAGTAGCAGATTCAGCTGAGGTCTAGAACTTAACGGATGATTTGTACCAAATACAATACTCTTAGTGTTAGAGATGTTAAGGACCAGTTTATTACTGGCCATCCATTCCAAAACAGACTGCAACTCTTTGTTAAGGGTTTCAGTGACGTACAGGTTTCAGTAACGTATTATCTGTGGTTGCTGATGCGTACACGGTTGAATGCTCAGCATACATGCTATAATGCCAGTAGCAGGTCATTGGTAAAAATAGAATAGAGACTAGAGGGCCTAGAGGAAAGGTGACATTCTATGCTGTCAGGTAACAGTCATATAATCATTAGCATGAACTGTGTGGCTAATTGCCCATTGAGTCTTTGTACTCTCAACTAGGGATCAAGGAGGAACTAATAATTACTCCCTCTTTTGTATCTGTTCTTTTAGAGTCCAGCACAAAAAACACCTATAATTTAAGGCAATTTTTTATTCCCAAAGCATCTCACAATGGATAGCAAATTCTTCTCTTTTGACTCGACCTGAATTATAGGTATCTGAATAATTAAAACTCGAGGCTAGATTGATGTTGTAATTTCAATGGTGCAAAGTTTGCAAAGCCAAGAACATGAAACGCTATTCAATTACACTGAATTGTAAGATTGTATTACAGTCCTTTACCTCAGGCCCGTGCACAGACCTGCTTAACTAAGTCCCTTTCATCTTTGCTTCTAGCTTGCTTAGCCCAAAATGTGTGATGACTGAGTGTGATGTAAAAGAAAATGAAGGCCTATGTTAAAACAAATCATGGAGAATTTGTCTACAGAAGCAGAAGTATGAATGGATTTATTCTTGCAGCATGCTGCAAGAGCTCTGATAGGTTGGAGGACATCCTCTGGAAGATGTCATTATACTGTGTATGTCTATGGAAGGGGGTAAGAACCATGAGATTCCTAGGTTTTGCATTGAAGTCAATGTACCCAGAGGAGGATGGAAACTAGCTGTCCTCTGGCTATACAATGGTGCTACCCTACATAGTATTGCTGAGGCTACTGTAGACCATTGCAAAATAGGGTGTTTATATATATTATTTGGTGACGTGAACATATTTAGTGTAGTTTTATCTAAAAACGATAGCTTTTTAAACATTTCACACATTTTCTTTTTATGAAAATCACTTAGGAGGATGGTCCTCCCCTTCTTCCTATATGGAGCCTCCACTGATACAGTCTCTGTGTTAATGTATTAGCTGTAAGTATCCTGACTACACTTGTAGCGTGTGGCCTTGAAGACAGAGAGGTAATTCTTGTTTTGTATCTATTGTCTATTGCTGGCCAGGACATAGTGGCACGGCTTGCACTTCATTACTATGCATGACAGTCTCTCTTTACTAAGTTTATAATAAACATGAATGTGTTGGAAAATCAATATTGTTTGCATAGTGAACTTACACACAGCACTGACACACACACTTACCCAACCAGACATGCCACCAGGGGTCTTTTCATAGTCCCCAGGTCCAGAACAAATTCAAGGAAATGTACAGTATTATACAGAGCCACGAGTGCATGGAAGTCCCTTCCATCTCATATAGTGCAAGTGAACAGCAAACCTGGTTTAAAAAAACTAATAAAGCAACACCTCATGGCACAATACCTTTCCCTCATGTGACCTACTGGTGTGTATGTACTGACATGTATGTGTAACTGATAGATGCGCACACACACACTACATGTTAATGTTTTTAAATGTACAGTTGAAGTCGGAAGTTACATACACTTGGTTGGAATCATCAAAACACGTTTTTCAACCACTCCACAAATTTCTTGTTAACAAACTATAGTTTTGGCAAGTCGGTTAGGACATCTACTTTGTGCATGACATAAGTACTTTTTCCAACAATTGTTCACAGACAGATTAATTCACTGTATCACAGTTCCAGTGGGTCAGAAGTGTCATACACTAAGTTGACTGTGCCTTTAAACAGCTTGGAAAATTCCAGAAAATTATGTCATGGCTTTAGAAGCTTCTAATAGGCGAATTGACATAATTTGAGTCAATTGGAGGTGTACCTGTGGATGTATTTCAAGGCCTACCTTCAATCTCAGTGTCACGCCCTGGTCGAAATATATTGTGTTTGTCTTTATTTATTTGGTCAGGCCGGGGTGTGTGACATGGGTTTATTGTGGTGTGTTTTGTCTTGGGGTTTTGTTAGGTATTGGGTGTGTGGCTTAGTGGGGGTATCTAGCAAAGTCTATGGCTGTCTGGAGTGGTTCTCAATTAGAGGCAGGTGTTTATCGTTGTCTCTGATTGGGAACCATATTTAGGCAGCCATATTCTTTGAGTGTTTTGTGGGTGATTGTTCCTGTCTTTGCACCAGATAGGGCTGTTTCGGTTTTCACATGTCATTATTTTGTAGTTCCTTCATGTATAGTTTTTCCTTCATTAAAATATCATGAATCATCATCACGCTGCATTTTGGTCCGACTCTCCTTCTCCACAAGAAAGCCGTTACACTCAGTGCCTATTTGCTTGACATCATGGGGAAATCAAAAGAAATTAGCCAAGACCTCAGAAAAAAATTGTAGACCTCCACAAATCTGTTTCATCCTTGGAAGCAATTTCCAAACGGCTGACGGTACCACGTTCATCTGTACAAACAATAGTACGCAAGTATAAACACCATGGGACCACGCAGCCGTCATACTGCTCAGGAAGGAGATGCGTTCTGTCTCCTATAGATTTTTATTTTTTTGTACCTTTATTTAACTAGGCAAGTCAGTTAAGAACAAATTCTTATTTTCAATAACTGCCTAGGAACAGTGGGTTAAATGCCTGTTCAGGGGCAGAAAGACAGATTTGTACCTTGTCAGCTCGGGGATTTGAACTCACCTTCCGGTTACTAGTCCAACGCTCTAACCACTAGGTGACCAGTGCTTGTCCCCAAACATAATTGGTAGTTCTCTCCTATGGTGAATATCTAAGGATTTATATAAGGGATAGAATATGCTGTATGCCTTAATGAACACTTTCTCTCCCGGCTCACTCTTGACCTCAATTTGAGTTTTTAAAGTGTCGTGCACATTTCCTCTTTCGATACACTTTTTCTTTTTTAAGTACAGAGGAAAACAAAAGGTCACTTGAGAGAAAAATGGCTTATATATATATGTTGCACAGGCATATAGTTGGACACTTGATGGAATTTAACCTTTTGATGGCAGAAATAGATAACACAAAAGTGTTTGTTGTGTTGCATGACAAGTCTTCCCGGAGAATTCTGTTGGCTTGGAGGGATGCCTTGATGGCCAAATGATTGGCTGGTTTAGATAGAGGATGGGAAGCAAAGTGATTTCTGTACTTGTTGGCCCCTGTGGGGACGATGCCTACCCAGTGAACAAGTCACTCCATATGAATGATAATAACCGCAGGAATGTGACAACATACAGTGTCCTATTTTGTGTCTATAAGTGAAATAATTGACTTCATAAAGCATTGAAACTGTCACGCCCTGACCTTAGATATCTATGTTTGTATATATATTTTGGTTAGGTCAGGGTGTTACTAGGTCAGGGTACTCTAGTTTTTGTATGTTTAGGGTTTTTGTATGTCTCTGTTGGCCTGATATGGTTCACAATCAGAGACAGCTATTTATCGTTGTCTCTGATTGGGGATCATATTTAGGTAGCCATTTCCCTCATTTGTGTTGTGGGGATCTTGTCTATGTATAGTTGCCTTAGTGCACATCAGTAGCTTCACGTTTCGTTTGGTTGTTTGTTGTTTTGTTAGGTGAGTTTCAGTTTATTTAAATTATGTGGAACTCTACTCACGCTGCGCCTTGGTCCGATCCTTACGACGAACGTGACATAAACGTTATACATTTGTAACTATTTGTGATCACAATATTGGTATTTTCAATCGAGCATTGTGTCATTTTCAAAATCCCTATGTAACACCAAGATAAGAAGTTGTTCTGCCATAATTTTGCCATGAGGTTATGAACCCTAGACGGAGCGCTCCAGACTTTAATTAAGCAGAGTAGAGATATCAAAGAATTAGTTAGGGGCCTATACTTGGAATTTTTAAATCGTTATACAAATGTTATGCGGCCGGTTTACTGTGTGGAGCTAAAACAAAACTAGTGTCTGTGATTATTTTTAGGACTTGATTAATCTCTGGTGGTACACTTTGTACTATTCATTATTTCATGCAAAATAAGCAAAACGTATTGAATTCATGAATAATAATCACAATATAGGAAATGGTAGCTAGTTTCCCTAACAATATATTCCTCCTATTCAATCAAATCCTGTAACATGTTTTTCAGGGAAAGTTAATAACCGTATTCTGCTTCCACTGTATTTTAGCCTTATCTTATTCCAGAAACACTGTTATATGTTTTAATTGAACAGGTTTTTCCTAACTGGGTAAAGAACAATCATTTCCATAACGTTTTCCTTATTAGCCTATGTAAATAGGAGTCAAGACATAGTGGCCATGTCCGAATACCCATACTAGCGTACTACATATTTAAACTGCATACTATTTCACTTAGCGTGTACAGTTTAGTAAAAAAGTATACAGTATCCTCCGACCTCAACAAAGTAGTGGCTCCTGATTGGCTGAGTAGATGGGGCAGGGCTGAGTGAGGGTGGATTCTTCCAAATTCAACAGATATACATTGCATTAACCAGATGGATAATAGCTCATTAATTTCTCTAAACTCTGAATGAAATAGGAATGGAGTTATAGGCAGACTATCACATTCAACCTATACTGTAGTAGACCATATAGCCCATCTATCCTATTTGAAAAGCACTGAAGACAGAAATAGATCATTTGGTTCCATTTCAACATATGTATTAGTGAAACCAAAGTGCTGTAAAATATATAAATGAAATCAAATAGCCTAGTACACACACCAAAACATTTCAAATGTTCAAATCGAAAGGCTATTGCACAGACAAATGTGAAATGTCGGGTGCATTGCAAATTCAGAACCACTGGACAGCAACATAATAAACTGAAGCACGGATCATTGGGAACAAGATCAGAATGACTGCTAAGGCTTGATCCATTACTTAAATTATTAAACAGGTAGCCTAGCCCAGGGTTTCCCAAACGTATTCACTAAGGGTACTTGAAGAGAACTAAGCCCTATCAGTTGCTGCAGATTTCTTTCAGAGTAAGTGTAACAGGGAACTGCCTTGAGTCGAGCGGCAAGATAAGTCGACGCCGTACAGAGTCAGTAAAACTCTGTTTTCCAGCCATACAGTCTGTGTGAAAGTGTTGCAGTGCACTGTGCAGAGGTATAGCCTCTCTGATGAACACAATAGGGATTATCCTCACTAGTCTGGGCTTGATCCCTGGACTGGCCTGAGGGATGAGAGAGAAACTGAAGATTCTGCACCAAGACCAAGCTTTGGCTGGTGTATGGTCTGGGGTTGACATGGGGAACATTTTGCTGATGGACAGACCCTTCAGGAGCTTCAAAGATGACAGAAAGGATGAGAGAATGGTAGTCAATGTGAGGATTGTTAGAAATTAACACACACTGATCACACACACATAACTACAGAGAGAGCGAGAGAGAGACACTCCCATACATACACACACACACACACACAGTACTCATCGCATATCCCACTGACCTGCAGACTTTTAGCCCTACATAAATGGCTAAGAGACTATTGCTGCTCTGTGGGTATAACATTTATTGATCATTTTGATACCTTCTGGAAACAAAGCTTGTACTATAAGGAGGATAGGATCCACCCAAATCATTTGGGTTCCTGGATCCTTTCACAGCATTTTAAGGCTGCGTTGAGACAATGTATTATCAGTGAGCTAAATCCAGCTCATTTAATCCCTACCATTGTGTCGCTTAGTTGTCATAATGCTTCAGCAAATGTACATTATCTCAAGGGCGTTGGAAGACACAATGTAAGTAACCTAATTCATGTTCAGAGTTATACTCTGGTGTGCCATAGCAGGAAGTCCACTGTGTGCAGCTCTCCTTGCACTAACATAAATAACCTGAGGATGTCTACCTCTGCTAAGCTTCCCAGAAAAGCAGAAAAAACAATCAAGCCTCCCAGAAAAGGGCTAAAAATAGCCCACATGAACATGTGATTTAATGAAACAAGGTTCATGAAATCAATAATTGCTAGTAGTGGATGATATTCATATTCTGACAATCCCTGAAATTCACTTAGATATTACCTTTGATGATACAATGGTAGCAATACATGTTTATGAGATCTACAAAAAATACAGAAATGCTAAAGGTGGAGGTGTGGCCGTTTGTATTCAGAACCATTTATGGATTTAAATATTGACTGGCTTTCATCAGGCTGCCCACTCAAGAGAAAGCTTCAAATGGTAATTAGTCCCTGCAACCTAGTTAGGGTTATCCGTCAACCTACCAGGGTAGTTACAAACAGCACAGGAATGAAATCGTCATCATGTATTGATCACATCTTTACTAATACTGCAGAAATTAGCTTGAAAGTAGCCATATCTAGGAAAACCAAAGTTCCAAAGGCTGGGCCTAATATTGTGTATAAGAGGTCATACAATAAGTTTTGTAGTGATTCCTATGTTGTTGATGTAAAGACTATTTGTTGGTCCGTGGTGTGTAATGAGAAGCAACCAGTCGCTGCACTTGCACATTTATGAAATTGCTCATCCCAGTTACTAATAAGCATGCACCCATTAAGAAAATCAGTGTAAAAACGGTTAAATCCCCATGACGAAATTGCATGGTTGAGAGGGATGAGTCAAAATAAATGGCAAATAAGTCTGGCTGCACAACTGATTGGCAAATGTACTGCAAATTAAGAAATCATGTGACAAAACTGCATAAAAAGAAGAAACTACACTATGAAAAATTGTTTGACCAGATACAATGCTATTTTACAGTAAACAAATTCAGACATTCAGACATACATACATTCAGCACACTTATAAGGAAAGACATTCAACAAGCACAGCAAATGACTGATGATTGGCTGAGAGAAATGTATGATTTGTATTTATTATGGATCCCAGCAGCTACTCTTCCTGAGTTCCAGCAAAATTAAGGCAGGTTAAACCATTTAAAAACATTACAATACATTCACAACACACTGTGTGCCCTCAGGCCCCTACTCCACAACTACCACATATCTACACAGGACAAAATCATTGTGTACGTGTGTGTATAGTGCGTATGTTATCATGTGTATGTGCCTATGTTTGTGTTTCTTCACAGTCCCCGCTGTTCCATAAGGTGTTTTTTTTATCTGTATTTTAAATCAAATTGTACTGCTTGTATTACTGATAAAGATATTGTGCGGGCTGTTTTGTGAGACTTCAGTGAAACTTTAGACATTATCGATTATAGTCTGCTTCTGGAAAAACATATGTGTTTTTGGCTTTACACCCCCTACTATATTGTGAATAAAGAGTTACCTGTCTATCATAACTCAGAGGATGTTCTTTAATGGAAGCCTATCCAACACAATCCATGTGGAATCAGGAATTCCCCAGGGCAGCTGTCTGGGCCACTTGCTTTTTTTCAATCTTTGAGTAAAGACAGTGTGTCTATGTATGTGGATAAGTCAATACTATACACGTCAGTGACTGAAATGACTGCAATGCTTAACAAAAAGCTGCAGTTAGTTTCAGAGTGGTTGGCAAGGAATAAATTACTCCTAAATATTTCAAAACAAAAAGCATTGTATTTGGGACAAATCATTCACTAAACCCTAAACCTCAACTACATCTTGTGGAAACTGCTTGGAGTAACCCTGAATTGTAATTGGTCTTATAACTGGTCTTGTAAATTGTAAATGGTCAAAACATATTGATACAACAGTAGCTAAGATGTGGAGAAGTATGTCCATAATAAAGTGCTGTTCTGCTTTCTTAACAGCACTATCAACAAGGCAGATCCTACATGCCCTAGTTTTGACACAGCTGGACTACTGTTGAGTCGTGTGGTCAGGTGCCACAAAGAGGGACTTAGGAAATTTGCTAACTGGCTCAGAACAGGCCAGCACGGCTGGCCCTTGGATATACACAGAGAGCTAACATTAATAATATGCATGTCAATCTCTCCTGGCTCAAAGTGGAAGAGAGATTGACTTCATTACTACTTGTATTTGTGAGAGTATTGACATGTTGAGCTGTCTGTTTGAACTACAGGCACATAGCTCAGACACCCATTTATACCCCACAAGACATGCCAACAGAGATCTCTTCGCAGTCCCCAAGTCCAGAACAGACTATGGGATGCGCACAGTACTATGTAGCGCCATGACTACATGGACCTTTATTCCACATCAAGTAACTCATGCAAGCAGTACATTTAAAAAACAGATAAAAATGCACCTTATGGAACAGCAGGGACTGTGAAGCAACACAAACATAGGCACAGACACATGCATACAAACTAACAATAACATACGCACTTTACACACATGTAAACATGGATTTTTTGTTGTAGATATGTGATAGTGGAGTAGGGGCCTGAGGGCACACACTTAATGTGTTGTGAAATCTGTTGTGAATGTATTGTAATGTTTTTAAAATTGCACAACTGCCTTAATCTTGCTGAACGCCAGCTGCCTTGGCGGCAGTGATTTCCATTGTTATCAAGATGTCTTAAGCTACATGTCCACCAGATGCGTCAAACTGTTTGCGTTGGAGCAGTCTGCAACGCTACATTTGGCATGCTACGCTAGGCTGCAGTGCGTTCTGTGTACTGCATGCGTTCAATATTTTCAACTTGTGTGAGGCATTACCATGTGGTGGTACAAAAGGAAGTTTGTAAAAGTTACCATAGCGAGGGTGGCCCATATAGAGGCCAAATTATGATGACTATTGTGTAGTTAGAGAGGAGAGGATACCGGCTTGACGACTGCAAATTTGTCTCAGATAAGAAATGACACTGAGAAAATTCAGTGTTACAAAGCTTGGGTAGTGTGCATTGTTGGATAGTTTTCATGAAACCAGCCAACAGAATTGCATGCAGAATTAATATGCACAGAACTGTTCTGTGCGTAATTTAACATGCCATCATGCAGGGCAAGCTAGTGAATTGAAATCAGTACTCTGTATGTGAACAACCAGTTCAGTTTATTTATGTTGCTAGAGATGAGTGACAGAAGAATAGAAACAAATAAGATTCATTGTTGTAATGCACCCTTGTGTGCGCCAGTCTGTTGGTAGCTCTGCCAGTCTGTTGGTAGCTCTGGTAGCTCTGATAGGAGAATAACCTTAATCTGTTGTAGTTATTAGCTTTGGTCGCATCAAGTACGTATAGCAAAATGCATACGCATCTGGTGGACATATGGCATTAGTCAATCACATCCCATCGCTAATGCACATTGTGACTAGAGGCACAACAATATAGTACATGTGAAAGGGAAGCTATTGTCAAGGAATTATACCTTCTCAATGTTTATGTCAGCGAACAATGTAAAATGCAAAATAAGTAGGGATGTCATGATGTATTTTATATGGGCTCATGCTGCAAATGTGTCAGATGGAACTCGAAACTTGAAAGAAAAGGGATAAACTGGACATACCAAATCGCACCATGAGTCAAGTCTTCCAAGTATCTCAGCACGTGAGTCACTGCCTTGATTCATATTTTATTGCATGATACAAATGAATTGAAGATTGAAGATTTCCTAAGAAACGAGACTTCCCAAAGCAATTACAAGAGGCTTCTTCTTAGAGTAGCACATTCTACCTACACTCTTAGAAAAAAGGGTTCTTTGGCCGTCCCCATAGGAGAACACTTTTTGGTCCCAGGTAGAAAGAACCCTTTCGTGTTCCATGTAGAACCCTCTGTGGAAGGGTTCTAAATGTAACCCAAAGGGTTTCTATCTGGAACCAAAAAGGGTTCTTCAAAGTGTTCTCCTATGGGGACAGCCGAAGAACACTTTTACGCTCTACACTTTTTTTCTAAGAGTGTAGCCTGGTCCCATATCTGTTTGTACAGTCTTAGAACCTATTTGGCATGACAACGACCACAGGAATTGGTTATAGAGCACAGTCTACGTCTAAATAGGATTCATTAAAAATCCCGAACTGTGTAGCCTACAATCAAATCTAGGTTATGATATACTTTTGTTCAACGTACCATATGATTTCTCCTCTGACAGGTTTCTCTCGGTAGCAATGGATGAGAAACAGATTGCCCTATGATTGCATAATTACCAGAACTGCTTTTTAAAGCAGTAAAAAACAGACAAAGGGGAGATACTTTTCAAGTGGATTTAAAGAGCTGTCTTTTTGCCTCAGACGAATCTAGAGGTTTAACACTAACCCAGTGTTTCCCAAACGGAGTCCTGGGGAACCCAAGGGGTGCACATCTTGATTTTTTTCCTAGCACTATGCTTAATGATGTTATTTGAATCGCTTCGGTGTCCCCAGGACCGAGGTTGGGAAATGCTGCACTAACTTTTTTACTCACAGATAGCCAACCCTGACAAGAAGCACACTTTCTTTGGCCTTACCCGTTTCTCTTTGTAACCAGTTCACAGAAGGATGATGCTGCTGGATTATAAGTGAATGGCTCTTTTGTGTGCAATTTTAAAAAGTCCAGGGACATGGAGCAGTGTCAACCCCAGTTCTGGGTCTACTTGTCCTTTCATCTGTTTGTGGTAGGACAGAAACACAGATGCCACCTTAGCTCCTTGGGAGCCATGGGATCTCTGGTTCTCCGTTGGATCCAGCTGCACACTGACAGAGACAGCTCCCTGGTAAGTATGTGAGCAAAGCATACGGTGAAACCTTTGACCAAGTCTGTCCACACACACTGCTTTGCCAGCATCTTTCAATTAAGCCTCTCAAAAGACACTTCATAACTTATCTCCCTCATTGCCTACATGGGAAGAGATGCAGGAAATACAAGAGTGCCCTCACCTGGTCTTTGGAGGTACTACACATGTTTTCTCATTTTTGGCTCAGGTAAGGCTGGATATGGGAGCAAGTGTCAGAACATGCTTGAGGTGATTTTCGAGGATTAGCAGACAGCTGGCGTGTGTGAAACATTTGTTGCAGGGTCTGCACAATGCTAAAGTTGCTAACAAGGTGTTCTGGGCTCTGAAAGAATTGAATCTGCCCCACAGGTAAGAGGTGAATGCTGACAGTGCAAAATTATGATACGTTTAATTCAAGTAGGATATAGTATAGGAATGGACTCAGATGAGCACTTTCCCAGCATCTGCATGTCCAATGGGTGGGTTAGGCTTACATAAAGTAATACATATATATGAACATTGTGTTTTGAAATATGAATATATGGGTGATGTTATATATAGTAAATTACATCATTTTAATTGGACAGTGCTGTTCTCTATTGCTGTGGATGACATTTGAAACATGAGCAAGCAATGTAATGCCCCATTTGGTAAACAGCATGAAGTCATTTTCCTCAAACTGCATGAGTGAGGCATGTTTTCCATCACCTACAAGCTGCCACAACAGGATGTTGCAAAATGTAAAAAAAAAAACTATTTGGTACGTAAAATGAAAATGAGTGTTTCTTATTGGAAATGTTCAGATAGGACCTCACTCTGCTTCTGAATGTTTCCTTTCATGCCTACTGATGGCAACCCTGAATGGTTCCTTCCCAGCCAACACATGATCCCAGCAATCAGCACATGTCAACACGATGCCATATTTGTCCACAGATCTGTCATTTTCTCATGACCGTTTCTTTCATGTCACCTTGTAAGATTTCACCCAGCATCTTGGCTGACAGCATTTCGAACGTGTTGATCACTGAGATTGAGACCAGCTGATATCGCAACCCAAAACTCCCTTGTGATTAGTAAGGTCTTGTCACTCATGGTTCTTACTCTTCATGCCACCCAAATATCCTCCCCTCACTCCCTCGTCTCTCTCTCTCTCTCTATCCCGCTTCATATTCTGTCTGTCTTCTGTTAAGCCATTTGATACGGAGCTCTCTGCTCCCTTCTGCTCCCTTTGATGATCCAACACTGTCTACCTCGCCTCCAGTTTCCCTCCAGCACCATGTGGCTCGCTTGCCGTGCATCGAGAGAGAGAGTGTTGTCACAAGGCTCCAGCCGGGAACGCTCTCAACTCCCAGTAACTTTAGATTTTTTTTGTGTTTTGTTTTATATTGTTCACAATTACTGCGCTGTTGGATCTATAAACATAATCATTTCGATGGACCTGCAATAACATCTGCAAACTATGTGTACTCAACCACTACAATTTGATTTGACAGTGGCGCTGCAAATAAGTACACTTGAGAAGGCATAGGTTTTTCTACTCTATCTAGGATGGATGGATAATCAATTGATCGACACCTACCTACTAAACTGTGAGCCCTTTTCTAAGAGAGTTTACCAAGAAGGAATATCTATTTTCCATCGCATAGTAAAGCTGAATGATCAAGCCACGAATGAACACTACCCAGCCTGCCATGATAGTCAGACCAAGCTGACTCCACACTCCAAGACTGCTTCCATCACGTGGACTGGGACATGTTTCGTATTGCGTCAGATAAAAATATTGACGAATACGCTGATTTGGTGTGCGAGTTCATTAGAACGTGCGTCGAAGATGTCGTTCCCAAAGCAACGATAAAAACATTCCCTAACCAGAAACCGTGGATTGATGGCAGCATTCGCGTGAAACTGAAAGCGCGAACCACTGCTTTTAATCAGGGCAAGGTGTCTGGTAACATGACCGAATACAAACAGTGCAGCTATTCCCTCCGCAAGGCTATTAAACAAGCTAAGCGTCAGTACAGAGACAAAGTGGAATCTCAATTCAATGGCTCAGACACAAGAGGCATGTGGCAGGGTCTACAGTCAATCACGGACTACAAGAAGAAACCCAGCCCAGTCACGGACCAGGATGTCTTGCTCCCAGGCAGACTAAATAACTTTTTTGCCCGCTTTGAAACGTGTTAACCCTCGCAAGGCTGCAGGCCCAGACGGCATCCCCAGCCGCGCCCTCAGAGCATGCGCAGACCAGCTGGCCGGTGTGTTTACGGACATATTCAATCAATCCCTATACCAGTCTGCTGTTCCCACATGCTTCAAGAGGGCCACCATTGTTCCTGTTCCCAAGAAAGCTAAGGTAACTGAGCTAAACGACTACCGCCCAGTAGCTCTCACTTCCGTCATCATGAAGTGCTTTGAGAGACTAGTCAAGGACCATATCACCTCCACCCTACCTGACACCCTAGACCCACTCCAATTTGCTTACCGCCCAAATAGGTCCACAGACGATGCAATCTCAACCACACTGCACACTGCCCTAACCCACCTGGACAAGAGGAATACCTATGTGAGAATGCTGTTCATCGACTACAGCTCGGCATTCAACACCATAGTACCCTCCAAGCTCGTCATCAAGCTCGAGACCCTGGGTCTCGACCCCGCCCTGTGCAACTGGGTACTGGACTTCCTGACGGGCCGCCCCCAGGTGGTGAGGGTAGGCAACAACATCTCCTCCCCGCTGATCCTCAACACGGGGGCCCCACAAGGCGCGTTCTGAGCCCTCTCCTGTACTCCCTGTTCACCCACGACTGCGTGGCCACGCACGCCTCCAACTCAATCATCAAGTTTGCGGACGACACAACAGTGGTAGGCTTGATTACCAACAACGATGAGACAGCCTACAGGGAGGAGGTGAGGGCCCTCGGAGTGTGGTGTCAGGAAAATAACCTCACACTCAACGTCAACAAAACTAAGGAGATGATTGTGGACTTCAGGAAACAGCAGAGGGAACACCCCCCTATCCACATCGATGGAACAGTAGTGAAGAGGGTAGCAAGTTTTAAGTTCCTCGGCATACACATCACAGACAAACTGAATTGGTCCACTCACACTGACAGCGTCGTGAAGAAGGCGCAGCAGCGCCTCTTCAACCTCAGGAGGCTGAAGAAATTTGGCTTGTCACCAAAAGCACTCACAAACTTCTACAGATGCACAATCGAGAGCATCCTGGCGGGCTGTATCACCGCCTGGGACAGCAACTGCTCCGCCCTCAACCGTAAGGCTCTCCAGAGGGTAGTGAGGTCTGCACAACGCATCACCGGGGGCAAACTACCTGCCCTCCAGGACACCTACACCACCCGATGTTACAGGAAGGCCATAAAGATCATCAAGGACATCAACCAGAAGCACAACTGTATGCTGCTCTGTACCATCACTCATTCATATATCCTTATTTACATATTCTTTATCCTTACACTGTGTATAAGACAGTAGCATGGTTATCACTGCATTGTCGGAACTAGAAGCACAAGCATTTCGCTACACTCACATTAACATCTGCTAACCATGTGTATGTGACAAATACAATTTGATTTGATTTAATTTGATTTTTAGTCCATCTTGTGAACTATTTGTTGAATACATTTTTTTGTTGTTGCTTTAAGTGCTTTGAGAACATATTGAAAAGCACTATAAGGAATATATAAATAATTATTATTATAATTAAATTAAGGCTGGGTATGAGCTTGACATGCAGTAACTGTCAAACTGCCAGCTCTGAACGCAGCCCTCTCATCTCACAGCTTCACTATTCTACATGACCACTTATATTACCAATTTAGGGATCAACTGAATTCATAGTTTATTTTAAAGTGGATTTCTTATGAGTGTCAGCACATTACACTGATAAGCAATGGAATTGTCACATATAGTTGTCAATTAATATTGAATGCTACCTACAGGTGTTTCTTCACATATTTCAGATAATTGTTCCCTTTCCTTTCGGTTTTGAAGGTGCACATATTGCTGATCCATAATCCTTGGAATTCCCTATGTCAGTGCATAGTATACATTTATCCTCACACATGTTTTGTAGATTATGCCTTGTCATTTGAATGTGAATCGTCAGAAATAAATAATAGGTTGCACTCTCAAATCTACCGCATTCATAGACGCTAACTGCTTTAGTGCCTATTGACAAGTGGAGGCTCCTCAGAGGAAGAAGGGGAGGACCATCCTCTTCAGTGAATTTCATAAAAAATATTTTAAAAAGTGAAAGGTTTAAAAAGAGATCCTTTTCAGATAAAACTACAACATATAGTCACGTCACCCAATAATTTATTAAAACAGACTGTTTTGCAATGAAGGTCTACAGTAGCCTCAACAGCACTCTGTAGGGTAGCACCATTGTGTAGCCCGAGGACAGCTAGCTTCTGTCCTCTTCTGGGTACATTGACTTCAATACAAAACATTGAAGGCTCATGGTTCTTACCGACCTTCCATAGAATTACACAGTAATTATGACAACTTCCGGAGGACCTTTCAGAGCTCTTGCAGCGTGAACTGACATGTTGTCCACCCAATCAAAGGATCAGAGAATGAATATAGTACTGAAAGCATAAGCTACATCTAGATAGCACTGCAGTGCATAACATTTGGAGAGTACTTGACTCAAAGAGAGAAAGAAAATAGTTGAACAGTTTATAACAAATTAATTTTCTTATGAGAGAGAGTTAGCTATATTTTCGTCTTTTTTTCCACTTTCACTTACATAGCTTGAAAAGGCAGCTAGCTAGTTTAGCCTACTCAAACACCCGGCTCAAACAGAGGGATGCTATGTTAACTAAGTGGCTATCCAACACTTGAACAATTCCAAGTCAATGTAAGCTTTTGTTTTGACTAATTTATTGCCACCGGGGCCTGCCGTTGTAACTGCTAAACTGATTACTACACTGTACAGCATGATTGTAGTGGGTTTATTAGCACATTAGTTCTATTAGCTATGTTGACTATGATGTTACTTTAGCTAATATGATGACAACGATGTAAGCTGTGTGTAACGGTTAGGATATGAAGGTTTGGCTTGGAAAGGTTTTTTCTCCTGGTCACATACATACAGCTGATGTGTTATGCATTGAAGGCCACAAGCGAAGGGAAAAGGTGAGAGGAGGAGAGCGCGTAGATGCGAGAAGGGATACAATGAGCTGTTTCTATGTAGCTATGAAAGTTAACCGTTTGTGTGATCAGGGGTATTCATCCAGCCGAAACTATCGAAAAACATTTCTTAAACGGAATGAAATGGGGATAAATATACCTGAATGTGTCCAATAGAAAATCTCATTTTAATTGTTTAACTTTTATTTTAAAGATTATTTCTCTCTGATATGAAAGGTAACCGAAAACCAGTTCGAAAAATATGAATATTGACATTTCTAAACATTAAAACACAACCTCTGAATTGTAGTTCACATGGGGGCAATGGTGAGCGAATGTACAGTGGGGCAAAAAAGTATTTAGTCAGCTGCCGATTGTCCAAGTTCTCCCACTTAAAAAGATGAGGCCTGTAATTTTCATCATAGGTACACTTCAACTATGACAGACAAAATGAGAAAAAAAATCCAGAAAATCACATTGTAGGATTTTTTATGAATATATTTGCAAATTATGGTGGAAAATAAGTATTTGGTCACCTACAAACAAGCAAGATTTCTGGCTCTCACAGACCTGTAACTTCTTCTTTAAGAGGATCCTCTGTCCTCCACTTGTTACCTGTATTAATGGCACCTGTTTGAACTTGTTATCAGTATAAAAGACCTGTCCACAACCTCAAACAGTCACACTGTAACCGTTGAAAACCCTGCATAGGAAGAAGATGGAATTTCGGGAGCCATCTCAAACCGACAGGATTTGTAAATATCAGAAAGAATGCATTCATCAATGAAAGCATCCCTGAGCAGGGGTTGGAACCAAAACATTTTCTCAATAATTCTGAGCAGAACCACCATTTTTATGTTGTTTCTTTCCACTGTTCCGACCATTAAAATAACGTTTTGATCTGGTTTGAACCCTAAAAAAGTACTGGTCTATATTGTTCCTTTTTTAATAACCTGTGAAATGAACAGCTTTTTACATTACGCTCATTGAATTACGTCATCAATCAGTGTGGTTAGTGCAGGCAAGCCAGTTGATTACATACAATGATGGACAGACAAGTGTAACCTATGGCGCAAGATGCGACAGAGATTTTGGGAGTGGGTAGAGAGCGAGAGAGGGTTTGATGAGGAGGCTTGAAGTGCTGGGCATCTTGTTATGACATGCATTATCTGAATTCGTTCCACAGAATTATACCAAGGAGGAGCGGCTTTTATGGAGGAGCTTTGAATGTCCTTAGAGCTAGTTAGCTAACACGCTTGTGTTGAGAGCAGCACATGAATTAAAAACACATCTTGCTTTTTTGTCCAACGTGAAAAGTGATAACTAGGCCTATAGTATCCTTAACTAGCATTGTCTCACTCACTATCTTCTGAATCAAGCTTGTAACATCACAGTAGCCTATGCTTCAGAGGGGGGAGGGGCCGGTAGCCTAAACACACACAGGCAAAGATTTTCAGCTTGCATGCAGACACTGGAATACATTTCTTAGTGACAGAGTGAGGTCTTTGTGTAGGCACCTTGTTGTGGGACAAAAAAATGCCTGGAACCGTAAAATGACATCATTAAAACTTCTTCGGGCTAGGGCCCTTTTTTCTAAATTTCCACCTGAGTGACATGCCCAAAGTTAACTGCCTGTTGCTCAGGCCCTGAAGCCAGGATAAGCATATAATTGATACCATTGGAAAGAAAACACTTTGACATTTGTGGAAATGTTGGAATAAATGTAGAAGACTATAACACAATAGATATGGTAGGAGAAAATCCAAAGAAAAACCAACCATATTTTATTTTGAGAGCCCATGCTCTTACAATGGAAAGTATAGGGAAATAATGAAATCTAGCTCCCAGGATGCAATTCCTATGGCTTCCACATGGCATCAGCAGTCTATGTTCAAGGTTTCAGGCTTGTTTCTTCCAAAACTAGTAAGAAATATACACTTTAGTACTGGGACAGTAACACTGGAAATTCGTGTTTGGGCACGCCACGAAGATAATATCGGTTTCCTATTGAACATACTTCTTTCCGTATGAAATCTTATACTTTGATCACATTTTAGGGTATCTGAGGAGTCAATAGAAACATATTTTAACTTGTTTTAACAAACATTTTAGCGGTAGATTTTCAAATTCCTTTCTCTGCATGTTGAATGAGTGGATTACTCAAATTACCAAACAGACTTTTTGGGATATAAAGAAGGATTTTATCTAATGAAAATGACACATGTTATAGCTGGGACCCTTTGGATGACAAATCAGAGGAAGATTTTCAAAAAGTAAATTAATATTTAATCGCTATTTGTGAATTTATGAAACCTGTGCCATTGGAAAAATATTTTGATGTGGGGCGCCATCCTCAAACAATCTCATGGCATGCTTTCGCAGTACTGTCTAATGTAAATCAGACAGTGCAGTTAGATTAACAAGAATTGCAGCTTTCAACCGATATAAGACACTTGTATGTACCTACATGTTTAATATCCATAATTTGTATTATTATTTATTTGAATTGTGCCCTCCAGTTTCACCGGAAGTTGTCCTGCTAGCGGAAGTTCCCATGCTTTTTAAATGAAAGGTTTTGTTCCAGGTTCCGCTTCTATTCCTTGAAAATGTAATTTTCCGGTTCTCGTCCCTGAACTGATTCCAACCCCTGTGCATGAGTGAATGGGCCAAAATATACAACTGGAAATTATACAAATGGTTACACCCTTTTGTGAAATGTGAACTGTAAGTGCACCCAAAATTTTTTAGTTACATGATTCATCCTACTGCACAATAGATATTATATAAATTGATTACAGCGGTTGAAATTACACAGCCACTAATAGGTTTGACTAATTTTGTCCATAAATGCAAATTACGCATATCGTATGAACAGTGGCGGTTCTAGCTGGTATCGCTCCCTGGGCGAACCTCCCCCAACAAAAAAAAAAATTCTAATGGTCATTTTTATTCAGACATTTGGAACAACACAAAAAAAATCACAACATTTAAATCTATACACTGGAAGAGTAAGACAAATTCTGAGAGCAGTCCACAAATATGGATACATTTGGACTGGTTTTATATTATTCTTAACGATTTCACACAAACCAGAAACAAATGTAACAATATGTCTGTGAAACTACATATTCACAGTATTATGAACGAATTGTGGTTTATTTGGTAGCATTTCGTAGTGTGCCTGATTTTACTAATTGCATTAGTACTGTACAAAGTAAGAGGTGCGCTATTTGATAGATTCCCCCGCTTGCTTCCAGTGGGGAGACCTGAGGTCAACCCCTGTCCCCTCCCCATCTCGTTCTTCTGAGTGGGAGAACTTCCCAGGCAATAGCCTGCCAAGCTCACAAACTAGAATCAGGGCACCCACTCCGACTAGGTTAATTGACCCACAGTCCCACATGGTGACATGATATCATTGACATGACATGCAAAAGAGCGATAGAAAACCGATCGCGAAAATGTCACCATTCCAATTTATTTGGTGCTGGCGCCCTGTGCCACCCCCGGCAAGATGTCACCCTGGGAGGCTGCCCATGTCGCCGATACCTAAATCCGCTACTGCATATGACCCTGAGGTTAAGTTGAGTCATTAAAGCTTCTCAATTATCAAGCTTATGTGCACATCCAAACATGCAACAGCCCCAGGTCGATCCAACAACCCCCTTGCCGATCCAAATGTCCAGCGAATCCCAACATATTTATATCATTCCCAAAGACAATTGGTTATGTAGACTGCACCTTTCGATCAAACAGGGACAAATAAATTGGGTGGCCAGGGTATATGAGGAATCATTTTGCAGCCCAATTGGAGCTTATCGGTCTATGAAAAAAGATTAAAAAATGCCCTTGTGCTCCAGCCAGGTAATGGTTTACCAGCTTCCCTCTGCTGTGATAATAGATGTCATTTAGGGTGATGGGGGAGCAGCAATTACCCTTGTGCGTATGTCTCGGCCACTCTAGCCAGCTCTAATACTACACCTCTCACTAGCCACTGTGTTTACAATGGGGACCTCATCACTCACACACACATCCTCTAGATTATATCACAGCTCCTGACCTCTCCCCCCCCCCCCCCCCCCAAAACAACCCAGCCAAAGGCTAATAGCAGCAGCTGGCTAGTGGTCTGGGTGACCTGGCTGTCAGACACACACGCTCATACTCAAAAATGTATGCATAGTGCATACACAGTCTAACGGACATAAACGTGTGTGTGTGTGTGTGTGTGTGTGTGTGTGTGTGTGTGTAGTAGTACATTCAAAATGATAGATGCACACATGACATGTTCTTAGGATCTGGGTTGAACAGGTAGCGTAGAGGTAGACAACCAGTGAACCAGTTCAAAAATGTATTTAACCCATTACAGTCTAAGCCGTGGAAACGGGGAGGTAGAGGGGGTTCTACCAAGCTATATGGAATTGTTTTAAGAAGGTCATACTGAGGATCATTTTGCTATTTGATTTGGAATTTTAAGACCCCTTGAAATTTATGTCCCCCATTTGTATTTGGCCATACTGCTATTAGCCCATACAAACACATTGAATAACAGATTCACTACACGGAACAACATAGTCCCCGCTCAAATTTCTTCAAATGGAAGTTTGTTGTGAAGTCTCTGTCCTATATCTAAGAGATATAAGATCAGGATTTTTTTAACCCTTTACTTTTGGCACTAAACAGTCTCCATATATACTTCCATACATTTTTTTCAGCTGGTACCGGGGGACCTTCAGACGAGTCTTGTGAGGCCTGTGGGCAAACCGTTTGGATGCTGCAGCCAAGTTTCTGAGAAGACCGCCCCTCAAAAAAACATATCTGTGACTTAAACTGACTGATTTTCATGTGGATTATTTTATTATGCTAATTTGATTTCTGCAGGGGTGCGGACATCGACTCAAGGGGGTTAAGGCATGTTTTTTTCTATAGCTGAACTCAAGTATCAGACCATTATCCATTCACCTCTTCCTTTATTTATTTTACATTGTATCAAAAAACCATGCAAAATTAAAAACATACCATTACGAAGGAAATAAACAAAAGGCACAGGAAGTGGTGCAGCCCAGGAGGCAGGTGTCCATTTTCTTTAAGTCAAAGGCGCTACATGGTCAATCCGACGTCTGCAATGACCATACAGCATTCACTGCGATGCGGCTTCCGCCGAAGTCAGATCAAACATACTCTTTGCGCTTCGCGGAGCAGCGTAGATGTCAAGGAAGTGAGTTTGTGTTCATACAGTACATCCCACCCTCACCTACCGTCAACCAATCATGTCAATGTGGAGCTATACGGAGCCCTCCACATTGTTATAACATTTCGGAAGCGCAGAGCGATGCGGTATGGAGCTCAATTTGGTCTGTGTTTTCCCCCAGAGGCTCCGCAATTGCGTCACACGGAGATGCCAACCACATTTTAGTATCAAGCAATCTCCAGTAGCCATGTGCTCTCACCGTAATGCTGCATAAAGGATCCACCATGCCTCAGGACTGCATTCCATTCCTGTAGGTTGCAACACTTCAACAGACAAAACCGGGTTTAACGCCACATTCACAGCATCTCAAAAACTCGGGACATCAGAGTTGAAATGAACGTAAGTTATTTGTGTAGCGCTTCCTATTAGTTGATTCTGGTACCTTCCAAGTGGGGAAAAATGTCCGAGTTTCCGACATGAACGTGTCTGTCACGTTCTGACCTTAGATCCTTTGTTATATCTTAGTTTTAGTTTGGTCAGGACGTGAGTTTGGGTGGGTAGTCTGTTCTTTTTTATATGTTGTGGTTTTGTGTTTGGCCTGGAATGGTTCTCAATCAGAGGCAGGTGTTGTTCGTTGTCTCTGATTGAGAATCATACTTAGGTAGCCTTTTCCCACCTGTGTCTCGTGGGTGATTATTTTCTGTTTAGTGGTTTTCACCACCTTACAGAACTGTTTCGGTTTTGGTTTCATTCTCTTTGTTATTTTGTTTGGTGTTCTGAGTTTAAATAAATATGAATATGAACACTTAACCACGCTGCGCTTTGGTACTCGCCCTCCTTCCACCGAAGACAACCGTTACAGTGGCATTAATACATGCAGGTGTAAAATCAATCCAATATACAATCAAATTGCTTTGTTTAGTCAGTGAGGCAATTAGTCACACTTGTGAGGCTCTGACACACACAAATGCTGCAGAAAATATTAAATTAACTACATATAGGACAAAAAGGACACAAGCAGAACTCTATCATTTGCAACATATGCAGCTCAAAATAGTTTCCAAACAATGGACAGAGCAATGACTGTGTTACCTGATAGACAGAATCAATTCAATTCCTAGGGTTAGTAAGAAACAGACAGAAAGACATCTTAGTATGAGGTTTTTCCTCCTGCCTGTACCCCTGTTAGTGTATTTCAAACATTCCCATGTCAGTCAACCTTCCTAAACCCTCTACTCCTTGCCCCCTCGGGTCTGTTTAAGGGGAAAGATTGAGACCCCAGTTTTCAACAGCCTCTGTATGATGATTGGCGGATGTCAGGGTGTCACCATAGCAACCACTCCCTATATAGTGTACTACTTTTAACCAGGGCCCATAGAGAATAGGGTACCATTTGGGACACACACACCAAATCAGTTCTTGTGCAGTGTGGGAGTCAAGAAGCCCATACGGCTTTGTGTAGAGGGAAATCCAGTCTGGCATGAGGGATTACTCCATAACAGGGGGTCTAGTTCATCCGCTTCCCTCAGGCACCATCAACTGACTCCACTCTATGGTTATTGAGTTGCAGGTTGCTATCGCGCTATTATGGTCACCCCTAAGTCGTGGGAAGCTAAGATAACAAATGGCTTCCTATTTAACCTGACCCCATTACTGAAATCCCCTGGATTGAGATGCATGTTTTTTACCATGAGATAGAAGGAGCAGTGGTGTGTAGTGCGTTGTGATTTGGTTATATGACAGAAGACCTAGAATGTAAATTCTTACTCTGCAGTAGCAGATAGATTATATATTAGCAATTGATTAAACATGAAGTATTTTTTTTTAAACTGTTGATGCTTTACAAGTAGCTTTCATTGCAATACAACAGTTTACACAATAACCCAGTTAACTTGAATGTGATATGGTTGACAGGAGCCATGTCAAGAGTGTTGCTAACCACATTTTATTGACAGATAATCATGGGCCTTTATATTTACATTGATAAAACACGTCCTACAGGGCCTAGTTTTATGACACCTGGACTACTGCCCAGTTATATGATCAAGTGCCACAAAGAAGGACATAGGCAATTTACAGTTGGCCCAGAACTGCACTAATATCAATAACATGCATGTCAATCTCTCCTGCCTCTAAGTATATCAGAGAATGACTGCATCACCAATTGTCTTTGTGAGAGGTAATGATGTGTTGAATGATAGGAGAGACCAAGCGAGGTTATGACAGAGCCAAGTGACTTGGTGTGTAGAGAAAAGAGAAGAAGGCCTACAACCGAGCCTTGGGGATACCAGTAGTGACAGCACCTGGTGCAGACACAGATCCTCTCCAAGTCACCTGATATGAGCCACTAGCCAGGTAGGATGCAGTCCAGGATTGTGCAGAGCCTGCAATGCCCTGCCCTGAGTGGGTGGAGAGGAGTATCTGATGGTTCACGTTGTCGAAGGCAGCAGATAGATCTAGGACGATGACAACAGAGGAGAGAGAGTCAGCTTTGGCAGAGAGGAGAGCCTCCGTAACATAGAGGAAAGCGGTCTCAGAGGGCTCAGTTGAATGACCCGTCTTGACTGGTTAGGGTCAAAAAGAATGTTCTGAGAGAGATAACGAAAGAATTGGTCAAAGACAGCACGCTCAAGTGTTTTGGAAAGAAAAGAAAGGGATAGTGGTCTGCCGTTTTTGATGTCAGAGGGGTTTTTGGCGGAGGGGAGCGACTCTGGCCATCTTGAAGACAGAGGAGACGCGGCCAGTGTTCAGAGATGAGTTGATGAGGGAAGTGAGGAATGGGATAAGTTCTCCAGAGATAGGATAGAAGAGGAGCCTCAGTAGATGGTAGTGGATGGATCTGCAATAGTGTTTCCACCAGCCCTTATATTTTCTCAAAACTGACATCTCAGCGGGAGGAAAAGGGAAAAAGCTCTGTCCCAATAAATCTGCATATTTTCCAACCCAATCAATCTCAGCTAAAGCTCTGTTTCCATCTACTTTCTCTGCATTCAGTCATCACATACCCTAAAATCCATAACTGACTATGCATGCATTCTAAAATGTTCTATCAACCGATACATTTCATAAGATATCGCTGCTTCTTGCAGTCATATACATCTTTGAAGGACAAACCATAGGTGGCATTTCAGCTAATCCATGTCAAACATTAGCATACATGCATAATGCATGGCAAAAATGGCATCCCGGGAGAGAGTACAATGAGAGGGATCTATTTTTAGCATGCACCTAGAGACCGCCCATCTTGATATCCTCGAGTCAATTAAGAACCTGGTGCGAAATACTGCCTTTCCAAGCAAAAAGGAAGTAACTGCTCATAGCGTGGAACTGAGAAAAAGGGCTTTTATTTACCTTGGATTCACAGTAATTTTATGCAGTTACTGCTAACATGACCCCCATTTTCTACAAAACACAACTAGAGGCAGGATACTTGTCCACACGATTAAGCATGTATTTAATGTAGCAAAAATGATATGAACTCATTTTCAACCAAATGAGCAGTTACTGCTTTTTGTCTTGGTAAGCCAGTATAGCTGACAAAGAGAGGTGAATGGTGAGATGTGTTTTGACTCTTAACTAGACTACTAATAAGGCTAAGTTTACACAGACATCATCATTTGGATATTTTGCCACTCATTTGTTTTTTCGGACCAATCATAGATATTTTGGAAATAATAGGGCAAAAGATCAAAATGGTGATGCCTGTGTAAACACAACCTATGGCTTTAGCAAAGGGTTGAATGGGTTCCATATATATATATATATATATACTGCTCAAAAAAATAAAGGGAACACTAAAATAAAACATCCTAGATCTGAATGAATGAAATATTCTTATTAAATACTTTTCTCTTTACATAGTTGAATGTGCTGACAACAAAATCATCAATGGAAATCAAATGTATCAATCCATGGAGGTCTGGATTTGGAGTCACACTCAAAATTAAAGTGATGTAATGTCCTTATAACAAGTCAAAATGAGGCTCAGTAGTGTGTGTGGCCTCCACGTATGACCTCCCTACAATGCCTGGGCATGCTCCTGATGAGGTGGCGGATGGTCTCCTGAGGGATCTCCTCCCAGACCTGGACTAAAGCATCCGCCAACTCCTGGACAGTCTGTGGTGCAACGTGGCGTTGGTGGATAGAGCGAGACATGATGTCCCAGATGTGCTCAATTTGATTCAGGTTTGGGGAACGGGCGGGCCAGTCCATAGCATCAATGCCTTCCTCTTGCAGGAACTGCTGACACACTCTAGCCACATGAGGTCTAGCATTGTCTTGCATTAGGAGGAACCCAGGGCCAACCGCACCATCATATGGTCTGACAAGGGGTCTGAGGATCTCATCTCGGTACCTAATGGCAGTCAGGCTACCTCTGGCGAGCACATGGAGGGCTGTGCGGCCCCCCCCAAAGAAATGCCACCGCACACCATGACTGACCCACCGCCAAACCGGTCATGCTGGAGGATGTTGCAGGCAGCAGAACATTCTCCACGGCGTCTCCAGACTCTTGTCATGTCTGTCACATGTGCTCAGTGTGAACCTGCTTTCATCTGTGAAGAGCACAGGGCGCCAGTGGCGAATTTGCCAATCTTGGTGTTCTCTGGCAAATGCCAAACGTCCTGCACGGTGTTGGGCTGTAAGCACAACCCCCACCTATGGACGTCAGGCCCTCATACCACCCTCATAGAGTCTGTTTCTGACCGTTTGAGCAGACACATGCACATTTGTGGCCTGCTGCAGGGTCATTTTGCAGGGCTCTGGCAGTGCTCCTCCTGCTTCTCCTTGCACAAAGGTGGAGGTAGCAGTCCTGCTGCTGGGTTGTTGCCCTCCTACAGCCTGCTCCACGTCTCCTGATGGACTGGCCTGTCTCCTGGTAGCGCCTCCATGCTCTGGACACTACGCTGACAGACACAGCAAACCTTCTTGCCACAGCTCGCATTAATGTGCCATCCTGGATGAGCTGCACTACCTGAGCCACTTGTGTGGGTTGTAGACTCCATCTCATGCTACCACTAGAGTGAAAGCACCGGCAGCATTCAAAATATACCAAAACATCAGCCAGAAAGCATAGGAACTGAGAAGTGGTCTGTGGTCACCACCTGCAGAATCACTCCTTTATTGGGGGTGTCTTGCTAATTGCCTATAATGCATGTGAAATTTATTGTCAATCAGTGTTGCTTCCGAAGTGGACAGTTTGATTTCACAGAAGTGTGATTGACTTGGAGTTACATTGTGTTGTTTAAGTGTTCCCTTTATTTTTTTGAGCCGTGTATAAATGGCTGCATTTACCAAGAAAGTCCAATTCTGATGTTTATTTCACTAATTTGTAGTTTGACCAATCACATCAGCTCTTTTTCAGAATTTGACTTTTTATCCACACCAAACATGGTGCAAAACCATAGCAATATTCAAAGCAGTGCTGATTGGTCAGAGTTCGGTTGTTCGCTCTGACAAAGGGCACACGAGAGAAGGAAGAATGCTAGAGATGGAATCCCAAACAAACAAAAACATTGCCATCCCAACCTTGCATATGTAGTTGCATTAAAGTATGTAATGTAGCTTTTCGGTGAGTGATTGCAGCCAGCCTGACTGACCAGATGGATAGCGTTGACATCATGGATAATTACATTGTTTTTGGAGGTTGGTAAGCTGTGAATTATATCAATTGTTATCGCTAGTTTACAATGCCAATTGAGCTAAAGCTGTCTAGTAGTGTGCTTTGTCTAGCATTAGACCAACATTATGTTTCTTGTCGCTGACGTAATTTCCAGTCACAACGTGCAGACTTGTTTACGTGTTGCTGTGCGTTTTGTTGCCAACCTTACTTTGCTACCTGACGACTTTACGGTTTTTACTTTTTAATTACCGTTTCTATTTTTGGTTTTTCCCTCACTCAACTTTTTTTCATTCAACTTTTTCACCCCGGACGTTTTATCTGGACGTGGTTCGTCAGGACCTCCAACAGCCCGAAGCTAAGTAGTAACATAAACATGATGCCTTCTAATTGCAGTCGCTGTACTCATAATATACAGGAGAACGATCGCCTTATGGTGAAGATAGCTGTGTTCCAAGCCCAGCTTCACACGCAATCATTACGTGAGGATAATTTCAGTGTAGGAAAGGATGAAACAGCGTCTGTGCCACCAGTAAGTACAGATAGTAACGTTAGTATAAATCCCTTCGCACGGTCCCCACAGCCGGACAACTTTCTCATGGTTTCTGGAGGGAAATGCTGTAGAAATGCTCAACCGGTGTCGCTCATTCAGCCATCAGAAACTTTCAACCGCTTTTCCCAATTAAGCAGCGAGTCGGAGTCTGAGGCCAAGCCTTCTCTTGTCTCTACTCCACCCCTTATGGGGTCTGAGACGCCGAAGCTTCCCACCATTAACTCTGACAAATTGAAAACCCTAGTCATTGGCGACTCCATTACCCGCAGTATTAGACTTAAAACAAATCATCCAGCGATCATACACTGTGTACCAGAGGGCAGGGCTACCGACGTTAAGGCTAATCTGAAGATGGTGCCGGCTAAAGCTAAAACTGCAGAGTGTAGAGAGTATAGAGATATTGTTATCCACGTCGGCACAAACGATGTTAGAATGAAACAGTCAGAGGTCACCAAATGCAACATAGCTTCAGCGTGTAAATCAGCTAGAAAGATGTGTCGGCATCATGTAATTGTCTCTGGCCCCCTCCCAGTTAGGGGGAGTGATGAGCTCTACAGCAGAGTCTCACAACTCAATCGCTGGTTGAAAACTTTTCTGCCCCTCCCAAAAGATAGAATTTGTAGACAATTGGCCCTCTTTCTGGGACTCACCCACAAACAGGACCACGCCTGGCCTGCTGAGGAGTGATGGACTCCATCCTAGCTGGAGGGGTGCTCTCATCTTATCTACCAACATAGACAGGGCTCTAACTCCTCTAGCTCCACAATGAAATAGGGTGCAGGCCAGGCAGCAGGCTGTTAGCCAGCCTGCCAGCTTATTGGAGTCTGCCAGTCAGTGTAGTCAGCTCAACTATCCCCATTGAGACCGTGTCTGTGCCCCGACCTGGGTTTGGCAAAATTAAACAGGGCGATGTTCGCCTTAGCAATCTCATTAGGATAAAGACCTCCTCCATTCCTGTCATTATTGAAAGAGATTGTGTTACCTCACATCTCAAAATAGGGCTACTTAATGTTAGATCCCTTACTTCGAAGGCAATTAATAGGCAATGAACTAATCACTGATCATAATCTTGATGTGATTGTCCTGACTGAAACATGGCTTAAGCCTGATGAATTTACTGTGTTAAATTAGGCCTGGTTACACTAGTGACCATATCCCGCAAAGGCGGAGGTGTTGCTAACATTTACAATAGCAAATTTCAATTTACAAAAAGAAAAATTACATTTTCGTCTTTTGAGCTTCAAGTCATGAAATCTATGCAGCCTACTCAATCACTTTTTATAGCTACTGTTTACAGGCCTCCTGGGCCATATACAGTGTTCCTCATTGAGTTCCCTGAATTCCTATCGGACCTTGTAGTCATAGCAGATACTATTCTAATCTTTGGTGACTTTAATATTCACATGGAAAAGTCCACAGACCCACTCCAAAAGGCTTTCGGAGCCATTATCGACTCAGTGGGTTTTGTCCAACATGTCTCTGGACCTACTCACTGACACAGTCATACTCTGGACCTAGTTTTGTCCCATGGAATAATAAATGTTGTGGATCTTAATGTTTTTCCTCATAATCCTGGACTATAGGACCACCATTTTATTATGTTTGCAATTGCAACAAATAATCTGCTCAGACCCCAACCAAGGAGCATCAAAAGTTGTGCTGTAGATTCACAGACAACACAAATATTCCTTGATGCCCTTCCAGACTCCATCTGCCTACCCAAGGACGTCAGAGGACAAAAATCAGTCAACCACCTAACTGGGGAACTCAATTTAACCTTGTGCAATACCCTAGATGCAGTTGCACCCCTAAAAACTAAAAACATTTCTCATAAGAAACTAGCTCCCTGGTATACAGAAAATACCCGAGCTCTGAAGCAAGCTTCCAGAAAATTGGAACAGAAATGGCACCACACCAAACTGGAAGTCTTCCAACGAGTTTGGAAAGACCATACCGTGCAGTATCGAAGAGCCCTTACTGCTGCTCGATCATCCTATTTTTCCAACTTAATTGAGGAAAATAAGAATAATCCGAAATTTATTTTTGATACTGTCGCAAAGCTAACTAAAAAGCTGCATTCCCCAAGTGGGGATGGCTTTCACTTTAGCAGTGATAAATTCATGAACTTCTTTGAGGAAAAGATCATGATTATTAGAAAGCAAATTACGGACTCCTCTTTAACCTCTTCAGACTCTAGGGGCAGTATTTAATTTTTGGATAAAAAGACGTGCCCGTTTTAAGCGCAATATTTTGTCACGAAAAGATGCTCGACTATGCATGGAATTGATAGCTTTGGAAAGAAAACACTGACGTTTCCAGAACTGCAAAGATTTTCACTGTGAGTGCCCTAGAACAAAAGCTTCAAGCAAAACCTAGATGTTTCTGCAACCAGGAAATGAACAGGATTTCTGAGGCTACGTTTTGCATTATCTCCTTATATGGCTGTGAATGCGACAGGAATGAGCCTACCCTTTCTATCGTTTCCCCAAGGGGTCTGGAGCATTGTGACGTATTTGAAGGCATATCATTGGAAGATTGACCATAATAGACTACATTTGCCAAGTGTCCGCACGGTGTCCTGCGTGGAAATTGGTGCGCAAAACTCAGCTGCTGGTATTTGTCCATGGGATTCTGAGAAAAACCATGCTTCCACGAACGGCATATCAATGAAGAGATATTTGACAAAACACCTTGAGGATTGATTCAAACAACGTTTGCCATGGTTTCGGTCGATATTATGGAGTTAATTCGGAAAAAAGTTTGACGTTTAGGTGACTGAATTTTCGGTTCGTTAGCCAAATGTGTAGTAACAAAACGGAGCGATTTGTCCTACACAAATAACCTTTCAGGAAAAACTGGACATCTGCTATGTAACTGAGAGTCTCCTCATTGAAACATCTGAAGTTCTTCAAAGGTAAATTATTTTATTTGATTCCTTTGCTGGTTTTTGTGAATATGTTGCGTGCTAAATGCTACGCTAAATGCTAAGCTAGCCATCAACACTTACACAAATTATTTGATTTTCTATGGTTCAAAAGCCTATTTTGAAAATCTGAGATGACAGTGTTGTTAAGAAAAGGCTAAGCTTGAGAGCAGGCATATTTATTTCATTTCATTTGCGATTTTTAGAAATCGTTAACGTTGCGTTATGGTAATGAGCTTGAGGCTGTAGTCACGATACCGGATCTGGGATGGCTCGGCGCAAGAGGTTAAATCGGCCTATTCCTTCAATGCTCAGTTGTCCTGAGTCTGCACAACTCTGTCAGGACCTAGAATCAAGAGAGACTCTCAAGTGTTTTAGTACTATATCTCTTGACACAATGATGAAAATAATCATGGCCTCTAAACCTTCAAGCTGCATACTCGACCCTATTCCAACTAAACTACTGAAAGAGCTGCACCCTGTGCTTGGCCCTCCTTTGTTGAACATAATAAACGGCTCTCTATTCACCGGATGTGTACCAAAATCACGAAAAGTGGCAGTAATAAAGCCTCTCTTGAAAAAGCCAAACCTTGACCCAGAAAATATAAAAACACTATCGCCCTATATCTAATCTTCCATTCCTCTCAAAAATTTTAGAAAAGGCTGTTGCGCAGCAACTCACTGCCTTCCTGAAGACAAACAATGTATACAAAATGCTTCAGTCTGGTTTTAGACCCCATCATAGCACTGAGACTGCACTTGTGAAGGTGGTAAATGACCTTTAATTGGCATCAGACCGAGGCTCTGCATCTGTCATCGTCCATCTGCTCCTAGAGCTTAGTGCTGCTTTTGATACCATCGATCACCACATTCTTTTTGGAGAGATTGGAAACCCAAATTGGTCTACACGGACAAGTTCTGGCCTGGTTTAGATCTTATCTGTCGGAAAGATATCAGTTTGTCTCTGTGAATGGCTTGTCCTCTGACAAATCAACTGTAAATTTCGGTGTTCCTCAAGGTTCCGTTTTAGGACCACTATTGTTTTTACTATATATTTTGGGGATGTCATTCGAAAACATAATATTAACTTTCACTGCTATGCGGATGACAAACAGCTGTACATTTCAATGAAACATGGTGAAGCCCCAAAATTGCCCTCGCAAGAAGCCTGTGTTTCAGACATAAGGAAGTGGATGGCTGAAAACGTTCTACTTTTAAACTCGGACAAAACAGAAATGCTTGTTCTAGGTCCCAAGAAACAAAGAGATCTTCTGTTGAATCTGACAATTAATCTTAATGGTTGGACAGTCGTCTCAAATAAAACTGTGAAGGACCTCGGCGTTACTCTGGACCCTGATCTCTTTTGACGAACATATCAAGGACAGCTTTTTTCCATCTACGTAACATTGCAAAAATCAGAAACTTTCTGTCCAAAAATGATGCAGAAAAATGAATCCATGCTTTTGTTACTTCTAGGTTAGACTACTGCAATGCTCTACTTTCCGGCTACCCGGATAAAGCACTAAATAAACTTCAGTTAGGGCTAAATAGGGCTGCTAGAATCCTGACTAGAACCAACAAATTTGATCATATTACTCCAGTTCTAGCCTCCCTACACTGGCTTCCTGTCAAGGCAAAGGGCTGATTTCAAGGTTTTACTGCTAACGTTCAAAGCATTACATGGGCTTGCTCCTACCTATCTCTCTGATCTGGTCCTACCGTACATGAGGAAGTACAGTTCCCGCTCAGCCCAGTCAAAACTGTTCGCTGCTCTGGCCCCCCAATGGTGGAACAAACTCCCCCACGACGCCAGGACAGCGGAGTCAATCACCGCCATCCCGGAGACACCTGAAACCCCACCTCTTTAAGGAAAACCTAGGATAGGATAAAGTAATCCTTCTCACCCCCCTTAAAAGATTTAGATGCACTATTGTAAATTGGCTGTTCCACTGGATGTCATAAGGTGTATGCACCAATTTGTAAGTCGCTCTGGATAAGAGCGTCTGCTAAATGACTTAAATGTAAATGTAAATACCTACACGTACGCTATGTTCACAAGACGCAGGCCTCCTAATTGTCCCTAGAATTTCTAAGCAAACAGCTGGAGGCAGGGCTTTCTCCTATAGAGCTCCATTTTTATGGAATGGTCTGCCTACCCATGTGAGAGATGCAAACTGTCTCAACCTTTAAGTCTTTACTGAAGACTCATCTCTTCGGTGGGTCATACGATTGAGTGTAGTCTGGCCCAGGAGTGTGAAGGTGAACAGAAAGGCTCTGGAGCAACGAACCGCCCTTGCTGTCTCTGCCTGGCCGGTTCCCCTCTTTCCACTGCGATTCTCTGCCTCTAACTCTATTACAGGGGCTGAGTCACTGGCTTACTGGTGCTCTTTCATGCCTTCCCTAGGAGGGGTGTGTCACTTGAGTGGGTTGAGTCACTGATGTGATCTTCCTGTCTGGGTTGGCGCCCCCCAATGGGTTATGCCGTGGCGGAGATCTTTGCGGGCTATACTCGTTGGTGGTTGAAGATATCCCACTAGTGGTGTGGGGGCTGTGCTTTGGCAAAGTGGGTGGGGCTATATCCTTCCTGTTTGGCCCTGTCTGGGTATGCTCTCTCTAATTCTCTCTTTCTCTCTCTCGGAGGACCTGAGCCCTTGGACCATGCCTCAGGACTACCTGGTATGATGACTCCTTGCTATCCCCAGTCCACCTGGCTGTGCTGCTGCCCCAGTTTCAACTGTTCTGCCTGCGGCTGTGGAATCCTGACCTGTTCACCGGACGTGCTACCTGTCCCAGATCGATTATTTGATCATGCTGGTCATTTATGAACATTTGAACATCTTGGCCATGTTCTGTTATAATCTCCACCCGGCACAGCCAGGTGAGGACTGGCCACCCCTCATAGCCTGGTTCCTCTCTAGGTTTCGTCCTAGGTTTTGGCCTTTCTAGGGAGTTTTTCCTAGCCAATGTGCTTCAACACCTGCATTGCTTGCTGTTTGGGGTTTTAGGCTGAGTTTCTGTACAGCACATTGAGATATCAGCTGATGTACGAAGGGCTATATAAATACATTTGATTTGATTAGCTTAGTGTGGGCTGTGAGGTGTTAAAGAAAGAACTGATACTTAGCTACCAGAAGGGCACAGGAGGCAGATGGTAGAGTCCAAGATGTTTATTAACAATCCAAAAAGGGTAGGCAAGACAACGGTCATGGACAGGCAAAAGGTCAAAACCAGTTCAGAGGTACCGAATGGCAGGCAGGCTCGAGGTCAGGCAGGCGGAAATGGAGTCCAGAAAAACAGGCAAAGTTCAAAACTGTGAGGAGTAGAAAAGCAGGCGCACAGGAAAACACACACTGGTTGACTTGAACATACAACACAAACTTGTTTAACTCATTTCAAACTGCAAATCTCCCATGGTTTTGTGGCATGGCAGGCATGAGAAAACTCTAAATTCTCTGTTCACTCGCATGCCCTCTCTCATACACATTTACTTCATCACAGGGAACGTCCGACCTCTGACTCTGGCTTTGAATGTTGCTAGGTTACCAGTGGGGGTATTTTTGCACCAAGTTTGGTGTGTATGAAAAGGACGCTGTTTGAACAAAAGACCAATTAGTGAAAGAAATATCAGAAATTGGCTGCCTGTCTAAATACAGTCTTTCTGTAACTCAATGAAAAGAGTCCTGTAATATAGTCCTGTATTAAATTAAAATCTCCCTACCATCATACAGTATAGTGCCTTCAGAAGGTATTCACAACATTTTGTTGTTACAAAGGGGGATTAAAATTGACTTAGCAACTCCAGCAACTCCCGTATAGATTTGGCCATGTGTTTTAGGTTATTGTCCTGCTGAAAGGTGAATTAATTTCCCAGTGTCTGGTGAAAAGCAGATTTAACTACTCTAGGATTTTGCCTGTGCTTTGCTCCATTCCAATAATTTTTTATCCTGAAATACTCCTCAGTTCTAAAGAATAACACGCATACCCATAACATGATGCAGCCAGCACTATGCTTGAAAGTATAGACAGTGTTACTCAGTAATGTGTTGTATTGGAGTTGCCCCAAACATAACACTTCGTATTCAGGACAAAAAGTGAATCACTTTGCCACATTCTTTGCAGTATTACTTTGTTGCAAACAGGATGCACGTTTTGGAATATTTTTTATTCTGTATAGGCTTCCTTCTTTTCACTCTGTCAATTAGGTTAGTATTGTGGAGTAACTACAATGTTGTTAATCCATCCTGTTTTCTCCTGTCACAGCCATTAAACTATAACTTTTTTCAAGTCACCATTGGCCTCATTGTGAAATCCCTGAGTGGTTTCCTTCTATCCGGCAACTGAGTTGGGAAGGACGCCTGTATCTTTGTAGTGACTAGGTGCATTGATACACCATCCAAAGTGTAATCAATAACTTCACCATGCTTAAAAGGATATTCAATGTCTACTTTTTTATTTTTTACCCTTCTTTGCACAGCATTGGAAAACTTCCCTGGTCATTGTAGTTGAATCTGGGTTTGAAATTCACTGCTTGACTGAGGGACCTTATGTGTGGGGTACAAAAATATGTATTATTATTATTGTGTCCATGCAACGTAGTGTGAGTTGTTAAGCACATTTTTACTCCTGAACTTATTTAGGCTTTCCATAACAAGGGGTTGAATACTTATTGACTCAAGACAGTTCAGCTTTTCATATTTTGTTAATTTGTCAAATAAAAACATAATTCCTCCTAATGTGGGTACTGTGTGTAGGCCAGTGACAAAAAAAGTACAAGGGGTGTGAATACTTTCTGAAGGCACTGTAATTACAGTAGTAGGTCAAAACTGTGTGCTGGAAAATCTTGGTAGAGCATGGGTGACGTACGCATTGTGGTAGTCATGAATTTCCATAATTTTTCAGCTTCAGACTAATGCCTACTCATCACTTAAAATAGTTTTTATTAGTTTGTCATGTATAGTGTAGAAGATGCTCTGTGATTGTTCATCATTGTTTTGTGTTGGATCTCAGAATGGGATCTCAGAATGGCATATCAATATGTCTCTCTTCTGATTAAATTAAAACAATTCAATTGAAACGGAATGACATTGTCTATCATTCAAATTTTGCTGCCAAAAATAACATTTGGCTACAAAAAACTATTTTCAGCTTTCTTACTTTACTGTATGACATTTATACAGGACATGTGGTGTAACAGTTTTCTTCTGGTGAAAGAGATGCAGACCAAGATGCAGCGTGGTTAGTTGTGTACATCTTTAATAAAGATGAAAGTACAACAATCTACAAAACAAGAACTGTGAAAAAACCAAAACAGTCCTATCTGGTACCACAAAGACAGGAACAATCACCCACAAAAGACCTAAAGAATATGGCTCCCAATCAGAGACAACAATAAACACCTGCCTCTGATTGAGAACCACTCTAGGCAACCTTAGACTTACCTAGAGTACTACTCTAACCACAATCCCATTACTACAAACAACCCCAGACAAAACAAACCACATAAATCCTCATGTCACCAAAATAATAATGAAAACACAGAATACTAAGGCCAGGGCGTGACAGGTAGCAAGTGTTGTAGAACATATTGAACACTTTCAGGGCCGTTTATGGCAGTCAAACTAGACCAACTGAAAAGGATAGCTACTTTACATTTTTAAGTAATCATAAACCAGAACAAGTCCTCCAACTGCAGTTTAGTGCTGAATTATGCTGTACCCTATTCTAACCATGTAATTTCTCATATGTCCTCTGGAGTAGGGTGTGTGTGTGTGTGTGTGTGTGTGTGTGTGTGTGTGTGTGTGTGTGTGTGTGTGTACTAATGCTTCCCCTGTTGCCTCTTCCAGGCATGCTATAGACATTTGCATCAATTAGGAGCCTCATTTTGTTAAAGTACCACACCAGTGAAAATGACTCATGATGTTGCATAACGATTTAAGTCAATAAGTCATTGTTTTAGTCAAAGTATGATATACTTGGGCTTGAAGTGGGAAATCTGAAGTGGGAACTTTGTGTAAATCTCTGTCAATGCTGTGTATTTTCCTGATAACATTATGTGTAAGTATTATCTATCCTATGTGTCAGATACTAGGACTGGCTTGAGTTAATCTGGAATAAATAACAAAGAGGTAACAGGTGTTCCATATGGAAAAGATTTGTGAAAAACAAATAAGGATATTGTAAGGGAGAAGATGATTCTTTTGCATAATATGTCAGTAGTGTATTTGTATGTGTTAACTTGTATTCCTTTTATGACATACACAATTCACTAAATGATTGTGGTGAATGTCCTACTTACAGTTGAAGTCGGAAGTTTACATACACCTGAGCCTAATACATTTAAACTCAGTTTTTCACAATTCCTTGTAAAAATTCATTGACTTTGGTCGATTAGGATCACCACTTTTTTTTTAAGAATGTGAAATGTCAGAATAATAATCGAGAGAATGATTTATTTCAGCTTTTATTTCTTTCATCACATTCCCAGTGGGTCAGAAGTTTACATACACTCATTTAGTATTTGGTAGAATTGTCTTTAAATTGTTTAACTTGGGTCAAACTTTTTGGTTAGCCTTCCACAAGCCTCCCACAATAAGTTGGGTGATTTTGGCCATTCCTCCTGATAGAGCTGGTGTAACAGTTAATTCTGGGTCATTTGTGGTTCTGCCCATACATTTTCTATAGGATTGAGGTCAGGGCTTTGTGATGGCAACTCCAATACCTTGAATTTGTTGTCGTTAAGGCATTTTGCCACAACTTTGGAAGTATGCTTGGGGCATTGTCCATTTGGAAGACCCATTTGCGACCAAGCTTTAACTTCCTGACTGATGTCTTGAGATGTTTCTTCAACATATCCACATACTTTCCCTCCCTCATGATGCCATCTATGTTTTAAGTGCACCAGTCCCTCCTGCAGCAAAGCACCCCCACAACATGATGCTGCTTCAAGGTTGGGATGGTGTTCTTCGGCTTGCAAGCCTCCCCCTTTTTCCTCCAAACATAACGATGGCCATCATGGCCAAACAGTTCTATTTTTGTTTCATCAGACCAGGGGACATTTCTCCAAAAAGTACGATATTTGTCCCCATGTGCAGTTGCAAACCGTAGTCGGGGTTTTTTTATGGTGGTTTTGGAGCTGTGGCTTCCTTACTGAGCGGCCTTTCAGGTTATGTTGATATAGTACTTGTGTTACTGTGGATATAGATACTTTTGTACCTGTTTCCTCCAGCATCTTCACAAGGTCCTTTGCTGCTGTTCTGGGATTGATTTGCACTTTTTGCACCAAAGTACGTTCATCTCTAGGAGACAGAACGTATCTCATTCCTGAGCGGTATGATGACTGTGTGGTCCCATGGTCTTTATACTTGCGTACTATTGTTTGTACAGATGAACGTGGTACCTTCAGGTGTTTGGAAATGTATCCCAAGGATGAACCAGACTTGTGGAGGTCTTGGCTGTTTTCTATTGATTTTCCCATGATGTCAAGCAAAGAGGCACTGAGTTTGAAGGTAGGCCTTGAAATACATCCACAGGTACACCTCCAATTGACTCAAATGATGTCAATTAGCCTACCAGAGCTTCTAAAGCCATAATTTTCTGGAATTTTCAAAGCTGTTTAAAGGCACAGTAAACTTAGTGTATGTAAACTTCTGACCCACAGGAATTGTGATACAGTGAAATAATCTGTCTGTAAACAATTGTTGAAAATATTACTTGTGTTATGCACAAAGTAGATGTCCTAACCGACTTGTCAAAACTATAGTTTGTTAACAAGACATTTGTGGAGTGGTTGAAAAACAAGTTTTAATGACTCCAACCTAAGTGTATGTAAACTTCCGACTTCAACTGTATGATATGGTATGCCATTTTTTAGGCAAAATATATGAATTATATGAGTAATCAATTAATATTATAAGAAAGGTGTCTGCTCTGACAATGTAACATCTACAAAATAAATGCTTTCCTTATAAAAATATTTTAAAAAGCAGAACCTTCCCGCTATCCATGATTGGCTGAGATATCGCAAATAATTCTAAATATGTTGCTATTGCTCTCCACTTTCTAGACCGAGTATTTTTAAATGTTTTATTTATTTTTTTAATTCACCTTTATTTAACCAGGTAGGTTAGTTGAGAACAAGTTCTCATTTACAACTGCGACCTGGCCAAGATAAAGCACAGCAGTTCGACACATACAACAACACAGAGTTACACTTGGAATAAACAAACATACAGTCAATAATACAGTAGAAAAAAGACAAGTCTATATACAGTGAGTGCAAATGAGGTAAGTTAAGGGAGGTAAGGCAATAAATAGGCCATGGTGGTGAAGAAATTACGATATAGCAATTAAACACCGGAATGGTAGATGTGTAGAAGATGAATGTGCAAGTAGAGATGCAATGGAGCAAGATAAATACATAAATACAGTATGGGGATGTGGTAGTTGGACTGGCTGTTTACAGATGGGCTATGTACAGGTGCAGTGATCTGTGAGTTCCCCTGACAGCTGGTGCTTAAAGCTAGTGAGGGAGATATGAGTCTCCAGCTTCAGTCGTTTTTGCAGTCAGTTCCAGTCATTGACATCAGAGAACTGGAAAGAAAGCCGACCAAAGGAGGAATTGGCTTTGAGGTTGACCAGTGAGATATACCTGCTGGAGCGCGCGCTATGGGTGGGTGCTGCTATGGTGACCAGTGAGCTGAGATAAGGCGGGGCTTTACCTAGCAGAGACTTGTAAATGACCTGGAGCTAGTGGGTTTGGTGACGAGTATGAAGCGAGGACCAGCCAACAAGAGCATACAGGTTGCAGTGGTGGTGAGTATATAGGGCTTTGGTGACAAAACGGATGGCATTGTTATAGACTGCATCCAATTTGTTGAGTAGAGTGGTGGAGGTTATTTTATAAATGACATCGCCGAAGTCGAGGATCGGTTA
This sequence comes from Oncorhynchus keta, assembly GCF_023373465.1. Classification (NCBI taxonomy): domain Eukaryota; kingdom Metazoa; phylum Chordata; class Actinopteri; order Salmoniformes; family Salmonidae; genus Oncorhynchus; species Oncorhynchus keta. The sequence continues at coordinate 47,528,766 of NC_068450.1, forward strand.
GGGTGGTCAGTTTTACGAGGGTATGTTTGGCAGCATGAGTGAAGGATGCTTAATTGTGAAATAGGAAGCAGATTCTAGATTTAATTTTGGATGCTTAATGTGAGTCTGGAAGGAGAGTTTACAGTCTAGCCAGACACCTAGGTATTTGTAGTTGTTCACATATTCAGAACCGTCCAGAGTAGTATGATAGCTAAAGATATGGAGAAAATTCTGCCATTGTATAAAACACCTGTTTCCGAATTAGCAACACCTTTAAACTAAGGGAAACCATGACATATGTGAAAGAGAGGGAGAAGCATTCATCCATGTATACAGGTAAGAGAGTCTTGCTAGCGACATTCTTTGATATTATACGTTTCTAATTTTATCAGAAAGTCATTTTCATTACAAGTTCAAGTGTACTGTTAGCTAGCTAGCTAAAGTTATGTGTATGATCTGTGTAGTAATATTATTTGACTATCAAAGCCATTTGCGTTGCTAGTTTTATCCAAATTTTAGCTAGCTAGCTAACATTGAACCTAGCTGGTTAACTTTAGCTACTTTCAGATTCATACAGGGTAGTAACGTTATGAGTTGGGATTATGGTTAATTGTTTAGCTAGCAGGCTTGCTAGATACCTGTCTAAACAAAAGACTCCACTATGCAAGTTACCATTTTACTGTACCATTTACACCTTCTGTATCCTGTGCATGTGACAAATAAACTTGTTCATTTGATTTGATATTGAAAGGTGCCTCACTAGGACGAGGTATGTGCAAGAGTCAGGAGCAGGAGAGCACTGAAGTCCAAATAGTAAATTATTTATTTGGAAGTCCACAACACAACAAAACTGGTCAGGAAACAAACCCAACGAAGGCGCCCAACAAAACAGGAATTCGAAGTGACAACAGTAGGGGAAACCGTGACTGTGAGAATATCCTGTTGGCGCAATCTAGCACATGTACCAAATAAACACAGAAATTATCCCGCACAAAATAACAGCAGGTAACGAGGTAAATAAACCTACAGATGTTAACTCAATAGAACACAGGTGCAAGAAACAGACAGACACAAACGAAAAAGAAAAATGGATCGGTGGTAACTAGTAGACCGGCAACGACGACCGCCAGGCACCTCCCGAACAGGGAGAGGAACAGGGAGAGGAGCCACCTTCGGTGGAAGTCGTGACAGATATAGTGTGTGTTTACCAGAGACGGTAATGTGAAGAACAATATGACCTGCTCTGAAGTAAAATTAGGATATAATGTTAGGCCAACGAGATAGTGTCCAAGTAAAAAAGTTATCCGGTAGAATGCCCTGCTTTGGGGGATTCTGGTTGAGCGATGTAGAAACAGGTCTCTCTGACAACTTTTGTAAATAATCCTCAATTTCACCTAAATTCATACTTCTTATGAACTCAAAAGTTATTTTAATAACCCAGTAATAGAGTTTACCTAAACTAGCATGAGAAAACCAGTCACACGCTTTGGAAAATCGCCTGAAAAAACTTTACGCTCCACCACTAAAATGGCTACAATCGCACCTTCATTAAAGGCTTCAATAGCCACTCCGGGCGATACAGCTAACCCAATAACAGTGGAGATCCTTGACAGAGAGCTGGCGAAATCACCTGAAGTTTAGCAGCAGAACTCCCTGAATTGCTGAATAACTCACTGGCAGCTGCTCTGACTCCAATTCAGGCAACCATGGAAACCATCTGTGGTTCTGTGGCATCTCACACAACTACACTGGCTGAATTTGAGACCGGCTGTCGGGCCACAGCGACCAACTCTCTATGCTGGAAACCATCTACAGCTATCTATCAATCCATTTATCATGAAATAATCCAATACTAAAGCTTACAGTAGGTATGTTTGAGGCAGCACATAACTACAGTAGTTTGTGTTGTTGACAATGACATACTTTGCTGTCTCACTGCTCTTTAAACTTTCATTTGATCTTGTGTAGTTTCTTAATCAAATAAAAGCGCTGTTAAAAGCGCAGCATTTTGATGTATTTATTTTTAACTAAGGCTTTGAAGTTGCTATTACACTTTTGGCAATCTATAGCCCACATGGTAGTTTGGCCGCCTTTAGGACACTTGCTTATGTTACTCGTTAGTTAAACCTCGATCCTGTCTACCAATACTTTCATTAGGGGTCTGTTTGATGTATACTGTTTTTTAAAATCTTTTATCTGTACTTTTATGGCAATCCTGAACATCTGTGGTTTACTTTGATCTTAATTGGTGATGCTTGTCACTGATGGCCCCCTCTAAGGACGTCTGAAACAATTTACCAGAGGTGTGGACTCGAGTCACATGACTTGGACTCGAGTCACAAATATGATGACTTGCAACTTGACTTTGACTTTAATTAACATCAATGACTCGTGACTTAACTTGGACTTGAGCCTTTTGACTCAACCTGGCTTGATACCCTCCCCAAGCCCAAATTTGACAAATTATGCTATTAAACAAAGGGTGCAGCGCATCAACTCTTAACGGATACAGCAGCCAATCAAATTGTGCCAGCTGAGAAAAAGTTGTGCGTGGCAGTGCAGAGGAACGTTGGTAGGTAAATTCAGATGGAGCCCTGCACCTTTCATCCAATCTTTTCCTCTTTCTTCTTCATTTGACTTCTCCTCTTATAAGGATTCTTGTCTAGTTCAACAACAAGTCAGGATGGTATTTTGGGGCTTCCAAACAGACTGGTGACATGGAACATTCTGGGTTGTGGGGGGAAAATTAAGCTCTCCAGAGTATTTTCACATCTGAAGAGCCTGAATACTGATATAGCATTTCTTCAAGAAACGCACCTACATGTTAATGACCATACTAGATTGCGTAAAGCATGGGTTGAACAGGTTTTTCATTTGAATTTTAACGGCAAAGTCAGGGGAAGAGCAATAGTTTTTCACAAACAAGTATAGTTTTCACCCTCACAGATCATTTTAGATTCTGTAGGACGTTTATACAATAGTTAGTGGCACCCTTTTCCAGACCCCTGTAGCACTTGCGAATGTTTACGCCCTTACCTGGGATGATACTAGATTTAGGACATCTCTTTTAGCCTCTCTCCCTAATCTTGACACCCACCGCCTCATCTTCGGAGTGGACCTTAACTGTGTTATTGAACCAAGACTCGACCGGTCTAATCCCAGAACACTTACAAAGGACTTCTATTTTTTTCATGTTCATCAAGCTTACTCACGCATAGACATTTTTTTTTTAGATAGAGCACTTCTCCCCTCAGTTAAAACTACAGAATATTCTGCATTAGTAATTTTCGGACCATTCCCCCCACATTCTAGATTTAGCTCTTACTCCGAAAACAGAAAAAAACTGTGGAATTGGAGATTTAACAGGGCCCTATTTTCTAACAAAGAATTCTGTGACTTTATTTCAACTAACACAGACAAATAAAAAAAACGTCACCCCCCCCTCTCATCTTTGGGTGACTTTCAAAGTTGCATTTCAGGGAAAGACAATTTATTACAATGATCATTATGTCAAACAAAGAAAACTGAAACGTCAAGAACTGGTGGATTTGCTGTTGCAATGAACAAAGAGGACGTACTATGAATATGGTGACAAGGCCAGCCACCTTCTGGCACACCAATTTCAACACCGGTCAGCATCTCATTTATCTCTCAGGTATATGTGACCGTCTGGATCAAATCGGTCTTATGTAGCAGCATTTTTAATTGTGTTTTTTACATTGGATAAAAGTAGAGACTCAGAGCTACAAAATGGTATATCATACACTACAGTGATATATCATACACTTGCCCGTTCATAAACACACTGGATGCTCTGGCCGATGAGTAGGGTTGATCCGAATGTTCAGACCTCACAACTGCAGTCAAGCACCCAAGCTAACTGGCTAACATTGGCTAGCTTACTAGCTAATTCCAGACACAAATGAGATAACACCCAACTCTGATCCTTCTACTCGCCCTAGCAGAGCTGGTAAAGCTGTTTTCATATTATCAAAATTGTTGGTGACTGTAAGTGTGCTGCTGGCAACAATTTGCTTATGTTTTTTGCCGATGTTTACTGACACCGGCCATATTCAACAGATGTTGAGCGTTCATGAATTCATCAGTTATTCTGCCTTCTGGCACACTCAGGCAAGAGTTGTCACGGTTCATGAATCCACTGCCTCTCTTTCTCTCTCTTCTCTCTCTCTCTCTCTCTCTCTCTCTCTCTCTCTCTCTCTCTCTCCCGTGTTTGTGTGGGCGTGGTTCCCAATCTCGGCCTGATTGTCTGCGCCAGCTGGAACCACTTATCTTCCCTTTATATGTTCTGTAACCAGTGTTTCTTGTTGTCAGATCGTTGTTACTTCCCTGAGGTTGTGTCGTGTGTGTGGATTATCCGCCCTTGTGTGGATTATCTGCTGTGCTCCCTTCCTACCCATCCGGACACACTCCCTGGATTTCTCAGCACGCTATCATTGGAAGATGCGCCCTAGTCCCTGGGTCGGATTCCGTCTGAGTACAGTCTGTCTGTCCTGTTGCTATTGTAAACTGTATTCATTAAACCATCGTTGCTTGCATCTTGCATCCGCCTCTGTATTGTCACAGAACGATCTGACCATACCATGGATGCAGCGAGTTCAACGAGTCTGACCGAATTCATTTCCCGCAGTATCACGAGAATGGATCAACAAGAGGAGAACATCTCCAGCACAGATCGGACAGTACAAGCCCTTGCGACGCAGGTATCCCAGCTGATCCAACAATTACAACATCTGAGGGGTTCCGCTGCACCACCTACACCGGCAGTTCAACCCGCCCCGCCAGAGCCGGATTCCCAGCTAGAGCCACGGCTACCGACACCAGAGGGTTATTCAGGTGATCCTGACTATTGCAGAGCCTTTCTTACGAGATGTTCCATGCATTTCTCGTTGCAGCCACGGACCTTCAACCGTGAACAGTCTAAGGTAGCATTCATACTCACACTGCTATCAGGCAAAGCGGCTCTTTGGGGAACGGCGGCGTGGGCGAACCAGGACCCATGCTGCACCTCTTTCCAGACACTCTCCGAGGAGATGAGAAGGGTCTTCGATCGGGCCGTGGCGGGTAGGGAGGCGGCCAGACTACTCGCTGACCTTCGCCAAGGAGACCGTTCAGTATCGGAATACTCCATCCAATTCCGCACTCTGGCTGCAGAGTGTCAGTGGAACGAGGAGGCGCAGTGGGACATGTTCCTGCATGGGCTGGAGGACCGGATCCAGAAGGAGATTTATGTTCTGGACCTTCCCAGGAGTTTAAATGGACTAGTGGAACTAGCCTTGAGGGTCGGCGCTCGTCTGAGTCGTATTGGCCGCCGAGCATGCCCTAACAGACCGTATAACGACACGGAGGGCGGGCATGCCAGCGGCGGGAACACGGCCAGTTCAGCCTCCGCTCACGAACCCATGCAGCTGGGGAGAGCTCGCCTCTCCCGGGAAGAGAGGGAGAGGCGGAGATCCCAAGGACTCTGTCTCTCTCCTGCCCGGTAAAAGATCAGGCCCGGTAGTAAACATGAGGCTACTATCGGGTGGTGTCACCACAGAGAAGACCTCATCATCTACTCTCCTCCCGGTAAGACTAAGATGGGCCACCCACACGCACGACACCCAAGCCTTACTGGACTCAGGAGCAGAGGGTAATTTCATGGACTTCAAGCTCGCTCACAAACTCCAGATTCCTATCACCTCACTCACGCACAAGATATCCGTCAACGCTCTCAATGGTCAAGAACTCCCCAACATTTCTCACACCACTGAACCTATCACACTCATCACTTCTGGCAATCACACTGAGACACTATCATTTCTACTCATGGACTCACCCCTTGCACCATTAGTTCTCGGCCACCCTTGGCTCACCCAACACAACCCCAGAGTTGACTGGGGTCATAACTCTATATCCATGTGGAGTAACAAGTGTCTTGAGTCCTGTTTAGTGTCTGCCTGTTCGTCTGTGTCTGATTCTGTGTTTCTAGAGGAGGCAGTGGATTTGTCTAACGTGCCCGTTGAATACCTCGACCTGAAGGAGGTGTTCAGTAAGTCCCGTGCTGCTTCTCTTCCTCCGCATCGTCCCTATGACTGTGCAATAGAATTATTGCCAGGTGAGTCTCCGCCTAAAGGCAAGTTATATTCACTCTCTGTTCCTGAGAGGGAGGCTATGGAGAGATACATCTCTGATTCTCTGGCATCTGGATTCATTCGTCCTTCCTCTTCTCCAGCGGGGCGGGGTTCTTCTTTGTGGGAAAGAAGGACGGATCTCTGCGTCCTTGCGTTGATTACCGTGGGTTGAATAACATCACAGTGAAGAATACCTATCCCTTACCGTTGATGTCCTCAGCCTTTGAAAGGTTACAGGGAGCATCCGTGTTCACTAAGTTGGATTTACGTAATGCATATCATTTGGTTCGCATAAGGGGGCGAATGGAAGACGCGTTCAACACCCCCAGAGGGCACTTCGAATATTTGGTCATGCCTTTTGGGCTATCCAACTCCCCAGCGGTTTTCCAGGCACTCGTCAATGACGTGCTGAGAGATATGATTGATCAGTTCATATATGTTTACCTGGATGACATACTGATTTTTCTTTTTCTCTCCAGGAACACGTTCAGCACGTCAGACGAGTGCTTCAGAGGTTGTTGGAGAATGGACTTTTTGTCAAGACGGAGAAATGCATTTTCATGCACAATCCGTTCCATTCCTAGGTTACATCGTCTCGACTGAAGGTATTCGCATGGATCCTGACAAGGTTAAGGCTGTGGTGGATTGGCCAAGCCCAGATTCCCGTAAGGCCCTACAGAGGTTTCTGGGATTCGCCAATTTCTACCGGCGTTTCGTTCGCAACTTTAGTCAGATAGTCGCTCCTCTTACCGCCTTAACCTCCCCCAGAGTGCCGTTCAGGTGGTCCGATACAGCCGAGGCTGCATTCGCCAAACTCAAGAGCCGCTTTGTTTCGGCTCCCATCCTCATAGCTCCCGATCCCTCGCGTCAGTTCGTAGTAGAGGTGGACGCTTCAGAGGTGGGGGTAGGTGCGGTACTTTCCCAACGTTCCTCTTCTGACGACAAGATGCACCCTTGTGCGTTCCTTTCCCATCGGTTATCACCTGCGGAACGCAACTACGACATTGGCAACAGAGAGTTGTTGGCAGTGAAGTTAGCACTGGAGGAGTGGCGCCATTGGTTAGAGGGTTCGGGGTACCTTTTATAGTTTGGACCGATCACAAAAATTTGGAATATATCAGAACCGCTAAGCGACTCAACTCCAGACAGGCGCGGTGGGCACTCTTTTTTCGGACGTTTTGACTTCTCTCTCTCGTATCGCCCGGGTTCCAAGAATGTCAAACCCGATTCCCTTTCTCGCATTTTTGACCATTCCGAACGCCCATCCACTCCCGAGTACATCCTACCCGGGACCCTAGTGGTATCCACACTCACATGGGAGGTTGAATCGAGGGTCAAAACGGCCTGAGAAGGGGTAACGCCTCCGCCCGGTTGCCCGCCTAATCGGTTGTTTGTGCCGGAGGGGTGTCGGTCCGATGTTATTCGGTGGGGCCATTGCTCCAACGTAGCGTGTCATCCAGGAGTCAGCCGCACTAGCTTTTGGTTAAGCAACGCTTTTGGTGGCCACTGATGGCTCGTGACATTCACAGTTTTGTCTTGGCTTGCTCGGTTTGTGCCACTGGGAAGACTTCTAATCGACCCCCAGATGGGTTACTCCAACCGCTGTCGGTCCCTTCGAGACCCTGGTCCCACATCGCGCTAGATTTTGTTACCGGCCTCCCGCCCTCCCAGGGCAAGACGGTGGTGTTGACCGTGGTGGACCGGTTCTCGAAGGCGGCTCATTTTATTCCCTTGCCTAAATTACCATCTGCCAAGGAGACAGCGGTAGCTGTCGTGGATCACGTCTTTCGCTTACATGGCCTGCCGATGGACGTAGTTTCTGACAGGGGGCCCCAATTTGTGTCCAAGTTTTGGCAAGAGTTTTGTAGGTTACTGGGAGCGAGTGTCAGCCTGTCTTCAGGGTTTCATCCCCAGAGCAACGGTCAAACGGAGAGGGCCAACCAAGATTTGGAGAGAGTGTTGCGATGTTTGGTTTCTAAGAATCCCTCTTCCTGGAGTCAACAACTCTCTATGGTTGAGTACGCTCACAATTCGTTGCCAGTGGCAGCTACGGGTCTCTCTCCGTTTGAGTGTAGTTTAGGTTACCAGCCACCTATCTTTCCCAGTACGGAGTCCGAGGTCACTGTTCCTTCCGCTCACGCTTTCATCCAGAGGTGCCGTCACGCATGGAGCAGAGCCCGTGAGACTCTTCTCCGGGTGGGGGCGCGCACCAAGGCTAAGGCCGATCGCCACCGGTCGAAGCCTCCGGTATACGTCGTTGGCCAAAGAGTGTGGCTTTCTACTAAGAACATTCCACTCCGATCCGTTTCGAACAAACTTGCCCCCAAATTTATCGGCCCGTTCAGAGTCACCAGGATCATTAGTCCGGTGGCGGTCCGGCTCAAGCTTCCTCTGGCGTATAGGAGAATTCATCCTACCTTTCATGTGTCTAAAATAAAACCTGTGTTTCAGGCACGCATTAACCCGCCGGTCCCGGTTCCCCCGCCGCCACGACTTGTTGATGGGGAACCCACCTTTTCTGTCAATTGTATTTTGGACTCTAGAAGGAGGGGACGCGGATTCCAGTACCTGGTGGACTGGGAGGGTTACGGCCCGGAGGAGAGAAGTTGGGTACCTGCTAGGGACATTCTGGATCACTCCCTTATCGATGATTTCAATCGACAGGTAAATTCGCCTGGGAACGCCAAGAGGCGTTCCTAGGGGGGTATTGTCACGGTTCATGAATCCACTGCCTCCCTCTCTCTTTCTCTTTCTCTCTCTCTCTCTCTCTCCCGTGTTTGTGTGGGCGTGGTTCCCAATCTCGGCCTGATTGTCTGCGCCAGCTGGAACCACTTATCTTCCCTTTATATGTTCTGTAACCAGTGTTTCTTGTTGTCAGATCGTTGTTACTTCCCTGAGGTTGTGTCGTGTGTCTGTGCTCTTCTCTCGCCGCCCTTGTGTGGATTATCTGCTGTGCTCCTTCCTACCCATCCGGACACACTCCCTGGATTTCTCAGCACGCTATCATTGGAAGATGCGCCCTAGTCCCTGGGTCGGATTCCGTCTGAGTACAGTCTGTCTGTCCTGTTGCTATTGTAAACTGTATTCATTAAACCATCGTTGCTTGCATCTTGCATCCGCCTCTGTATTGTCACAAGAGTGCCCTGAAATAGGTGTAGATGGCCAGAGTGAATTTATGAACTCACCCCGAAATAGTTACATGCATAGTGGAGTCTTTTGTTAAGACATGTCTCTAGCTAGCTTGGTAAACAATGAACTATAATCCCAATTCATGACATTACTACCCTGCATGAATCTGAATGAATAAAACATTTTCTAGCTCTGAATCTCTACTTTTATCCAAAACTAAAAAACACCATTTCAAATGTTGCTACATAAGAGCCAGTCGTCACATTTTAGAGTGGCCTTTTATTGTCCCCAGCACAAGTTGCACCTGTGTAATTATCATGGTGTTTAATCTGCTTCTTGATATGCCACACCTGTCAGGTGGATTCATTATTTTGGTAAGTGAGCCTGTCAACTATGTGTCTGTCTATCCCTGTTCTCTCCTCTCTGCACAGACCATACAAACGCTCCACACCGCGTGGCCGCGGCCACCTAATCTGGTGGTCCCAGCGCGTACGACCCACGTGGAGTTCCAGGTCTCCGGTAGCCTCTGGAACTGCCGATCTGCGGCCAACAAGGCAGAGTTCATCTCAGCCTATGCCTCCCTCCAGTCCCTCGACTTCTTGGCACTGACGGAAACATGGATCACCACAGATAACACTGCTACTCCTACTGCTCTCTCCTCGTCCGCCCACGTGTTCTCGCACACCCCGAGAGCTTCTGGTCAGCGGGGTGGTTGCACCGGGATCCTCATCTCTCCCAAGTGGTCTTTCTCTCTTTCTCCCCTTACCCATCTGTCTATCGCCTCCTTTGAATTCCATGCTGTCACAGTTACCAGCCCTTTCAAGCTTAACATCCTTATCATTTATCGCCCTCCAGGTTCCCTTGGAGAGTTCATCAATGAGCTTGATGCCTTGATAAGCTCCTTTCCTGAGGACGGCTCACCTCTCACAGTTCTGGGCGACTTTAACCTCCCCACGTCTACCTTTGACTCATTCCTCTCTGCCTCCTTCTTTCCACTCCTCTCCTCTTTTGACCTCACCCTCTCACCTTCCCCCTACTCACAAGGCAGGCAATACGCTTGACCTCATCTTTACTAGATGCTGTTCTTCCACTAACCTCATTGCAACTCCCCTCCAAGTCTCCGACCACTACCTTGTATCCTTTTCCCTCTCGCTCTCATCCAACACTTCCCACGCTGCCCCTACTCGGATGGTATCGCGCCGTCCCAACCTTCGCTCTCTCTCCCCGCTACTCTCTCCTCTTCCATCCTATCATCTCTTCCCTCTGCTCAAACCTTCTCCAACCTATCTCCTGATTCTGCCTCCTCAACCCTCCTCTCCTCCCTCCCTTTCTGCATCCTTTGACTCTCTATGTCCCCTATCCTCCAGGCCGGCTCGGTCCTCCCCTCCCGCTCCGTGGCTCGACGACTCATTGCGAGCTCACAGAACAGGGCTCCGGGCAGCCGAGCGGAAATGGAGGAAAACTCGCCTCCTGCGGACCTGGCATCCTTTCACTCCCTCCTCTCTACATTTTCCTCCTCTGTCTCTGCTGCTAAAGCCACTTTCTACCATTCTAAATTCCAAGCATCTGCCTCTAACCCTAGGAAGCTCTTTGCCACCTTCTCCTCCCTCCTGAATCCCCCCTCCTCCCTCTCTGCAGATGACTTCGTCAACCATTTTGAAAAGAAGGTCGACGACATCCGATCCTCGTTTGCTAAGTCAAACGACACCGCTGGTTCTGCTCACACTGCCCTACCCTATGCTCTGACCTCTTTCTCCCCTCTCTCTCCAGATGAAATCTCGCGTCTTGTGACGGCCGGCCGCCCAACAACCTGCCCGCTTGACCCTATCCCCTCCTCTCTTCTCCAGACCATTTCCGGAGACCTTCTCCCTTACCTCACCTCGCTCATCAACTCATCCCTGACCGCTGGCTACGTCCCTTCCGTCTTCAAGAGAGCGAGAGTTGCACCCCTTCTGAAAAAACCTACACTCGATCCCTCCGATGTCAACAACTACAGACCAGTATCCCTTCTCTCTTTTCTCTCCAAAACTCTTGAGCGTGCCGTCCTTGGCCAGCTCTACCGCTATCTCTCTCAGAATGACCTTCTTGATCCAAATCAGTCAGGTTTCAAGACTAGTCATTCAACTGAGACTGCTCTTCTCTGTATCACGGAGGCGCTCCGCACTGCTAAAGCTAACTCTCTCTCCTCTGCTCTCATCCTTCTAGACCTATCGGCTGCCTTCGATACTGTGAACCATCAGATCCTCCTCTCCACCCTCTCCGAGTTGGGCATCTCCGGCGCGGCCCACGCTTGGATTGCGTCCTACCTGACAGGTCGCTCCTACCAGGTGGCGTGGCGAGAATCTGTCTCCTCACCACGCGCTCTCACCACTGGTGTCCCCAGGGCTCTGTTCTAGGCCCTCTCTTATTCTCGCTATACACCAAGTCACTTGGCTCTGTCATAACCTCACATGGTCTCTCCTATCATTGCTATGCAGACGACACACAATTAATCTTCTCCTTTCCCCCTTCTGATGACCAGGTGGCGAATCGCATCTCTGCATGTCTGGCAGACATATCAGTGTGGATGACGGATCACCACCTCAAGCTGAACCTCAGCAAGACGGAGCTCCTCTTCCTCCCGGGGAAGGACTGCCCGTTCCATGATCTCGCCATCACGGTTGACAACTCCATTGTGTCCTCCTCCCAGAGCGCTAAGAACCTTGGCGTGATCCTGGACAACACCCTGTCGTTCTCAACTAACATCAAGGCGGTGTCCCGTTCCTGTAGGTTCATGCTCTACAACATCCGCAGAGTACGACCCTGCCTCACACAGGAAGCGGCGCAGGTCCTAATCCAGGCACTTGTCATCTCCCGTCTTGATTACTGCAACTCGCTGTTGGCTGGGCTCCCTGCCTGTGCCATTAAACCCCTACAACTCATCCAGAACGCCGCAGCCCGTCTGGTGTTCAACCTTCCCAAGTTCTCTCACGTCACCCCGCTCCTCCGCTCTCTCCACTGGCTTCCAGTTGAAGCTCGCATCCGCTACAAGACCATGGTGCTTGCCTACGGAGCTGTGAGGGGAACGGCACCTCAGTACCTCCAGGCTCTGATCAGGCCCTACACCCAAACAAGGGCACTGCGTTCATCCACCTCTGGCCTGCTCGCCTCCCTACCACTGAGGAAGTACAGTTCCCGCTCAGCCCAGTCAAAACTGTTCGCTGCTCTGGCCCCCAATGGTGGAACAAACTCCCTCACGACGCCAGGACAGCGGAGTCAATCACCACCTTCCGGAGACACCTGAAACCCCACCTCTTCAAGGAATACCTAGGATAGGGTAAGTAATCCTTCTCACCCCCCTAAAAAGATTTAGATGCACTATTGTAAAGTGGCTGTTCCACTGGATGTCATAAGGTGTATGCACCAATTTGTAAGTCGCTCTGGATAAGAGCGTCTGCTAAATGACTTAAATGTAATGTAAATGTAAGTGAGAAACGCTCACAAATAGGGATTTAAACAAATTTGTGCACACAATTGGAGAATACGCTTTTTGTGCGTATGGAACGTTTCAGAGATCTTTTATATCAGATCATGAAACATGGGACCAACACTTTTTTTCTGTGTAATTTCTGTGAACTGTTTAGGTGGGAGAAGCGCACCATATGGGTCTTCTCCGTGATGGATCTCAGTGTATGATTGTACAATCCACAGTCAAACCACAAATTGTTCACCTTGCAGCGGAAGAGGATCTTCATCTACCCAGATCTGAGTGCCAAACTGCTAAAACTGATGTCAACCTACAATGAAGTGAGATCACGGCTGCACAAGCTAAACCTAAGATATGGCTTCATCCACCCAGCAAAACTCATCGTGACCTTCCAAAATACAACACACACATTTTCCACTGCCAAGGAGGCTCAAGACTTTTTCGATTAGCACATCAAGTCAACACACAAAGGGACGAGCCAACAGATCTAGGCTAACCCCAATTTGCTGGCTCAATTGTTCACAGGTAGGTCTTTTGGGTGGGAAACGACCAATGCCTGGTTTCCCTGTGTGTCCTGCTTTTTTTTGGGCTTATTGGGCTTATTAACATCAAAGATAACAATTCCATCATTAATGCTACATTATTTTTTTTAAACGATGGCAACGCTAGCTGTTCTCTCTTGGAATTTGAAAGGTCTAAACTCGACAATTAAATGTTCCAGCTGTCTTGATATCCTAGGAAGAAGCCATATTGATATAGCAATGTTCCAAGATACACACCTCTTCCAAAAGGACTCACAGAGACTAGAGAACCATTTGTACAAATCATTTGTACAAACAAAATTAAAGGTGTAATTATAATGATACATAAGAAACTCAAAATTACCATCTTGTATAAAGGCGAGGACCAAGAAGGCAGAATCCCTTTCCCTAAATATATTCATAATGGAAAGGAAATGTTACAAGAAAAACATCTGAATGGTAGCTAACATAGTTACAGGTACTCCTACGCTATGCTTGAAACAACTTTGGAACCAAATATCCACAGTTGCTAATAGTTATGGCTAGCTAGCTTTATTGGTCCAAGGAGTAGGTTAGCTAGCCTCTGGATTTACTGGTAAAACTCCAGTATTGCTGCTAAACACTATATTCATCCTTGATTATTTAACACTGTTGCAGAAGAAGGAGCAGGAGAGTGGACAGTCCTCCACCTTGTTGTAGCTAGCTGTGCTGTGCTCCGTTGCGATTAGCAAAGCTACCCTGAGTGACTGTCATCGAAGTGCCCAGGTCCGCCTTTTGGTTTGTTTGCAATCGATGACTGCGTATGCTGATTGACCCTGTTTGGTGGGAAATTTGAAGGGTTCAGTGTTCTGACATCGCTAAATAACAATGCTGTGTATTAAACTACTGTACTTGGTTAGCTAACAGTATATGAGCATGGCAAAACAGAGGCCATGGAGAATGCACCTAAGCAGGGCTGAGGTCAATTCGAATTGAAGGCAGTCAAATCAATAAGTGATTTTAATTTTAAAAAATTAAAATGGAAGTTTATTGAGAAGTAATTGAAAATAGATGCAGTTTAAAAAAAATGTTATTTAAGTTTACTTCCTGAATAACGCTAACTTCCCAACTCCCTATATGTAACCAAAAATCCCTCTTTGTTAGTGAAATGGAGAAGAACTCAAATTCCTGGAAGGGTTGGAATATCTGGTCACGCTGAGGCCTCCGCTCCCTTGTTTTGATCACGCTGAGGCCTCCGCTCCCTTGTTTTGATCACGCTGAGGCCTCCGCTCCCTTGTTTTGATCACGCTGAGGCCTCCGCTCCCTTGTTTTGATCACGCTGAGGCCTCCGCTCCCTTGTTTTGATCACGCTGAGGCCTCCGCTCCCTTGTTTTGATCACGCTGAGGCCTCCGCTCCCTTGTTTTGATCACGCTGAGGCCTCCGCTCCCTTGTTTTGATCACGCTGAGGCCTCCGCTCCCTTGTTGTGAGGAGAACTGTTCGCACGCAATTAGTCTAAGTTGATAGCACAGCAATTGATAGCGCAGCAAAACAACCGTCCCCATTTAATTCTTGGATAATGACATTGCAGAGGTGTAGTGCAGGAAAAATCTAATTAACTTTTTTTTTGTATTTCACTAGCATCCCGCTCTTATCTGCTGACTGATTAAACGTGCACTGAGGCAAATTTTGTACACATGTACCACACACAAAATCTCAGCGGGACAACTCCTGAGATATGCAAATCATTACATTTTACAGTGACATGAGTGAAAAGGATGAAGAAAAAAACATTGTGGAGTTTCATCAGACCTGGGTTCAAATACTATTCTTAACAAAAACAGTCTTTACTTTAGCCTGCTTGGAGTGCCAGATGAGCAGGTTTTTGCAGTTTTGCGACTATATTGTTGGTTCTATTGCGCCAGACAATGTCACGCCTTGGTCATTGTATTTTGTGTTTTCGTTATATTTTTGGTCAGGCCAGGGTGTGACATGGGTTTATGTTGTTGTATTTCGTATTGGGGTTTTTGTATTATTGGGATTGCGGCTGAGTAGGGGTGTTGTATGGGCTTGGCTGCCTGAGGTGGTTCTCAATCAGATCCAGGTGATTCTCGTTGTCTCTGATTGGGAACCGTATTTAGGTAGCCTGGTTTCGCTGTGTATTTTGTGGGTGATTGTTCCTGTCTCTGTGTAGTTTCACCAGATAGGCTGTAATTAGGTTTCACGTTCCGTTTGTTGTATTTTGTATCGTTATTGCATGTGTCACTTTTCCTATTAAAGTCATGAGTAACCACTACGCTGCATTTCGGTCCGACTCTCTTTCCACAAACGAATAACGCCATTACAGAATCACCCACCACACTCGGACCGAGCAGCGTGTTAACAGGCAGCGACAGCTTGAACAGCGAAGGGAGGACGTTATGGATAGCAGAGGCATGGAGTATACGACGTGGGAAGAAATCGACAGGTAGGCGGCCGACCCAGAGAGAGTGCAGGTGCCCGCCTGGGATTCGCTGGAGCAATTTGAAGAGGGCTATAGGCGAATGGAGTCAAAAAGAAAGACACGTCGGCGCAGAGAGAAAACCGAAAGTAACCCCCAAATATTTATTGGGAGAGGGCGCAGAGAGAGAGTGGCTGAGTCAGGGTTCAGACCTGAGCCAACTCTCCCTGTTAATCGTGAAGAACAGTTGCAGTGGGAGAGGCTGCCACACTTGGAGAATTGGACATGGGAGGAGGAATTAGACGGGAAAGGACCCTGGGCTCAGCCTGGAGAATATCGCCGTCCCAAGGAAGAAATAGAGGCGGCTAAAGCGGAGAGGCGCTGGTATGAGGAGGCAGCACGGCGACGCGGTTGGAAGCCCGAAAAGCAGCCCAAAAAAATTATTGGGGGGGGCTAAAAGGGAGTATGGCTATGCCAGGTAGGAGACCTGCGCAAACTCCCTGTGCTCACCGTTGGGCTAGAGAGACCGGGCAGGCACCGTGTTATGCTATGGAGCGCACGGTGTTTCCAGTGCGGGTGCATAGCCCGGTGCGGCACATACCAGCCCTTCCTATTGGCCGGGCTAGAGTGGGCATCGAGCCAGGTAAGCTTGGGCAGGCTCGGTGCTCAAGAGCTCCAGTGCGCCTGCACGGTCCGGTCTATCCAGAGCCACCTCCACACACCAGTCCACCGGTAGCAGCTCCCCGCACCAGGCTTCCTGTGTGTGTCCTCAATCCTGTAGCACCAGTTCCAGCACCACGCACCAGGCCGTCAGTGCGCCTCGCCTGTTCAGCACATCCAGAGCCTTCTTTCCCTCCTGCGCTGTCGGAGTCTCTCGCCTGTTCAGCACAGCCAGAGCCTTCCTTCCCTCCTGCGCTGTCGGAGTCTCCCGCCTGGTCAGCGCTATCAGAGCCTTGCTTCCCTCCTGCGCTGTCGGAGTCTCCCGCCTGTTCAGCGCTATCAGAGCCTTCCTCTACAGCGCTGCCGGAGCCTCCTGCCTGTTCGGAGCAGCCTGAGCTGTCAGTCTGCATGGAGCTGCCAGTCTGCAAGGAGCTGCTAGTCTGCAAGTTGCTGCCAGCCTGCATGGAGCAGTCAGAGCTGTCAGCCTGCATGGAGCAGTCAGAGCTGTCAGCCTGCATGGAGCAGTCAGAGCTGTCAGTCTGTATGAAGCAGCCAGAGCTGTCAGTCTGCATGAAGCAGCCAGAGCTGTCAGTCTGCAAGGTGCTGCCAGCCTGCATGGAGCAGTCAGAGCTGTCAGCCTGCATGGAGCAGTCAGAGCTGTCAGCCTGCATGGAGCAGTCAGAGCTGTCAGTCTGCATGAAGCAGTCAGAGCTGTCAGTCTGTAAGAAGCAGCCAGATCTGTCAGTCTGCATAGAGCAGCTAGATCCGCCAGTCAGCCATGATCTTCTAGATCTGCCAGACAACCAGTCTCTTCCAGATCTGCCAGTCAACCAGTCTCTTCCAGATCTGCCAGTCAACCAGTCTCTTCCAGATCTGCCAGTCAACCAGAATCTTCCAGATCTGCTAGTCAACCAGAATCTTCCAGTTCCGCCAGCCAGCCAGGATCTACCGGAGCCTACTACCTGCCTGAGCTTCATCTCAGTACTGGGCTTCCTCTCAGTACTGGGCTTCCTCTCAGTACTGAGCTTTCTCTCAGTACTGGGCTTCCCCTCAGTTCCGGGCTACCCCTCAGTTCCGGGCTGCCCCTCAGTTCCGGGCTGCCCCTCAGTTCCGGGCTGCCCCTCAGTCCCGAGCTGCCCCTCAGCCCCGAGCTGCCCCTCAGTCCCGAGCTGCCCCTCAGTCCCGAGCTGCCCCTCAGTCCCGAGCTGCCCCTCAGTCCCGAGCTGCCCCTCAGTCACGAGCTGCCCCTCAGTCCCGAGCTGTCCCTCAGTCCCGAGATGCCCCTCAGTCACGAGCTGCTCCTCAGTTCTGTGGGGTTCTGGGTGAGGACTATTAGGCCATGGTCGGCGGCGAGGGTGGATTATCCCAGGATGCGAAGGGGAGGAACTAGGACATTAATGGAGTGGGGTCCACGTCCCGAGCCGGAACCGCCACCATGGACAGACGCCCACCCAGACCCTCCCTAAGGTTTTGAGGTGCGTCCGGGAGTCCGCACCTTAGGGGGGGGTTCTGTCACGCCTTGGTCATTGTATTTTGTGTTTTCGTTATATTTTTGGTCAGGCCAGGGTGTGACATGGGTTTATGTTGTTGTATTTCGTATTGGGGTTTTTGTATTATTGGGATTGCGGCTGAGTAGGGGTGTTGTATGGGCTTGGCTGCCTGAGGCGGTTCTCAATCAGATCCAGGTAATTCTCGTTGTCTCTGATTGGGAACCGTATTTAGGTAGCCTGGTTTCGCTGTGTATTTTGCGGGTGATTGTTCCTGTCTCTGTGTAGTTTCACCAGATAGGCTGTAATTAGGTTTCACGTTCCGTTTGTTGTTTTTTGTATTTTGTATCGTTATTTCATGTGTCACT
This sequence comes from Oncorhynchus keta, assembly GCF_023373465.1. Classification (NCBI taxonomy): domain Eukaryota; kingdom Metazoa; phylum Chordata; class Actinopteri; order Salmoniformes; family Salmonidae; genus Oncorhynchus; species Oncorhynchus keta. The sequence continues at coordinate 47,546,925 of NC_068450.1, forward strand.
TTTCCTATTAAAGTCATGAGTAACCACTACGCTGCATTTAGGTTCGACTCTCTTTCCACAAATGAAGAACGCCGTTACAGACAAGATCAATTCTTGCTAAAGTATTTACAATCATTTCAAATGGTATTTAAACCCAGGTCTGCGTTTCATGTTAGAATTTGGCCTGGAAGAATGCTAGTGATCAAATGCCAGACCAAAATGGCTACCGTGAGTACAAGGGAAGAATGCTTATCAAAATTGGTCTGCTTGTTGTATTTCTGTTCCCTACCCTGGTCAATAATTAATCCATGACATGAATGATTTATGCTCGGTGTGGTCTGAAAATGTTTGTTTCAGCCTGGTCCAAGTATTGATTCAGGGAATTGACTGGGGACAGCGGTGTCAGGTTCAATTGGGGAAAATATGGGGGTACCCGTATCAATGTATATTGAGCAAGAATATAAATGCAACATGCAACAATCTCTACGATTTTACTGAGTTATAGTTCATATAAGAAATCAGTCAATTGACAAATTAATTAGGCCGTCATCTATGGATTTCACATCTGTTGGTCACCGATACATAAAAAAGGGTAGGGGCGTGGATCAGAAAAACAGTCAGTATTTGATGTGACCACCATATGCTTCAGGCAGAGCGACACATCTCCTTCGCATAGGATTAATCAGGCTGTTGGTTGTGGTCTGTGGAATGTTGTCCCACTCCTCTTCAGTTGCTGGATATTGGCGGGACTGGAACACACTGTCATACACATCAATCCAGAGCATCCCAAACATGCGCAATGGGTGATATGTCTGAGTATGCCTGCCATGTAAAAATTGGGACATTTTCAGCTTCCAGGAATTGTGTACACATCCTCGTGACATGGGGCTGTGCATTATCATGGTGGAACATGCGGTGATGGCGGCTGATGAATGGTAAGACAATGGGCCTCAGGATCTCATGTGCATTAAAATTGTCATCGATAAAATGCAACTGTGTTCATTGTCCGTAGCTTATGCCTGCCCATACATACCATATCCCCACAGCCACCATGGGGCACTTTATTCACAACAAATTAGCAAACCACTCGCCCACACGAAGCCATACACGTTGTCTGCCTTCTGCCCCCTACAGTTGCCTACACTTCTCCAGCATGCCATTAGCCATCGAAGGTGAGTATTTGCCCACTGAAGTCGGTTACGATGCCGAGCAGCAGTCATGTCAAGACCTTGGTGAAGACCATGAGCATTCAGATGAGCTTCCCTGAGACGGTTTCTGATAGTTTGTGAATAACTTATTCGGTTGTGGAAACCTACAGTTTCATCAGCTGTCCGTGTGGCTTGTCTCAGACCATCCCGTAGGTGAAGAAGCCAGATGTGGATGTTCTGGGCTGGCTCAGTTACACGTGGTCTGCAATTGTGAGGCCGGTTGGACGTACTGCCAAATTTTCGAATACAACGTTAGCGAGAAATTACCATTCAATTATCTGGCAACAGCTCTGGTGGACATTCCTGCAGTCAGCAAAACTTGAGAAATCTGCGGCATTGTGTTGTGTGGCAAAACTGCACATTTTAGAGGGGCCATTTTTTTGTCCCCAGCACAAGGTGCACATGTGTAATGATCATGCTGTTTAATCAGGTTATTGATATGCCACACCTGCCAGGTGGATGGATTATCTTGGCAAAGGAGAAATGCTCACTAACAGGGATATAAACAAATGTTTGCACAAAATTTGAGAGAACTTTTATTTCAGCTGATGAAACATAGGACTAACACTTTACATGTTGCATTTATATTTTTGTTCACTATAGTTTGGGTTTTAAGTTAAATCCCTTCTGCATATGATTCCAGTGTTTTATAACATGTAGATAATAGCATATTAAGTAAACAGTACATGTATAGTTGCTGGAATGTTGATGGCATTGGTTATCATGCGTACTGTGTACATATTAGGAAAGCTACACGTTGGCGGTGGATGAAGTATCATCTACTTAAGACATGAAGTACTTTGAGACTCAATGAAAAGTGCTTCTAGACAAATGCAATTTGATTGTCATTATGTTTTCTCCAGAGCAACACAAGTGAGAGTTGCTGACACATGGATCAACAGCACAAAATATGAGTCACCATCTGTTGCACAACTCAAGTATCGGCAACTACTGTAAGCAAATCTTTTTAAGTACGCCGAATTGATTTAATGTGAGATGCCGGTTGAAATATATTTGTCTTTTCTCTTCTACTTGATGATGCTGCAGTGTGCTTTGCTTCGCAAGATAACTAATTGCCAAGGGTTTATTGCAGCTATAAATAAGTAAAGGGATGTCTGGTGCTGATATTTTTGTTTTTTATTTCCAGGGTGTGGAAGTGAAAGAATCTGATCCTTGTCTTCATCGACTTGGATCGGCTATTCTCAGAAGAGATTTTTATCGGGAAGCCCTGGGGCACCAGTGTTTATCCCAGGGAAAAGATTATATCAGACAGAAGCAGAACGAAGGATTATGGGGGCTTGTAGGATGTGCTGCTCAGCTGCCACTCAAGGCGGCTGGGTTCGGAGGGTTCGGGGAGAGGGGAGTCTTCGGAGGAGTCTGCCAGGTGAAAGTGAACATAATGCCAAAATGCCATAGTGCAGTGGGCTTAGTGGTTTACCCATGAATTAACCATTGTGAGTATATCCTCCCCTATTGCCAAAGCACAAGGCAGCCAACCCAGCAGCACCTCCAGAGAACCGTGATAACATGAAAGGTTTCACATCCATTTTAATCGGCCAGACCGGAACAAGTAATTTTTTTTACAATCCCTACTGACAGTGTCTATAATTAAAAGTAATGTACACTTTCTGTATGCAATGTACAGAAATATTGAGTTTCTAGTACGTTGTCACTACCCCCAACAGTACATCCTCTTGCACCAAATACACCATTACTCAATCTTTAAGAAAAGCGCTGTGGGGCGCAAACGCATCCCTCAAAAACTGAATTAAAATTCCCCCCATGATACTGATTTAACTGGCAGGAGCACACATGTTGTTAAATGTCCCTTTGTTTTATTTGAATTACAAATGAATGGGTCCACGCGGGTTGCTTTTTGTCACAGACAGAGCAGGCTGTAAGTAAGGAAGTCTCCTAAGGAGAACTTCTCAAGAGATTTTTCTTTACTTTGTGTTTATTGATGTAATTCTGCTATATAAGTCAACTAACAGTAGGGCTTTGGCCAGTCTTTTTTTTTAATCAAGTCTCAGGTGCAATTCCACGTCAACAGAATGACGCTGAGACTTTCCGCTGAAAATTCTACAAAAAAAACACATTTAGTTGAAGAACAGTGCAGATGCAAAATGTGCAGAATGACAGTTTGTGGTGTTTGTGCTGCCATCCTGTTACCAAACGTTGCATCTGCACTGTTCTTCCAAGTCAATTTGTTTTTGTAAAATTTTCAGTGGACATTTTTAAAAGTCATCCTTGTGCAAGGAGTTGTATGGTTTGTTTAACTTTGCAATCATTGTTTTTTTTTCAGCATACTTTTAAAGTGAGAAATCTGAGTCTCAATATCACTCTGTTACTGTGGAATTGCCCCTCAAAAATATTGATAATTCCACATTTAATTTGTTTGACATCTTTCTGAGCACACAATGTCAACATACAGTGAGATTTTGTGTCACTGGTGTACACACAATACCCCATAATGTCAACGTGGAATTATGTTTTTAGACATTGTTACAAATGATTTACAAATGAAAAGCTGAAATGTATTCAGCCCCTTTGTTATGGCAAGCCTAAATATGTTCAGGAGTAAGAATGTTCTTAACAAGTCACAAAAGTTGCATGGACTCACTCTGTGCACAATTACAGTGTTTACCATGCTTTTTGAATGACTACCTCATCTCTGTATCCCACACATACAGTTATTGTTAAGGTCCATTCAATCGAGCAGTGAATTTTAAACACATATTTAACCACAAAGACCAGGGAGGTTTTCCAATGCCTCACAAAGAACGGCACCTAGAAAGGTAAAAAAAAAAAGCAGACATTGAATATCCCTTTGAGCATTGTGACGTTATTAATTACAGTTTGGATGGTGTATCAATACACCAGTCACTACAAAGATACAGGCATCCTTCCTAACTCAGTTGCCGGAGTGCAAGGAAACCGTTCAGGGATTTCACCACGAGGCCAAGTTTAATGGCTGTGATAAAAGAAAATTGAAGATGGATAAACAACATTGTGGTAACTCCACAATACTAATCTAAATGAAGAGGGAAAATAACAAATAAAAATGTCCAAACATGCATCCTGTTTGCAATAAGGCACTAAAGTGAAATTAACTTTATTTGTATTTGTATTTATAATGGATTATGGATCCACTGCTGCCATGGCAGTGCCACATATCTACAGTACAAAATCCATGTGTACGTGTGTGTATAGTGCGCATGTTATTGTGTGTGTGTGTGCATGTGTCTGTGCCTATGTTAGTGTTGCTTCACAGTCCCCGCTGTTCCATAAGGTGTATTTTTATGTTTTTTAAATCTAATTTTACTGCCTGCATCAGTTACTTGATGTGGAGTTCCATGTAGCCATAGCTCTATGTAGTACTGTGCGCCTCCCATAGTCTGTTCTGGACTGTGAAGAGACCTGTTGTGGCATGTCTTGTGGGGTATGCATGGGTGTCCAAGCTGTGCGCCAGCAGTTCAAACAGACAGCTCGGTGCATTCAACATGTCAATACCTCTCATAAAAACAGGTAGTGATTAAGTCAATCTCTCCTTTTATTTGTTGACAGGTCACTGGGAGAGTTATGCATTTAATTGTTTTTATTTGTAATTATTTATTTTTTTACCCCTTTTTCTCCCCAATTTAGAGCGTTGGACGAGTAACCGAAAGGTTGCAAGTTCATATCCCCGAGCTGACAAGGTACAAATCTGTCGTTCTGCCCCTGAACAGGCCGTCATTGAAAATAAGAATTTGTTCTTAACTGACTTGCCTAGTTAAATAAAGGTAAAATAAAAACATTTGCGGTATCCAATTGGTAGTTACAGTTTGTCTCATTGCTGCAACTCCCATACAGACTCGGGAGAGGCGAAGGTTGATTGCCATGTGTCCTCCAAAATAAAACCCAACCAAGCCACACTGCTTTTTGACACAATGTCCACTTAACCCGGGAGCCAGCCGCACCAATGTGTCGGAAGAAACACCGTGCACCTGGCAACCGTGTCAGCGTGCACTTTGCCTGGCCTGCGTGATGGGACAAGGACATTCCTGCTGGCCAAACCTTTCCCTAGCCCAGACCCAATTGCAATGTTCCTGTCCTTTTTTGTAGTCCAGCTGCGACACAATCAGGGCCTGTAGGACCTGCCTTATTCATAGTGCTGTTAAGAAGGTAGAGCAGCACTTTATTATTGATTTATTTCTCCCCATCTTAGCTACTGTTGTGACCATAACAGTTTACATTCCAAGGTTACTTCATGCAGTTTAGTCACCTCAACTTGCTCAATTTCCACATTATTTACTACAAGATTTAGTTGAGGTTTAGTGTTTAATGAATGATTTGTCCCAAATAAAATGCTTTTAGTTTTATAAATATTTAGGACTAACTTATTCCTTGCCACCCACTCTGAAACTAACTGCAAATCTTTGTTAAGTGTTTCAGTGATTTCAGTCGCTGTACTGTATGTAGTAGCTGACATGTATAGAGTTGAGTCATCCGCATACATAGCATCTCTGTCTTTACTCAAAGCCAGTGGCATGTCATTAGTAAAGATTGAAAAGTTATGGGCCTACACAGCTGCCCTGGGAAATTTCTGATTCTATTATGTTGGAAAGGCTTCCATTAAAGAACACCATCTGTGTTCTGTTAGACAGGTAACTCTTTTTACAAAAATGATCAGGGGGTGTAAAGCCGTAACACATACATTTTTCCAGCGGCAGACTATGATCAATAATGTCTAAAGCCACACTGAAGTCTAACAAAACAGCCCCCACAATATTTTAACATCAATTTCTTTAAGCCAATAATCAGTAATTTGTGTAAGTGCTGTGCTTGTTGAATATCATTCCCTATAAGCATGCTGGATGTTTGTTCTCAATTTGTTTACTGTAAAATAGCCTTGTATCTGGTCAAACACAATTTTTTCCAAACGTTTACTAAGGGTTGGTAACAGGCTGATTGGTCGGCTATTTGAGCCAGTAAAGGGAGCTTTACTATTCTTGGGTAACGGATTGACATTTGCTTCCCTCCAAGCCTGAGGTCACACACATTCTAGTAGGCTTAAATTGTAAATATGGAAAATAGTAGTGGTAATATTGTCCGATATTATCCTCAGTAATTTTCCATCCAAGTTGTCAGACCCCGGTGGCTTGTCATTGTTGATAGACACCAATTTGCAATACGTTTTCCAATCGTTTGTGCAGCCAGACTTATTTGCCATTCATTTTGCCTCTTCCCTCTCAACCATACCATTTTCCAGTTCCTCATCAATCCATGGGGATTTATCAGTTTTTACAGTCATTTTCTTAATGGGTGCATGCTTATTAGTAACTGGAATAAGCAATGTCATAAATGTGTCCAGAGCAGTGTCTGTTTGCTCCTCTTTACACACCACGGACCTACAAATATTCTTTACATCAACAACATAGGAATCACTACAAAACTTATTGTATGACCTCTTATACACAATATTAGGCTTTGGTTTTCCTAGATATGAATACTATATTGTGATCTCTACATCCGAAGGATTTGGACAATTCTTTCAAACAAATCTCTGCAGCATTAGTAAAGGTATAATCAATACATGTTGATGATTTCATTCCTGTACTGTTTGTAACTACTTTGGTAGGTTGATTGATAACCTGAACTAGGTTGCTGGCACCTGTTAAAGTTTGAAGCATTCTCTTGAGTGGGCAGGCTGATGAAAGCCAGTCAATATTTAAATCCCCCAGAAAGAATTTACAGTGAGGGAAAATAGTATTTGATCCCCTGCTGATTTTGTACGTTTGCCCACTGACAAAGAAATGATCTGTCTATAATTTTAATGGTAGGTTTATTTGAACAGTGAGAGACAGAATAACAACAACAAAATCCAGAAAAACGCAGGTCAAAAATGTTAGAAATTGATTTGCATTTTAATGAGGGAAAAAGTATTTGTCCCCCTCTCAATCAGAAAGATTTCTGGCTCCCAGGTGTCTTTTATACAGTAACGAGCTGAGATTAGGAGCACACTCTTAAAGGGAGTACTCCTAATCTCAGTTTGTTACCTGTATAACAGACACCTGTCCACAGAAGCAATCAGTCAATCAGATTCCAAACTCTCCACCATGGCCAAGACCAAAGACCTCTCCAAAGATGTCAGGGACAAGATTGTAGACCTACACAAGGCCGGAATGGGCTACAAGACCATCGCCAAGCAGCTTGGTGAGAAGGTGACAACAGTTGGTGCGATTATTCGCAAATGGAAGAAACACGTAAAATAACTTGCATGGAGCCCCCTCGGCCTGGGGCTCCATGCAAGATCTCACCTCGTGGAGTTGCAATGATCATGAGAACGGTGAGGAATCAGCCCAGAACTACACAGGAGGATCTTGTCAATGATCTCGAGGCAGCTGGGACCATAGACACCAAGAAGACAATTGGTAAAACATTACGTCGTGAAGGACTGAAATCCTGCAGGGCCCGCAATGTCCACCTGCTCAAGAAAGCACATATATTCCCGTCTGAAGTTTGCCAATGAACATCTGAATGATTCAGAGGACAACTGGGTGAAAGTGTTGTGGTCAGATGAGACCAAAATGGAGCTCGTTGGCATCAACTCAACTTGCTGTGTTTGGAGGAGGAGGAATGCTGCCTGTGACCCCAAGAATACCATCCCCACCATCAAACATGGAGGTGGAAACATTATGCTTTGGGGGTGTTTTTCTGCTAAGGGGACAGGACAACTTCACCGCATCAAAGGGACAATGGACGGGGCCATGTACCGTCAAATCTTGGGTGATAACCTCCTTCCCTCAGCCAGGGAACTGAAAATGGGTCATGGATGGGTATTCCAGCATAACAATGACCCAAAACACACGGCCAAGGCAACAAAGGAGTGGCTCAAGAAGAAGCACATTAAGGTCCTGGAGTGGCCTAGCCAGTCTCCAGACCTTAATCCCGTAGAAAATCTGTCGAGGGTGCTGAAGGTTCGAGTTGCCGTCAGCCTTGAAACCTTAATGACTTGGAGAAGATCTGCAAAGAGGAGTGGGACAAAATCCCTCCTGAGATGTGTGAAAACCTGGTGGCCAACTACAAGAAACATCTGACATCTGTGATTGCCAACAAGGGTTTTGCCACCAAGTACTAAGTCGTGTTTCGCAGAGGGGGTCAAATACTTATTTCCCTTATTAAAATGCAAATCAATTTATAATATTTTTGACATGCATTTTTCTGGATTTTTTTTGTTGTTATTCTGTCTCTCACTGTTCAAATAAACCTACCATTAAAATTATAGACTGATCATTTCTTTGTCAGTGGGCAAACGTGCAAAATTAGCAGGGGATCAACTACTTTTTTCCCTCACTGTATGTCCTGAATACAAAGTGTTATGTTAGGGGCAAATCAAATACAACATATAACAGAGTACCCCTCTTTATATTTTCAAGCATTGTGGTGGCTACATCATGTTATGGGTATACTTGTCATCGGCAAGGACTAGGATGTTTTTTTAGGATAAAAAAAAATAGAATATAGCTAAGCACTTGCAAAATCCTAGAGGAAAATCTGGTTCAGTCTGCTTTCCAACAGACACTGGGACAAAATTGCACCTTTCAGCAGGACAATAGCCTAAAACACAAGGCCAAATATACACTGAGACAACATTGAATTTTCCTGAGTGGCCTAGTTACAGTTGTGACTGAAATTGGTTTGAAAATCTGTGGCAAAAGTTTAAAATGTTTCTTCCGCTTTGACATTACAGAGTATTTTGTATCAATCATTGACAAAATAATGACAATGAAATCCATTTGAATCCCACTTTGTAATACAACAAAATGTGGATTACGTCGAAGGGCGTGAATACTTTCTGAAGGCACTGTATGTCAAGTACAGTAAATAATAAGAGATGAGGTGAAAGGTGCAGCAGACATATACAAGAATAGGACAGCACATTGTGACACATTATACATTGTAATTCAAACTCTTCACAATACTTTTCTGTTTTATTGAACTGAGTATTAACAATCCACAATTGTATGTACACAATAGGTATACTTTGTTATATTATGTACCAATGTACACAATACGTCCCCGTTCCTCTTATGTTTCTCCTGCAATGATTAACAAGAATAAGTTACTGTTACCAAAGCAACATTGATTGTCAAAATAATCAGAGTAGGTGCACTTCACACCTACAGTGTGTAGTATAGTATTCAACAGTATTATACACTTTACTATAGAATTCTATAGTAAGTACTGTCATGACGTTGGCCTCGGGGTTAGGTTTATGACAGTCATAAATACCTCTTCCCCCCTTTTTCCTCTCTCTACCCTACTGAGGTTACATTTGCAAACCCCTTGGTGAACATAGAGATTCTGGGAACATCAGAAGGTGGGGGGAAATTAACTATATTCTAGTAATCCGACCAATGGAACATATGCGGTGGTACTTAATGAATATGTTGTCAGTTCGGTTGTCAAGATGACATTGACTCTACAGTGGAAAGTCTACACATCAGAGTTATCGGATTCACATGGAATTGTTGTTCAATTTAAATGTTTGAATATGAAATTATTTGTGATAGGATGAAATGTGATTTTAGCTTCTAAAATGTGAGATTTGGGTTTTCATAAGATAGGGCTCTGCTCAATCAGTGGCCCGCCACTGTGAAGGGACATGGGCTATAAAACGTTTCAAACACACCCTCCTCTCCCTTCCTATATAAGCCCTTGACGACAATATAACCTCCTGTTCCGAGGATGTAGGACGACGGTCCGATGTCAGAATGGTTCAGATAATAACTACAGAATGAAGCCAACATCAGCGTGAGCTTTGGTTGCGAATGGTATGAACTTTTAACTCTTATTCACTCCAGAAGTGATACCTCCTAGCCGTTGAATTAGCAACAGCAGATGTAAACGAGGGTTAGGAAGGAACAGACAGAGTATTCCGTCTGTCACACAACGACGTTACTACATCGTATCCAATTGACCACCAGAGACATTCTTCAAAGGACTCGGTTGGGCAACATGGCCTTCCACCAACCTACCGAAGTGCAGCTCAGAGTAAATATTTATTGCGTTTTCCTTTTCCAAATGGGCGGTAATTTAGAATGCATAAGATACTGTATTTACGATAGCACAGCTTCGGCCTTTGTTCCTCAGTCTTCCCTGTCCTTCACTCAAACCCAGCCCCTTTTCTTTTGTGTAACAAGCTGTCATATCTGTTCCGCCCGCTTGGGACGTTTTCCTTTATGACGTAATTTGTAATCAAGGTATGATTTAATTATGTGTATGTGTAATCCTGTGTGATTAGTTAGGTATTTAGTAAATCAATTATTAAACCCAATTTTGTATTGCTGATTCAAATGGTTAGCCAGGGTTCGTGCAGATAACCAAGAATTTACAACTTTCAGATGAGACTGAATTAAGATGACGATTAATATTGACGGCTATTGATGTATAATATTACTAGGTCTTTAAGAGTTTTCGGAAGATAACAGCTCTATAAATATTAGTTTGTGGTGCCTGACTCTCTAGTTAATTACATTTACATGATTAGCTCAATCAGGTAATATTGATGACAGAGAAATTATTTTATAGAATAGCATGTCATATCACTTAATCGGGCATAGCCAAGGACACGACAGTACTGTGGAATGTTATTGTGAACCGTAGTATTTTTTCATGTGGGTCTGTAAAATTGATTATTTCCAGTGTGGTATCATTACATAAGGTAAGTGGAATTGGAACCATTTCCTCTTCCACTTAATGATGATTCAGGTATGCAGCTGGCTGGTTTGGCTGGCTGGGTTGACTGCTGCCAAAAAAAAATATTTGTTCAGTGCTGGTTGCCTCCACATGACTTTCACATAAGAAGTCCTTTTTTATTAAAAAAAGTGTATTGTTTTTTATTGATTGTATTGTTTTTGATGTGATTCAATAAAAAAAAAACAATTCCCAAAAAGAAAGGAAGTGCGAATTGGGCACGTTGTCCACGCAACCTACTTTACACTCTCTTACAGGAATGGAGCTCATCCAAACCTGTGTACTTCTGTATGAGTGAACCAAAGACGTGTCTGTGTGTGTGTTCCCACATGCATGTGTGTGATTGCACTGTCACCTTTAATCACTTCCTCCACCTTTCAACATAGGGAGGGCAGCCAAAAGCGCCCTGCCAGGCCTCGTCACGGAGCTGCGCCATGGGGCCAGCCAGGCCTCATCAAGGAGCTGAGCCAGGGGTCCAGTCAGTCATCCGAGACACAGCGTGGATCCAAATTGATTTCAAAAGCCAAGGGACTCACACGTTTACCTCGTCAAGAGAGGGCAAAGAGCATGAAAAAAAATGAAGGGGAAAGCAAAACAAAGGAGAGGAATGAATTATGTGGGGTTGTGTGGGGACACACGATAATGACACTCTCTCCCTCCCAGCTGCACCTTGCCAGTTTTCATATCCCCCCTATCCAAGACGGGCAGGGGCCGTTAAGGGGCCACAGACTGATAAAATTCCTGGCACACCGTTTAGTTCTCGTCTCACAATTATCTTCCCGGGCAATCATTCCTCCCTCTAGCGGCAGATGTGAGTTGCCTTAATATGAGGCTTCTCACCCCCCTTTAGATTGGGCTCCCAAGGCTCCCTGGTGGCCCCTGTAGCCCTGCTCTGTTAAAAATCAGCACCTGGCTTTACTTGCATTATCTGGGTGGTTGATGCAATCTCTTTCTTTAAGATTTCCCCGTAATGGCAGCAGGTACGACTTCAGGGACCTCAAATGACTCTAAATTTCCAGATTTTACTGAGAATTACAAGAAGGTAAGAAGATAAAACTTGTAAGAGTTGTGTCTAAGATGAAATCATTCGAAAATTTGCTGCAGGCTTGGAAAATAATAGATGGCATGAGTGTATCTGTTCAGGTGTGTAGAGTAGTCATTTTTACATTTCCCTTTTAAAGGTAAGAACTAATCAACCATTCACCTTGGCGTATTGGATAATGTTGTTCTACTCTTGCATCATGAGGAAGTTTAAAAGTGATTGCAAAGTAGTCTACAAAAATGGGTATGAGGGAGGTTGTGTAGCTTGTTCTTGCCAAACGAGACCTCAGCAAGACAAACTACATACTGCAATTTCCAACCAAATCCTTATTTTGGATAGTCAACAGTAAGGTTCACAAATACTATATATTACATGTTATAATCCATTACTACTATAAGAAATAACATTTATGAAAGAGGTCAACATATTCTGAGAGAGAATTTATATAAAAAAACACCAAACAGATATGTAAGTAGACAGTGTTCTAATAGCTAGTTTTGTTGCTGTTTCGATGTCCTTGAGGAAATGTAATGGGCTCCGGACAGTGCAAAAAGCTTCCTTGAAATTCATCATGTTCCGTCTTCGATGTTAATCTGACTTAAGCACCCATTGACGCACAACAAAGGCAGAGCTGGCTATCACTTTTCTTCTATCACATGTGAAGAGAAATAATGATACACACCATTATCTAGGCCGTGCAAACATTGGAACAGCTTGATCTGTTGTATTATCCTCACTAAGACCTCTGTTCAAAATGTCTTTCCAAATGAGGATCGAGCCACTCGTATTAAAGCCACACAAGATTAACTTGCTCATTTTAAAAAGAATCCCAGACATTGTGGTCGTGCTTTGTCTGCGCGGCCTGTGCAACTTCGTCGGCCTGTAGTATTTATTTTCGCTACCGTTGGCTGTGGTAGGGCCTGTTTCTGTATTATCAGGGTTCATTCAGTGCAGCGCTTGCTCACATGACAGTTCATTTTCTGCATGATCTCACAAAAGTCGATACCATCTTGTGAAGACAAATACTAGATATTGCGGGCTAACTGATGCAGTTGGGGGAAGACCATTAATCATATCTTTCTTGGAGGGGTGGGAAGATGTGAGGCCCACCCAGCTAGTCTTCATGCATTAATAAAAGCCTGATATGATCTATGAATGGGTTCACAGCAGGTGGTGCCTTCATTAACCGTAGATCCGGCCTGGCCCTGTGGAAACAAGACATTCTGTCTCTAATTTGCTGGACTGGATCATTTTTTGTTGTTTACCTGCACTTTATTTGAGCATGATGTAGTTTCCATGTGTATTACACGACAGCAACCTTCAATTACTTGAGCATATTGTGTAAAACTGAAGTGCCACATCTGTACAATGTTGTACATTCCATGTGATACATTTTTGTCAACTCCTGGCTGCACAATATTTTTTTCCTAAATTCAATTGAACATCCCTTAGAATTATAGTGAACTAGAGGCAGGGTAAATATATAACCTGCCATTAAAAGCAGCCATCCCTTGCCTAGCAGGCAACTGAGAAGTGGAAGGAATGCAAAAGACAACCATTCGTTTTAGTAAATCACCCGATTAGAGAAAAACAACATCCAACAAACGTCCTAATAGGGTAGACGTTTTAAGTTTGAATATTTCAGTGGGTCGCAATAGTTATTTCCTTGTGAAGTTAAGTGAGCTAAGCACAAATTGAAAGCTTGAGTGTGTCTGTTATTTTCTTTTTACCTGACTTTGTTCAAATATCCCGAGCTAAGTGTATGCTGTCAGTATTAGCTTCAGCCTCAGACACCACCGTAAAAGTGGAAAACAGCAATGTGTTGGCAGGGAAGATACAAGGTAATAGGGATGTAGATTTATCACAAAACAGTTCTGATTTAATTGATTTGTTTAACTTATGCACAGTACACTGTCAACAACATGAATGTTTGATCATCCACGCATAAAACAACAGTTCTAATGCTACAGTAGTCACCGACGCCTCGTTGTCTTGATAGTTGTGTGTTTTGATCAAAAACGAGACCTTTCATTGTTCCGTATCAGCCCTCAAATCTAAAATGTATATTCTATCAGACTGCTCTAACCCGTGGGTGGTACACTACATGACCAAAAGTATGCGGACACCTGCTCGTCTAACATCTCATTCCAAAATCCTGGGCATTAATATGAAGTTGGTCCCCCCCTTGACTGCAATAACAGCATCCACTCTTCTGGGAAGGTTTTCCACAAAATGTTGGAACATTGCTGCGACTTTTTTCCATTCAGCCACCAGAGTGAGGTCGGGCATTGATGATGTTGGGCAATTTAGACTTCTCCCGCAGTCAGCGTTTTAATTAATCTCAAAGGTGTTCGATGGGGTTGAGGTCAGGGCTCTGTACTGGCCAGTCAAGTTCTTCCACTCTGATCTCAAAAAAAAAATTCTGTATGTACCTCGATTTGTGCACTGGGGCATTGTCATACTGAAACAGGAAAGGGCCTTCCCCAAACTGTTGCCACAAAGTTGGAAACACACAATTGTCTAGAATGTAATTGTTTGCTGTGTCAAGATTTATCTTCACTGGAACTAAGTAGCCTAGCTCAATCTTTGAAAAACAGCCCCAGACCATTATTCCTCTTCTACCAAACTTTACAGTTGACACTATGCATTCGGGCAGGTAGCACTCTCCTGGCATCCGCCTAACCACCCTTCCTCCATTGTACTGCTCCAGAGTCCAATGGCAGCGAGCTTTACACCACTCCAGACGATACTTGGCATTACGCATGGTGATCTTAGGCTTGTGTGCAACTTCTCGGCAATGGAAACCCATTTCATGAAGCTCCTGACGAACAGTTATTGTGCTGACGTCACTTTCAGAGGCAGTTTGGAATTTAGTAGTGAGTGTTGCAACCGAGGACTGACGATTTTTCACGCGCCACGCACTTCAGCCCTTGGCAGTCCCGTTCTGTGAGCTTGTGTGGCCTACCACTTTGCAGCTGAGCCGTTGTTGCTTCTGGATGTTCCCACTTCACAATAAGAGCACTTACGTGTTGTCCATATACTTTCGTATAAATAGTGTATAATATCAGTATTCTGACCTTGTACCCAGTGTCTCTACATCCCTGCACTGAAGCCAAGTTGTTAACATGAGATTATTCTTAGGGAAGTGTCACTGGTCACATTACCGAGATGTCTGTGAGAAATGCGGTCTGTAAAGGGTCATTAAGGCTGAGTCCCTCTGCTGGCATGCTGTCTGAGAGTTGTTTATGCATCACATGGGGGATATTACGGGTATGTAATGACTTATTAAACGATAGCTTCAGTCATGTATCATGGGCAGGTGTCTGAAATAACTGCCTGTATAGGAAAAGCCAGATCAATTATACTTTCTAAGTGGATTGTAACAACACTAAAGAAAAACAGGTCATGGGTTGATATCACAGGGATAGAGGAAACCGCTTCCCAAGTAAGACGGTGCTCTGGGGGCCCATGCGCCCATCAACTAAAATTTTATAAACATTTTAAATAAATCACTTTGACAGTAACCCTCTTTTTTTAAATTTCCAAATGCTGCAAGTGAAGTGTTTGTGTTGTCCTATCTACATGGGTGAGTCAGACAGGCAATATAGTTGTCATGCATCTGATAAGCTTCTTTTTCAGTGGTGACGGCAGCAGCCCGCCTCGGCCTCATCACCTAATTGGCTTTTTTTTCAAAAAAGTTAGGTGAATCTCGGATGGAGGATGAGTGTGTTGTTCAAGATGGATAAACAAATTACTGACGATAACCACATATGCAAAGCTACCACCTCGTCCTCGACAGACAAAACACCATCGCAGGTGGATGCTAGTACACCTACTTATGCAGTAGCTAGCACTAGCAGCCTCCCAATCCCGACAGAGACTCACTGCCCAGGCCTGGCAATGGCAGTGGCCTTGCTCCTCCTCTTCCTCCCTTCGACAACAGTCCCTCTAGGGAGAGTGCGGGCCCACCTACTCCTCCTCAGGCTACCAAGCTAAATACTGTATATAGCTATAGATAGGCTAGTAGGCTAGACTGCATTGTCTGCATAATGAAACAATCCCTAGTAAGCTATTGTTTTGACGGTGGACAGATTGTATTATTTGGCATTAATAGACTGGTTTCACGCATCAAACGTTCTATCCGAGTTGGGAGAGAGCGGGAGGATGCTTAAGGTAGGCTATAGGCCTACAGAACAGATGTATATTAAACAAAGAAATATATTATTAACAGATTAGTTTGCTGTTGCATCCAAAAATGTAGGGAAGAGCGAGGTAAGTTGTCACATGGGTAAGTTGTCAAACTGTTCATAACTACCACAACAGAGGCTCTATCTCAAAAATCAAATAGCTACTTTGTGTGACTACATGTTTTATGGTCAACTTCCTGTTCACATGTGGTCAAGGTCACTCTAATCTGAGGTGAGCACACATTTCTTATTTTTCCCCTTCAAAAGTAAAAATATTGGCAGCACTTTACATTTCATGCAATAAAACTTACGTATGAATGTTCAAAATGATAATTTTACACTGAGTAGAGAAGACAATAACATGTATTTTGATACTTTAGCTGCAGTCCTATGATGAGCTAACCTTGAGATTTAGCCAGCATTAGCACACATGTCAGTTTGAGACATGTAGTCTCAATGACCTTGGGGAAAGTCTTCAAATGTGACAACATTTGACACATTGAACATGCTCAAAGAACATTGTGATATTGTGTAATCAGCTCTGATAATAGTATTAAATGTTACTGTAAATGGATTATTATATATACATATAGTTTAGAGCAGCAGACATATCCCTGGACTACACAAGACAGGCTCCGGCGTGTGTGTGTGTCTACTATCACACTGCATGCCTACTGTATGAGACAGTATATCCACACACACACACACACACTACTTCATACAGTGTCGTGAATTTAGTGTGGTGTTATGAATTGCATTGTGGCAACAAAGATAGTAGACAGGGCGTTGGGCATTATAAGCCTGCAATGAATATGTATTTGCAATGAGGAAATGTGTTTTTGTAGGAAGGAAGGAAGGAAGGAAGGAAGGAAGGAAGGAAGGAAGGAAGGAAGGAAGGAAGGAAGGAAGGAAGGAAGGAAGGGTAGAAATGATAAGAAAGACAGAGAATGGCAGCACACCACCTGGCATAATGTTAAAGGCAGTGAGGCAGGTGAAGTTGCAGAACAAATCAATCAGGAGTACAGCGAAGGATTTTGACATAAATTACCGTACTCTGACTCGGTATTGTCAAAAAGTTACCAGAGAAGAAGTTGAAAGTCAGACAGCCATGCCAACAACAGTGGTTGGCTATACAAAGCCACGGCAGTTTTTTCACCTGATTTGGAGATGCAGCTTGTTCAGTATGTTACTAGGTCACATTTATTTTGGTCTGTCGCCAAGTGAGGTCAGAAAACTTCCCTACCAGTTTTCTGGGGCACACCAGCTGAAGTTCGCGCTAATGTGGGCAGAAAAAGAAAAGGCCAGCTCGGAGTGGTTTACAGGCTTCTTAAAGACGAACCCAACGCTGTCGCTGAGAAAGCCAGAGGCAAGTAGCCTTGCCAGGGCAAGTAGCTTCAACAGAGAAGTGTTTAATGCTTTCTTCGACAATGTAGCAGAAGTGCTGCAGAGATATCAATTTGGACCAGGCGACATATGGAATGTCGATGAAACTGGGGTGACCACTGTACATAAACCTGAGAAAGTGGTTGGCAGACGTGGATTCAAACAAGTAGGGTCACTGACCTCCGCTGAAAGGTGGAACCCTCGTCACACTCGCCTGTGCTGTCTCAGCCACAGGGAATAGTATACCTCCATATTTTATATTCCCCTGTGTCAACTTCCGTTATAATTTCCTGATCAACAGGCCACCTGTCATTAGAGTGGTGAAACCCCTCTGGGTGGATGAAAGATGTGCACTTTGTTGACTTCCTGAAACATTTTCTTGAGCATACCAAGTGCTCAAAGGAGAAGCCCTGTTTACTCCTTTTAGACAAAACCACGAGTCTCATCTATCCATTGATGGACTCAATTATGCCAATCAAAATGGCATAATTATGCTGTCATTCCCACCCCATTGCTCTCATCGGCTTCATCCCTTAGACAGGTCTGTCTACGGGCCACTAAAGAGGCACATCAACACCGCGTGCGATGCCTGGATGAGGAACAATCCCGGGAGGACAATGTCAATTTATGACATTGCTGGGATTGTGGCAATCGCCTATCCTCTGGCTACAACCCCCTTGAACATTCAGGCTGGCTTTAGGATGGCTGGGGTACAACCTGACAACAGGGATGTATTTCTGGAAACCAAGTTTGCGCCATCCTACGTTACAGATTGCCCGATTCAGAACCCAACCCTACCAAGCCCCAACACCAACCCTGCCCTGCCAGGCCCCAGCACTATACCAGCCCTGCCAGGCCCCAGCGCCAACCTGCCAGGCCCCAGCGCCAACCTGCCAGGCCCCAGCACCATTCCAGCCCTGCCTAGCACAAGCTCAGACACAGACCTGCCCAGTTCCTATGCTAGCACCACTTCACCCTTGCCAAGCAATGCCATCGCTGACAGCGGACTACCAACTCCAGAGGACATCCGGCCATATCCAAAAGCTGGCCCCCGAAAACCAGCTTGCAAAGGAAGAAAACGGAGCAAAACAGCTATTCTAACTGACACACCAGTGAAGCAGGCACTAGAAATGGAAAAGAATATGGCAAAATCTAGCAAAAGACTGTTTCCATAGAAAGGGAAGCAAGAGGGGAGTCAAAATCTGGATCTGCAAAGAACAAGAAGGCAGCTAAAAAATATAAATGTCGTAGAAGAGTCATCAGATGAAGAGAAGTGCTCCTGCCTTGTCTTTATGGAGCCATTTTCAAACAGCCTTCCAAAGGATACTTGGGTGAAGTGTGTGATATGCAACAAATGGGCCCATGATGCTTGCACCTCAGGCCAGTCAATTTATGTGTGCCAGAACTGTGACGCTGAAGATGAGTCTGATTAGTCAGATACGAATGTATTCGTATAGTGTTACAAAACTGTGCATTAAGTGCATTAGTGTGTTTAAACACCAAGTCTGTTTAGACTTTAAACATTTAAGCAAGTTATCTGCAGCATTTATATTCCATTCCGATTCCAACAATTCAACTGGATCTATGTGCACGCCAGAGAATGTTTGATTTCAAAGTTCGTAGTAAAGTGGTCGTGTGACTTAATTAACTAATGTGAGCTCTGCCAACATTATTGTTTTGATAGAAAGGCATGATTTGCCAGATTCTCTAGGCATGATTGTTTTTATTTTGAGTTCTTTAATGAAGTTGAATTTGGTTTCGAATTTCAAATTAAAATCAATATTCACATTTAATTAGTTGTGTTCTTATTTGTTGATAATCTAATGTGACAATTTACCTGAGGTTATGTGACAATTTACCCACTGATGAGGAACATTTTCAGACTCTCTAATTTCACACTCTCTATTTAACGTTCTTCAACTCCGTACTGAAATAAGATATGAAGATGTAATGAATACAACATATGTGCCCAAGACTTCCTTCTTTAATTTGGTATGACATTTATACAATTGTGGTGTATTGTGCCCAGTAAAATTAAAAAATTCTATGTGAAACTATTAACCTATCATCATTAATATAATATTTTATTTACAATGTACTAATAAAATTAACAATTTCTTATTATTTTATTTTTGGGCTAAAAGTTAACATCCAGCAAGCATTTCACAAAGGAAGGTGCGTGTAGTCCATGAGTGGTGGAAATTAACTTGTTAGCTTAGTTCATAGTGAAATAGGCTACTTTTGCTCCCCAAACATTAGTTACTTAAAAACTTATTCAGGATCGGTGGGTCCCCCACGGGACATTTGAGCTTTTGGTTATATTTGGTTGTAAGTAACAAGAACATTTCCCAGCACATAGACATATCTGATATTGCCAGAACGATTACATTCTTGTTAATCTAACTGCACTGTCCAATTTACAGTAGATATTACAGTGAAAGAATACCATGCTATTGTTTGAGGAGAGTGAACAGTTATGAACTTCAAAAGTTATTAATAAACCAATTAGGCACATTTGGGCAGTCTTGATACAACATTTTGAACAGAAATACAATGGTCCATTGGATCAGACTAAAACTTTGCACACACACTGCTAAAAAATCTAAATTGCGCCTGGGCTAGAATAATACGTTATGGCCTTTCTCTTGCATTTCAAAGATAATGGCACAAAAAAACGGTTTTTCTTTTATTTATTTTTTTACCAGATCTAATGTGTTATATTCTCCTACATTAATTTCACATTTCCACAAACATCAAAATGTTTCCTTTCAAATGGTATCAGGAATATGCATATCCTTGAGTGTTTACATTTCACTCCTCTTTTAGCCGACATTAAATCAATGCAGTCAAACTTTTAGGAAGCTATTCATACACAAATGTTTGTCCCTGCCCCAGCCTGGTGCCAGGCCCAACAGATGCAGCTTCAGGCTCAGCAGCCCTGTCTCCCCATCCCCATACCCCTGAACCATCCCTACCCCAACTGAAGGATGTGAGCAGCATTGTGTTGAATGACATGTCAGTTGGCATAATTGCAGGGGTTCCGTGGGAATTTCTTTTTTTATTATTATGAAAAAAAGGGTATCAGTCTTGTGTCAGTCTCGCATCAAAATAGTGAATTCCACTGTATGGACAATGTTGAACGCATGTCTGCACAGTATTTTCACAGCTCACTGTCAGTCAATTTCGTACAGTAATTATTGGACAACAAGAGAGTTGCAAGCCTGCGAAGGTAGAGTTATTTAAAGCTTTGAATGGGTCAATTGGGTTCTGGAGGTGTGTGGTTACAGCAATTGCACAGGGTTGGTGTGGCCTGTGGTGATGGGGCCCAAATATATATAAATATCATGAACATGTACCACGCTGCGCTTTGGTCCACTCCTTCTTCATCACACGAGCGTGACAGAACTTCCCACCACCAAAGGACCAAGCAGTGTGGTAAGAAGGAGGACTGGACATGGGAGGACATTTTAAATGGCAAGGGATCCTGGATGTGGGAGGAGATCCTGGCCGGGAAGGATCGCCTGCCCTGGGAGCAGGTAGAAGCAGAGAGGAAGGCGAAGGCAGCAGCTAAAGCGGAGCGGCAATGTTATGAGGGAACACGGCTGGCAAGGAAGCCCGAGAGGCAGCCCCCCCCAAAATAAATTGGTGGGGGACACACGGGGAGTGTGGCAGAGTCAGGTTGGAGACCTGAGCCAACTCCCCGTGCTTACCGTGGCGGGTGTCGTACTAGTCAGGCACCGTGTTATGCGGTTGAGCTCACAGTGTGTCTCCAGTACGCGTTCTTAGCCCGGTGCACTACATCCCAGCTCACCGCATCTGCCGGGCTAGGGTGAGCATCCAGCCAGGTCAGAGGATGCCGGCTCAGCGCATCTGGCCGCCAGTACGTCTCTGCGGCCTGGGATATCCTGCGCCGGCTCTGCGCACGGTGTCTCCGGTGTGTCTGCACAGCCCAGTGTGTCCTGTGCACGAAGCCTCCAGTGATGATGCATGGCCAGAAGACTCCAGGGATGATCCATGGCACAAAGCCTCCAGTGAGGAGTTATGACACGGAGCCTCCAGCGACGTTCTCCAGTCCAGAGTCTCCAGCAACGTTCTCCAGTCCGGAGCCTCCAGCAGCGATGTTCTCCAGTCCGGAGCCTCCAGCAGCAACATTCTCCAGTCCGGAGCCTCCAGCAGCGACGTTCTCCAGTCCGGAGCCTCCAGCAGCGACGTTCTCCAGTCCGGAGCCTCCAACAGCGACGGTCTCCAGTCCGGAGCCTCCAGCAGCGACGGTCTCCAGTCCGGGGCCCGCTACGAGGGTCCCCAGTCCGGGGTCGGCGGCGAGGGTCCCCGCACCAGAGGCGCCACCAAAGTGGGGGGAGCCAGAGGCAGAGGGGGGTCTACGTCTCGCACCAGAGCTGCCGCCGTAAAGGAGGCCCACCCCTTTAGAGTCATGCCAGACACTTTTGGTTAACAAAAATAGGAAACAAATAAAACAGCAATAGGCGACACCAGCATTAGTTTCCATTCATTCAAACTGGCGGGTAGATTTGCCTTGGTAAGGGATTAATATTTCTATTATACGGAATGCTAGATAAATCGCCTTTAGTCTGAGCAAAAAGGACTAAGTTCTTCCAATTACAATACTAACCAGAGAGTGAACATATCTCGAAAGACTGGTTGCAAGCCGGACTAAGGTTAACACCAACATCTTTTAGGGAGCGGTAAATGGTGTGACCAATAATGCTTGCAACTGAGATCAGCTGTGCGGGTGAATCTATCATGTATTGATGGTTTAACAAGACATCAGCTAGCGATGATCTATTGCCATTTCAGAGAGGCCTTTTATTGGCCCTAGCACAAGGTGCACTTGTGTAATGATCATGCTTTTTAATAGGCCCCTTTTTATTTGATTATATTTGATTATTGTATATATTCTATATCTGTATAGTAGACGCAGTAGCCATCTGTCATAAAGAAATGCATGTCAGTGTCATACCATGCCACCGGCATATCTGTATCTCTCTAAGCTTAGGCCTAAGCTTATCTCTCTTTTTATAAACTGGGTGGGTCGAGCCCTGAATGTAAATTGGCTGACAGCAGTGGTATATCAGAACGTATACCACAGGGATGACAAATCATCTATTTTTACTGTTCTAATTATGTTGGTAACCAGTTTATAATAACAATAAGCCACCTCAGGGGTTTGAGATATATGGCCAAGATACCACTGCTAACAGCTGCGTCTAGGCACTCCGTGTTGCGTTGTGCTAAGAACAGCCATTAGCTGTGGTATATTGGCCATATACCACACCTCCTCGGGACTTATTGCTTAAATAAAGGCAAAAAAATATATATACAGTATATATAAATAAAGGCCCCAAAAATTATACATATATAGCCTAATATATATATTCGCCTTTATTTAAGCAATAAGTCCCGAGGTGTAGTATATGGCCAATATACCACAGCTAAGGGCTGGTCTTAGCACAACGCAACACGGAGTGCCTAGACACAGCCGTTAGCAGTGGTATATTGGCCATATATCTCAAACCCCCGAGGTGGCTTGCTGTTATTATAAACTGGTTATATTTCTATACAAATGTTTGGACACACCTACTCATTCAAGGATGTTCCTTTATTTGTACTGTTTTCTACATTGTAGAATAATAGTGAAGACATCAAAACTATGAAATAACACATATAGAATCATGTAGTAAAAAAAAAGTGTTAACAAATCTTCAAAGTAGCCACCCTTCGAAGTCGCCACCCTTTGGCTGCTTTTCCTTTAATCTGCAGTCCAACTTATCCCAAAACATCTCAATTGGGTTGAGGTCGGATGATTGTGGAGGCCAGGTCATCTGATGCAGCACTCCATCACTCTCCTTGGTCAAATAGCCCTTACACATTCTGGAGGTGTGTTGGGTCATTGTCCTGTTGAAAAACAAATGGTAGTCCCACTAAGCGCAAACCAGATGGGATTGCATATCGCTGCAGAATACTCTGATACCCATGCTGGTTAAGTGTGCCTTGAATTCTAAATAAATCACAGACTGCGTCACCAGCAAAGCAACCCCACTCTATAACACCTCCTCATCCATGTTTTACGGTGGGAAAAACACATGCAGAGATCATCCGTTTACCCACACCGCGTCTCACTAAGACACGGCGGTTGGAACCAAAAATCTCCAATTTAGACTACAGCCCAATGGACAGATTTCCACCAGTCTAATGTCCATTGCTCATGTTTCTTGGTCCAAGCAAGTCTCTTCTTGTTATTGGTGTCCTTTAGTAGTGGTTTCTTTGCAGCAATTCGACCATGGAGGCCTGATTCACACAGTCTCCTCTGAACAGTTGATGTTGAGATGTGTCTGTTACTTAAACTCTGTGAAGCATTTATTTGGCTGCAATCTGAGGTGCAGTTAACTCTAATGAACATATCCTCTGCAGCAGAGGTAACTCTGGGTCTTCCTTTCCTGTGGCGGTCCTCATGAGAGCCAGTTTCATCATAGCGCTTAATGGTTTTTGTGACTGCATTTGAAGAAACTTGAAAAGTTCTTGAAAAGTTCCGCATTGACTGACCTTCATGTCTTAAAGTAACGATGGACTGTCATTTCTCTTCGCTTATTTGAGCTGTTCCTGCCATAATATGGATTTGGTATTTTACAAAATAGTGCTATCTTCTGTATACAACCCCTACCTTGTCACAACACAACTGATTGGCTCAAAGCATTAAGAAGGAAAGAAATTCCACAAATTAACTTTTAACAAAGCACACTTGTTAATTGAAATGCATTCCAGGTGACTACCTCATGAAGCTGGTTGTGAGGATACCAATAATGTGCAAAGCTGTCATTAAGGCAAAGGATGGCTACTTTGAAGAATATAAAATATAAAAAAATATTTTGATTTATTTAACACTTTTTGGGTTACTACAAGATTCCATATTTGTTATTTCATAGTTTTGATGTCTTCACTAATATAACACAACGTATAAAATAATACAAATAAAGAAAAACCATTGAATGAGTAGGTGTGTTCAAACTTTTGACTGGTACTGTATTTAGAAACTGAAATAAATATAAACGCAACATGTAAACTGTTGGTCCCATGTTTCATGAGCAAAAACAAAGATCCTAGACATTATCCATACAAACAAAAAACTTATTTTTCTATTTTTTGTACAAATGAGTTTGTCGCTGTTAGTGAGCATTTCTCCTTTGCCAAGATAATCCATCGACTTGACAGGTGTGGCATATCAAGAAGCTGATTAAAAAGCATGATCATTACACAAGTGCACCTTGTGCTAGGGCCAATAAAAGGCCTCTCTGAATCACACAACACAATGCCACAGATATCTAAAGTTTTGAGGGAGTGTGCAATTGGCATGCTGTCTGCAGAAATGTCTACTAGAGCTGTTGCCAGAGAACTGAATCTTCATTTATTTTCCATAAGCCAACTTAGTTTTAGAGAATTTGGCAGTACATCCGACCTACCTAACAACCGCAGACCATGTGTAACCACGCCAGATCAAGACCTCCACATCTGGCTTCTTCACCTGCGGGATCGTCTGAGATCTGCCCCACTGACAGCTGATGAAATGGTGGGTTTGAACAACCAAATAAGTTTTTCCACATACTGTCAGAATGTATCTTAGGAAAACTCATCTGCATTCTCGTTATCCTCACAAGGGTCTTGACCGGATTACAGTAACCGACTTCAGTGAGCAAATGCTCATCTTCAATGTTCACTGGCACAGTAGAGAAGTGTGCTCTTCACTGATGAATCCCAGTTTCAACTGTACTGGGCAGATGGCAGAAATTGTGAACAGAGTGCCCTATGGTGGCATTGGGATTATAGTATGGGCAGGCGTAAAGCTACGGACGATGAAAACAATTGCATTTTATCGATGGCAATTTGAATGTACAGAGATACCTTGACAAGATCCTGAGGCCCATTCTTGTGCAATTCATCCGCCGCCGTCACCTCATGATTGAGCATGATCATGCACGGCCCCACGTTGCAAGGATCTGTACACAATTCCTGTAAGATGAAAATGGCCCAGTTCTCAAATCTCTGACAGCTGAACCATGAGGTGTAGAATTATTGTTTTAGGAAAGAAGACCAAATAAAAAAAAGTAAAATAGGCTGTAGGTTGAACTTTTTGGCCTGAATGCCAAGAGTCACGTCTGTAGGAAACCTAGCACCATCCCTAATGTGAAGCATGGTGATGGCAACATCATGCTGTGGGGTTGTTTTTCAGTGGCAGGGACTGGAAGACTAGTCACGCTCGAGGGAAAGATGAATGGAGGAAAGTACAGAGTACTTTGATGATCCTTGATGAAAACCTACTCCAGAGCGCTCAGGACCTCAGACTGGGGCGAAAGTTCACTTTCAACTGACAACGACCCTAAGCACACAGCCAAGGCAATACAGGAGTGGCTTCGGGACAAGTCTGAATGTCCTAGAGTGGCCCAGCCAGAACACGGACTTGAACCCGATTGAACATCTCTTGAGAGAACTGAAAATAGCTGTGCAGCGATGCTCACCATCCAACCTGATAGAGCTTGAGAGGATCTGCAGATGTGCCAAGCTTGTAGCGTCATACCCAAGAAGACTCAAGGCTGTAATCCCTGCCAAAGGTGCTTCAACAAAGTACTGAGTAAAGGGTCGGAACATTATTTTGAGTTAATTCTATGAGGGGGGAGGGTGTTCAATTTATTTTACAGTAAAAGGAGAGGAGGGTGAAAATATTTAGAACTTTGTGGGGGGGGTGCATTGTTTTTTATGACACCCTGAGTTGGACTTTAGCCCCTTCCCCCCAGGAAATTTCGATCTGTCCCTAATGATACATAGGCACATCGTTTTTTATTATTTTGTTTTAAGCCTTCCCTAAACCATAACCCTAACCTAAACCACTCGGAATGAAGGCCTAAACTGTTGACCTTTTGAGTTGTTTCTGTTTTAACCCAGTAACCACACGTAATTAACTTTGAATTCATGTGTAAAAAAGCAACCTTCTTCCATGACTCCAAGGGCAGTGGGCCAGATTCAAACCGATGCCGAGTGTGCTGGGGTCAGTGGCTGTAACCACTGGATCACACAAGCACTGATGAAACCATGAATTTATTTTGCCTATTGCTTGACTTAATAAAAACAAAACTGATATTCCCTAACGAACAATGCATCTATCCCCTACAAAAATGTACATTTATTCTAATCCACATAAGAATTCACACGAGACATGCTGTAGCCTGCACGTAGCCGATTCTAAATATTTCTTCAGATATTCAAATCCTCTTGCTGCAGGATTATTTACCTCCTGCGACGAAAGTGTTCAAATTAAGATCAGACATCTGTACAACTACAATCATCTGGGTAGGCTGTATCAGGACTATTTAGAGTTGTGAATTCAATGCTTAATTTGTGCCTAAAATTGATTGTACCTAAAATATGCATTTTCCTCATAGGTTTTACAGAATCTAATCGAAACAACACCCTTAACTACTCAGAAGGCAAGGACGTGGTGGAAATAGTAGCATGGTACTAAACACATACTATCAGCAGATATTAACTCACCGTAATACACTTTCAAGGCACAGTACAATGATTCCCAACACAGAACAACTGAAAAACGTTTTGTGATTACATTTTTAAAATAAAAGTAGCATGGTACTTTCCGGACTTCCTACCCTGACTGAATGCTTGAGGTACTGTAAATAGCCAGCACCATATTGCCTATTACTGGTGATATTGAAAGCTCTATCAGTCGGCTATGGGCATTGAAAGGACCTTTCTTCCTCAGAGAGATAAGCATTATAGCATGAGATGAGAATGACTGTCTCCATTCTGGAAGTGTTAAATCACCCAAACGCGTCTCCTAATGTGGGCGACTCATAGTATGGATGGTGATATGATTTATAGTGAAGTCTTGATAAGAATTAAGCTGTAGCTTTCACATCTCAGCGTGGACCCTCAGATAAAGTAGGGCAATCAGAATAGGGAAGAACGGAAGAACACAAAGAAATTGTCGTACCAGACTAGCATGGCTTTTCACTTTGCAAATGGCTGTTTTATATCTCTATCTGAACCACAATGGATATGTGAAAAAAAGAAGGAAAGAGAATACTAGGAGGGCAGTTAAGTTGTCAAAAAGTTTTTTGCTCTGTTCATAAATAAATTGCTTTGCTTGGTTAAAGATTAATATGGTATACTGGTAGATGAAAAGAGGGAACATTTTGTGAACTCTATGGATATTCTTGTCTCTCTGGTCTCCTCGCCCCCACATGTTTTTTGGACCTCTTGTTTTTTCCAGATGAACATCTCTCTCTCTCTCTCTCTGCATAATGACAACAGCATTGGGGACAGCTGTCACAAAGATTCATCTCAGAAGCAATCTTTTAAAAAAATTGTGGAATTATGAGATATCGTAACTGGCCTCAGGTCACACCGAGAAGACATGATAAATGAAGAATAAATGCTAAATAATGATCATGCCCTGTTTTTGCATAAACTTGTCCTAAGGCTACGTTGGGCCTCTTAGATACAGTCCAAACCTCTCTCAAATCATTCTGTTCTAGTTAAAGCTTCATCAGTTAGCACTTCTCAGTCTATACCCCCCCCCCCTAGGGTGCATTAGTCCACTCACAGAAGAAGCAAGTGGCCATTGCTATTCAGTGGTTTATGTGCTTTTGGTAGAGCGCGTTAAAAAATCAGCATTATCTCTGAAGGGCTTCTATTGTTGGAAATACGCCTTTTGTTGAGAGAAATTCCAATTTAGCCATACATTTTTTACAACACACTCCACCACACACTCTCTTTCTTTTTCCTCAATCTCACTCCCTCCCCTCTCAGAAAAGTGTGGCCACCATCATCATAAGTGACTAGTTCAACTTCCTGAACAATGAAGACTTGTTTTTTTCTTATTGATATTCTAGCAATACTGTACATGCAAATACACAGCTCCCAAAACACCCCACCTCATCATCACACATATGCATGCAACACACACACATATAGTACACACTTCTATAAAAACTATACAGCCAGACAAATCCATACAGAAGGGTACGGTAGTTCAAAAGCTATAATCATATCCATATTTACAGCATACAGCAGTGATCATAGTTTGTGCAGTGGTACAGACAGGAGTGTTGCCTCTAGGTAAAGAAGTTCTGGCTAACGTGTCTGTGTATAGTCTTACTGCGTCAGTTACTTCCTTATTACCTTACACTGAACAATGCCCATGGTGGTTTTATGTGTGTGTATGCCATTACAATTATTGCTTCTCATCACTTTTCCAGCCTGCAATCCTTACAGCATGCAATCAAAGACTGCTATCCCCAGTACGAGAGATAAAGTAGAAGTTATTACTATTCGCAGAAACTAAGCTAACCAGCTTGTGGGCTCACAAGCTTTATCTACATTTACATGTAAACGTGAGAAGTTACGTTTCTAGCTAGTGGTTACCCACTTGGCACCGACGTCTCGTTTTGATTTACATTTGGTGAATTCAACGCACAATCAACAAACACATTTAGGTTCAAAGTTGGATTAATAAAATACGAAATTCCCTTACTTTGATGACTTTTTAAAATCCTAGCAGTTTTCAAATCAAATGTTATTTGTTACATACACGTGTTTAGCAGATGTCAAAGTGGGTACAGTGAAATGCTTGTGCTTATAGCTCCAACAGTGCAGTAATATCTAACAAGTAATATTTGACAATACACACAACTTAATGTAAAGGAATGGAATTAAGAATATATATTGTCAGAGCAGCATAGACTAAGATACAGTAGAATAGGACAGAATACAGTATATAAACTAAAAAAGAAAGTCCTCTCACTGTCAACTGCGTTTATTTTCAGCAAACTTAACATGTGTAAATATTTGTATGAACATAACAAGATTCAACAACAGAGACATAAACTGAACAAGTTCCACAGACATGTGACTAACATAAATGGAATAATGTGTCCCTGAACAAGGGGGGGGGGGTCAAAATCAAAAGTAACAGTCAGTATCTGGTGTGGCCACCAGCTGCATTAAGTACTGCAGTGCATCTCCTCCTCATGGACTGCACCAGATTTGTCAGTTCTTGCTGTGAGATGTTACCCCACACTTCCACCAAGGTACCTGCAAGTTCCCAGACATTTCTGGGGGGAATGGCCCTAGCCCTCATCTTCCGATCCAACAGGTCCCAGACGTGCTCAATGGGATTGAGACCCAGGCACTCCGCTGGCCATGGCAGAACACTGACATTCCTGTCTTGCAGGAAATTATGCACAGAACGAGCAGTATGGCTGGTGGCATTGGCATACTGGAGGGTCATGTCAGGATGAGCCTACAGGAAGGGTACCACATGAGGGAGGAGGATGTCTTCCCTGTAATGCACAGCGTTGAGATTGCCTGCAATGACAACAAGCTCAGTCCGATGCTGCTGTGCCCCAGACCATGTCGGACCCTCCGCCTCCAAATCGATCCCGCTCCAGAGTACAGGCCTCAGTGTAACCCTCATTCCTTTGACGATAAACACAAATCTGACCATAACGCCTGGTGAGACAAAACCGCGACTTGTCAGTGAAGAGCACTTTTTCCCAGTCCTTTCTGGTCCAGCGACGGTGGGTTTGTGCCCATAGGCAACGTTGTTGCTGGTGATGGCTGGTGAGGGCCTGCCTTACAACAGGCCTACAAGCCCTCAGTCCAGCCTCTCTCAGCCTATTGGGGACTGTCTGAGCACTGATGGAGGTAATTATGCATTCCTGGTGTAACTCGGGCATTTGTTGTTGCCACCCTGTACCTGTCCCGCAGGTTCTGATGCTACGGATGTTCCCATCCTGTGCAGGTGTTGTTACTTGTGGTCTGCCACTGCGAGGACGATCAGCTGTCCTCCCTGCCTCCCTGTAGCACTGTCTAAGGCGTCTCACAGTACGGACATTGCAATATCTTTCCCTGGCCACATCTGCAGTTCTTATGCCTCCTTGCAGCATGCCTAAGGCACGTTCACGCAGATGAGCAGGGACCCTCGGCATCTTTCTTTTGGGTTTTTTCAGAGTCAGTAGAAAGGCCTCTTTAGTGTCATAAGTTTTCATAACTGTGACCTTAATTGCCTACCGTCTCTAAGCTGTTAGTGCATGTTCATTAATTGTTTATGGTTCATTGAACAAGCATGGTAAACAGTGTTTAAACCCTTTTCAATGAAGATCTGTGAAGTTCTTTGGATTTGTATTATCTTTGAAAGACAAGGTCCTGAAAAAAAAAGCCTTTTCTGCTGAGTTTATATGAGATGAGTAATTCAAAATATGTAAACATTATTAAACTGAGTAGTGTTCCAATTATTAAAGTGGCCAGAGATTTCCAGTCTATATATATAGGGCAGCAGCCTCTAATGTGCTAGTGCTAGGATTTAACAGCCTGATGGCCTTGAGATAGAAGCTGTTTTTCAGTCTCTCGGTCCCAGCTTTGCTTCATATGTACTGACCTCGCCTTCTGGATGATGGCGGAGTGAACAGGCAGTGGCTCGGGTGGTTGTGTTTTTTGAGGATCTTTCTGGCCTTCCTGTGACATTAGGTGCTGTAGGTGTCCTGGACGGCAGGTCGTTTTCCCCCGGTGATGCGCTGGGCAGCCCGCACCACCCTCTGGAGAGCCCTGCGGTTGTAGGCAGTGCTACAGACTGACCGTATGCCCAGCTACAATAAATGCAGCCTCAGAATATGTGGTTTCCGGTTTTAATGAAGTTCCTTGAGCGCCGTTGTGGTATTGGCTTGAGGTGGAATATATGAGAATTACCATGAGTAATTAATCATGAAACATACATCCCCGCCCTTCTTCCCGGAGAGATATTTATTCCTTTCTGCGTGATGAACTGAGAACCCACCTGGCTTTACCGACTCAGACGGTAGAGAGAGAGAGAGACATGTTTCCATGAAACAGAGTATGTTACAATACCTGATGTCTCTCTGGAAGGAAACACTTGCCCTGAGCTCGTCAACTTTATGATCCAGAGACTGAACATTAGCAAACATAACTAAAGTAAAATATACTGTGTCCATAAAATGTATATAGGTTCAGAACTTTCGTGAAACATCACAGCAGAGGTTAAAAATATATGGCAAATAGAAACAGGATGGTCTTCAGAGATAGATAGGAAGGGTTGAGTGGAGATGAAGGATGGGACTAAAAACAAACAAAAGATAACTCATGTAAAATATACTGTGTCTGTAAAATATATATAATATGTAAAGTATAGGCTGCAAGCAGAAGCCTAAGTGTTGTTGTACATTAATTTACTCCAATTAGGGGAGGGGTGGTAGGGTTGGGAGAAAATAATAAAGGAAAATATGTACAAAATAATACATATGGGGGATTGGAAATTATGCAGACAATTACATTGATAGAAACCACAATCTGTTTTCAATATTAAAGCTGGTCCACCCCCTAATTAAATAAATGCAACATTGATTCAACCAGTTTTTGCCCAGTGGGTAAAGTTAGGTTAAGGTACAGTAATGAGTGGATAGTGTCAAAAAAAATTGCCTTGTGTGTCAACGACAAGACATAATCTACAACGAATGACCAATATAAATATGGTCCATAAGACACTCCATAAAGGGCTATAGCAACCTTATGTTGTGCTGTGACTCAACGTACCTATGGCCCAATAACGCTTTGGAGGCTTCTTGGCAACGTTTGCAACACAGATAATGACTTACTAGGTGAAGATGGAGAGCTCTTTCTCTCATCATAGCATCTGCACTTAATATCTGTCAGCACTACGCCGCACATACTCAGCCTCAATTAATCAGCAGCCCACCTTTGGAGAGGTAGCCTATCTACCGACCGACCACCATGCCTGTTGGAGAACCCAGGCAGGGACGTGGTCGTCCAAGGTGCCCTGTAACAGTTGGGGTGCCATGGGTGTTCATTTTGACCTTGGGCCCAGAATCCCTTTGGTGAAGGATTCAATCCCCCTTCTCAACGGGGAGACAAGGGAAGTGCTTCCACCCCCTGAATGTATTTCTAATTCAATCTATTCAGAAACAGCAGGGCGTCAGAATTCCAGCCAACGTGGAACCTTCCCTGAGTTTCTTCAATCACATCAGAAATGGCATGGTAGAGAGAAAGTGATAGAAAGCCAAGATAAGGTTGAATGTATAAGAAACAGAGATACTCTATTTCTTTTGATGACATGCCGCTGAATGCCACATGTATTTGTAGGAAGATGGATGCAGACGTTCTTTTTGCTTTATTGAATTATTCTTACAGGGTATCATTTTAATTTCTATCTCTGAAAGGAGAAACAGTACAGTGCAGCCCGTCAATTTATAATGTAGCCATTTCTTCCTCGGAATATCGTAATACATTGCTGCCATCTAGTGCTTTAGGAAGACCAAAGCAGAACAAAGCAAACAAAAAGATGACTGTAAATACCAAGGTGGAGCCAAGGGATATTGATATACAGTTGAAGTCGTACGTTTACATACACCTCAGCCAAATACATTTAAACTCAGTTTTTCACAATTCCTGACATTTAATCCTAGTAAGAATTCCCTGCCTTAGGTCAGTTAGGATCGCCTATTTATTTTAAGAATGTGAAATGTCAGAATAATAGTAGAGAGAATGATTTATTTCAGCTTTAATTTCTTTCATCAAATCAAAGTTTATTTGTCACGTGCGCCGAATAAAACAGGTGTGTAGACCTTACAGTGAAATGCTTACTTAGGCTGTAACCAATAGTGCAAAAAAGGTATTAGGTGAACAATAGGTAAGTAAAGAAATACAAACAACAGCAAAAAGACAGTGTAAAACAGTAGCGAGGCTATATACAGTAGCGAGGCTATATACAGTAGCGAGGCTATATACAGTAGCGAGGCTACATACAGACACCAGTTAGACAGGCTGATTGAGGTAGTATGTACATGTAGATATGGTTTAAGTGAATATGCATATATGATAAACAGAGAGTAGCAGTTGCGTAAACGAAGGGTTGGCGGGTGGCGGGTGGCGGGACACAATGAAGATAGCCTGGTTAGCCAATGTGCAGGAGCACTGGTTGGCCGGGCCAATTGAGGTAGTATGTACATGAATGTATAGTTAACGTGACTATGCATATACAGTATGATAAACAGAGAGTAGCAGTAGCTTATAAGAGGGGTTGGGGGGGTGGCACACAATGCAAATAGCCCGGGTAGCCATTTGATTACCTGTTCAGGAGTTTTATGGCTTGGGGGTAAAAACTGTTGAGAAGCCTTTTTGACCTAGACTTGGCACTCCAGTACCACTTGCCATGCGGTAGTAGAGAGAACAGTCTGTGATTGGGGTGGCTGGGGTCTTTGACAATTTTTAGGGCCTTCCTCTGACACCGTCTGGTGTCAGGCAGCTTAGCCCTAGTGATGTACTGGGCCGTACGCACTACCCTCTGTAGTGCCTTGCGGTCGGAGGCTGAATAATTGCCGAACCAAGCAGTGATGCAACCAGTCAGGATGCTCTCGATGTTGCAGCTGTAGAACCTTTTGAGGATCTCGGGGCGCATGCCAAATCTTTTTATTTTCCTGAGGGGAATAGGCTTTCTCATGCCCTCTTCACGGCTGTCTTGGTGTGTTTGGACCATTCTAGTTTGTTGGTGATGTGGACACCAAGGAACTTGAAGCTCTCAACCTGCTCCACTACAGCCCCGTCGATGAGAATGGGGGCGTGCTCAGTCCTCCTTTTCATGTAGTCCACAATCATCTCCTTGGTTACGTTGAGGGATAGGTTGTTATTCTGGCACTACCCAGGCCAGGTCTCTGACCACCTCACTATAGGCTGTCTCATCATTGTCGATGATCAGGCCTAACACTGTTGTGTCGTCTGCAAACTTAATGATGATGTTGAAGTCGTGCCTGGCCATTCCCAGTGGGTCAGAAGTTTACATACACTCAATTCGTATTAGGTAGCATTTCCTTTAAATTGTTTAACTTGGGTCAAACGTTTTGGGTAGCCTTCCACAAAAGCTTCCCACAATAAGTTGGGTGAATTTTGGCCCATTCCTCCTGACAGAGCTGGTGTAACTGAGTCAGGTTTGTAGGCCTCCTTGCTCGCACATGCTTTTTCTTTTCTGCCCACACATTTTCTATAGGATTGAGGTCAGGGCTTTGTTATGGCCACTCTAATACCTTGACTTTGTTGTCTTTCAGCCATTTTGCCACAACTTTGGAAGTATGCATTGTCCATTTGGAAGACCCATTTGCAACTAAGCTTTACCTTCCTGACTGATGTCTTGAGATGTTGCTTCAATATATCCACATAATTTTCCTTCCTCATGATAACATCTATTTTGTTAAGTGTGCCAGTCCTCACTGCAGCAAAGCCCCCCCCCCACACAACATGAGGCTGCCACCCCCGAGCTTCACGGTTGGAATGGTGTTCTTCGGCTTGCAAGCCTCCACCCTTTTCCTCCAAACATAACGATGGTCATTATGTCCAAACAGTTATATTTTTGTTTCATCAGACCAGTGGACATTTCTCCAAAAAGTAAGATCTTTATCCCCACGTGCAGTTGCAAACCGTAGTCTGCCTTTTTTATGGCGGGTTTGGAGCAGTGGCTTCTTCCTTGCTGAGCGGCCTTTCAGGTTATGTTTATATAGGACTCGTTTTACTGTGGATATAGATGTTTTTGTACCTGTTTCCGCATCTTCACAAGGTCCTTTGCTGTTGTTCTGGGATTGATTTGCACTTTTCGCACCAAAGTACGTTCATCTCTAGGAGACAGAATGCGTCTCCTTTCTGAGCGGTATGACGGCTGTGTGGTTGCATGGTGTTTATTCTTGCGTACTATTGTTTGTACAGATGACCGTGGTACCTTCAGGCGTTTTGAAATTGCTCCCAAGAATGAACCAGACTTGTGGAGGTCTACCATTATTTTTCTGAGGTCTTGGCTGATTTCTTTTGAATTTCCCATGATGTGAAGCAAAGAGGCACTGAGTTGGAAGGCAGACCTTGAAATACATCCACAGGTACACTTCCAATTGACTCAAATGATGTCAATTAGCCTATCAGAAGCTTCTAAAGCCATGACATAATTTTATGGAATTTTCCAAGCTGTTTTAAAGGCACTGTCAACTTAGTGCATGTAAACGTCTGACCCACTGGAATTGTGATACAGTGAAATAATCTGTCTGTAAACAATTGTTGGAAAAAATTACTTGTGTCATGCACAAAGTAGATGTCCTAACCGACTTGCCAAAACTATAGTTTGTTAACAACAAATGTGTGGAGTGGTTGAAAAACTAGTTTTAATGACTCCAACCTAAGTGTATGTAAACTGTCGACTTCAACTGTATGTACACTTTTTTATTGGGCAAAGTAGCATAGTATACGTACATGAATATACATTTCATAGTTGCATCAGTATTTCATCCAGTTTTTACAATTACCCCCATCATCTATCTGATATCCTTGTTCGGGTTGGACCTGTTGCACATCTGAAGATGGACATGAGAAGTGATCCCGCGATAGACAAGTTACATGGGCATCATTGTCCCCAGCCGCTGGCCCTTCCTCACTATGCCACTGTACTTTACTGGCTTCACATACCACAGCTTAAAGCACAGACTTCTGGGAAAAAGGAGAACATGATATTAACCAATGTTACACTTAACTGAACACCAGGTTTTCACGGCTCTGAACCCTGGGCACCCACTCTGTATACAGTTTCCTTTTGACCAATAGCTTCCATTAACCCTCAAGATGCTAACATAGAGTTAACTGCCAAACACTTGAGGTAATGAAGGATACAACGTATATTGAAAGCAGGTGCTTCCGCACAAGTGTGGATCCTGAGTTAATTAAGTAAGTAACATGCCATAAGGCTCAGGGTCATGTATGCAAATTCTGGGCAGGCCCTTATTTTGGCTACCATGACAATGGTTTGATGAGCATGAAAACGATGTAAACCGTAATATATGTATGCCATGGCAGTCTCAGTCACCAGATCTCAACCCAACGGAACATTTATGGGAGATTCTGGAGCGGCGCCTGAGACAGCATTTTCCACCACCGTCAACAAAACACCAAATCATGGAATTTCTCGTGGAAGAATAGTGTTGCAACCTCCAATAGATTTCCATACACTTGTAGAATCTATACCAAGGTGCATTGAAGCTGTTTTGGCTCCTGGTGGCCCAACACTGACACTTTATGTTGGTGTTTGTTCCTTTCTTTTGGCAGGTACCTAGCTGTATTTTGGATCATTTTGACCCCAATATAGAACTATTGTTAAAAAAAAAATCACTTGTAGTAAAAATCTAAACATATCTTTTATTTAGACACTAAAATGTATTTTGAAACACGAATAGCTTGTGTGCTTCCTGTGTGCTTCCTCAATGAGTTCTAATAATGATATTGTCCAAAGTACACTACGGTAGATTAGATATAATATGCAATTCGTTTTCCATGCAATTCGTTTTCCAAGTCAATCCTTTTAGACAGAAACCCCATTGTTAATGTCCCTCTTTCTAGTGGCAGAGTATGGCATAGATCTGCTGTTGAATTTCACGTTGATTGACATATAGACTGATGCCCCGGGCCATCCGATCATGCTACGTCAACCCCCATGTGTTTGCAACAGCCAGCTCTGGACACAGACATGAGAAAATTGAAATGA
The DNA here is from genome assembly GCF_023373465.1 of Oncorhynchus keta. Taxonomy (NCBI): domain Eukaryota; kingdom Metazoa; phylum Chordata; class Actinopteri; order Salmoniformes; family Salmonidae; genus Oncorhynchus; species Oncorhynchus keta. The sequence continues at coordinate 47,584,083 of NC_068450.1, forward strand.
TTAGAGATTCACTTTATTTTAATGCAATTTTAGACTTTGCATGTTGTGCATTGCAGTTAGTAATTTGCTAGCGTTTTATTATATAGCCACCGTTACGCTTTATCTATAATTTCACTTCATAATTTCTCTTCATATGATAAGGATTGAAAATAACTTGCCAATAGATTGTCTAATTGATTCATGATGATGACTGCTAGCTTGCTAGCTAAGATTTTGAAGGTATGATGTTGACATGATCAGTCCTATCAAAGCAATGGTAGATACAATGTGATCTGATGTCATTTTATCTGTGGCCAATTACCCTGAGCCTTCTTGGATGGGTACTTCTAATGTAACTATATGGCAGCACCCAGGGGGCTTGAATTTTCGAGCTCTACCCGGAGACATTGCGTCCCCATGAGTGACAGAACACTGAGCTAGTCACGGCGCAACTAGAGAACATTACCAACCCCTATGCTCCATATATTCTGCTGGCTGCTTCACCACCCCAGAAAGCACTGAGATAGGCTGAAACACCTGCATTTTGGATCTGCCTTACTCAAGAAAACAAAAAAAAAACATGTTTGTGTGTGGCTTTGTAACATATATATTTTTTCACATTGTTTGCAAACTGATATGTGACATGTATTAATAATAGGCACCCCGAAAAATATATATATATTATTTTGCTAAACAGGTGAGCCTCAAAACAAGTGGGGCCTGCCCTGAATGACAGGTTGCCACTGGTGATATAATTATTACCCAATAATTACTTCTCTCTCACCCACCCACAGGCATGTGCGTGCACAGATGCATAAACACACATATTACACAGGAGTTGCTTTACCGTCGGGCTCCATAGTGTCCTTGGCCAAATCTGCCCGATCCTCTTATCCTGTTGTATCGGTTGGAGGAGCACAGCTGGCCAAATCTTTGTGACACAGAGGAGGAGATGGTGATTATACAGTTAATAGACATGAAATCAAAAAGAATACGAGTCTGTCATTAATGAGAGGAGTTATGAGAGGAAAAAGTTTCGTAACAACCGTTCATTTAAGTTTCTTAACAATATCCGTAAAATGGTGTATTTTTTCATCACCAGAAAGACCAGAATGGACATGATGACTGCTTTTTTTTATTATGATGGCTATGGTGAAAATCTCACTATTAACAGAAATTTCAAGTCCAGCTTCACCCTTGTGCTTTATATATATATATATATAGCCTACTAATTATTGGCTCCCACAACCACACACAACCATACTTCCCCAGACAAAGACACACCCAGAGGATTCTTACATTGTTACGTTTTATTTAGTCATTTAGCAGATGCTCTCATCCAAAGCGACTTACAGTTAGTGTGAAAAATAAGGGTAAGGTTGTAGAGAATGGAAGGACCGTGAATGTAATAAGACATGTTAGGTGCTGCCTGAAGGCCGGTTGCAACCACTACAGAATGTCAGAACAAGGATGAGGTGGCTGTCCAGGTTAAGGGGAGTTTAATAGAAGATGTCCACATTCACACACACACACACATCTGACCACACGCATTCTATATGGCACTTTGTGACATCGGCTGATGTAGAAAGGGCTTTATAAATACATTTGAATGATTGACCGCTCATGGTTCAGATAACTGAGAATCGTGTGCAGTGAGAACTGACATTAACGATGTGGTTCTGAAAGGAAAGAGGAGAATGGGTGGTCCTTCTGTAGCTCAGTTGATAGAGCATGGCGCTTGTAACGCCAGGGTAGTGGGTTCGATCCCTGGGACCACCCATACGTAGAATGTATGCACACATGACTGTAACTCGCTTTGGATAAAAGCATCTGCTAAATGGCATATATTATTATATATATTATTAGAAAGAAAACTTAGGCTATAGCACTGCTAGCACAGGTTAGTATATAACAGCAAGGGCTATACACTACAGCAGGTATAAGGCCTCGTCACATGGCAATAGACTCAACAGCCTAATGAACACATGAAACTGAGGGAAATGTGCTCAAATAGACATTACAGTAATGTTGAAATGTATACATGATACAAATACAATGAGCATGAGTGATATGAACAGAACAGAAAATAGCCTAGCACCATAAATGTGACCGACCGGCTCAAAACGGCCTCATGTAGCAAAATTTGACATTTTCATTGGATTAAAGTAGAGCTAAAAAAATATATATCATACACTACAGTTGAGGAAAACGGGAAAGTAATTTTGCTTCGAAAGTTGATTAACTTCATAACTCACTTTTGAAAAAATGGCCTTTGAATGTTTTGGTACTACTACTGGAGAGCCCTTCATTGTCTACACCCATTCAGCATCGTCCACACCCTCTTAACTTCTTATGGCTGCCATCCCGTTAATAGGATATTTGTCATCAAAGACCGCTGCATTGCATAGCGCCACAATTCAAATAATATTACTAAAAATATTTATATTCATGAAATCCCAAGTGCAATATAGCAAAACACAGCTTAGCCTTTTGTTAATCCACCTGTCGCATCAGATTTTGAAAATATGCTTTTCAAAATAGAAGCCACTTCCTGGTTTGATTTTCCTCAGGGTTTCGCCTGCAATATCAGTTCTGTTATACTCACAGACAATATTTTGACAGTTTTGGAAACTTTAGAGTGTTTTCTACCCAATACTAATAATAATATGCATATATTAGCAACTGAGACTGAGGAGCTGGCCATTTACTCTGGGCACCTTTTCATCCAAGCAACTCAATACTGCCCCTGCAGCCATAAGAAGTTAAGCTTTCGCCCCACCCATCTCTTTAAGGGTTGATCCGAATGTAAGTAACTGCAGTAGTCACGCACCCAAACTTGCTAGCTTCTTCCAGACATCTAAGTGAGAGAGAACAGCTCACTGAACATTATTCACCCTAACAAAGCTGGTTAGGCTGTTGTCAGATTGTCCGTAAGTAAATTCAATGTGTTTCACGTTCGGAGAGCACATCGGACGCTCGGGCCGATTAGTAGGGTTGATCCGATCATTCTGACCTCACAACGGCAGTCAAGCACCCGACCTAACTGGCTAACATTGGCTAGCTACTTTCAGACACATAATGAGAGAACACCCTAATCTGACCATTTTACTCGCCCTATAAGAGCTGTTTAGGCTGTTTTCATGTTATCCAGAGCGTTGGTGACTGCAACTGTGCTGTTAGATTATCTGTTTGTAAATTCAGAACGGTTCACTTTCAGAGCGCACACCGGGCTCTCTGCCCGATTAGTAGGGTTGACCCGAATGTTCTTCCCTAACAGCAGCAGTCAAGCAACCGAGCTAACTGGCTAACATTGGCTAGCTTATTAGCTACTTCCAGACACATAATGAGAGAACACCTCACTCTGACCATTTTACTCGCCCTACCAGAGCTGGTTAGGCTGTTTTCATGTTATCCAGAGTTATCCAAAAAAATACAAAAATACTCCTCTCAGTCTATTCCACAAACACGCACACACACTTTCACACACACACACACACATACAAAACACATACGCACAAAAAAAAGTTACATCCAGAATGTAACTGTGCTGCTGGCAAGGATTACATAGACATACTGGATTACCTAGACATTACTGACCAACTCAAATTGACAGAAGCGTGCTAAATGGCAGACCAATCCCAACTCATCTCTCGGCATGTCTAGCACACTCATTATCTCAGCCACTTTCTAGGTTACTACATGATTGCAAATATGTTATTTCATAGTTTTGATGTCTTCACTATTATTCCACGATGCAGAAAATAAATAAAGAAGAACCCTTGAATGAGTAGGTGTTCTAAAACGTTTGACCGGTAGTGTATATAACACACTGTTAAAACAGACATAATACACTGACATATTGACCAGATAAATACTCTAACAGTCTGACATTATAGATTGATTCCTTGATATACCATAGTCCTTGCATAACCTTCCCAAAATACTTTATTTTAAAAGTATTGTTGGAATTTATATACTGAAAGGTTTCTGCTTTGATCATTTAAATTATTCATTTTTTTTACTGCTCTGAATCTAAATTTTATTTAGCCTATTTCTCTTTTCCGTCTGGATAACAAATAGATGGTGGACAATCTATTCCTAGTATTGACTGAATATCTGTCTCTAACCAACTGAATACTGTTGTGAAAAGAGTTTGGCCGTTTTAAATAGTGTACATTGTGAAATAAAATAAGCATGTTTTTTTCAATTATCTTGTTGATTGATGACCAACCAAGAGCATTGTGCATGACTACAACAGAAAAATCTTGTCTCCACCTTAAAACAATCGTTGCTGCTTTGTTCTGTGAAATCTGTAGCCTCACTTGCTGACGCATTTCCCCAGACCACAAAACTGACTCCCAATTAATACTTGGGTTGTTTGCTTAAGAATCTTTCCAAGCAAATATTTAGCTATCCTTCTGATCATACATGCAGTTTTCATTATTAATTTACATAGATTAGTTATTAGTTATGATAAGCAGTTGTCTAGCTGCACCCCTAGTAGTTTTGGTTTCTGCCACTTCCAGAATTTGTACTCCCCCATACTTAATTGCATCCCATACTGTGGTGGCCTTTTCCTGGTTGAACAGACCAACATAACCTTGGTTTTCATGTTGTTCAAAACAAGTTTGTTCTGGCAAACCCACTCCCTGAAATGTCCCATATCTACTTGTAGAGCCTGCTGTACCTGTTGAACCAATTGTCTTGCTGTATAAATTGTAGTATTATCTGCAAATATAGTAGCTTGAGTTTCAGATAAGGCATAAGGAAGGTTGTTGGTATATATTAAGCAAAGAAGTGGCCCAAGGTAACTGCCCTGCGGTATTCCACAGTTTTAGAGCATGAGGGAAAGAAAACTACCCATTGATATAGGTGGACTGTTTCTTGTCAGTTAGATACCCATAATGCAATCATTTTCATGATCATCTAAATCAAAAGCTGCACTAAAATCTAAAAAATAGTACACCCACAAACCTGCTATTATCCATAGCATTGAGCCACTGGTCAGTCATGTCAACCAGTGCAGTGGTAGTGGAATGGTTTTTGCGATAAGCATGGTGATTGGCTGTGATCAGATCATTCTTTTCCATATCCTCCCATATGTGTCTACTCACAATACCCTCCAATGTCTTACTGAGAGAAGGGAGTAGACACATTTTTCGACTATTGGCAGGAGTAATGGGTTCGTTGCTGTCTTTCGGGATTGGACACAGTTTAGCATGCTTCCATACATTTGGAAATTTCCCCTTTTCCAGTGACCAATTAAATATGTATTTCAGTGGAGCTGCATTCTGGGGAGCAGCATAGCGAAGCAAAAATTATCCTTAAGATCATTATCTGTACATTTACCATTGGGTGATGACTTCAATAGGTTTAACACCTCTCCTGACACCAATTGTAGACTAAAAGAGCTGTTTTTTTGCTCATAATATGATCATCAATCCATTGAACAATAGCTTGTATGGAAGAATGGGTGTTTACATTATTGCTCAGTAAATTGGTTCTTTGCAAAATGATATACAGTATGGTATTGTACTCCCTTCAACTTCCACACTAGATGGGCATGATGAAATACATGTACCAAGTAAGCCCTTAACTGTATTCCATACCTTTTTAAAATTATTTTTACACTCAATAAAAGCATTTTTGTAAAATAGTTAATAATTACATGGTATTCTACAATTATGTTAAATCATTTCTAGTTTATATTTGGCTGCGAAGATTTTTGCCATATTTCTTTGAGAAAATGCCTCACCCAGTTCATCATCAATCCATGGAGATTGACGAGTCCCAACTGTAGTCTTTCTTACTGGGGCATGATGGTCCATTACCCAAGTGAGCAAATTAATATAACATTCTGGAGTGTGACTTAAATGATCCTAGATCGATCAGCTCACAGGGTACAGCAGCCAAATCATTTTGATATTTTTTTGTGATTAAATGTTTAAAAATGTATCTTGACCGCAATCCTTGGGAGTTTCTTTTGAACCTTAGTGTTCATGGTTATGGTCACAATATTATAGTCTATCACCGACAACGATGAGACAGCCTATAGGTTGGTCAGGGACCTGGCAGTGTGGAGCCAGGACAACAACCCCTCCCTCAATGTGATAAAAAAGAGGAGAGGGAGAAAGAGGAGAGGGAGAAAGAGGAGAGGGAGAAAGAGGAGAGGGAGAAAGAGGAGAGGGAGAAAGAGAGGCCGGAGAGCAGGCTGCCTGCTGAGAAGTCAAACCCCCACTTCCCTCAATTCTGCCATCAAATGTGCAATCTTTGGACAATAAAATCGACGAATTACGCTTAAGATTAAACTACCAAGGGGACCCCATAGAAAAGTTGTGTGCAGTCCTGAAAAACTGTGTGCGAGCAAGGAGGCCTAGAAACTCAGTTACAACAGCTTTGTCAGGAGGAATGGGCCAAAATGCACCCAACTTATTGTGGGAAGCTTGTGGAAGGCTACCCAAAACATTTGACCCAAGCTCTGCTACCAAATACTAATTGAGTGTATGTAAACTTCTGACCCACTGGGAATGTGATGAAAGAAATAAAAGCTGAAATTAATCATTCTCTCTACTATTATTCTGACATTTTACATTCTTAAAATAAAGTGGTGATCCTAACTTACCTAAGACAGGGAATTTGTACTGTAATTAAATGTCAGGAATTGTGAAAAACTGAGTTTAAATGCATTTGGCTAAGGTGTATGTAAACTTCCGACTTCAACTGTAGACTCGTTATTGTTATTTTATTGTTGCTCTTTTAGTTTTTTATTTTATTTTGTTTCATAAATATTTTTCTTATTCTCTTATTTCTCTTAAAACTGCATTGTTTTAAAGGCTTGTAGTAAGGAAGCATTTCACCTGTTGTATTCGGCACATGTGACTAATAAAACTTGATTCGATTTGAAACCAATGTTTCCCACAGTTGTGTCAAGTTGGCTGGATGTCCTTTGGGTGGGAAACTGTTGAGAGTGAAAATCCCAGCACCATTGCAGTTCTTGACACACTCAAACCAGTGCGCCTGGTACCTACTAACATACCCTGTTCAAAGGCACTTAAATATTTTGTCTTGCCCATTTACCCTCTGAATGGCACACATACACAGTCCATGTCTTAAGTATCAAAAGTAAGTAAAAGTAAGTAAAAAGTAAAAAGTAAAAATGTAAATAATTTCAAATTCCTTATATTAAGCAAACCATTTTCTGGTTTTCCTAATTTACGGATTGCCAGGGGCCCACTCCACCACTCAGACATAATTTATAAATGAAGAATGTTTATAAAGGTAGTCAGGATGATAAGTGCATAAATTGGGCCATTTTCCTGACCTGAGTAATTTTGTCTACCAGGGAAAATGTATGGGGTAAAAAGTACATTATTTTCGTTAGGAATGTTGTGAAGTAAAAGTAGTAAAAAATATAAAGAGTAAAGTACAGATACCCAAACAAATCTACTTATGAAGTACTTTAAAGTATTTTTACTAAAGTACTTTACACCACCATGAATAAGTCCTACAAATAAGCATTGGATATGAAATGCTCCTGGAATCAAATATAATTTTTGACATTTTAGTATTGTGCACACGCTAGGCAGAGATGGTAGAGGGACTCACAACTCATAAAGGCATCATATTTTGTCTATGTGGGGTAAGATGATGGCAAGGATCTTTAACTAGTAGGCATAAACTACCTGAATATTGATATTCATTAGATTTTTCTTGAAGGTTGGGTGATTTTGAGAAATACATTTTCATAAAAAGAAACATAGATAAAGGGAGGCTAATCCTCCTGGAGAGCAAGCAGGACTGTCCTGAATGAAGTGTCGAAACACTTACCAAAAAAAAAGTTTAAACAAATATATTAGCATACTTTCAATTTCATCCCCCCAAAATCTCAAAGTAACAAAGCCGTTGAATTTTGAGTGTTCACTTACTGTTCAAAGAATCCTGACCACACCTGACCGTTTTGTGTGTGTTTTTTCCCCCGCCCTGGTCATAGGCCTAAGCCATGTCAAAATATGTAGAATTGCAGGAAATGTACTTTAAAACAGGACAATTTTCCTGAGGGCAATGGGGGTTGTGCCAGGGGGCAGCCCTGTATGATCCCTCCCAAGATGTCATTTGTTGAATCCACTTCAATCAGTGGAGCTGAAGAGGAGGAGACAAGTTAAATAATTATTTTATTTTGAGACAATTAAGTATTTTTAAAACCAAAAACTTTTAGACTTGTACTCAAGTAGTATTTTACTCTGACTTTCACTTTTACTTGAGTCATTTTCTGTTAAGGCATCTTTAATTTTACCCAAGTATTACATGTGTGTACTTTTTCCACCAATGCGTATTCAAAACTGTCCATGAATGGCTACAAAGACACAAGCAGGAATATCAGATTTCAAATATGTTATTACACTGGCAACATTGGGAAGTGGAATAATAAAATACGTTTGGGGAATAACAGTAGTGTTCTTGCTGACAAACACAGTAATTGCCCATTTGTTTTAGCCCATTGTTAAGAATGAGAATTGTTCCATTCATCAGACAAAATAAATAGATAATAAAATCTCCTGAAGAGAAGATTCCTAATTCATCCTAATTAATCTGCCCCTAACCACTGGGGCGGCAGCGTAGCCTAGTGGTTAGAGCGTTGGACTAGTAACCGCAAGGTTGTGAGTTCAAACCCCCGAGCCGAGTCTGTCATTCTGCCCCTGAACAGGCAGTTAACCCACTGTTCCCAGGCCGTCATTGAAAATAAGAATATGTTCTTAACTGACTTGCCTGGTCAAATAAAGGTAAAATCAAAAAAAAAAAAGATTTGTCTATTTATTTCCCGACTCTAGAATCAAACATACACTTTAGGGTTCACAATCTGTTGTAAAAAAATATATATTTTCATAGATACAAACAGGTTACCCAACCAAACTTCCCTGCAAAACCAAATGCCAATCACCAAAACAAGGGGACTAATGCAAGTGTGGATTAAATAGAATTCAATACAAAAGGCTGCATTGTACAATATATTAATGGACAGGAGTAACATCAGCCTAATTTTGTTGACAACATTTGACATAAAACAACGTCACGGTGCTGCTCTATTTACAGTTTTATAAACTCAGCGGAGAATCTTGGGCGTTTCTTTAAAACATGCCTCCAATCCCCTTGATCCTTCAATAACTAGACCAATCGTATGCTTCAAAGTGACATAACAAGACAGGACATAGAGGTTCTGCTCCTGATCTTCAGTTGCAGGCGCAGATTTGAAAAAGATTTGGGACACCGTTGAAAAGTAAACGAGCTGACTATACAACAGACAAAGTAAAATAATAAAAGCAGTAGTTTTCATTGCGTGAGATATAAGAGGTGTGCCATAAGAGCGCGAGAAGAGGGTCAAATGCATGTGTTTCACAGCCAATGCGTGGGAGTTGGCAGTGCTGGTTCATAGCTTTCACATGGTCAGTCTATGTCCCTCAAACCTCTAAGCCAGTTCCACTACATTTTTTTCATTGTTCCCCTCTGATCAGGGACTGATTTAGACCAGTGACACCAGATGTGTGAAATTAATTACCAGGTAGAACAGAAATAGCAGTCTCCGACTAGTTGAGTTGAGTACCCCTGGTCTATGTCATGGAAAGAGCAGGTGATCCTAATGTTTTGTATATAATCTGGTGTGGAATGGGTCATTGTGTGAGAGTAGACCCTGTAGAACACATATGTCAGAGTCAAGGCCCGCGGGCCACATCCGGCCCGCGAGAAGGTTTTTTACGGCCCCTGGGATGATCTTGATTTATTATTAGAACCGGCCCGCAGACCGCAGCAAGCCGGCAGCCCGCAGATCTTTTACACGCACCAATACTACATTTCCCACAATGCAACGGTGACGCACCGAGCAGTAGGCTGCTTCATTTCAATATTTATTGGCACAGCAGTTGTCAGCATCACAGTAAAATTAACTTTCAGATACCCATCAAAAATGGCAAAACGGAAGGTGGACACTGAGAACCGGGGTTTCAAACAAGGTGGGAGTCGGAGTATTTGTTCACGGAGGTAGCTGGAAAACCTGTGTGTCTTCTGTGTGGAGAAAGTGTGGCGGTACTGAAAGAGTATAATCTGAGACGACATTATGAAACGAAACACGCGGACAAAAACAAGAATATGGACATGGAACAAAGGCTACAAAAGGCAGAGGAATTAAAACGAGGCCTCAAATCTCGACAGGCTCTGTTCAAAAAAGCCAAATCACAAGGCCAGGCTGCTGTCAAGGCCAGATTTGTATGAAGAGGTGTCAAGATGTGTAAATGAGATGGAGCTGCCTTGGGAAAAACTCGTGGGTTTGACAACCGACGGAGCACCTGCGATGTGTGGACACAGGAGCGGACTGGTGGCGAAGATACGGGAAAAGATGCAAGAGGAAAACGCGACAGGTGAGCTGACAGCTTATCATTGTATCATACACCAGGAAGCGTTGTGCGGTAAAGCCTTGAAAATGGAGCATGTAATGAGCATCATCACACGCACAGTTAACTTTATCAGAGCCAAAGGTTTGAATCACCGCCAGTTCAAGGCATTTCTGACGGAGTTAGAAACGGAGCATGGTGATTTGCCTTATCACACAGAGGTGCGATGGCTAAGCCAGGGAAAGGTGCTTCAAAGATGTTTGAAGTGAGGAGATTTGTCTGTTCTTGGACAGCAAAGGGAAAGACACAACACAACTCCGAGACGAAATGTTTCTGTGTGAAATGGCTTTTCTGTGTGACATTACGAGTCATCTGAATGCAATGAACTTGCAGCTGCAGGGTCGGGATCGTGTCATCTCTGATATGTACAGTACAGTGAAGGCATTTAAAACCAAACTGACTCTGTGGGAGAAAAATGCGGAAAGAAAATTTGAGCCACTTTCCCAGCTGCCAGACCATGAGGAAAAGAGAAGCTCTCTACCAGTGCGTTCCCGAGCGCACAGTTGGCTGATAAAATAGGACCGCTGACTTTCGACGCCGATTTGCTGACTTTGAAGCACAAAAAGCAGGTTGGAACTGCTCGGTAACCCATTTGCTGTTGACGTGGAAAGCTCACCACCAAACCTCCAAATGGAGTTGATTGACCTCAATGCAATGATGCACTGAGGGCAAAATATGCGGCAGTGGGTGCTGCGGAGTTCCCCCCGTTTCCTCCCGACACAATGCCCCAGCTGCGCATCCAGGCTGCTCAAACGTTGTCTATGTTTGGCAGCACATACCTGTGTGAACAACTGTTTTCTTTGATGAACTTGAACAAAACATCACACAGAAGTCGACTTACTGCTGAACACCTCCACTCAATTCTGAGGATTTCCTCAGCTCAGAGCCTTACCCCGAACATTGATGAACTTGTGGAAAAGATGGGACACCACCAAGTATCACCCTCAACCTCAAACAAGTGAACATTACTGTGCAATCACATATTTAGAGTTTTTACTCAGTTCAAGTTTAAAAGTTAAAGTTTAATATTTGTTTTCACTGCATGTTACTTCTCCTTAAACAAAGTGTTGTTTTTGATTAATAGATTTTTGCACTTTATTTTATTGTATTTCAATCCAATTATATTTTTAAAATATTTCAGTTGAGTGGATGATAGAAAATTGCTATTATTGTTTTTTTCTTTGAAGTAAATTTAGCCCACTTTTGCTAAAATAGAAAATATAGGCTACTGATGGTGCCTTGAATACCGGTTTCTTTCATTTAATGTTCATGTTATGGGGATTTTTATATAAAGGAAATTTGTCTTTTGTGTCTGTTGAAAATTAAAGATTACTGACAGAGCCATAAGAAAATATTGCTTTATTTATCTGATCATATTGGAATATATTTGTTAGGTTTTCAGTAGGTTCAATTAGGTTCACTAGACTATATGCGTCATTTAAAAATGTTTCAATGAACATTCGAACAGTCCGGCCCTCGGCTTGTAGCTAAATTTTTTATTTGGCCCTCCGTCCATTTGACTTTGACACCCCTGCTGTAGAAGCACAGTGTGCCAATTGGCCAGTCCAGAAACACTCCTAGTCTGGGGCGGAAGGAGGACAGGTGTCTCTGGGATTGAGGGTTGATGAGGCAGGAAGCATATCATAATACTATTTTCATTATTGTGGAGTAATCATCCCATAGGGCAGCAGAACAGACACCAGAACTTGTCATATCCTCCAATGTGACAGGAATGATTCAATTATTTTCTGCCGATGTCTTTACATATGTCACCGCAACTTTAGCCATCCCATTCCACTCTACCTCCCAGTAACAGTATCCAATCAAACCCTCTCTACACAGCACATTTTCCTCTGAATCAAACCTCTCTGGGTAATCAGGATATGGCTGCTCTCATCTCGCCAACTCAACCTTTCTGTTTCCTTCAGAGAGAGAGAGGTTGGGATTTGCTGTGTTTGGGTCCAGTGTGAGATCACAGGCATCTGCAGATGAGAGGACAGGGAATTGACTACTTTGGATCTGAATGTGTGTTTAATGTGTTAATTTGTTGGATGCATTGATCAACGTTGATTGTTTGTAACTGGCACACATACATTTCTTCAGCAGCTGCGGTTCACCCAGGACTCATCCTTATGGTCTGACAGTGAGTGAACAGACAGAGAGTGAGCGACACACTGGCTGTATGAAGTGAATCCTAGTCTGAAAGGGTGACAAAGTAAGAGCTCTACTTCATATCAAGACCTTACTGTTCTCAGGCCAACAAGAGAAATCCAATGAATCTGTAATAAATTGGTTAGAAGAGTGTTTCCCATTCTTACTTGGTCAGAAAAAAAAAGAAAGAAAAAATATTTGCAAAGCAGAGAAGCACGGCCTTCATCTGTGACTCCACAGAATGACAGCTTGCAGAGGTCGTCATGATTTTATAACAGGACATCTGCCATCTGGTGGTCAACTGAGTTTGAACAAACGTTTCTTATTCAAAGATCCTGTATTGCAGTGCAGTCGTCACTACAATGTTCCCCTGCTGTACTAATATATATATATAAACATATATCAATTAATGATTTATTTAATCAAATCAGGTGTTCAGGTTAAGACAAGACAGATACAATTTGCACGGTCATTTAGTATTAATTGGATAACTGTATTAGTCACTTTAACAACTGAATTGGTTCATAAACATTGTTAATCATCTCAAATGTACAGTCAAATTGCAGCACTAATATCCTGCAGTTATCTCACAAGGGTTAAACGTCACAGCAATGTGAGACTGAAATGTAATGACATGTATAACAGTATTTACACAGTATTTACCTTTATACGTGTATATTGAGCCAACTTACCGGTTACTGTAATGACGATGTGCTTTGACACAAAAGTATTAACCTCAGTTTTCCTAGTTCATAGTTTTTATCCCAGGCCAGCAGAGAGGAGCCTCACTCCTGAATCCTGCAGTTCCGGCTCTCTCAGGTGAGGAGAGATTAAGCTGAGAGCTGAGGCTAACACTTCACAACATCTCTCTGTCAGATAACGTTTGTTCAGCCTAAACAGGGTGATATATTGTAACGTGATGAGTAACAAGTTAAACAAGGTAAATCCTTTTTTTATTTTTTTAAGTCGACAAAGTCAAATACACAATGACATTAAACCAGGTTCATCTATTTGGTTCATTTCACGTTATCGACCAAGAACGTCTATATGTCGAGGAACATAAAGCACATGATTCACTACATAAATGTTCTTGGTCTGCTAGTATTAATATACAGTTATACCTGTAGGTATGCATCTTCGGACCTAACTTCCAAGTAAAAACAATCATTTAGGAAAAATGCATCCGAACATGCTCTACGGGTGACAAGTTGACCCTAACAAACTGTCCAACAACAAGTCATGTGAAGAACCCTTCAAAAGTACTATCCTCCATGTCTCCAGTTTAGTGTGGATGTTTAGTTAGATCACTCAGCATCAGGTTCGAAACTGAAATCGAATTGAAGTCTGCTTTCATCCAGACCATCGAAGATGAGCATGACTTTTCAGTCGGCATATTTATGTGTGTCGTTTTTTTGTTGTTGTTCAGGGTGGAAATCATTTATAAGCCCATGAAGACTGTACTGCCTTTATTTAATCTATTTCATATTTTCGGGAAGATGAAATCCACATCCTGATTGGCTTTTCCTTCTGCCCAGTCATGGATAAACTTCTGCACAGAGACTGTTTTTTAGTACGATGCCAGTGATTGCCCTTCATCATTACGGTTCTGATTGGTCTCTCCATTTCTTTCTTCTGTCCAGGTAAGGGTTTGAAGATGTCATGGCAGCGTCTCAGGATGTTTTTCTCCTGGAAATCTCCTCAATGAATTCAATCTGCCAAACCTCATGTTCGTTATTAACCCCTTTACTCTCTCCCTGTGTGATGTAGAGCTGTATGTAGCGGCTTTTCACTCAGAAATCCAAACGTCCTCAGACTGGCTTTATGTTCCTCTTTAACTCTCTGTGTGATGTCATCCACTGGAAAGAGCAACTCATTTTAAAACTTGAAAAAGTAAAGCTACAAGAGAACTTTGTGTGTGTGTGTGTGTGTGTGTGTGTGTGTGTGTGTGTGTGTGTGTGTGTGTGTGTGTGTGTGTGTGTGTGTGTGTGTGTGTGTGTGTGTGTGTGTGTGTGTGTGTGTGTGTGTGTGTGTGTGTGTGTGTGTGTGTGTGTGTGTGTGTGTGTGTGTGTGTGTGTGTGTGTGTGTGTATTTGTATAGTGGAGCTTTTGATCACTGGGGAAATTACAGGGTTTTATCCTAGTTTTACTTTGTAGTCAAAGGAAGCTACTTTGAAACAAAGTATACACCTCACACACATGGTTGTGGCCTTTAAAAATAAGACACCTATACCTATGTGTATTACATTTTGACTTTGCATCCCAATAAATCACTTTATATAAATCACAGAAGACTGAAATATAACAAAACGTTTGACATTGAAACACCCGATTTCTGACGGGTACCTGAGAGAGAGACAGAGAGAGAGACAGAGGAAACACAGGTAACACTGTGTCTGTGCCTGTGTCCTCACCCTGGTGCTACAACATGGAGATACAACTTTTGACATGAAGCTGTTTAGATTGTTACGCTCTTCTCTCTTCCCTTCAGTGTCCCCCTATTGTATCCTCTCTTCAGTGTCCCCCTATGTTATCCCCTCTTCAGTGTCCCCCTATTTCATCCTCTCTTCAGTGTCCCCCTATTGAATCCTCTCTTCAGTGTCCCCCTATTTCATCCTCTCTTCAGTGTCCCCCTATTTTATCCTCTCTTCAGTGTCCCCCTATTTCATCCTCTCTTCAGTGTCCCCCTATGTTATCCCCTCTTCAGTGTCCCCCTATTTCATCCTCTCTTCAGTGTCCCCCTATTTCATCCTCTCTTCAGTGTCCCCCTATTTCATCCTCTCTTCAGTGTCCCCCTATTGAATCCTCTTTTCAGTGTCCCCCTATTTCATCCTCTCTTCAGTGTCCTCCTATTTTATCCCCTCTTCAGTGTCCCCCTATTTTATCCTCTCTTCAGTGTCCCCCTATTTTATCCTCTCTTCAGTGTCCCCCTATTTTATCCCCTCTTCAGTGTCCCCCTATTTCATCCTCTCTTCAGTGTCCCCCTATTGAATCCTCTCTTCAGTGTCCCCCTATTTTATCCCCTCTTCAGTGTCCCCCTATTTTATCCCCTCTTCAGTGTCCCCCTATTTTATCCTCTCTTCAGTGTCCCCCTATTTTATCCCCTCTTCAGTGTCCCCCTATTTTATCCCCTCTTCAGTGTCCCCCTATTTTATCACCTCTTCAGTGTCCCCCTATTGTATCCTCTCTTCAGTGTCCCCCTATTTTATCCTCTCTTCAGTGTCCCCCTATTGTATCCTCTCTTCAGTGTCCCCCTATTTTATCCCCTCTTCCGTGTCCCCCTATTTAATCCTCTCTTCGGTGTCCCCCTATTTTATCCTCTCTTCAGTGTCCCCCTATTTTATCCTCTCTTCAGTGTCCCCCTATTTAATCCTCTCTTCGGTGTCCCCTATTTAATCCTCTCTTCAGTGTCCCCCTATTTTATCCTGTCTTCAGTGTCCCCCTATTTGATCACCTCTTCAGTGTCCCCCTATTGTATCCTCTCTTCAGTGTCCCCCTCTTTTATCCTCTCTTCAGTGTCCCCCTATTGAATCCTCTCTTCGGTGTCCCCCTATTTAATCCTCTCTTCAGTGTCCCCCTATTTTATCCTCTCTTCAGTGTCCCCCTATTTTATCCCCTCTTCAGTGTCCCCCTATTTTATCCTCTCTTCAGTGTCCCCCTATTTTATCCCCTCTTCAGTGTCCCCATATTTTATCCTCTCTTCAGTGTCCCCCTATTTTATCCTCTCTTCAGTGTCCCCCTATTTTATCCTCTCTTCAGTGTCCCCGTATTTTATCCCCTCTTCAGTGCCCCCCTATTTTATCCTCTCTTCAGTGTCCCCCTATTTTATCCTCTCTTCAGTGCCCCCCTATTTTATCCTCTCTTCAATGTCCCCCTATTTTATCCTCTCTTCAGTGTCCCCCTATTTTATCCCCTCTTCGGTGTCCCCCTATTTTATCCCCTCTTCAGTTTCCCCCTATTTTATCCCCTCTTCAGTGTCCCCCTATTTCATCCTCTCTTCAGTGTCCCCCTATTGTATCCTCTCTTCAATGTCCCCCTATTTTATCCTCTCTTCAGTGTCCCCCTATTTTATCCCCTCTTCGGTGTCCCCCTATTTTATCCCCTCTTCAGTTTCCCCCTATTTTATCCCCTCTTCAGTGTCCCCCTATGTTATCCTCTCTTCAGTGTCCCCCTATTTTATCCCCTCTTCAGTGTCCCCCTATTTTATCCTCTCTTCAGTGTCCCCCTATTTTATCCTCTCTTCAGTGTCCCCCTATTTTATCCCCTCTTCAGTGTCCCCCTATTTTATCCTCTCTTCAGTGTCCCCCTATTTTATCCCCTCTTCAGTGTCCCCCTATTTTATCCTCTCTTCAGTGTCCCCTCTTTTCTTCTCCCTCTACTGTCCCCATCTTTTGTTACACAGGCAGGTGTTGAAAAGCAACAGCCATATTCAGCTTTCTATCTTGCTTTTCAACTCATTCTAAAATTCTCCTGGCTTCTTGTGTCATCAGAATTCAACTACCTTTTGAACGTGGCATCTAAAAATGCCTAAAAATAAATTGGCCTAAGATGGATTAAGATGAAAGTTACTCTAAAGACCCCAAAAACTCATCAACGTCAGTGTTTTACTGAGTAAAGATTTTTACCTTTCTGGTAACAGATACAGTTGCGGCCATATATATTGGCACCCTTGCCATTTTTTCTTCAATAATTCCCTATTTCTTCTCAATTAAGTTAAAATTGAGAATAGATTTTGGTCTCCAGACCTTGTTATTGGATTTTCAACATTGCAGAACCAACTCAAGATAAATACCATGGACAAAAATGAGGTGAGGTAGGTAAATTGGGTGGGCTATATACCGATGGACTATGTACAGCTGCAGTGATCGGTTAGCTGCTCAGATAGCAGATGTTTAAAGTTGGTGAGGGAGATAAAAGTCTCCAACTTCAGAGATTTTTGTCATTCGTTCCAGTCGCAGGCAGCAGAGAACTAGAAGGAAAGGCGGCCAAATTAGGTTTTGGTTTTAGGGATGATCAGTGAGATACACCTGCTGGAGCGCGTGCTACGGGTGGGTGTTGCCATCGTGACCAGTGAACTGAGATAAGGCGGAGCTTTACCTAGCATAGACTTGTAGATGACCTGGAACCAGTAGGTCTGGTGACGAATATGTAGCGAGGGCCAGCCGACTAGAGCATACAGGTCGCAGTGGTGGGTGGTATAAGGTGCTTTAGTAACAAAACGGATGGCACTGTGATAAACTGCATCCAGTTTGCTGAGTAGAGTATTGGAAGCTATTTTGTAGATGACATCGCCGAAGTCGAGGATCGGTAGGATAGTCAGTTTTACTAGGGTAAGTTTTGCGGCGTGAGTGAAGGAGGCTTTGTTGCAAAATAGAAAGCCGACTCTAGATTTGATTTTGGATTGGAGATGTTTGATATGAGTCTGGAAGGAGAGTTTGCCGTCTAGCCAGACACCTAGGTACTTATAGATGTCCACATATTCTAGGTCAGAACCATCCAGGGTGGTGATGCTAGTCGGGCGTGCGGGTGCAGGCAGCGAACGGTTGAAAAGAATGCATTTGGTTTTATTAGTGTTTAAGAGCAGTTGGAGGCCACGGAAGGAGTGTTGTATGGCATTGAATCTCGTTTGGAGGTTAGATAGCACAGTGTCCAAGGAAGGGCCAGATGTATACAGAATGGTGTCGTCTGCGTAGAGGTGGATCAGGGAATCGCCCGCAGCAAGAGCAACATCATTGATATATACAGAGAAAAGAGTCGGCCCGAGAATTGAACCCTGTGCTACCCCCATAGAGACTGCCAGAGGACCGGCCAACATGATTGGCACCCCTGAGCTAGTACATGTTTGCACAGCCTTTGGCCTAGATAACTGCTGACAAAAGCTTTTTGTAGCCATCATTGAGCTTGCTGCATTCTTCTACTGGCAATTTAACCCACTCTTCAGCAGCAAACCAGCAAACATGCCCACATTGGCATGATGTGGGCCCAATAATAATTCATGTATTTTATGTAGCACTTTTCATTACAAAGAGAATCTCAAATACGCTTTAAAAACTAAACAAAACAAATGTAGGGTACTGGCAGTGGCAGGTCTTGACGATGGTCTTCCACAGCTGACAGAGTGCTGAGGCTGTTCAGAAAAGCAATATAGTAATGCAGGGTGTGTCGATGATACAGGGAGGGAGAAGCATCAGTCGGATAGACAGGCCTGGAGCTCTTCATCGGGCATATTCGGCGTATCCTCCTCCTCCGTAGGTTGGCTGGATCATCAACCACTGAAAGTGTAGCCTGAAGTTATCTTACAAACTAATGTAAAAATAACCTTCAAATGAGTACCACATCCGTGGCAACATTTTGAGGTTACTTTAACTATAGATGCCTTATGTAATCATATAAAGTGTGCATGTTCAAGAGTGCATGCATAGGTCGCCGTAGGTCTGTGGAGATCTTCACAATTGCTGTAATAATCTGTGCAGAATCTTGAATGGCATTGGTCACTTGCACCATGTGCTTTCATGTAATCTCAACTGCAATCCAGGTCATTTGGTTCTGCTTGCACAGTGATTTAATATTAAACCTGTGTGTAAATAAACAAAATAGCTGACACTGTATTCCCATTTAAACTTTGCTGTGATTTTATATGGTTGAAAGCGCAGTGATAGACATTTGGGTGACAGCTAAACCCAAAATCAGACATTGTTTATCGATAGGAATTTGGTTGTGCTTTTAGATAGTTGAAAGCATAGTGATAACACATTGGAAATTCAACTTAGTTTTGGCTGTCTTTTTGAGTGAGTTAATATAGGTTGTAATCTCATTGATCAACGTCACAACCAAATGTTACCCAATTATCCCATGTTGAAATGACATGCTGTGCCCAATGGGTTGTGACAGAAGTGAGCTTTTCTCTGAGTTGTGGCTTCAGTCAAACTTTGACTCTCTGCCTTACTGTCACTGAGAGGAACAGGAAGTCGGTCAGTGATTGTTTCAGCAACACATTTGAAGAAGCAGAGAGAGAGAGTAATAATAATATTCTGAAAAACGTTTTCATCAAAAAATCTAAAAGCATTATAGGGTTGGGGTTCATTTAAAATGTCAGTTTACTCCTATTCTTTCCAGGTTAATTTAAATGTTAGTTTACTCCTATTCTTTCCATGCCATTTTACCTCCTGTCCAGTGCTGAATTTAACCTGAAAATATTGGTGAGGCAAAGTCAAACAACAAAGCTATATTTGCATTAAAACCAGTACACTGCACTGGCTACACATTGAATGCACTAATAATTCATCTCAAAAACGTATTTGGAGCCACACACACAAACGTTATATGATCCGTTTATGGCTACATCCCATATCTTTAGCTCTTATTGCACGAAAGACCACGGTAGTCGAGCATACTTTTATAGAGTTAACTAACTAGTAATCGGCCTGTAATATTGTGACACAAAGGGGCCTGGTTAATTAACAATATGCAATGTTTGTAACACTATTCCCTCGCCTTCATATATTGCAGTTACAGTTCCATCAAAGACATTTATAACTAATCCTTCTTCTACATATGCTTCCATCGGTATTACAGTCTGCCATCAAACATCAACAATAGCCATTGCTCTATGATACACCACCAACCACTCGACTAGAATCTTCTTTTCCAGCTTGCTTTATTTTGAATGGATAACCTTATTTAGGTGGCTAATTAGCACCAATACATTTTATCTCTACATTTCCTTCATAACACTATGTTTGAAAATAATTTGCTCTGAATAAGCTAAGCTAGTAGACATGTTTCAACTAGCTAAGATACCTAGCTTGAAGACGTGGTAACAGTGTGTGGTAAACAACTAGCTAGCTATGAAGTTGACAAAGTTACCGGGCATTAGATGTTGATTTATCTGTGGCCAATGACAATGGGCCTTCTTGGGCGGGTACTTCTACTGTAAATTAATGGAGCACCGAAGAGGGGCTTTTGCTAGCTAGCTCTCCCAGCAGGTGCTGTGGTGATGTAGTGTCCCCGTGAATGACAGCACCCTGAGCAAATCACACACAACCAGAGAAGATCAAAGACGCCTACGCTCTGTACTTTCTCTGTCCGCCCCTCCACCACATAAAGCACTGAGCGAGGTTGAAACAGCTGCATTTTGGAGCTGCCTTACTCAACAAAAATTGACCAAAACAAAAACCGACCACATATGCTTTATTAGGTCAATCATTTTTTGCAGAAAATGTAATTGTTTTCTAACCCTAAGTTTGTTATTCCTCTGTACTTGGAATAGATGCCTGCCCTAAGTGCCTCTGCTTCACTGCTCCTGCCATCTCTGCACCACGAGTTTCCATATCAGTCCCTTAGCCGCCTTGTTCATTGGCACCTCCACTTCCTCTCTTCGAAGGGACTGTTTATCTAGCACATCTACTTCCTCGTTCCCTTCCACCTCCACTTGGGCTTGACATTGCCTTACTGGCTGCGCTAAATTTGTTTTGTTTTAGTTGTGTAAAGTAACACATGCTCAGAATATTAGGTTGTTTTAGTGCACTGGAAAAATGTGTCCTGAACACAAGTTGCGCAGCCACACCGTTGTTTTTATTGAGACAAAAATCCAAAACGGAGGCTCAGATACAAAAATACACATTATTTATTAGGAATGATTTATGATGTATTTATTTTGTTGTTAATACCCCAAAAGTACCAACATATTTTGACCCCTAAATGCACCAACATGGGTCATTTTTGACCCCAAATTGGAAATGATGGCAAAATTACATTTTCTGTCAAACAGTAACACTTTTTATTTTATTAACCTTTTGTAACACAAGCTAATGGTTTAAATTCCCCAAAATATGCATATATTTTTACATTTTCACACATTTATAGTCAAATTTAATGTTGTTGTTTTTTTCATTGTCACGCCCTGACCTTAGTATTGTTTGTTTTCTTTATTATTTTGGTTAGGTCAGGGTTTTCTTTATTATTTTGGTTAGGTCAGGGTGTGACGAGGGTGGTATGTGTGTTTGTCTTGTCTAGGGTTTTTGTAATTCAATGGGGTTTTGGTAATTCTATGGGGTTTTGGTATGTCTAGGTATATGTAGATCTATGGTGGCCTGAATTGGTTCCCAATCTGAGACAGCTGTTTATCATTGTCTCTGATTGGGGATCCTATTTAGGTTGCCATTTTCCAATTTGGTTTTGTGGGTTATTGTCTATGTGTAGTTGCATGTCAGCACTTGGTTTAGCATAGCGGCACAGTGGTTTTTGTTAATTAAAGAAGAATGTATTCTTATCACCTGGTCTCATCATTACGACGAACGTGACAATTTTAGTATGTTTTTCATGTTTTAAACAGTTAATTTGATCAATAGAAGTTTCATTTCAAATTTTCAGAAATGTTGGTAAATTAGCTTTTATTGTCTAAAGAACTTATTAAAGAGATGGGTGTTTTTTTCCACTGTCTAGTCATGGTACAGGGTTGTTCAATGACAGACATGTATTTGTTTTAAATCTATCATGTTTTTTTTTTTCACAAAGTTTACTATTGAGTACACATTGTCAGATGAGCCAAGTACAACTAGTATACAAAAAGAGTGTATATATATATATATATACCACATAAATTATATATTAACACAGAAATCATTGTCTATTTTCATGTCTGTAACTAGTTGCATGAAAGGATTTATAAAAAATGATGAATTTACCCCTGATGCTTATAGGGTTCATGTAAAACTTTATTCCAGAAATGTGCAGCATGAATGTATTTTATACTGTAATAAAAAATATATAATAATAAGCTAATTATTATTTTTAAACACAGTAAGCCCATCTATTGGCCAATGATTACAATCATGTTATTGGTTGATTGAGAGGCCAAAAGGGACTCCATTAGAAGAACTTGGTGGGGTCAGACTTGTCACACATCTGGACGTGGACGTGAGAAGTGATCCCTGGGTAGACACTTTGCATGGTCAGCATGGTCCCAATCCTCTGGCCCTTCTTCACCACCCCAGAGTACTTGTCAGGCTTTACGTAGAACAGCTTAAAGCACAGACCTAGAAAACAGAGACAACCACAGTGTCAGTCAATCAATCAATTAGACAATTGATTCAACCATTACCCAATTATATGCCACATATTCTTCCAATATCCATTCCGCCATGTGACATATTAGTTGCTCGTATACCTCAGTGACACAACAGAGCCAGAATATTGGGTTACGGGACAGCCTAAAAACACGCCACTTCAATACAGCCATGATCAAAAAAGACTTTTTCTTAGTGGTTAGGAGAACTTACACAGCAGGTAAGGAGAAGTAATGTAGCAGGTTAGGAGAATGAAGTTAAAGTTAAGAAAAGGAGTAGCGAAAATGCTTTCCTAACCTGTTGCGACAATCACAGAGTGAAGTGGTTGGTTTTTAGGGAATTCCATCGGAATACAACGCATATTTACAAGCATGGCATTAACTTAACAATTTATCTCGGTTATTTAAAAAAATATATATATTCAGGATAGACACTGACCCTCTCCACTGAGGTTGATCCCATCGTTGATGGCTGCCTTCTTCGGGTCTGTGTACACGATCACTTTCCCGTTGAGTTTCACGTCAAATGGAGCGTACACTGTGGCCCCATCATTACACACAATGTCCAGACCCTGATGCGCACGGCCTCCTCTGGACATAGATAGGAAAGGGTATTAAAGTTGGGGGGTTCACAAAGTATTCAGAGAGTATCTCAATTGCAACACTGTGGTATGTTTTCATTCTTGTACTGTATACAGTAAGAGCATTAATATTGAATTCATGGGTTTTTAGATTTCAATCATTGTCATGGAATGTGGTTAACATCTTATCAGCTAAAGTATGAGGTAAATTGCGGGCAGTAAGATAATACAAAACCAAACTGATACATCAAAATACATGCCACAAATACTACACACACACACTTGCCATACCTGCTTGCGCCGTGGTGTCCTTGTCCCCATCTGTCCCCTGTCCTCCTCCTGTTACTGGAGTTGTCGCTGCACAGCTGACCAAACTTGACCATCTCACACTCTGACAACACAGCTAGAGATGGGATGAACCACAGATATATTGACCAAGGAGGAAAACCTGTTACGCTGATATTTTCTACTAAACTATTTAAGTGTATTTATATTAAAATGCCAAAATTATATTGAACACAAACTGCATCCAGAACCAACCAAATTGCATGTGCGAGCTGGACAGCTATTTGATTTGATATAGCAATGGATTGACCTAATAGTTGAATCAATATATGTCAATTTTGGTTATTCTTACCTATGAGCACCACAGTAAACAAAAGAACAGCAGTCTTCATGGTAAAGCCTTAGATGATGCTTTCACTCAAGGAGAAAATCTACAAGAAAGTCTTGCTCAGCTTCCATCTGTGTTTCTGACTGCATAATGTCTGTGCTTAAATACCTGTTGAAGTTCAACTTTCCCACATTGCACACCCTTGTTTCACACTCTTTCATCAGAGTAGAAAACCCTGAATTTGGAAATACTTTGTTTACTTTTCGAAATCCAGAAAAAAATATATTTGGTAGAACAAAATGGTGGACAGCAGGGTAAACAAGTGGTGTTATGCTAAAATGTTTATTCTATTCTTCTGGGTAATTTACTTTATGTTCAAAATTCTTATATTTTATCATGTTTTATTGTTGTTGCATTGTCGAGAAGCATTTCTTTGGACTTGAAACTTGAAGCCTGTCCCTGACCTTCACCTGTTTCATGGCAAATAAGGTTTGTTCAGAATACTCTGATTGTTTTGTTTTTTTTAAACAGAAAAAGGTTGACAAATTATGACATTTGGGTCAACTATCACTTTAAGCAATGAATATACTCCAATAGAGAATAAACATAAACTTTATAACAGAAAAAGTGCCTAACACATGGTGTACATTATACAATAATACAAAATTATAATAAAGAAAAACACATAATGGCCGTCTTTGACCTGTTAATGTTCAAGTGTATTGGTTAGTATGTAAAGCATCTAGTTATAAGAAACCATCAAAGGTATCCCAAATCAGTTTGACATAATTGACCCTTTTGACCCTTGACCCTTGAAAAAAATCCTCATGGTTTCTATGGGCTACAGGCAGGGATACTTTTCCTTTCTCTGCTACAAGTGAACAGAAAATGGTAAAACGGTGTGCCTGGGGCACATGTAATACTGACAGTCTGTACCTGGAGAGGTAAGAGAGTGGTGTCTTTTTTATTCGCTTTCCAAAACCAAAATCTAACGGAGAGAAGTGTAGGTTGTGGATAAAGCTTTGTGGTCATTCACAGTTGAACACAAGCAAGATAACGAAGGACACATACTTTTGCTCCAAAGGAAGCAACTAAGTGAAGTTAACCTTTTACATAATGTGTAATATCTCAACATATTACAAAGAGAAAAAAGAAGCCAGCTGCAACCTGGTTGAAGGGAAATTTCACAATTTGTCAACTTCATAAGATCAGTGTTCCCAATGACATCATGAACCAATTAGTAGACAATTTGTGGGCAATTCCTTATCATAATTGGTTAAAATCACAGGATGCACACCGATGATGACAGAACATAGAAACACGTAATTTTCACATATGTTAATATTGGGGTGGTGCTGGAGATGATGAAAATGAAGTTGAACAATTGTGACATTTCCCTTTAACAATAACATAGCAAAAATAACATTCATTTTCAGATTTCATCTGTCATTGTTACGACCATTTTGGCTGGAGAAATATAATGTCCCAAAGTCCATTTATTGCATGTTACAATTCTGAGGTAGATTCTCCATAAGGCACACGCATTCCAGTCTCTCACATTAGAGACTAGGAAGGAATCGGGCTGCTGCCTTATAATTTATGAATTTAAACCCCACCCCCCATCAATCCCTCTATACCGCTCCCCCTTTGCGGGAGGGATATCTGTTCATCCATGACTGAGTGGGTATGCACGCCTCAATCATCAAGTTTACAGACGACACAACAGTAGTAGGCTTGATAATCAACGATTACGAGACAGCCGACAGGGAGGAGGTGAGGGCTCTGGGACTGTAGTGCCTGGAAAACAACCTCTCACTCAACGTCAACAAAACAATGGAGATGATCGTGAACTTCAGGAAACAGCAGAGGGTGCACCTCCCTATCTACATTGACGGGACCGCAGTGGAGAAGGTGGAAAGCTTCAAGTTCCTTGGCATACACATCACTGACAAACTGAAATGGACCCCCTACAAAGACAGTGTGGTGAAGAAGGCGCAACAGAGCCTCTTCAATCTCAGGAGGCTAAAGAAATTTGATTGTCACCTAAAACCCTCACAAACTTTAGCAGATACACAATTAAAAGCCTCTTGTCGGGCTCTATCACCTCCTGGAATGGCAACTGCACCACCCGCAACCACAAGGCTCTCCAGAGGGTGGTGTGGTCTGCCCAACGCATTACAGGGGGGGGGGGGCAAACCATCCTCCGTCCAGGACACATACAGCACCGGATGTCACAGGAAGGCCAAATAGATCATCAAGGATATCAACTACCTGAGCCACTGCTTGTTCACCCCGGTATGGATATGGCTAAAGGGAGATGAGGTAGGACTTAGTTCGATTTTCTACTTTGTTTGTCAGGTTTTAGAGTGTTATGTGCTTAACTTTAGACAAATCGTCCATGTCTGTGACCTCAGAATATGTGAACTCTTAGCCTTCTCTCACCACCACTCATTGCGTCAAGATCCATTGTGCCATCAAACAAAGCAAGTGTTTGGGGACTAGTGTCACCTGCGAAGGCTGCAATAGGCTGCAATAGGTAAAAATGACAGGTAAGTCACAACGTATTAACAGAGAGTCACATGATACATAACTTTACGACAAAGTGAGACTTCATGACACACAGTGGATTTTTGTTGCATGACCAACGCTAAGGTTTATCTCCGTTTTTCAGTGAATGCATCAATAGCAGTGTCATCATCCATAACAGAGTTATAGCAATAGTAATAACATAGGAAAGTACAAAAGGGAATCTGATCTTAAGTTGAACATATGACATCAACTCTTTGCAGCCACATTCACGTCAGTAGGACTAAGCACAGATATGGCCTATGCTCAGGGCCCTGAATATGATCAAAATGTGCTGAATCTCAACTTCTCCACTAGATGTCGGGCTACACCACTTTTGTTTCTGGCATGTCTTGGTTCTTCACCTCATTTCACCTCTGTTTCACCAATTAGCTAGATATTTGAACTACAACCAATCAAACCAACTACAACCAATGACCAGTATTGTTTCTGTTACTCACATTATATTGCACAAACACTTACATAAGGGCCCGTGTTCATGATTTAGTGACAGAGAATTTGAGGTGACGATGACAGTTTAGATGTTCCGTTTGTATTACCACTCATTTCTCTTCAATTGTATTTTGAGTCTCACTGACCACCACAAACAATGCATTTGTTTTCCTGAGTATACTGCATGTGTCACCAAACATATTTCACCTCAACAACCCTGACAATAGATCAAAACCTCATCCAAATGTCATTCAGGTTTCAGTTTAGGTTCCTGTGTTCCGACGCTGGGTTCTCTGACGGTTATTCTATTTTTCTAATAATCTTCATGAGAAAATAAATTACCTTTCAGAGCCTCTTTGGAGAATCAATTGAAATGACGTGGGGGAGTTACTCTGGGGGTGCTGTGAATTGCTAAACCTGATTGTCTGTGTTTTAATGGCCATGCTAAGGCTTTCCAGACCATTAGAGGAAGAAACCATTAGCCTCACAGGTCATTTAGCCTCCATTTTGTCAGCCTACTAGGAGGCGGGTAGTGTCTGTTATGGGTTTGCCAAAGCTAACCCTGTTGACATGGAGAAAGTCCATTGATTGGTCTAGTAGTTAAGTGTGTGCATCCCAATTGCTCTAATGCACATGCACACACACACGTACACACACAACATGCATACGCACAAACATAGAGGAACACTCACAAACATAGAGGTATGAATGTGTGTTTCTTTGTCCTATACATACTGTACAGAAAGTGCCCATACAAGTGTGCAAACACACCGACATTCATACTCTTTCTCCCTCCCATTTAGTTACTGAGTACAATTAATAATTATTTGGCATTTGAACCAAACTTAACTATTTTGGGAAGCTCAAATGGGCCATTATTTTGATAGATTTTTCAGATTTGCATTGTCTCACGTCTATAGCTACCTTTCTCATCTTCCATCCAGCTTCAGGAGACTGTAAAGATTTGGCATGAGTCCTCAGATCCTCAAAAGGTTCTACAGCTGCACCATCGAGAGCATGGTTGCATCACTGCCTGGTATGGCAACTGCTCGGCCTCCGACCGCAAGGCACTTCAGAAGGTAGTGCGAACGGCCCAGTACATCACTGGGGCCAAGCTTCCTGCCATCCAGGACCTCTATACCAGGCAGTGTCAGAAGAAGGCCCTAGCAATTGTCAAAGACTCCAGCCACCCTAGCCATACACTGTTCTCTCTGCTACCGCATGGCAAGCAGTATCTGAGCGCCAAGTCCAGGTCCAAGAGGCTTCTAAACAGCTTCTACCCCCAATCCATAAGACTCCTGAACATCTAATAAAATGGCTATCCAGACTATTTGCATTGCCCCCCCTCCTTCTCTTTTACGCTGCTGCTTTGATTTGATTGTTGATTTGATTTTATTGCTGCTACTCTCTGTTATTATCTATGCATAGTCACTTTAATAACTCTATCTACATGTACATATTACCTCAATTACCTCGACTAACCGGTGCCCCCGCACATTGACTCTGTACCGGTACCCCCTGCATATAATCTCACTATTGATATTTTACTGCTGCTCTTTAATTACTTGTTCCTTTTATTTCTTATTCTTTATTCATATTTTTTTTAACTGCATTGTTGGTCGGCGCATGTGATTAATAACATGTGATGAGATGTGATTTGATGCTCAGCAATTGGAGAGGAAATAATGTCATGCTGAAGAGAAGTTTCTAATCTAATGTAGTTCATCTCATAGGTTCAACCGGTATGGCTGGTCTGAATGGATAGCTCACTTTGCTTCTTTCAGTAAGCACAATACAATTCACATAGCTTCCTCTTCTATGTGCATAATGGGAATGTATGTTAGTGTTTAAAGAATATTAACATCATCAGCATAGCATCGTGTCTCTCTTGCTGTTTTCCATTATCAACGTACAGAATGTCATTCACCTATTTGCCTTATAGCTATGAGCAGAATAATGCAAATTCCTTACGCTTGCTGTTTAACCAATGGGCACACTCTTATCACATTCCTCTCTCTCAACCAATGGGCATAAATCATGGGATGTGTTTGTATGTCAAACTTACCCATGTTCTCGTACTTGCTGTGTCACAGCAAAAGTTACCGACAACCCTCCACCTCCCCACCATCACCACCTGTCATTGGAACCTCTTCATCCCCGAGGGGGAGATTTCAATGCCAACTGTCCCGCATAGGGCCACCTGCCATCAAAGGACCAGGCTCTGAGGATCATCCCTCAGAGACGAGGCCATTCCCCAAACTAATTTAAGAAGGGTTTATACTTGCATTTTGTCTCTGTTGTTCATTCAGCTCAACCTTCATCTCGATTGAATTAACCAAATCCAGGAAAAGGAGAACTTGGCACATTGCAAAAGTGACAGATGTCTAACCAAGCTATTTTCAAACGTACACTTACAGTGTTTCAGATGCCAAAGCCTTTGTGTATTTGCAAAAGTTTATTTTTAACAAATGGTTTTCTTTGCATGTCAGACTACGTCGTAAATTCAAATATTCCGTTATACACATGCAGATATTGTTATCAATATCAGTATTTTCAAAGTTTATGAACAAAAAACAACGTACCTAGTCAAGTGTATTGGAATCCCAATGAAGACGAAGGTTATTATCCTGGTTTAGACCCACCCAACAGACACTGCAACTGGTCATGAGTGTCACTCACTTATTCCCCCCTCCCCCAAGACTGCTATGCCATGATACGCCTTATCACTCCACACATTTGGCCAAACGAAGGCGTTGGATCCACTGCTTGCTGGCACTTGATTACACACTCATAGGCTTTGTCTACTTGGTGTTACATTGATATTAATCCCTTTGTTTAAATAAGTGTGCATGTATAAACATTGGTATTGTTGTTGAAAGATGAATTGTTCTTGATAGAGTGGTTTGGTGTTTCAATGTGTTTTGAGCGCCCAGATAAA
Organism: Oncorhynchus keta; assembly: GCF_023373465.1. NCBI lineage: Eukaryota > Metazoa > Chordata > Actinopteri > Salmoniformes > Salmonidae > Oncorhynchus > Oncorhynchus keta. The sequence goes on from NC_068450.1 coordinate 47,613,867, forward strand.
CAACCATTTACATGTTGATAGTGGGAGCTGGTATTGATTTACTGCCACTGTGGAATGTTCCACAGCGAAGGCAAGTGCACTGTGTATGTCTTGGCTCCGGAATTGACGAGGAAACTTCCTTCTGTGTTTTGTTTTGAAAAAAAAACATTGTCAGTAGTTAAGCAAAGAACACATTTGGTTTCCACTCAAATGATGTCAGTGAAGTTTGAGAGAGTGTGAAAAAATACATTTGGGGTGATATATGTGTGCTTCAGCATATTATATGATATAACTCCCATTCCCCCCAAAACATTATAGCACTTTATTTTAGTGATTTCTTTCAATCTGTGAATATAAGTAAGTACAAAAATAATACAACATACTTTCTTAGTAAATGCCAGCTGAATAAATACCAGTGGAAACAATATTGTAAAATACCAGGCCACCAGTTCAAGTATTCAAGTATAAACCAGCCTAATGTACATCAAAATCATTATTAATGGCTAAATTAGGGGTATATAATCCTGACGAAGCCACATTATGATGTTTTGCTGACTCTATGCTTTACCTTAAAAACCCTCCATGATATACCATTTTTGAGGGAAATATCCAAAACATGAATGTGTTCCAGACAAGCAGTCACAGCATGGTATGAACAAAATCCATTCCAGACGCATACCCATTTTCACATGGACATGCCTAAATTTGTCCAACACGTCCAAATGGGGAAAAAAAAGTATGGCATCACTTAGAGCTGCTTAATGTAAAATGCTGTTGTTGACCTCTAGGTACAAACTGTTCAGCTATTCCACGGACAATTGAAACATTTACCACAGCTATGGAATAGGTCACCCTACCTGAAGGAATGTACCCCTGGATTTTTTTAGATAATACAATGAAAACAAATGTGTAATAATGTGTAGTAATGCTGATTCCATACTATGAGATATTTGTATCAATACATGTAGATAATGAAAGGGTTATACCCACTCTATATAGGCATTTCACCTAGACCAGGTATCCTCAAACTGGGGGTACGCGCAATGCCGTAAATATATATACACTACCGTTCAAATGTTTGGGGTCACCTAGAAATGTCCTTGTTTTTGAATGAAAAGCACATTTTTTGTCCATTAAAATAACATCAAGTTGATCAGACATACAGTGTAGAAATAACATCAAGTTGATCAGACATACAGTGTAGATTTAATGTTGTAAATGACCATTGTAGCAGGAAATAGCTGATTTTTTATGGAATATCTACGTAGGCGTACAGAAGCCCATTATCAGCAACCATCACTCCTGTGCTCCAATGGCACGTTGTGCTAGCTAATCCAAGTTTAGCATTTTAAAAGGCTTATTGATCATTAGAAACCCCTTTTGCAATTATGTTAGCACAGCTGAAACTATTGTTCTGATTAAAAAAGCCATAAAACAGACCTTCTTCAGCCTAGTTGTGTATCTGGAGCGTCAGTATTTGTGGATTCGATTACAGGCTCAAAATGGCCAGAAACAAATAACTTTCTTCTGAAACTCGTCAGTCTATTCTTGTTCTGAGAAATGAAGGCTATTCCATGCGAGAAATTGCCAAGAAACTGAATATCCTGTACAACACTGTGAACTACTCCCTTCACAGAACAGTGCAAACTGGCCCTAACCAGAACAGAAAGAGGAGTGGGAGGCCCCGGTGCACAACTGAGCAAGAGGACAAGCATTTGCTGCCAGTTGAGGACTTGTGAGGCATCTGTTTCTCAAACTAGACACTCTAATGTACTTGTCCTCTTGCTCAGTTGTGCACCGGGGCCTCCCACTCCTCTTTCTAGAGGTAGAACTAAGATGACTTTTGAGTAGTAAGACATGTATAAAAGCAACAGATACCATTAATAAGAAGGGGATAGAGGCATCTTATATGGTGAGCTACCGAGTGGCTAGGACAGGCAAGCCCCATACTATTGTAGAGGACTTAATTCTTCCTGCTGCCGCAGATATGGCTGGGAAATGCTAGGGAAAAAGGCCAAAAAACTATACAGACAATGCCTTCATCAAACAACACTGTTTCAATGCGCATCAGTTACACGGCAGGAGATGTTTTGAAACAATTACTGCTTCGCATACAAGCCAGTGAATTATATGGGTTACAGCTGGTTGAGTCAACAGACGTGGCGGCCTGGCACAGCTACGCGACTGGCCAATCTGTGTGATGTTTTTTCTCACCTGAATGAACTGAATCTAGGATTACAGGGACTCTCTGCAACTATATTCAAAATTTAGGCTATGACTAAGAAGTTGAAGCTCTTCTCTTTCTGCATTAACAAGGACAACACACAGGTCTTTCCATCATTGTATGATTGTTTTGTGTACAAATGAACTCAAGCTTACGGACAATGTAAAAGGTGATATAGCAAAGCACCTGAGTGAGTTGGGTGCGCAATTACGTAGGTACTTTCCCGAAACGGATTAAACAAACAAATCCAGTTGTAATTGAAAGTTATCCCTTTCATGCCCTGCCTTCAGTCCAAGAAAGCCTCATTGAAATTGCAACAAGCGGTTCTGTGAAAATTTAATTTAATCAGAAGCCACTGCCAGATGTCTGGATTGGGATGCGCTCTGAGTGTCCTGCCTTGGCAAATCATGCTGTTAAGACACTGATGCCCTTTGCAACCATGTACCTGTTTGAGAGTGGATTCTCAGCCCTCACTAGCATGAAAACTAAATACAGGCACAGACTGTGTGTGAGAAATGATTTAAGAATTTCTCCAATACAACCCAACATTGCAGAGTTATGTACATCATTTTAAGCACACCCTTCTCGTTAACCTGTGGTGAGTTATTCATAGTTTTCGATGTACAAATAAGATTTAATATGTAAGATGGTTAAATAAAGAACAAAATTATTGATTATTATTATATTATTATGATGATTATATGTTATTAACATTTGAGAGTGCGCTGACCCTGGTACTAGAGGGGGTATGCAGCTGGAGGTTGAATGTTTGAAGGAGTATGGGACTATAAAAAGTTTGGGAACCACTGACCTAGACCGAAGAATAGGGACAACACACCCTGCAACTGTATTTTTCCCATTTTGTCAGATTTATAAAAGACATTCCATTAATACAGATTGACTGTGTAATCCTGTAGAACTCTAATGATACAAACCCTCATCTCGAAAACCAGACCATAGGCAACAGATGAAGAGCATTTGAAATTTGTGGGAGGCAAAGTGGATGTCTAAAGAGACTATTGTATCCCTGTATGATGATGATTCCTAAACACCTCCCTCCATTGACTGCATGTTTATGGGAATTGCACAGAATTTTCCATCCATTTTTTGTTTTTCACAATATACGATAAAAGTCATTGGCTGTATAAATGAGAGTCTCACATAAACCAGAGGAACAACACAAGATTGAGTCTTCGTCTGATCCTAGTGCCTACACGTCTAGTTCTCTAATACCTATCTGCATGCTATCTCCCCCTCTGACGTCACCGGGCTCCGACTAGACTTGGACAGCAGTGTCACCTTTGACCTTTGCGTCCCCTTTGAGGTGGACGAATAGGACACCTGGTTCCCCGTGGTCGAGTCTCTCCCGTTGTCGCCGCGGCAACACAGCACCGTCCTGACCTTTTCCCTGAAGTCGTCAGAGACGTAGTAGAAGATGAAGGGGTCGATGCAGCTGTTCAACGTGCTAACAGCTAGGCTAACCATGTAGGGCACGTACAGGTCCTCCCCGTCATCCACCAGGTAGGAGTCAGAGTAGTGCAGGAGAAGGAGGACGTTGCTGGGTAGCAGGCAGCCAACGAACACTACCAGCACTAGCACAGTGACGCGCACAGCGTGGGCGTAGCGCTGGCCTCCCGCCACTAGGGTGCGTATCACGGAGCCGTAGCAGTAGAGGACGACCAGCAGGGGGAGCAGGAAGCAGAGAAAGAAGAGTGTGAGAAAGTAGGGCAGGAAGTAGTTCTCATGCTCCTCCTCAGGCAACGCGTCGTGGCACGTGGTTATGCTCGGCTCGTCCAGCTTGTAGGACTGGCGGGAGACGAGGAGAGGCACCATGGCGGCCAGCGCCACCACCCACACGCCCAGGCTCATGTAAAGGGAGGTGCGGAAGCTGCGGAGGGTTTTGGCACCGAACGGGTGCACCAATGCCACATAGCGGTCGACGGCGATGAACGCCAGGCACAGCACCGAGCCATACATGTTGCCGTAGAAGAGCGCCGTGACCACGCGGCAGAAGGGCTCGCCGAAGACCCAGTCGTTGCCCTGGAAGTGATAGACTATGCGGAAGGGGAGCACCATCAGTATCATGAGGTCGGTGGCGGTGAGGTTGATGAGGAGGATGGTGGATGGCATCTTCTTGGTACGGAACAGAAGGACCCACAGGGCCAGGAGGTTAGCCGGGAGGCCCACAGTGAAGGCTACCAGGTAGAGCATGGGCACGTAGAGCACGGTGGTGGGAGCCTGCACCTCCTGGATCTGTTTGTCTTTCAGGGTGGTGAAGTTGCAGTTGGACACCAGCTTGAAGGAGCGCAGCCCTGTCAAGGTAGAAACAGAAGAGATTTGATGATTCGTTAGAGGTTCTGCATGAAATTATTTTCAGTATAAATGCATTCATATACTGATATTTTACCTAGAAAAAGCTGTGCATCCTAGTTAAGCATTCAGATAAGGCATACCCCTAACTTGAAATGTGTAGGTGACACAAACGTCTAATAACATCGATGTGTGATATACACAAAGGATGGAGATATGCCTGCATTTCTCAAGTTAGGAGTCAGCCCAATGCGAAAAGCTTGCAGGACATTCACATCCGTAGTCGAAAGGACATTTTGGGTGAAAACTTGAGTTACGCGGTGTGGATCTCAAGCTAGGATTCCGATCATTAAGAACAATGTGATCTCATCAGCTTGAAAATAACCTATGGTCATGGGAGGGGTCTGGCAATACCATTAAAGTGGCCTGTGGTACTGTATGTCTGAAGGTGTGCGAAGTTGCTGGATATTGGCGGGAACTGGAACACGCTGTTGTACGCGTCGTTCCAGAGTATCCCAAACATGGATGATATGTCAATGGATGAAATGTCTGGTGAGTAAGCAGGCCATTGAATAACTAGGTCATGTTCAGTTTCCAGGAATTGTGTACAGATCATTGCGACATTGTCTGCCATCTGTCCCGGAACAGTTGAAATCAGGATTATTCTGTGAAGAGCACACTTCTCCAGTGTGCCAGTGGCCATCGAAGGTGAGCATTTTCCTACTGAAGCCGGTTATGACGCAGAACTGCAGTCAGGTCATGACCCTGGTGAGGACGACGAACACGCAGATCAGCTTCCCTGAGGCGGTTTCTGACAGTTTGTGTAGTTTGTTCTCCGGTAGTGCAAACCCGCAGTTTCATCAGCTGTCCAGGTGGCTGGTCTCTAGCAACAGCCCTGGTGGACATTCCTGCAGTCAGCATGCCTATTCCATGCTCCCTCAAAACATGAGACATCTGTGGCACTGTGTTGTGTGACAAAACTGCACATTTTAGAGTGTCCTTTTATTGTCCCCAGCACAAGACACACCTGTGTAATGATCATGCTGTTTAATCAGCTTCTTGATATGTTACACCTGTCAGGTGGATAGATTATCGTGGCAAATGAGAAATTCTCACTAACAGGGATGTAAAGAAATTTGTGCCCAAGCTTTTATGGAAAATGTCTGGGATCTTTTATTTCAGCTCATGAAACACTTTACATGTTGCCTTTATATTTTTGTTCAGTATATTTATCACATTTGAAATGCAGATAGACTGAAGCTCGTTTAGCTCCTACACACTTAGAAAAAAGGGTTCCACAAGGGTTCTTCGGCTGTCCCCATAGTATAAATGTTTTGGGCTCCAGGTAGAACCCTTTTGGGTTCAAGGTAGAACCCTTTACACAGAGGGTTCTACGTGGAACCCAAAAGAGTTCTATCTGGAAACAAAAATCACAGGATTCTTCTATGGGGACAGACAAAGAACCCTTGTTGGTTCTAGATAGTACCTTTTTTCTAAGAGGGTTACCTCTCTTGTTCAGTACCTTGCATGTGCATGTAGTGGCTCAGCGTTGTGAACAGTTTTTCAATCACCAATTATATTTACATTCCAGTTTAGCCTGATGTTGTTTTAGCCATTACAGTTAAGTGGGAGGCTATAGTAACAGTTCCCAGAGAGCTCAGGCTCATTTCAGCAAATGGTTTAATTTACAGGAAATAGCTGGCCGGTATATGGCAATAATGTACATAAACTACCCTATAGAGAACACATTCCTACTCAGTAGATAAGAGGCAGTAGATTAGCTTGCATTCCGGTATATCTTCAAAATCACAGGAAACATGAGCTTCCTCAACTGAAATGACCACATCCAAGCTACTTACTGTTGTACATGAACACCTACCAAAATAAAAAATAAACATTCACACAATGAAACCCAAACGAAGGGTTTCATTAAGCAAACCATTAGTTTGTGGTTTGCTTAATGAAAGTGACCTGAAGGAGTTTGGATCGAAAGAAGAAGAAAAAAAGATGCACCAACTTACGGACGCCCATGCCAGTGCACTCCTCCGTGGTGGGAGAGGAGGAACAGCCATGGAGGAGAACAGAGAGAGAGAGCAGCAATAGCAGAGTCCCGGCTGGAGTCCCGGCTGGAGCAAAGAGACTCATGGTGCTGCAGAGGATCCGTGCTCTCTCACAGCGAAAGCTATAATTTATGGTCAGGCACTACTTCCACAAGCAGAGAGAGCTGCCTCTCCCTTCCTTCCTTTCACTGCTCTGTGTAACGCAGCCCCTGTGTCCCAAGTCCTGTGATGATAATACAGTGAAGTCTAAAATTGTTATCTCCTTTGCCACAATATCACCCTTCAAATCACTGTGTTCCTGACGAAGTTTGTCAAGAGTCTCAGCTGTGTCTCAGATGAGTTCAGCGGCTTGACTTCAACAGACTACACCGGTCTCTTCTACACTGTACTCCTATCCTCTATTCTAATATGGTCCAGCTGTGTGTCTAGTTCTGCCTCTGGGGGAGGTGCATGTTTGGTGGTGGGGTCATGACATTGTTCTTCTCATGCTGTGATTCATATGAGGAGAGAGCGGTGAGTTGATCTTCTCCACGCTTTGAGGAACAGGAAATATGGTAATTTCACCTCTGGGGCCATAGTAAGGCATGCATTATTCCAGACAGACATCCACTCACACCCAATGACCCAAATAGCATACAACAACAAACACACACATACAACCACACACACACTTCATAAGTAAGTGTCATTGTGCTCAAGAGTTCCATGTTCGGACATTCATTGAAAATATCCTGTCCTAAACAACAGCTGTATGTTCCCAATTCCCCTCTCCCTTGCAGTAATCTTTGTTGTCCATACTGGACTCAATCGTGCATCCTCTGATGCCATTTAAAACACAACCCACAAAAAACTTCAGGTCTTGACGCCAGACATTCCTGCCGTTCTTAGGAGGACAAGCCGTTGTCAAATAAGCATCAACAATCCTCCACTGGGCAGAGAGGCTGTGCTTTCCATCCAAATACTCTCTAGTTGTATAAATATCCAACCATTCGTTTTATATGAGACCTATATTTTTCACGTAGCTCGGTTTATTTGCTCCTCCTGTCTTGGCAGTCTGTCCTTCCGCACACATATACCAAAGCAACCCTACTCAGACACACACAAATAAACATGACAAACACACAGTCTATCAAGCTGGAAAAGCACATGTCCTGTGTCCCCAGTATGGTGACTGTGAGGAGAGAGGTAGAGGCCTGCATGAGGAGCAGTCACTTCCGTCAGAGAAGAACAGGGGCATATCAAGTCAATGGCCTTGAAAGGACTAATAGCAAAGTCAAATAGGGTCTGCAACACATCAGCATTACAGTCCTTGTCCCTTCTAGCACAGGGCAAGTGGATTGAGAGGGACTTCAACTAGCTAGCTAATGTTAGCTAATGTTATGCTGATGTGTTTTCATGTGAATTACTGACATCTCACAGGAAACGATAGGATCTTAGCTGACGGAAATGAGGGATCACGGATGTAGGGGAAGTGTGTGTGCGTTCCACCCTGGTGTTTATATATTCAGCCTCAATAGGCTATTACTGATAATGTGTTTCTGTCATTTTCTTATTGCATCTGGCAAAGTGTGACCAAACGCATTTACTCAAAGAACTTTGCAAAATTACGGTGAAATCTCTTCTTTTTTTTGTGACCACATTTTCAAAAAACTCCAATTAAGATTCAAAGATGTCTGCAGAAACAATGATCTATGATATAACACCTTGAGTTTGAAAACATGATTGGTTATTGGACGACAGTAAGTGAAGTGGATTAACGCCCATAAAATAATGATGGTAAAAGAATGACATCATGGGTCCCTGATCTGTACTACACAGAAATGCATCATTATTAATGTCATTCTCTTCACGGTGATGTATCCTGAATAGGTACACAAAGGTACAAAAATGTAGTATCCCTATTTGCATGTCTGGGTAATTATTATACACACTGGATATTATTCTAATAGTTACAAATTCTAACAAAATTGTAACTACTTTTCAATGTCCGACACCTGGTGTTGGTTGGGGGCTCATATTCAAATAATAATTTGGTGGGTGCTTATATTGGTCCTATTTCACACATGTAGATGTGTGTATTAATACATGTGTTTGTATGCATATGCCAACTCTCCCTGAGAATCTGGTCATGGTAAGGGGTCTGCCATTATTGACAGCGATCGTGGAGGAAGAAGGGTTAAATGCCACGCTCATGGACAGATTTTTCACATTATTAACTCTGGGATTGAACAAATTTGCCATGGGTCCTCAGATCCTCAAAAGGTTCGACAGCTACACCATCGAGAGCATCCTGACTGGTTGCATCACTGCCTGGTATGGCAACTGCTCGGGCTCCAACCGCAAGGCACTACAGAGGGTAGTGAGAACAGCCCAGTACTGGGGCCAAGCTTCCTGCCATCCAGGACCTCTATACCAGGCAGAGTCAGAGGAAGGACCTAAAAATTGTCAAAGACTCCAGCCACCCCAGTCATAGACTGTTCTCTCTGCTACAACATGGCAAGTGGTACTGGAGCGCCAAGTATCTAGGTCCAACAGGCTTCTAAACAGCTTCTATCCCCAAGCAATAAGACTCCTGAACATCTAGTCAAATGGCTACCCAGACTATTTGCATTGCCCCCCCCTCCTCTCCCCTCTCCACACCACTGCCACTCTCTATGCATAGTCACTTTAATAACTCTACCTACATGCACATACTACCTCAACTAGCCGATGCCCCCGAAAATTGACTCGGTACCGGTACCTCCTGTATATATTGTTATTTTTTACTGCTGCACTTTATATTTACTTGTTACTTTTATTTCTTATTCTTATCCGTGTTTTTTGGAAACTGCACTAATGGTTAGGGGCTCGCAAGCAAGCATTTCACTATCTACACCTGTTGTATTCGGCACATGTGACTAGTAGAATTTGATCTGATTTGATTTGATTTGGTTTGATCTGTACTAGCAGTTACTGGCCCAAAACGCTAACTGCTAGGTTACCTACCACTCATGGGTGGGTATCCATAAGAGACCGGGAGAGGTGACATTAACTGAAGAGAGAAAGAAGAGAAGTGAGCGAGAGGGAGGGGTTGTCCAGACTGTTTTCACACTCTTGCTTTGACTACCACGTAACAGAAAGAGAAAGAAAAAAGTTACTAGCTGAACAAAACAGTATGCCGGTGGAAGGGAGGACAGTAGCACGTGACTGAACTGTGGTTTGTGACTAGTTTGAATTCTCATTGTCGCCAATTCAGTTGCAGTCATTCTGTTACGGATTTTTTGGTCAAATTGTTACCGATTTGGTAACAGAATGAAGAGTTTTAATCACTTAATAAATAAATATTAAATAAATGTTTTCGGCTGGCGCTGAGGCCCAAGTGTCAAACGCATGTTAGTTTGAAATTTTGTCATGTAAAAACTGCCACATTGGCATTTTCCAGCCCTAATGCCAGAATCGGCAATTTACCTGTTCTAACCTCAGCTCGTTTGCACTGAGATGGGAGGGGTGGCAATCATTTAGGTTTGTCCTTTAAAAACGAGCACAAAAGTTACAATTTCATGCATTGCTAATGGAACGTTTTAAGACCCACACAAAGCAGGTCATAACCAGTGATGTTGTGGTCAAAAGAAATAGGTGGGTAAACTCTGATAGCCAGTTGTGCAGAAAAAAGCAATGCTTCCTATACTTTCAATGCAGTTTTCTGCAAAAGGTGTCTTTTTTTGGTCCAGTCTGTATGGCCTTGGAAAAGCCTCACAAGTAGACCATTTAGAAACCTTTTATGAATAGGCTACTTATGCACGGCCAGGATTTTTAAAAAGACACCAGACACATTACTGTGGAACCAGCTTTTGTCAAAGTAGGGTAAGGGTTTTTTAATGAATCAAACAAGAAAACAAGAAATTGCTAGAGGAAAATAACTTAAATGTTTCAAAATAGGAGTGTCACCAGATTATTTTATCTCTCCTACCATGATGAGCATATAGCCTACATAGAGTTTTTTTATGTACATCCAAAATAATAACAGGAACTGGCTAAAATATCGTAATAGCTGTAACGAGTTTCCTCCTCTTCTTCCGAAGAGGAGAGGCGAAACGGATCAGAGGACCAATACGCGGCGTGGTAATTTTCCATGGTACTTTTTAATGCTATAAGGTACACATGAACAAAACTAACAAAACAAAAAATGTGAAACTCAAAAAAACAGTCCTATCTGGTGCACACACAGAGACAGGAAACAATCACCCACAAACACACAGTGAAACCCAGGCCACCTAAGTATGATTCTCAATCAGAGACAACTAATGACACCTGCCTCTGATTGAGAACCATACTAGGCCGAAACATAGAAATTCCCAAAACCTAGACAAACAAACATAGACTGCCCACCCAACTCACGCCCTGACCATACTAACTAAACACAAAACACAGAAAATAAAGGTCAGAACGTGACAGTACCCCCCCCCAAAGGTGCGGACTCCGGCCGCAAAACCTTGACCTATAGGGGAGGGTCTGGGTGGGCATCTGTCCGCGGTGGCGGTTCTGGCGCGGGACGCGGACCCCACTTCACCATTGTCTTTGTCCGCCTCCGTGGCTTTCTCACCATGGCAACCCCTCTCAATGACCCCACTGGACAGAGGGGCAGCTCGGGACAGAGGGGCAGAAGCTCTGGACAGAGGGACAGGGGCTCTGGACAGAGGGACAGGGGCTCTGGCGCTTCTGGGCTGAGGGGCTCTGGCGCCTCTGGGCTGAGGGGCTCTGGCGCCTCTGAGCTGAGGGGCTCTGGCGCCTCTGGGCTGAGGGGCTCTGGCGCCTCTGGGCTGAGGGGCTCCGGCAGCGGCGCCGGACAGGCGGGACGCTCTGGCAGCGGCGCCGGACAGGCGGGAGGCTCCGGCAGCGGCGCCGGACAGGCGGGACGCTCCGGCAGCGGCGCCAGACAGGCGGGACGCTCCGGCAGCGGCGCCGGACAGGCGGGACGCTCCAGCAGCGGCGCCGGACAGGCGGGACGCTCCAGCAGCGGCGCCGGACAGGCGGGACGCTCCGGCAGCAGCGCCGGACAGGCGGGAGGCTCCGGCAGCAGCGCCGGACAGGCGGGAGGCTCCGGCAGCGGCGCCGGACAGGCGAGAGGCTCCGGCAGCGGCGCCGGACAGGCGGGAGGCTCCCGGACAGGCGGGAGGCTCCGGCAGCGGCGCCGGACAGGCGGGAGGCTCCGGCAGCGGCGCCGGACAGGCGGGAGGCTCCGGCAGCGGCGCCGGACAGGCGGGAGCACCTGCAGAGAGGAGACAGAGAGACAGCCTGGTGCGTGGAGCTGCTACAGGAGGCAGCGGCGCCGGACAGGCGGGACGCTCCAGCAGCGGCGCCGGACAGGCGGGAGGCTCCGGCAGCGGCGCCGGACAGGCGGGAGGCTCCGGCAGTGGCGCCGGACAGGCGGGAGGCTCCGGCAGCGGCGCCGGACAGGCGGGAGGCTCCGGACAGGCGGGAGGCTCCGGCAGCGGCGCCGGACAGGCGGGAGGCTCCGGCAGCGGCGCCGGACAGGCGGGAGGCTCCGGCAGCGGCGCCGGACAGGCGGGAAGCTCCGGCAGCTCCGGCAGCGGCGCCGGACAGGCGGGAGCACCTGCAGGGAGGAGACTGAGAGACAGCCTGGTGCGTGGGGCTGCCACAGGAACTACCAGGCTGGGGAGACTTTCAGGAGGCTTGGTGTTAGGAGGAGCCTGAAAGACCGGGCTGTGGGGGAGCACTGGAGCTCTGGTGCGCAACCTTGGCACCACTTCCCCAGGCTGGACAACTACTCGAGCCCGGACCCTCAAAAGTGCAGGCACAGGTTGAACCGGGCTGTGGGTAAGCACGGGAGATCTAGTGCTTACTACACGCACCTCTCCCCTAGGCTCCACTCCCACAGTTGCCCGGTACGAGCGGAGCGCAGGCAGAGGACGCACTGCACCCTCCCAGCGCCCGGAGACACAGCACGCAGAGCCGGCGCAGGATAACCTGGACCCAGACTGCGTACCGGCGACCAGACCCGCTGAGCAGGCACCATACGCCCTGGCTCAATGCCCACACTCGCATGGCACTCTCGGGGGCTGCCCTATAGCGCACCGGGCTATGGACACGCACTGGCGACACCGTGCGCTCAACCGCATAACACGGTGCCTGACCAGTAATGCGCTGCTCATAATAAGCACGAGGAGTGAGCTCAGGTCTGCTACCTGGCTTAGTACCACCCCTCGTGTGCCCCCCAAAAAAATTTGGGGCTGCCTCTCGTACCTGTCGCACTGCCGTGCTGGCTCCTCATATTGCCGCCGATCAGCTTTCACTGCCTCCAGCTCTGCTTTGGGGCTGCGATTTTCCCCAGCCCGTGCCCAGGGTCCTCTCCGTTCAATATCTGCTCCCATGTCCAGGAGTCCTGTGATGGTGGCCTCTGTTGTTGATGCTGCTGCTGCTGTCGTCGCTGTCCTTTACCACGCCGCTTGGTCCGATTGTGGTGGGTGATTCTGTAACGAGTTTCCTCCTCTTCTTCCGAAGAGGAGAGGCGAAACGGATCAGAGGACCAATACGCGGCGTGGTAATTTTCCATGGTACTTTTTAATGCTATAAGGTACACATGAACAAAACTAACAAAACAAAAAATGTGAAACTCAAAAAAACAGTCCTATCTGGTGCACACACAGAGACAGGAAACAATCACCCACAAACACACAGTGAAACCCAGGCCACCTAAGTATGATTCTCAATCAGAGACAACTAATGACACCTGCCTCTGATTGAGAACCATACTAGGCCGAAACATAGAAATTCCCAAAACCTAGACAAACAAACATAGACTGCCCACCCAACTCACGCCCTGACCATACTAACTAAACACAAAACACAGAAAATAAAGGTCAGAACGTGACAATAGCCTACGTAGATAAACAGGGAATGTCCACTCACTGTTTTGCTGCTGACAAACTTTTTAAAAATAAAGCTTTGTTGATTAACATCTATTTTAAAGCGGTATCGTGAGCCAAACCCGATAATCTTGTCTACTTGGTGAAACGCATTGGGCATGATAAAAAAAAACTGTCTTCATTGAGAGGAGGGGAGGTTATTAATCAAATTAAACAAAAAGGACGTGAACAAAAAACAACATACCTAGTCAAATGTATTGTAATGAAGACAAAGGTTATTATCCTAGGTTTAGACCCACCTAACTTACGACTTCGACTGGTCAAGAGTGTCACTCACTTATTCCCCCCTGTGTCGTTCGCTCTATAACCTGTTCATTAATGTGCCCTGTGACCATTATATATAGACCTCAATGCATAGACAATACGAAGACAGTGGCAGAGTAAATTCAAACACACATTTGTTTTATCACCAAACCGGATAGCAACCTCTGTCTGGTGAAGTCCAGAATGCATGTGCGTGGAACAGGCAGTTAGTTACATGACCTACAGCATTGACAAGCAAGTTGTTTCCGACATTTTCAAACCACTAAAGAGCCACAGAGAGTTAACGCCACAGGAAAGGAAGACCCAGAGTTACCGCTGCTGCAGAGGATAAGTTCATTAGCGTTAACAGTCTCAGAAATTGCAGCCCAAATAAATGCTTCACAGGGTTCAAGTAACAGAGACATCACATCAACTTTTCAGAGGAGACTGAGTGAATCAGGCCTTCATGGTCAAATTACTGCAAAGAAACCACCACTAAAGGACAGCAATTATAAGAAGAGACTTGCTTGGGCCAAGAAGCATGAACAATGGACATTAGACTGGTAGAAATTTGTGGTGTGGAGGTGCTGGCTATGATCCATATATGGCAAATGCATACTACTGCAGCTCCGATTCGTTATGGCGCACTGGTATGTGTAGAATACAGCCTGAGTATTGCCTGTCAATGCAAAATAATCCTACTCCAACGCTCTCTGCCTTCAGGAAAATCCCTTGTACAGTTAGTTTTGCATATTAAATCTTGCATAGTTCGCTTTGTTTCGGTATTGTTACATTGAAAGTGGCAAATATTGCGTTGATTTCGATCACAATCGCCACAGTAGAACGAAAGTTGATGGTGTTAACTAACTGCAGAAAGTTGAGTGAAGTTCAATTTCAATATTTCTTCTGCACAGCAGTCCGAGGTGAGCTGCCACACGAGGGAACATTGCTGTCAACCAATATCAACATTTATATTTAATTTTGCATACATTATTTGTAGAAAATAGTAAAAATAAAGAAATACCCTTGAATGAGTAGGTGTTCTAAAACCTTCAACCGGTAGTGTAGATTCAATGGTTGTAAAGATTTGACGAAGTCTGTCCATAATAAAGAGATTCTAATAAAGAGAAGCAAGTACTTTTGTCTTATCTTGATTATTGGCCAGTCGTGCGGTTGAGTGCTGCAAGGAAAAACCTAGTTAAGATGCAGCTGGGCCAGAACAGAGCGGCACGTCTTGCTCTTCATTGTAATCAGAGGGCTGATGTAAATACTATGCATGCCAGTCTCTCTTGATGAGTAACTGACTGCACCACTTCTTCTGTTTATGAGAAATGGGTTGCAAATCCCAAATTGTTTGCATAATTAACTTACACACAGCTCTGACACACAGACTTACCCCACCAGGCATGCCACCAGGGGTCTTTTCAAAACCCCCAAAGCCAGAACAAATTCAAGAACGCGTACAATATTATATAGAGCAATTATTACATGGAAATGAACAGCAAACCTGGTTTCAAAAAACAGATAAAGCAACACCTCACGGCACAACGCCTCTCCCATATTTGACCTAAATAATTTGTGTGTATGTATTGATATGTAGAGTACGTGTGCCTTTAAAACAAATGTATGTAGTTCTGTTCTTGAGCTGTTCTTGTCTATTCATGTTCTGTATTATATCTTGTTTCATGTTTTTAGTGGACCCCAGGAAGAGTAGCTGCTGCTTTTGCAATATCTAATGGGGATCCTAATAAAATACCCCAAAATACCTCCGGTATGGACTTTTTTGTTCTGCCGAAATTATGCTTTAGCAATAATAGCCTACTTACTAACATTTAATAACATTTTAGATTATTTGTACATTTTGAAATAATATTTTGATGAATTCAAAGTTGTAAAACTTACAGAAGACAAATAATGTATGCAAAATTAAATATAAATGTTGATGATATTGGTTGACAGCAATGTTCCCTCGTGTGGCAGCTCACCTCGGACTGCTGTGCAGAAGAAATATTGAAATTGAACTTCACTCAACTTTCTGCAGTTAGTTAACACCATCAACTTTCGTTCTACTGTGGCGATTGTGATCGAAATCAACGCAATATTTGCCACTTTCAATGTAACAATACCGAAACAAAGCGAACTATGCAAGATTTAATATGCAAAACTAACTGTACAAGGGATTTTCCTGAAGTCAGAGAGCGTTGGAGTAGGATTATTTTGCATTGACAGGCAATACTCAGGCTGTATTCTACACATACCAGTCAGTGCGCCATAACGAATCAGAGCTGCAGTAGGCCTATATGCATTTGCCATATATGGATCTGTGCCATTCACTTTGAACTGGACTGTGTTTAGGCTACATGTCACGTTCTGACCTTTATTTCCTTTGTTTTGTCTTTATTTAGTATGGTCAGGGCGTGAGTTGGGGTGGGCAGTCTATGTTAGTTTTCTATATTTTCTAGTTCTGTGTTTGGCCTGATATGGTTCTCAATCAGAGGCAGCTGTCTATTGTTGTCCCTGATTGAGAACCATATTTAGGTAGCCTGTTTTCCTTTGTGTTTTGCGGGTGGTTATTTTCAGTCTTTGTGTGTCTGCACCAGATAGAACTGTTTCAGTTGTCACTTTGTTGTTTTGTATTTTTCATAGTGTTCAGTTTCTTATTAAAAAGATGAACACTAACCTTGGTCCGATCCTTCTTCCACCCAAGACAACCGTGACACTGCAGTATAAAGTGTGCTTGTTTTGAGATAAAAGTGAGACCTGCATGTAGCAATGTGTGCAAATGTGTTCATATTCTTTGCTAGTTAGTTATTAGCCCAGTTATAGCTAATTTTGAGTCAATAATGGGGGAGTGGTTGCTATTAACAAGAGCACAACATGTGTGCATTTCTAGCCATCTTTGAAAAGCGAGTCAGGTAAACAGATTTTTTTATGTCTTTAAAGGTGAAGTGTTGTATTTCAAGACGGTCTTGAATAAACTAACTAGCCAATAGGCAGAGTGTAGCATAATTTGTCTGATTTTCTGTAATAATGGTATGAGAATAATAATTAATTGTATTTTGTAAAGAGGTTTCTTGCATCAAACACAACATGTTCAGTCACCACCTTGTCTGAAGGACAAGTGGATAAACCTGTTAATGTCAAACCCCACACATTGGCTGCTATTGTAGGCAGCTAAATCCATGTTAAAATGTTATGGGATGCGTTTTTGTCAATTGTCAAACGTTTGTAGTTTTGAAATTCAAATCAAATCAAATTGTATTTGTCACATACACATGGTTAGCAGATGTTAATGCGAGTGTAGCGAAATGCTTGTGCTTCTAGTTCCGACAATACAGTAATAACCAACGAGTAATCTAGCTAACAATTCCAAAACTACTACCTTATACACACAAGTGTAAAGGGATAAAGAATATGTACATAAATATATATGAATGAGTGATGGTACAGAGCGGCATAGGCAAGATGCAGTAGATGGTATCAAGTACAGTATATACATATGAAATGAGTATGTAAACAAAGTGGCATAGTTTAAAGTGGCTAGTGATACATGTATTACATAAAGATGCAGTAGATGATGTAGAGTACAGTATATACGTATACATATGAGATAAATAATGTAGGGTATGTAAACATTATATTAAGTAGCATTGTTTAAAGTGGCTAGTGATATATTTTACATCAATTCCCATCAATTCCCCTTATTAAAGTGGCTGGAGTTGAGTCAGTGTGTTGGCAGCAGCCACTCAATGTTAGTGGTGGCTGTTTAACAGTCTGATGGCCTTGAGATAGAATCTGTTTTTCAGTCTCTCGGTCCCAGCTTTGATGCACCTGTACTGACCTCGCCTTCTGGATGATAGCGGGGTGAACAGGCAGTGGCTCGGGTGGTTGTTGTCCTTGATGATCTTTATGGCCTTCCTGTGACATCGGGTGGTGTAGGTGTCCTGGAGGGCAGGTAGTTTGCCCCCGGTGATGCGTTGTGCAGACCTCACTACCCTCTGGAGAGCCTTACGGTTGTGGGCGGAGCAGGTGCCGTACCAGGCGGTGATACAACCCGACAGGATGCTCTCAATTGTGCATCTGTAGAAGTTTGTGAGTGCTTTTGGTGACAAGCCGAATTTCTTCAGCCTCCTGAGATTGAAGAGGCGCTGCTGCGCCTTCTTCACGATGCTGTCTGTGTGGGTGGACCAATTCAGTTTGTCTGTGATGTGTACGCCGAGGAACTTAACTTGCTACCCTCTCCACTACTGTTCCATCGATGTGGATAGGGGGGTGTTCCCTCTGCTGTTTCCTGAAGTCCACAATCATCTCCTTAGTTTTGTTGACGTTGAGTGTGAGGTTATTTTCCTGACACCACACTCCGAGGGCCCTCACCTCCTCCCTGTAGGCCGTCTCGTCGTTGTTGGTAATCAAGCCTACCACTGTTGTGTCATCCGCAAACTTGATGATTGAGTTGGAGGCGTGCGTGGCCACACAGGGAGTACAGGAGAGGGCTCAGAATGCACCATTGTGGGGCCCCAGTGTTGAGGATCAACGGGGTGGAGATGTTGTTACCTACCCTCACCACCTGGGGGCGGCCCGTCAGGAAGTCCAGTACCCAGTTGCACAGGGCGGGGTCGAGACCCAGGGTCTCGAGCTTGATGACGAGTTTGGAGGGTACTATGGTGTTAAATGCCGAGCTGTAGTCGATGAACAGCATTCTCACATAGGTATTCCTCTTGTCCAGATGGGTTAGGGCAGTGTGCAGTGTGGTTGAGATTGAGATTGCATCGTCTGTGGACCTATTTGGGCGGTAAGCAAATTGGAGTGGGTCTAGGGTGTCAGGTAGGGTGGAGGTGATATGGTCCTTGACTAGTCTCTCAAAGCACTTCATGATGACGGAAGTGAGTGCTACGGGGCGGTAGTCGTTTAGCTCAGTTACCTTAGCTTTCTTGGGAACAGGACCAATGGTGGCCCTCTTGAAGCATGTGGGAACTGCAGACTGGGATAAGGATTGATTGAATATGTCCGTAAACACACCAGCCAGCTGGTCTGCGCATGCTCTGAGGGCGCGGCTGGGGATGCCGTCTGGGCCTGCAGCCTTGTTTTATTCACCTCGGCTGCAGTGAAGGAGAGTCCGCATGTTTTGGTTGCAGGCCGTGTCAGTGGCACTGTATTGTCCTCAAAGCGGGCAAAAAAGTTATATGCTGATACAATTTAGGGAGTCTTGTTTTCAGATTAGCCTTGTTAAAATCCCCAGCTACAATGAATGCAGCCTCAGGATGTGTGGATTCCAGTTTGCAAAGAGTCAAATACATTTTGTTCAGAGCCATCGATGTGTCTGCTTGGGGAGGAATATATACGGCTGTAGATAATGCGGACATTTGATTGTGAGGAATTCTAAATCAGGTGAACAGAAGGACTTGAGTTCCTGTATGTTGTTGTGACCACACCAAGTCTCGTTAACCATAAAGCATACGCTCCCGCCCCTCTTCTTACCAGAAAGATGTTTGTTTCTGTCCGCGCGATGCGTGGAGAAACCAGCTGGCTGCACCGACTCCGATAGCGTCTCTCGAGTGAGCCATGTTTCTGTGAAGCAAAGAACATTACAGTCCCTGATGTCCCTCTGGAATGCTACCCGTGCTCGGATTTCATCAACCTTGTTGTCAAGAGACTGGACATTGGCGAGGTGTATGCTAGGGAGTGGCGCGCGATGTGCCCGTCTTCGGGAGCCTGACCAGAAGACCGCTTCGTCTTCGGGAGCCTGACCAGAAGACCGCTTCGTTTGCCTCTGTGTTCGTTTGCCCCTCTGTGTTCATGTTTAGTTTCTCATATTAAAAACCATGAATCTAACCACACTGCATTTTGGTCCTCCTCTCCTTCGATGGAAGAAATCCGTTACAATCTGTTCCTATGAACTACACGTTAGTGCTCATGGGACTTTTGACATGCAAATGCCCACATGCAAGCTAGGCAGAACTACAGTGCAATTTTCCTTTGACCTAGTTCATTGTTTTAATGCAGAGAAGAATGGATGTAGATTTTGATATTTTTCTCACAAAGCCACTTTTGCTTAATGCAGTAGAGTTGGTCTGTATTTAATGACACTAAACAACAATGTAATCACAACATGTAAAGTGTTGGTCCCATGTTTCATGAGCTGAAATAAAAGATTGCAGAAATGTTCCATATGCACTAAAAGCTTATTTCTTTCCAATGTTGTGCACATATTTGTGAACATCCCCGCGAGTGAGCATTTCTCCTTTACCAAGATAATCCATTCACTTGACAGGTGTGACATATCAGGAAGCTGATTTCACAGCATGATCATTACACAGGTGCACCTAGTGCTTGGGACAATAAAAGTCTACTCTAAAATGTGCAGTTTTGTCACACAACACAATGCCACAGATGTCTCAAATGTTGAGGGAGTGTGCAATTTCCATGCTGACTACAGGAATGTCCACCAGAGCCGTTGCCAGATAATTTCATTTTAATTTTTCTTCCTTAAGCTGCTTCCAGTACTTCCAACCGGCCTCAAAACAGCAGACCACATGTAGCCACGCCAGCCCTCCACATCAGGCTTCTTCACCTGCGAGATTGACTGAGACCATCCATCTGGACAGCTAATGAAACTGTGGGTATGCACAACCAGATAATTTCTTCACAAACTGTCAGAAACTGTCTCAGGGAAGCTCATCTGCGTGCTCGTCGTCCTCATCGGGGTTCTGAACTGACTGCAGTTTGCAGTTTGCAGTTTGGCGTCGTGACCGACTTCAGTAGGCACATGCTCACCTTTGATGGTCACTGGCACGCCGGAGAAGTGTGCTCTTCAGATTAATCCTAGTTTCACAGTCCCATGTTACATGGATCTGTACACAATTCCTGGAAGCTAAAAAAAGACCCAGTTCTTCCATGGCCTGCGTACTCACCAGACATGTCACCCATTGAGTATGTTTGGGATGCTCTGGATTGATGTGTACGACAGCGTGTTCCAGTTCCCACCAATATCCAGCAACTTCGCACAGAAACATTCCATAGGCCACAATGAACAGCCTGATCAACTCTATGCAAAGGAGATGTGTCGTGCTGCATGAGGCAAATGGTGGTCACACCAGATACTAAAAAAATGTCTGATCCACGACCCCTACCTTTTTTTACGGTATCTGTGACCAACAAATGTTTATCTGTATTCCAAATCATGTGAACTCCATAGACTAGGGCCTAATTTATTTATTTCAATTGTCTGATGTCCTTATATGAACTGTACTCAGTAAAATCTTTGAAATTGTTGCATGTTGTGTTTATATTTTTGTTCAGTGGAAAATGAAACAGGAAATTACAAGACACAAAATGTGCTGTGCTTTATCCAGACTGTTCACTGTTACCTACTTTAGCCACCAGAGGTCAGTCTTGACAAACAGAAGTAAAAAAAAGCTAAACCTGTTTTTCACTGAGGATTTATGTGGGTGGAATTTGGAAAATGCTCTGATGCCTGCACTCAGTCTCTGATTTATCAGAACATCAGCAAGACAGCAACAGTGGTATGTATGAATATTAGCCATCTCAAGCCTAACTGCACTACTGACGAGAGAGAGCAGAAGAAGCAAAAGAGCCCCCACATAAAAACAAATGACAGGCACTGTCAAGGATTCTAAGGCCAAAATGTATTATTTCATATCACATTACTGTAATTTCAACCGCCCACGAAAGCATCTGTGATTAAGTGCAAGGTCACATACACATACATGTTTATTGTACTATAAAAACAACTCAGCCATCTCTCTACCATCTTTATTGTCCTACAGTGCATTCTGACCTCTTGACTTTTTCCACATTTTGTTTCATTACAGCCTTATTCTAAAATTGATTCAATAGTTTTTTCCCCTCATCAATCTACACACAATACCCCATATTACAGCCTTGAGTGTTCTTAAGTATGACTCTCCAAGCTTGGCAGACCTGTATTTGGGAAGTTTCTTCCATTCTTCTCTGCAGTTCCTGTCGAACTCTGTCAGGTTGGATGGGGATCGTCGCTGCACAGCTATTTTCAGGTCTCTCCAGAGATGCTCGATGGGGTTCAAGTCCGGGCTCTGGCTGGGCCACTCAAGGATAATCAGAGACTTGTACTGAAGCCACCCCTGCGTTGTCTTGGCTGTGTGCTTGGAGTCGTTGTCCTGTTGGAAGGTGAACCTTCGCCCCAGTCTGATGTCCTGAGCACTCTGGAGCAGGCTTTCATTAAGGATCTCTCTCTCTACTTTGCTCTGTTCATCTTTGCCTCGATCCTGACTAGGCTCCCAGTCCCTGCCGCTGAAAAACATCCGCACAGCATGATGCTGCCACCACCATGCTTCACAGTAGGGATGGTGCCAGGTTTCTTCCAGACGTCACGCTTGGCATTCAGGCAAAAGCGTTCGATCTTGGTTTCATCAGACCAGAGAATCTTGTTTCTCATGGTCTGGGAGTCCTTTAGGTGCCTTTTGACAAACTTAAAGTGGGCTGTTATGTGCCTTTTACTGAGGAGTGGCTTCTGTCTGGCCACTCTACCATTAAGGCCTGATTGGTGAAGTGTTGCAGAAATGGTTGTCCTTCTGGACGATTCTCCCATCTCCACAGAGGAACTCTGGAGCTCTGTCGGAGTGACCATCGGGTTCTTGGTCACCTCCCTGACCAAGGCCCTTCTCCACCGATTGTTCAGTTTGGCCGGGTGGCCAGCTCTAGGAAGAGGCTTGGTGGTTCCAAACTTCATCCGTTTAAGAATGATGGAAGCCACTGAGTTCTTGGGAACCTTCAATGCTGAAGAAATGTTTTAGTACCCTCCCCCAGATCTGTGCTATTCATTCAACATCATGACTTGGTTTTTGCTCTGACATGCACTGTCACCTGTGGGATATTATATAGACATGTGTACCTTTCCAAATCATGTCCAATCAATTGAATTTACCACAGGTGGACTCCAGTCAAGTTGTAGAAACATCTCAAGGATGATAAATGGAAACAGGATGCACCTGAGCTCAATTTCGAGTCTCATAGCAAAGGGTCTGAATACTTATGTAAATAAGGTATTTTTGTTTTTATTTTGAATACATTTGTAAAAACCTGTTTTTTCTTTGTAATTATGGGGTATTGTGTGTCAATTTCATCCATTTTAGAATAAGACTGTAACTTAACAAAATGTGGAAATAGTGAAGGGATCTGAATAGTTTCTGAATGCACTGTATTTGTCCCCCAAGTTCCGCCTCTCTGATCTTTACTGCACAGCTCCATTGAGAATTAAATGTAAGCCGATCCCTCAATGTAGCGGCCTGCCTGGTCTAAGGGGAGACAATTTACTGTCTCCTCTCCTCCTCCACTGCACTCTCTCCTTTCCTCTCTTCCTCCACTGCTCTCCCCTGTCCTCCTTCACAACAATCTTCCTATTCTCCTCCCCATCATTCCCCCACTCCTATCTTTTTCTACCAGAATCCCTCTCTCCTCTCCTCTCCTCCACATTCCCTCTCTCCCTCATCCTCCCATGGCCTTCCTCCTAGTCATCCATGTTTTTAATAATGGCTAAAAGTCTGTACACTGGCCATGCACTGGAGACTCATCTCAAACTCCCCCGTCTCTTCTTATGGCTACTGTTGGCTGTTAGTCTAAAATCAACTGGCTTTTGTGCAGAGCACAGCAAAGGTGGGAAAATACAAGAATCTGTCAACAATGGTTAGAGGGGGTCTAGACGGTATAGTGACAAATGGACAAAGATGTGGAACACCAGGGGAAGCCATTTTTATGTGTTCAGGTTGAAAGAGTGTTACACACACTGTGTAAGAAGGGGAAAGACATAAGCACATCTTTACGTTTTTTTGTCTGGATGTGTGTGAAGACTTATTTTCCCATTTCCCCTGAAATTTCCCTTAGTGAAAACATTATCATAAAATAAACAAATTCACAAGCAACATTGAATAGGCTACATAAAGAGCTTAGCTTAGTTAGATTTTTCTAGCATATACTGTCCCTGTCACTGCAGGATAGTGACATATTGCTTGCCCTTATCAATAACATACTATAGGCTACCAGTATAGAACATGGGTCCAGCTGACACATTTTTTTCATAATTAGCTGCATAGAAAAGGTGCTATCTAGAAGTGGTGGAAAAAGTACCCAATTGTCATAAGTGATTAAAGATATCTTAATAGAAAATGACTCAAGTAATTACTCAAATATGGTTAAGTATTAAAAGTATAAATCATTTCACATTCTTAATATTAAGCAAACCAAATGGCACAATTTGCTTGTTCTTTAAAAAAACATATATTTTTTTTAAACTAAAACCTAAACGTCACTTGTCTGTCACCAATATTGAATAAAATGACATTTGAACTTACTCTACCAATTGACAATGAGATTGGTTGTTATATAGGGTGGAATTTGAGACAAAATACCCAAAGGAACGTAGTATTAAACAGACCTCTCAAACTTGGGTCTCAAGCCACTTCCTCTCAACTTTCTTTCTGTCAAAAGAAAAGTCCTGCATATGCGCCATATATGCACAAACAAGCTATAACATGTTGGGGATTTTTATTGTGACATGAGGAAAGCAGAGAGGATGTGAGTCGACAACAGACTCATGTTTGGAAAGTCTGTTAAATAATTTCCTGCAGTACGTTGGTGCCTGTGGATATTTTGTCTCAAATTCCCCCATACTGTATATTATGGTGGCAGGTAGCCTAGCGGTTAGAGCGTTGGGCCATTGACCGAAAGATTGCTAGATCGAATCCCCAGCTGACAAGGTAAAAATCTGTCATTCTGCCCCTGAACAAGGCAGTTAACCCACTGTTCCTAGGCTGTCATTGTAAATAAGAAGTTGTTCTTAACTGACTTGCCTAGTTAAATAAAATATGAGAAGCAACCCCAAAGACAATTAGTAGAATAAGTTCAAATATAATTTTATTGAACATTGGTGACAGACAATGGACCCTGTAAGTAGAGTTTAATTCAGTAGAGTACTGTACTGTTCAGTTCATTAGAGTAGAGAATGTTAGAAAAAAGGGGGATACAGTACATTATACTGTACTCTATTTTACTGAACTATACTTTAGGATATTACATCCAAATTATAACACAGTACATGGGATCATGACACGCATCATTAATACAGGCACATATCAGGCATCGTAATTAGGTGCCAGATTACATTTAAACCAAGTATTTTTCTGCATATCTAAGCACACATCTTGAGCTATCTGTATCCTCCTGACTGGTGGTTATTTTATTTATTTATTAACGAAACAAAATATTAGTTGCATCTCTGCTAAAATCTGGGTAAAAATATTGAAAGGAAGGTGGGTGGCTAGTACCACAGAGAAACAACACCCCAAAAATCGTTGTATGTATTAATCAAGAAGGACTTAATACCCTATAGCTTGATCAAAGCTCTGTGCCTGGTCCAGTCAACTCAAAAATATAAACAGGATAAATATGAGGGGGCACGTGCCCATATGGGCCCTTTCAGGAACCCATTTTTTTCTACGAGTGTGTATATGTTCTTACAATTGGATATGAGGGACACTGGAACCAAAACGATATAACAGTATTCCTAGGCTCTGTAATGTATTCATTAATGTCGACTGGTGATGTAAGGCTGATTTAAGGTTACAGGTGGGCGACCCTTTAGATAACTAACGGTTGTATACTGTCGTGATAGTACACCCGCCGCTCTCGCCCCCTTCTATGTGCGCGAGCTTTGTGTGTGCTCACGTCGCGCTTGCGCTGTGGAACCAGAAGAGCCAGAAGAAAAAGACGAGAGAGTGGATTCGATTTAATAAAGCAAGGCAAGAGATTTTGTGTCAATATCGTTTTGGTTCGACGAAATGGAGAAGGTAGGTTGCGCATCATGGCTTTCGGAGGTGCGAGTTAATGCGAAATGCGTACATTAATGGCTCCGATCAAGGATAGCGCGCTATCATTGGCACGCTATTGTGAACAAAAAGCAGCGATGACAGCTGTTCACTTGTGGCAATAATGCACATCTGTAAAAATAAATAATTGTCCTTAGAAAGACATTGCCACTATTGAAAATAATTATATTCCTAAATTAAGAAGTGTATCTCATTTTAATGTCAAGGCTTTGTATTTTGGGATATATTCGGGATAGCCTACTAAATAATCGAACGATACTAATGCGCATTATAGTTGACATTTAATATAGAGCTTATTATTTTCAAATAATGGGCACTCCTTAGGCTGTCATGCGATAAAAGGTTACACGGCTTGTGTTGTAAGATTAAGCCATTTACAGCAAATAGGCAACCCATAACATCTTAAGTATATAGCCTACACCTCTCTAAAGCCATTTGATTTGATTCAATTATTATTTCAGCTTTTCATTCTACAGTTCTAATGTGCGGGTTTTTGTTCGTTCCAAAGGCAGCGTAGGCAACATGTATTGGAATAAGACAACGATGTGAAGAGCACAGAATGTTTTTATGACGGGACGCCGCAGGGAAGACGCCGAGCCCCGGTCAGTTTATTTGGGGGAAAATCGTTGGAGTGGTTCAATTCCCTGAGTAACAGCTTGGATGTAAAGGGGACGTTACAGTAAGACATTCCAAAGATGCCCAAGAGGTGGACCGCAGCAACGCCATGCAGCTATCTCCCTGTCGTCTTGTTGGTGATCGTTCTGCCCAGGTGTATACTGTCGATCCGTGCTGACAAAACCATCAGCAAGGAAGACCATGTTACTGCTACGGTCAATGCCACCGTACTTGACTCCAAAGGCAATCCAAAGCAAATTCTAACCAAGGACGATGGCACCTACGGCCAGAATTCACCGAAAGTGGACGCGAAAGGAATCGTGATTGGACCTGCACCGAATCATGGAGGTAGGTCATATATCATTTATCAGCAGTGATGTATAGTTGCATTCAGGGGTAAATACATGGTGTTAATGCATGCGTGATGTTTAAGTAGCTTACCCCATTAATGCAATTGTTTGAATGATATTGAGGAATTGCTTTGTAGGCTACTTAAGATGTCAATAATACTACTACCAGCATGCAAACTGTGCTTGAAAATGGCAAGTGAAAGCTGTTCCCATAATATTTTCTAGGTCCAGACATTGCTCCTGTGTAATCATCAAAATGGGCACATACTGTGTGTGTGGGTGGGTGGGTGGGTGGGTGGGGGTGTACATAAAAATGTCACCCAGGAGTTCACCTGACTGGGGAAGTAGACAAAGTTGCCAACCCCCCCTCTCTTTCGTTGTATTCTCTATACGCCTATCATGACATCTAAGATATCACTTGTCAGAAATAATAGGGGTCAATGTATGGTTTTCTTCAGGCAATTGTATCTATAAAAAACATCTGAACTATTTGCCAGGCTCTGCTGGTGACACACGCCGCACACAGTAACAAGACAAATGCAGTCTCTCTCCAAATGACACACAGTAACAAATTACTGGGATATTTGCGATCCAGTTTGAAGGGCCTTCTACCAAACTGTTGCTGTATTAATAAATACACAATTGTTTAGGCAATATTTTCCTGTTATTCCAAGATGCTATATTTTCTTTCTTCAGTAGTCGCATTTCCCCTTTCGGCCCTTGTCATTATCTGTTATGGGGCCACATATTGGAAATAGCTCATGTTTCTGCAAAGCCAAGCTGATTTCTGGTCACTTCTCAAAATATCAAAGGGAATCTCCGACATACTTGCTGGACATTGTCATTTACATGCTATTTTGTTCAAAATCGAGCACTATTTCCTTTTCAGGATTTGCAAACAGTGGTAACTTTTCAAATCATGAAAAAAGGACGCTCTTCTAATTCTACCCATTAGTTATTATCAATTTTCTGTATTTTTACCCTGCTTTTTCTCCCCAATTTTGATCTTGTCTCATTGCTTCAATTCCCTAATGGGCTCAGGAGGCAAAAGTCGAGTGGTGAATCCTCTGAAACATGACCCGCCAAACAGCGTTTCTTAACGCCCGCCCACTTAACCCGGGAAAGCCAGTCGAACCAATGTGTCGGAGGAAACACTGTTCAATTGACAACGTGGTCAGCCTGCAGGCGCCCGGCCCACCACAAGGAGTCGCTAGAGTGCAATGAGCCAAGTAAAGACCACCCGGCCAAACCCTCCCCTAACCCGGGCGACACTGGGCCAATTGTGCACTGCCCTATGGGACTCCCGATCACGGCCAGTTGTGATACAGACTGGGATAGAACCCAGATCTGTAGTGACGCCTCTAGCACTGCGATGCTGCTCCACTTGGGAGGCCCTAACCATTTTATTTCATTGGACTTCGGGACCTCCTTGCTGTGTAAACTCATATTTACCCCATTTCCCTAAGCCCCTTGTTTGAGTGCCTTCGGGCTAATCTGTAAACAGACTGGATGGGCTGAATACACATTGCAACTGTAGCTGTCCCGTATCTCTCCCCTCAGCTTTCGATGAACACTTAACAGCAGTGTCCCCAAAACACTCTTCCCCAGGGTTAATGTAATCATTCTGAGGGAGGCCCTGGCTGACTTGTGAGGGCTTGGCTTGGTAAGGAATCTGAAGAACACTCAGAAGTGGGTTGAGGGCCATTTTGCATGCTTGTTATTTACAACCACAACATCATGTTCCACCCACCCCTTACATACATCTGGTGTGCACTGTGCATTCACCACAGGCTGTGTGTTTTGAATGTGTCCATGATTTTGTGTGTGACTGTATTACTGAGCGTAATTTCATCCTTTAGCTATGAACATTGTGTGCTAGTACACTCTTGGTCCACTTTTTCCCTACTCCAACAAACATTCAAAAAACCATTAACCGGGTCTCAAAGCTTCTGTAGTAGAACATTACATAATGGATCACTTAAACACGTTTTGGCTGAATCATTCTGGCCCTGAGATGTATTGCAATGATAGGCCAATGGTGATGGGGCCATATCATCTTCCCGGCATCGGAGGCGTGAACCCTCGTCTCTCTGCTCTGGTCGCTAGCTTTGTTCAGGATACAGGATGCACAAAAAAGAGCATGAAATTGAGAGAAAGTGTAAATGAGGTCAAACATCTTCACCTTGCCAGTCCCTCCAGGATTCTGTGATTCTGCGATGGCAATGTTTTTGGCAAAATCAACAATTCCCCACATATTATGCAAGGGCGTGCAAATTTCAACATTCACCGCACTATTAGCTGTGAAATCATTGCAATATTATAGCATAAAACTGACCAATCACTGCAGTACAAAAAGAGGGCTCACAAGTTCAACCAATCACACATTTACCACATAATCTGGTTCAATCAAGCCAAACATCCACATTTCCCTCATCACTGCATTTTTGCCACAAATTGGACAAAATCATTGCATATTGCCATGCAAAATGTCAGAATTGCCACAGCAAAATCTGTCATTTTTGCCCGCAAATGTATTTAAAAAATCCTGCAAAATCATGGAGTGACAGCATATCCTGTACTTCTGTCAAAGGAAGAGCGAGGATACAAGCAAACAGTCAGTTTCAATTTTCCTACCTCTCTTTGTTCTTGGCATAAGGATTCTTTGTTCTGAACAGTTCTTTGTCTTCCTTGTTCACAAAGAACAAAATGATACCCTTTTTGTAAAGGTTTTACTTGATATAGAACATGATAGGTGTACAGTTGCTATGGAAACTGAAATGGCCAGAAAAGTAATACCACTGTTTCCATTTCTGTGGTGGGCAGAAGGTGCCTTTTGAATCGTCTAAGTGTATATTCAAACTTCAGTATGGACTGCCTAAAATAGTTACAAAACCCCTGTTCTTGTGGTGTCCAAAAGTATGATAGAGAACTTCATTGGTTGAAATCTGATTTGACGTACAGTGCCTTCAGAAAGTATTCACACCCCTTGACTTTTGCCACATTTTGTTGTGTAACTGGCCTACACCTAATACCCCATAATGTTGTTTTTAGATTTTTTTTTTTAAATGATTAAAAATTAAAAGCTGAGATGTCTTAAATCAATAAGTATTCAACCCCTTTGTTATGGCAAGCCTAAAAGTGTTCAGGAGTAAAAGTTTGCTTAACAAGTCATGTAATAAGTTGCATGGACTCACTCTGTGTGTAATAATCGTGTTTAACATTGACTTTTGAATACTTCCTCATCTCTGTACCCCACAAATACAATTATCTGTAAGGTCCCTCATTCGAGCAGTGAATTTCAAACACAGATCCAACCACAAAGACCAGGGAGGTTTTCTAATACTACAAAGATATAGGCATCCTTCCTAACTCAGCTGCCAGAGGTGAAGGAAACCACTCAGAGATTTCACCATGAGGCCAATGGTGACTTTAAAACAGTTACAGAGATTAATTGCTGTGATATGGGAACTGAGGATGGATCAACAACATTGTGGTTACTCCACAATACTAACTTAATTGACAGAGTGAAAAGAAGAAAGCCTGTACAGAATACAAATATTCCAAAACATGCATCTTGTTTGCAATAAGGTACTAAAGTAAAACTGCAAAAAGCTTTATGTCCTGAATACAAAGGGTTATGCTTGGGGCAAATCCAACACAACAAATCACTGAGTACCACTTTTCATATTGTTAAGCATGGAGGTGGCTGCATCATATTATGGGTATGCTTGTCATCGGCAGGGCCTTGGGAGTTTTTCTTCAGGATGCAAATAAATGGAATAGCGCTAAGCACAGGCAAAATTCTCCCAGAAAGACACTGGGATACAAATTCACCTTTCAGCTGGACAATAACCTGAAAGACAAGGCCAAATATACACTGGAGTTGCTTACCAAGAAGACATTGAATGTTCCTGAGTGGCCTAGTTACAATTTTGACTTGGCTTGGCTTGAACATCTATGGCAAGACTGTAAAATGGCTGTCAAGCAATGACCAACAACCAACTTGACAGAGCTTGAACAATTTAAAAATAATAATGTGCAAATATTGTACAATCCAGGTGTGCAAAGCTCTTAGACTTACCCAGAAAGATTCACACCTGTAATCGCTGCCAAATGTGATTGTAACATGTATTGACTCAGGGGTGTGAATATTTATTTGATATTTCTGTATTTAACATTCAATACATTTTCCCCCAAAAATCGAAAAAAATGTTTTCACATTTTCATTATGGGTTATTGTGTGTAGATGGGTGTTTAAAAAAAAACATATTTAATCCATTTTGAATTCAGGCTGTAACACAACAACGTGGAATAAGTCAAGGTGTATGAATACTTTCTGAAGGCACTATAGATTAGCCTTGAGTCCTCGACTAGGACTTGTTTTTGATGTCACTCAGGTTGACTGCCAAAGGCCTAGTTACCATCATCTGCTGATGGCACCGTGGTGGCAGTTCGGCCTTGGTGGGGGGTGGAGTGACCTGTGCCACAACCCTTCCAGCAAACCACCAACCCCAAACTCGGGTCAGGCAAAGTGGAACATCAACAGCATGTTAGTAGGCATATGACCAAGAGAGGGGTGAAAAAACATACTTGGAATAATGTTCAACAAAGTAACAAAAGAACGAGTTTGTATGTCTTGGGTCATAGTTACTTAGGAGATCTCTGTTGTTTGGTATCACATCAACACTAATGTCCATTTACCGTACTCAACGGGAATTGCTATTACTGTCATGGTAAGGTTCTTCTGTTGAAGGGGTTACTTAACTGGGCTAGAACGGGTTTTCCCACTGCCTACCTACACAGGATTCCATTACTCTGCTGAAGGTCAGTCAAGACCATCGCGTCTGTAACTTGGCGATCAGGAACACTGCCCTGTGCTTGGTCTTTCTTCAGTTCAATAGGTCTGACAGAAATCAATTTCATAGCACCACACATGAACCTGACTCAATGGAATTATCACCAGCACTCGATTTCAAGGAAGTCACATGCCTGTTGAATTCTTCGGCCTTGGCAGTTACCTGCATTCCACTTGACACTTTTGTGTTCATATACCTGAGGGAATGAGAGACAATTTGATATCAATACAGCCTTTTCCTCAGAGGTGTAGGTATGAGACTAACACGGAACCCAAACCGGCTGCGCGCGTGCGCCATCGTGCATAAATGTATTTTGTCCCCCTACACCAAACGCGATCACGACACGCAGGTTAAAATATCAAAACAAACTCTGAATAAATTACATTAATTTGCGGACAGGTCGAAAAGCCCTGAAACATTTATGGCAATTTAGCTAGTTAGCTTGCACTTGCTAGCTAATTTGACCTATTTAGCTAGCTTGCTGTTGCTAGCTAATTTGGCCTGGGATGTAAACATTAGGTTGTTATTTTACCTGAAATGCACAAGGTCCTCTACTCCGACAATTAATCCACACATAAAACGGTCAACCGAATAGTTTCTAGTCATCTCTCCTCCTTACAGGCTTTTTCATCGTTGAACGTATATGGTGATTGGCATCCAAACTTTCATAGTATTACCACAACAGTTTGTCTTTCAATCACCCACGTGTGTATAACTAATGAGGAGATGGCACGTGGGTACCTGCTTCTATAAACCAATGAGGAAATGGAAGAGGCAGGACTTACAGAGCAATCTGCGTCAGAAATAGAAAGGACTTCTATTTTAGCCCTTGGCAACGCAGAAACAATAATTTAATAACATTTCTATATTTATTTTGCAATGCTCGCACGCACGGTGTAATCAGGGTATATATATATATATATATATATATTTTTTTTTAACCTTTATTTAACTAGGCAAGTCAGTTAAAAACAAATTCTTATTTTCAATGGCGAACAGTGGGTTAACTGCCTGTTCAGGGGCAGAACAACAGATTTGTACCTTGTCAGCTCGGGGATTTGAACTTGCAACCTTTCAGTAGTCCAACGCTCTAACCACTAGGCTACCCTGTCGGCACAATCCTCTTTGTCCACTGTCTGTTATCAGTCCAACAATTCATCCACCTGATTTTTCCAGAGTCAATGGAGCTAGGTGTTTGTGGCAGGTCAGAGATCAGCCCTAGGCATGCCCACATGCAAGGCCGCAATCACACACTATATTTAACTAGGCAAGTCAGTTAAGAACAAATTCTTATTTTACAAGGACGGCCTAGCCCGGCCAAACCCTCCCCTAACCGGGACAACGCTGGGCCAATTGTGCGCCACCCTATGGGACTCCCAATCACAGCTGGTTATGATACAGCCCGGGATCGAACCAGGGTCTGTAGTGATGACTCTAGCACTGAGATACAGTTCCTTAGACTGCTGAGACATTCGGGAGCTCGTTAAAGTACTGTGTTCTAAATTTGGTGACTGCTATTATTACAAAGCTAACACGTTCTCCACGAGGACCAAATATTGTAAGGACTTCATAAAAATGGCAACTATGTTGCTGCGGTGGCTGCCAGCTGTCACTTCTATGGAGGCCATGAATAGAAACAGAAATAAAATCTTGGCTTCATCAAACTGGTTTACTCTGGAGTCTTGGCAGAGATATAGAAGGTATCAGAGCACCTATAAAGTACAACAACTCTCTTCGCAGAGCGCTTTGACCTTTCGTTGTATGTACCCTTTGAACCTTGACCCTTAGTTGTGCCTAGGACATTTCAATCAAACCCACTTCGATCTGCTGATTTTGAACTCTGTCTGTGGTCTGTTTAGTGAGGTGTCAAACTGATCTTATCC
Organism: Oncorhynchus keta; assembly: GCF_023373465.1. Taxonomy (NCBI): domain Eukaryota; kingdom Metazoa; phylum Chordata; class Actinopteri; order Salmoniformes; family Salmonidae; genus Oncorhynchus; species Oncorhynchus keta. Next base: position 47,647,192 of record NC_068450.1, read on the forward strand.
ATTTAATTCAGTTCTCTTTTATGTTAATGGAAGGTTTATCTTGTAACATCCTCACATAACCTTTTCAATAGCCCCTGAATTAAATATGATTTGTTATACAGAGTGTGAGTACTGGTAGTACTTCAGGAGAGAAGTTTACATTTCTGAAAGCCATTCTAAACACAGTCCACAGCCTCCAGATCTCTTGGAACATAAACCTGTTGATTTATCGCTTCCTGTTTTGAGTCGTGTAGCATTAGAATTTTGTCCTCAGGCCATTCTGCCTTTCCATCTCTATCTCTCTGCGTCTCTGGCTGCCCAACCGTAGGACTGAGGCGGTCTCCAAGGGCATAGGACATATGGTGGCGAGATCAAACGATCGAAGCCCAAGCTGCTCTGCCTTCGCTAGAGCCATAAAGAAGAGCAGTCGCTCGGATAAATGTTCTTCTTTCCCCTCCTCGCCTCCGCTCCATTCACTTTGCCCAGTCTCTCCTCACCAGCCAGTGCCAGCACCGTAGGCCTACAAATCATAGTTTAGGAATGAGAAATCATTCCAAAACCAAGACAAGCTATCAAGACAGTACCACCCAATCAGAAGTCAGACCCAGAGCAGCCAGAGTAACCAACCTTGTCAGATGGATGGAAGCCTGTCCGTATAGAGTACTTGGCCAGTAAGACCGTGTGTCAATGGAAACCCTGTTGTGCCGTTGCGTAGTTACCGAGCCAGGTGATTTGGGAAGCTCGAGTGAGCCCACATGGCGATAAATGACCCTAGCATGGTGTGGCTCGTTGGGGATGTAGGCTAATTAGCCTCACCCCGGGCCATGGATGACCAACACTCCCTCGCTACTGGGAAGAAATATCAGCTTGCAGTAGGTAGGGAGTAGGGATACTGAGGTTGCTGCTGTACCCCCTGAAAAATCTGAATTTAAAAAAATGTATTTTAATAAAAGATGTATAATACATTTTCAAAGTAGTGCACTGGGTCTTTACGAGTATTATCGGGCTGATATAGAGGTCTGTAGTGCAGGCAAAAACATTTTTTAAGCATCTCCGCTTTGGAAAAAAGGTAGTTGTATAATTAAGAACAGTGTCTTTCAGGATTTAATAGTTGGAATTGTAAGAGTTGTTGCCCTGTCACTTTCTCTGCAATTGTCCTTCTAATGGAATCCAGAAAGAACAACAACCATGTCCACAAACATTTACATCAAAAAGTTCTGGGCAGAGACACAAAACATCCACATCAAATAACATGGAAAACAACCACTTTTTGTGCAGTATTACTTTACCATCCTTACATACCACTTAATGTACATTACTGTATTGTACATAGGCTGGTCATCTAGGTTTATACCTGTAGACTTTCCATCACCATGAAGAGAAACAGTGCATAATACAGTAATTGAGTACATTGAGACATCAAGTGGTTTGATGCTGTGATGATGGGGCTCAGTTGGTAGAGCATGGTGCTTGAAATGTTAGGGTTGTGGGTTCGATTCCCACTGGGGACCAGTTTTTTTTCTTTAAGTATGAAAATGTATGCACTCACTTAAGTAAGTTGCTCTGGATAAGAGTGTCTACTAAAATGGAAAAGAACTGAAATTGTCAATTCATTAATCACATAGAAATAAGTTGCATTTGCAAGATATTTCAAGATACTGGAATAAATATCACGCAAGTATTTTTATTTTATTTCACAAAACAGGTTAACTGTTTTGTACAGAGAATTATCAGACTCAAGTTAAAAATTATGGTAAACTTATTTTGTTGCATCCACCAAAATTGCAGCACCCTTACCCCCAAACTGCTTCCTGTGGCTATATCAAATGTAGAGTTTTTTTTCCCCCTATGATATTTATTTTGAGCAGCAGTGGCAACATTTTAATTATATTGTTATCTTCCATTGAAACTCATCTGAATATTGAGGACAGTTTAATTGTATTTCTTGATCTCAATGACGTCACCAGCCAATTCTATATTAATCCCAAAAATGATCTAACTAGCGTAAAGTTACTGTTACTACGCTTCTAGGATTACAAGCCAGCTAGCTAGCAAGCTAGCGCGTTACCATGGAGGTTTCTTGGACAATTTGATGAGAATATGAGCAGATATGGATCTTGTTGTAACCTTTCACTCTGGGGGGGTGCCTTAATACTGTATGCCTTGTGAACCTGCTCAGTATCTCCTTTATCTACTGTATCGCACAATTAACACAAAACAATTATGTGGGCTGTAACATTGTAATACCACACACGCAGGATAGGAAATGTATGCAGGACAAATAGGAAAAACAGATCATTTAATTTCACACCAAATTGGTTTGGATCGTTTTTTCAAAACTTCTGCAAGTGTTCCTCCTTAGTTTGGTTCGTTTGGACTGGTGTGAACACTCTATCCGCACTAGGGAGTGCACTAAACAACGCACTGTGGTTTGCTCAAAAAAGGGTGGTCCTGGTCCGATTCTATTAGTACCATGATGCAGTTCGCTCCAGGTGAGAACGCAGTCCGGACCAAACACCGGAAAAGAACCAGAGGCGTACAGCATTTGATAAAAATGCATGGCAGATGGCTTGATATCTCTGAAACATTATGTGAGTAGCAGTGCTTTTATAACCTCATCAGATTAATCAATCAATCAATCAAATGTATTTATAAAGCCCTTTTTACATCAGCAGATGTCACAAAGTGCTATACAGAAACACAGCATAAACCCCAACAAGCAAGCAATGCAGATGTAGAAGCACGGTGGCTAGGAAAAACTCCATAGAAAAGCAGGAACCTAGGATGAAACCTAGAGAGGAACCACGCTCTGGAGGGGTGGCCAGTCCTCTTCTGGTTGTGCCAAGTGGAGATTATAAGAGTACATGGCCATTTAAGGCCAGATTGTTGTTCAAGATGTTCATAGATGACCAGCAGGGTCAAATAATAATCACAGTGGTTGTAGAGGGTGCAACAGGTCAGTCAGTACCTCAGGTCAATTGGCTTTCCATAGCCGAGCATTCAGAGGTAGAGAGACGAAAACAGCAGGTCCGGTGAACAGGTCACGGTTCCCTAGCCGTAGGCAGAACAGTTGAAACTGGAGCAGCAGCACGACCAGGCGGACTGGGGACAGCCAGGAGTCAACAGGCCAGGTAGTCCTGAGGCATGATCCAAGGGCTCAGATCCTCTGGGAGGGAGAGAGAGAATTAGAGGGAGCATACTTAAATTCACATAGGACACCAGATAAGACAGGAGAATTACACCAGATATAACAGACTGACCCTAGCCCCCCGGCACAAAGACTATTGCAGCATAGATACTGGAGACTGAGACGGGTGTGTCGGGGGACACTGTGGCCCCGTCCGATGATACCCCCGAACAGCGCCAACCAGGCAGGATATAACCACACCCATTTTGCCAAAGCACAGCTCCCACACCACTAAAGGGATATCAACAGACCACCAACTTACTACCCTGAGACAAGGCTGAGTATAGCCCACAAAGATCTTCTCCACCGAAGAGACGCAAACCGGACAGGAAGATCACGTCTGTGACTCAACTCACTCAAGTGATGCACCCCTCCTAGGGACTGCAGGGAAGAGCAGTAGTAAGATTAGGGGAGACATGGGCTATACCGGGGATATAGGCTACTGAATATAGACTTTTCACTTCGCAGTTAGATTGTCTATTCCTCCCGCATGTTTTTTTGAAGACCAAAGCGAAAGTAATATGTTTTTGGACACAAGTTATGCTTCTTGCTAATCATAGATGGATTAAATGTGAGCATTTTTCTCCAATAAACAAATGGCTTGCATGAACGCGTGGTATTGTTTAGGCATTTCAGTTTGTTTGACATTTGGCAATGTGAAACCAACCGGACCAAATTTGAAAATAATTCTATGTAACTAATAATCAAACACTGTTTCAAACTATAGCTCAGAACTATGTGTGAAAATGCCCTTAGTCAGTGGTGACTAATGAAAGCCTTGCTAGTGGAGTTCCATCCGGTGTTCTGCTATTAGACTGCAGTGTATTATTTCCATTGTGTGCTGCCACAGTATCTGCGGGCTGCTAGCTGTGGCTCTGTGAATGTGAGGAGGAGGGGGGGGGGCAGCTCTGAAGCAGACAGAGAGAGAGCAGTCTCCTAAGCCTTCAGTGATGATGACGGATGAGCCATTTTGATTGGTTGGAGGTTGGTGGGTCGAACAGAGCGCTCCATCCGCAGCGTTAAGGAGAAAATGTGCCGTTAAATTGCCTTGGACGCACCAGCCTAACCACAGACGAGATGAATGTTAGAACAATGGGCAGCAGCCTAGACTCTGTCATCGTCTCTCTGGAGTTTCACTGTACATTGGCCATGTTGGGATATAGAATATACCCCAATTGGTTGCCTCTGGAAGGAAACAGAGCAGGTTTGGGAAAGATTTCACTCAAATTTAGTTTGCCTTTGTTATTTGATCATGACTTTTGTACAGTGTGTTGTTACTTATACAGTATGATGCCCAAGGGATTGACATTCATGGCAAAATTGGATGAGTTGTCCTCCTCACTCACACACTTATAAAGTAGATGTGTAAATATCACCAGAGTTTTTTTATATATATTTTTTAATCAGTTATTCTGAATATTAGATTATTAGCAGTAAAATGCTGGTTATAATAACCTTGACCTTGACCTTAAGAGGGTTCAGCTGTGACGTTGGTGTTCCTCTTACCTCACAGTGGTCCTGCTGGCTCTCTGTCACCTGTGTGAGCCGAGCCCACTAAGCCGAGTGAGTCAGGCGAGGTTATGTGATTCCAATAGTTATCCTGCTCCCCACCACCATTACGCTAACTCATTCATTAAACAGTCTGAGCTTTGAGGGAGAGCAGTCCTGGGGGAGTGTGGAACTGGAGGAGTCCCACAGACAAGTGATTTACTGGAACTGTGCAGTTAAAACTGTAGCTTTAATAAATAGCACTAGCCATGTTCTGAGAGCTTTCTTTGTTGAAAACTAATCTGGTAAATATACAGTGCCATTCGGAAAGTATTCACACCCCTTGACTTCTTCCACGTTTTGTTGTTACAAAGTGGGACTAAAATGGATTTGTCATTTTTGTCTACGATCTACACAAAATAATGTAATGTCACAGTGGAAGAAAAATTCTTAGCATTGTTAAAAAAAAAATCGATATAGGTTTTTTTGTTGCCTTATTGCAAACAGGATGCATGTTTTAGAATATTTGCATTCAGTACAGCCTTCCTCATTTTTACTCTTTCATTTAGGTTATTATTGTGAAGTAAATACATCGTTTCCTCCGATCGCAGCCAATAAACTCGGTAACTGTATTAAAGTCACCTTTGGCTTCATGATAAAATCCCTAAGCGGTTTCCTTCCTCTTCGACAGCTGAGTTAGGAAGGACGCCTGTATTTTGTAGTGACTGGGTGCATTGATACACCGTCCAAATTGCAATAAATAACTTCACAATGCTCAACGGGATATTCAATGCTTCCTTCTTTGTGGTTGATATTCACTGCTCGACTGAGGGACCTTACAATTATCTGTATGTGTGGGGTACAGAGGTGAGGTAGTAATTCAAAAAAATCATGTTAAATATTGTACATGGAGTGAGTCCATGCAATTTATTATGTGACTTGTTAAGCACATGTTTACTCCTAAACTTGCTTAGGCTTGCCATAACAAAGGGGTTGAATACTTATTGGCGAAATACATTTCAGCTTTTCATTTTAATTTCTAAAAACATAATTTCACTTTGACATTATGGGGTATTGTGTGTAGGCCGGTGACACAACATCTCAATTTAATAATTTTTCAATTCAGGATGTAACACAGCAAAATGTGGAAAAAGTCTAGGAGTGTGAATACTTTTTGAAGGCTGATTGTATTTGTATTTATTATTAGCAGTAGCAGCTACTCTTCCTGGGTTCCAGCATAATTAAGCCAGTTATACAATTTTAAATACATTACAATAGATTTTACCACACATTGTGCGCCCTCAGGCCACTACTAAAAGGACCTTGCTTTCTCGTTGTAATCTCATTTACTTGTAACTCCCAGCCGAATAGCGTTGCACTTCTGTCATCGGATGGAAATTAAGTTATTTTCTGCCGAATGTGTTGCACAAATGTATATTCTGTGAAGGAAAACGAGAGTTGCACGTCCCTGATCACTCTATTGAAGCAAAAAAACACAGACTTTCAATATAAAACGCAACCCCTGTCAATACACAGCTGGACTCGCCTGCTCCCGCTTTCTCCTGTTGTGCTATTTACAAACAAACACGTGACTGGCTCAGCTATTCTGTCTTCATAATGTAAAATAATGTGACCGGTGAAATAAAGAACACAATCTGTTTCATCTCCTAACTTTGACTGCAGTTATTCACTTAAAAAATAGCTACAAATATGAAAATGTATAGACAAACTTAAAATAAATAGTTGCAACGATGTTGACGATTTTGAAAAACAATCCCATGGCTATTTCCGGTGTACTGCCCAAGTCAAATGTTTTCGGAAAAATACCAAAAGAAAGATGCCCAGGGTACCTGCACATCTGCATGAACGTGCCTTAGGTATGCTGCAAGGAGGCATGACGACTGCAGATGTGGCCAGGGCAATATATTGCAATGTCCGTACTGTGAGATGCCTAAGACAGCGCTATAGGGAGACGGGACGGACAGCTGATCGTCCTCGCAGTGGCAGACCCCGTGTAACAACACCTGCACAGGATCGGTACATCCGAACAACAAATGCCCGAGTACAGCAGGAACGCACAATCCCTCCATCAGTGCTCAGACTGTTCGCAATAGGCTGAGAGAGGCTGGACTGAGGGCTTGTAGGCCTGTTGTAAGGCAGGTCCTCACCGGACATCACTGGCAACAACGTCGCCTATGGACACAAACCCACCGTCGCTGAAGCAGACAGGACTGGCAAAAAGTGCTCTTCACTGACAAGTTGCGGTATTGTTTCACCAGGGGTGATATCGGATTCGCGTTTATCGTTGAAGGAATGAGCGTTACACCGAGTGCGGTACTCTGGAGCGGGATCGATTTTGGCGGTGGAGGGTCCATCATGGTCTGGGGCGGTGTGTCAAAGCATCATCGGACTGAGCTTGTTGACATTGCAGGAAATCTCACTTCTGTGCGCTGCAGGGAAGGCATCCTCCTCCCTCATGTGGTCCCCTTCCTGCAAGCTCATCCTGACATGACCCTCCAGCATGCCAATGCCACCAGCCATACTGCTCGTTCTGTGCTAGATTTCCTGCAAAACAGGAATGTCAGTGTTCTGCCATGGCCAGCGAAGAGCCTGGATCACAATCCCATTGAGCACGTCTGGGACCTGTTTGATCGGATGGTGAGGGCTCGGGCCATTCCCCCCAGAAATGTCCAGGAACTTGCCTTGGTAGAAGAGGGGGGTAACATCTCACAGCAAGAACTGGCACATCTGGTGCAGTCTATGAGAAGGATATGCACTGCAGTACTTAATGCAGCTGGTGGCCACACCAGATACAGACTGTTACATTTGATTTTGACCCCACTCCTTTGTTCAGGGACACATTATTCTATTTTTGTTAGTCACATGTCTGTGGAACTTGTTCAGTTTATGTCTCAGTTGTTGAATCTTGTTATGTTCATACAAATATTTACACATGTTAAGTTTGCTGAAAATAAACGCAGTTGACAGTGACAGGACGTTTCTTTTTTTGTACTGATGAAGTCAGTCTTCCCACTGCTTTGAACCAGTAGAGATTGACATGCATATTATTCATGTTAGCTCTCCATGTACATTTAAGGGCCAGCCGTGCTGACCTGTTCTGGGCCAATTGTAATTTTCCTAAATCCCTCTTTGTGGCACCTGACCACACGACTGCAAGGGATATAAAGCCACAACACATATGTTTTTCCAGCAGCCGATTATGGTCAATAATGTCAAAAGCTGACGGTGAATAGGAGAGGCAATATCGTCCACTGTCATCCTCAGTAATTTTCCATCCAAGTTGTCAGACCAAGGTGGCTTGCCATAGTTGATAGACAAAAATAATTGTTTCACCTCTTCCACACTCACTTTATGGAATTCAACATTACAATGCTTGTCTTTCTACGTTTGGTCAGTGATGCATGGATGTGTATGTTCAGAATTTGTTGTTGTCATGTCTAAGTTTTCTAATAACCTGGTAGGTTGACTAATAACCTGAACCAGGCTGCAGGCAATGGTTACAATTTTAATTTTTTTTCTTGAGTGGGCAGCTTGATGAAATCCAGTCAATATTTAGGTCACCCAGAAAATGTTGAACAAGTCTTGCATTTTGCAAAAGTACTGTATGTCTCAGTTTAATACCAATGCGTTTCACAACTTCCCACATTTGACATGTGCCATGTAAAGCCTTGTGCAACAGGAGATACACAAGATCCGTGTGCAAAGCGTCGTCTATTCTCACCACCATACCAGAAGGTGGTTTACTGTCTTGTGGGTCTTGTCGCAGATTCACACTTTCTGTTCGTGTTCTCTCGCTGCATAGTGCAACATTGCTCTGAGTCACCCCACTCACTCTATTATGAAGACACTATCAGTGGCTAGCAAGTAACTCAGCTTAACAGCAAAGCATTGCATCGGTCTTCTTCCAATGGAATATATCACCCAAGAAGGCTCTGCAGAAATACATATGGGCAGTGTCAAATTGAAGTGCACCACGAGATGTCTTATTTTCTGAACAAGGCCCGTGGATGACGAGTGCTGTCCTTGGGGGCAAAAACAAAACATAGTTCTGAATTGCACCGTAACTCTCAGAAATTAGTAGGAGTGAAAATGACCCTGTTGCGAACTTCAGAATCGTCATTGTGGTGACATGTGCCGACAGAAAGTAGTTGACTTGTTCCACATTTAATTGTGTTACAGCCTGAATTAACAAATGTTTCATGTGTTTTCTCACCCACCGACACACAATAGCCCATAATGACGAAGTGAAAATGTTTTTAGAACTGTTTGCTTACAGCCCAACACCGTGCAGGACAATTGGCATTTGCCAGAGAACACCAAGATTGGCAAATTCGCCACTGGTGCCCTGTGCTCTTCACAGATGAAAGCAGGTTCACACTGAGCACATGTGACAGACGTGACAGAGTCTGGAGACGCCGTGGAGAACGTTCTGCTGCCTGCAACATCCTCCAGCATGACCGGTTTGGCGGTGGGTCAGTCATGGTGTGGGGTGGCATTTCTTTGGGGGGCCGCACAGCCCTCCATGTGCTCGCCAGAGGTAGCCTAACTGCCATTAGGTACCGAGATGAGATCCTCAGACCCCTTGTGAGACCATATGCTCGTGCTGTTGGCCCTGGGTTCATCCTAATGCAAAACAATACTTGACCTCAGGTGGCTGGAGTGTGTCAGCAGTTCCTGCAAGAGGAAGGCATTGATGCTATGGACTGGCCCACCCGTTCCCCAGACCTGAATCCAATTGAGCGCATCTGGGACATCATGTCTCGCTCCATCCACTAACACCACGTGGCACCACAGACTGTCCAGGAGTTGGCGGATGCTTTAGTCCAGGTTTGGTAGGAGATCCCTCAGGAGACCATCCGCCACCTCATCAGGAGCATGCCCAGGCATTGTAGGGAGATCATACAGGCACGTGGAGGCCACACACACTACTGAGCCTCATTTTGACTTGTTTTAAGGACATTAGAAAAGTTGGATCAGCCTGTAGTGTGGTTTTCCACTTTAATTTTGAGTATGACTCCAAATCCAGACTTCCATGTGTTGATAAATTTCCATTGAGAACTTTTTTGTGATTTTGTTGTCAGCACATTTAACTATGTAAAGAAAAAAGTATTTAATAAGAATATTTCATTAATTCAGATCTAGGATGTGTTATTTTAGTGTTCAATGGGCCACATGGTGCATTCGGGGCGATTCTAGGACAAGGAGCGCTCTCTTTCAAGGGGTGAATGGAAGTCTATTAAGCGCTAGCGCCAAAACCAACTTTAGCAGGAATTTCGTCAACAAGAAGTACAACATTACAAATATTTTCTGAGATGTGAGATAATTAACTTGCTATCTGTAATATCGTATAGCTGAGGAATATCGTATAGCTGAGGAAAATGTGCCTGTTTCTCAACATATACACTGACTTTGAGAAGGGATTGCGTGGCGATTAGCTTAGCAACTGCGTGATGCAGCATGGACGGGGCATAATATGATTTCTATCTCCTTTCAAATAATATTTCTGGCAACAGAACCATGCAATGCACCCTGGACTGAACTGGCAGACAAACATTTCTCGAGGTAGGAATATCGAAAACATTTGATCAATGGCTCATTCGAGAGAAGACATCCTACCGAGTTATGACATCGGCCAGAAATTAAATCTGACATGTGTGATAGACAGTTTCGCAATCTAAAAATCGTATTCCTATTAACTTCCAGTGTGTAGTGAGAGCAATTCTATCAGAGTGCTACGTCATACCAGACAGATTTCTGCCTGCTTGAACACCAATAACTCAGATACACATGAAATGACCCAGGAAATCAATAGAGCATCACGCAGAGATGCTCAAAAACAATATACGTTCAAGGTGGGTGAACATTTCCTTTAACCCTTAGCCCCACCCATCTTTTTAAGGATTCACATGTGAGGCCATGTGCTAAACAGAGTGAGTCGTGTCAAACGACCAAAGATTTCAAGACTAAAAGTGGTCAAGTGAAATGTAAAATTCCAGGTAAAAATACACTTTATCTAGTCCTTTGTCTTAGTCTGACTTTGGTGCAGGTCATGTTGTTCTTCACATTACCATCTCTGGTAAACACACACTATATCAATTGAAAGCGTATTTGTCACATGCACAGGATACAGAAGGTGTAAACGGTACGGTGAAATGGTTACTTGCATATTTGCATAGTAGCAATATCAGAAATAGAAAGTGTCCACATAAAATAAATATTGTTCCAGCAAGCATGTTACTCATGTTTCAGTACAGTACGCTTTAGAAATTGTGACTGTCTTTGAGTCAGTCGTGTGTGTGTGTGTGTGTGTGTGTGTGGTCTAAATAACTAAACTGGCTAGTTTTCCTGTCTGTAAAGAGAAGGGTGGGCCTTGCGTTTATCCTGCTGCTCTGATTGGAAAGAGTGAAGCTCTATTTCCCCATCCACTTGCTTCATAATTTCTCCCGAACACTTTTCCTTGCATGTTATCGGTCTGATCGTTTGGATTGCTGCTGCCTGCTACTATGATACATCACATGGCGAGGACGTTTGCTATCAATGTGCATAATATCTAACAAGTGGGGCAAGGGTAGGGAAAACATATGAAATGTTAATGCCCATTCTGACTGAGTGACAGCAAACTTGGCTGCCCTCTGCAAATTGAGGAGACACACAGACACACCCACCCATCCGCATGCTGCTACTAATCCTCAGCTTTTTTGCAGTGAGAATGGGCAGGGAGATATTTTTGCCAACATCTATTTAGACATATTCAAACACTATCTTTTTTTCCCGATCCAACTATCAACTGTCAATTTATGGATACAATTACGAGTATGGCCATGTCGGCACACCCCTGACACACTTGTCTAAATTGATGGGTAATGTGGAAGAAATGCTGTAACCACCCCACAGCCACAACTAGCTAAGTGGATGGGTCACTACTGTCTAGACATGTTCATGAAATACATTAGATGGCCGTAATCACCCCCAGACACACCTGGCTAACGTGATGGGTCATGTAATCATCTGACAAAGTGGAGTATTTTGTTTAGACATGTAGGTAGCTAAACATTGAGCCATAATCCCAACCCATACTACTAGCAACACAAACTGATTGTCATAGCTAGCCACCACGCATGAGATGCTGTAGTATGAATCTGGAGGTAGCTAAAGCTAAGCATCTATGTTCAATGTTAGCTAGCTAGCTAACCATTAGGCTATATCTAACAATGCAAATTGTGTTGTAGATTATGAGATGCAAATAATATTACTACACAGATCATACACGTAAAGTTATCTAGCGAGCCAGCAAGCTTGCAATGAAAACGACTTTCTGACAAAATTAGAAATGTAGATCGACTCTGGATTAACATTTCATGGCAGACATTTTGTTTGTCCCGCGTTGTGTCAAGTCACTCCAGTTCACACTGACCGTGTACAGAAAGTTGTCCAACAACTTTTTCACGACTTCCACCGAAGTTTGTCCCTCTCCTTGTTCGTTCGGCGATCTACCTTCTAGCCATCGCTGATCCTCTTTTCATTTTCCTTTGGTTTTGTCTTGTCTTCCATCACACCTGGTTCCAATCCCATCAATTACATGTTGTGTATTTAACCCTCTGTTCCCCCTCATGTCCTTCTCTGTGATTTGTTTATTGTAAGTGCTTGTGCAACGTCTGGTAAATTCTGGGCAGCAATGTTGAGAGCAGTAGCAACACTTTAGGCTAACGTTATATCTTTGCCTATGTATACTGAGCAGCTCACGTTATAGACAGGAGCATGCTACATGGCAGACCAATCCAAACTAATCTCTCAGCATGTTCAGCCCATCCGTTATCTCAGCCAGTCATGGCTAGCGGGAAGGTTCCTGCCTTTTTTCCGTGGCTAAACCAATTAAGCTTGTAATTGAACAATTGTACAGTATATGTATTTACAGATGGCATACAAGTTTGTTATTAAGGTACATGAAAGTTCACATGTTCCAGAAGGCATTTCTGCCCAAAAATAACGCATTTTGATTAAAATAATATGTTCAAATGCCTCTCCTATGAAGTCGACATACGCCTAGCTTCCTGAAACGGGTTACAAATACTCTGCTTATCATGTGGTGTGGGTGTTCAATTCACATCTTTCGACTATAGCCCAAATTTAGAATGTCGACGACGATTAAAACAAACTGTCAGTGACCCTTAATTAATGTCTACCAATCTAATGAGTGTTGATGGCAAAAAAGCTTCTGGGATTTTTGTCGTTACTGTGTGCATTGCGTAGGAGGTTTATGCTTTCAGGCCAGTATTGCCCAACATTTGTGTGTGTGCGCATAGCGCTTTACTTACAGCTTTTCTGGGTCATATTGCAAGCCTTTTGATTTGATCCCATCGCCTCATATGAGACAGAATACTGTGCTTCCTGTATCTCTCCCAACAGTAGGCCCACTTCATCATTTTCAGAGTCAGGGTGGCTTAGCCATCCAATGTCAGCCCTGAAATAGATACAGTATGGACCATTGTTTGTGGGTGGGTATGTGCATGAGCATGCCCCAACTACCAATTCCAATGCATCTAAGGCAGACCTGAACTGTCACTACTAGGCGCCAAAACCATCAAATGTAGCTAAAAAACCGTGCTCAATATGTGCAAATGATTGGAGCACTATGAGAAACTGTGTGGTAAAGCCATTTTCCCTTGAATGTTTGCTACTGGTACTCACATAAATGTTCAGGAATGGGATATTGCTGACACCATAACGATAGTGACTGAAATTAATCTGCCACGATTCACCTGGAAGGCAGCTTATTAAGATTGCATTCCCATGTGTGTGCATTTCATCCCTCACTTTCCCAGACAGGGTCGGAAGCAGGCAATTCGAATTAGACCATGGAGCAATGAAGAGAGGAGGGGACATTTGCCGCAAATTGCATCGTCTCTTCTTTTTTTTTTAAACGATGACTCTTAGCTTTTCTTTTTTTTTGGCACTCCCCTTCCTTGAAAAAAAATAAAGAATACAAATGATGTTGAGTTTTATCTGGGCCAAATTCCAGGAAAGAGCTTTTGGGTGTTCATCTGCCTTTGAAATATTAAGGCAGAGAAGAGAGAGTGAGGTTAGATGACACTACAGGGTGTAAACCCTCAAGGTAGGTCAAGGGCACTGGCCAGACAATAGAAGTCAAATCGCCAAAACCACCCGAAATGGATTTGTGATCGAATCCATATAAAACGCATTTTTATCAATGTCATTCTTCACACAACCTTGATGATGTAAATATAAATAAACCATATCATCGTCCTTTTACAATATCTCAATGAGTTTTATATAATCAATCATGATTTGAGTTGATTTAGATTCCACATATTGATCTTGCATGAGGAAGGTCATGTTCACTTCATCATCAACATATTCTTAGCTATAAGTATCTTTTGGTTAGGCGCCTTGTTTTTAGCTTGCTAAATAAATAGCTAGCTACGTAAACAGGTACGCTAGCCCAGGGGTGTCCAACTCAATCAGTGCACGAGCCATATTACAAATACACAACAAATTTGCGAGCCAGACGTGGCCTATTTGTTTTTACATGAAAAACATGCAACTGCGACCCAAACTGGCCATTGTTTTATTAGAAAAAATATGGTCCTTTTTATAATGTCCAATTATGTACATAAGATGCTGTATGTAGCATTTTAACATACATAAAGACATACATAATATTATACCAGCCTTTGCTGCTATGCTTGCAGATGTTGCGACCCAAATATAAAAAAGTATTTAATAACTCCAAATAACAAATGTAGCTATAGATTTGTTGTAACATTTAAACTTAACATGTTTTTTAAAATTGCGCTGCATGCAGCTGTACATAATCTATTGGTAAATAATCTATTGGTAAATAGCCCACCCATTTTCACCTACCTCATCCCCACAGTTTTTATTTATTTACTTTTATGCTCTTTTGCACACCAATATCTCTACCTGTACATGATCATCTGATCATTTATCACTCCAGTGTTAAGCTGCAATATTGTAATTATTCCACTACCTCCTCATGCCTTTTGCACACATTGTATATAGACTCCCCTTTTTTTCTACTGTGTTATTGACTTGTTAATTGTTTACTCCATGTGTAACTCTGTGTTGTCTGTTCACACTGCTATGCTTTATCTTGGCCAGGTCGCAGTTGCAAATGAGAACTTGTTCTCAACTAGCCTACCTGGTTAAATAAAGGTGACATAAAGGTGAAATAAATAAAAAATTAAAAAATGAATCACCGGTGCGGTTGAATGCAGCATTGCTGTATGGTGCACCCAAAATGTATTGTAGTTGAGTAGCCAGCCAAGGCTAATGCTCAAATTTTGCTGTAATAAGCCTATATATTTCTCCTTTGCATGGTGTTTTTTGGTTATTCATTGTCAAAAAAGCCAGACTGCTATATTTTAGTAGGACTGTGGCGTGTGTCCGTACACTTTTGTTGTGGAAATCCATACTGAGATAGACTAATTTCGTCAAA
Source organism: Oncorhynchus keta (assembly GCF_023373465.1). Taxonomy (NCBI): domain Eukaryota; kingdom Metazoa; phylum Chordata; class Actinopteri; order Salmoniformes; family Salmonidae; genus Oncorhynchus; species Oncorhynchus keta. The sequence goes on from NC_068450.1 coordinate 47,662,344, forward strand.
CAATCATCTTTATTTAATATCAATTAATTATTGCAATAATGAGACCGGTCACGAGTAGCCTAACTTTTACAGACAATGCAGAGTTTTTAAAGATGCTTAGTCATGGCTGGGTCCACCCCACCCATGCAGATTGGGGGGCACCATGAGTCACTTTGGCTTTATCCTGTGGACATCTGCTTCTGGTGTTGTTTCCCAAATGCAAGAAAGATTAGACACAATAAGGATTACGTTCTATTCCCCCAGGCTCCCTATCTCGGGTTACACCCACCACATTTTATCTATGGAATACCAGCTTTAGGTTTGTAGGCTCCTCACATTTCACACAGACGTTCAATAGAACAGACATGTCTTACTATTAGTTAAGTATATATAATCATTAACGATTAATATCAAACAAATCAGGTAAATATGTCATTTTTCTATCACACATTCCCTCGGCTGTAAACGGCATTCACGAAAGCAGCCCAATTGAAGTTTGATTTACCGCCGCGAGCGCATCTGATTCAGAGGGGTTGGGTTAAATGCGGAAGACACATTTCAGTTAAATACATTCAGTTGGACAACTGACTAGGTATCCCCCTTTCCCAATCAGGCTGTAATTTCATAAAGTAGATGATTCAACTGTTGACTCATTTATACTTGCTTGTGTGTCCTATTCGGCCCCCAGGCCTTGTGTGTGATCATTGCCCTTGCTAGTTTGATTGTATTGACATTCCCAGCCTTAGTTACAGCTGTCAGTTTCTGTTCAAAATATTGAGTCATTGAAACTGAAACCGTGCATCAAACAATGTACCAGGCCAGCTGTAATTTATAACCGGATGGCAATATCTTTTGGACTACCAAGAAATGTATGGGTGAATTATATTCATCATACATTGAACTGCACCCATCTATTCTGCCAACAATGCCATCATGGAATTTACAGTCAGATAGAACCTATTTTTAAAACCTCTTATAAAATTGGTTTTGACGCAGAAACTGGGAATTTTATATTTTTGACTGATATTGTGATTGTCTGTCTGTTTCATATCCGCAAAGTAATTAAAACTTTAAACCAGACTGACATTTGGACTGGCCTGTTTATTTGGTCGATTGACCTTATGCACAGGGACTCATCCGTGTTACACATTATTTACCCGAATTGGCACTCTATTCCCCATTATTATAGTGCACTACCTTTGACCAGAGCCCTATGCAGGCCCTTGTCAAAAGTATCATACCTTATTGAAAACTAAAAAAATGTGCACTATATAGGGTGCAATTTTTTGACACAAAGTATTGCACTATATGTTAAAAGAAGTCAACTATATAAGGAACAGGGTGCCATTTCAGATGCACTTAGCATGTTTTGTCATGGGTTTCCTGCTGAAATTAAGAGCTTTGCCATCCACTGGTTAGCAGGGCATGGCAAGTACACAACATGAGCCTGATTGACAGATATGAAAAAACTTCCCATTTTGTAACCAGATCTCTTCTTAATTCAGTGTAACCTTTTTCCTTTTGTGTCTTCTCAGTAGTCACTCCATGCAGTTCTTAGCCAAAGATTTTTTTATAACTAACCCAAGATAGACCACGGCCTATCGTTTCCAGTGGGAACATATGAAGCATAGTGGGCAGAACAAACAAGGAGGTGGGCACAAGCTTGCGAGATCCTATAGGTGCGTTCTAGCATGTATTTGCGTATTTCCGTTAGAGAGAGCCCGCTCTGTGAAGTGTGCATGTGCAATAACTCAATTCGACCTTGCACTCCTTTTAAACAACAATTATTCGTTTTTTTTTTGTTGTTTTGCAAAGGGTAAATTCTACCAAACTTAGTCGACTCTGTTCTTAACAGATTCTAGTTTTGGGAACTGTATTGAGATCTTCTCCCACTTATCTTCCTCTCATCACCATATTTGGTGGTGATTGGAAATGCCAACCGGATGCTTCAGATGTATACATGCGGTGAAACTTCTCGGTCATTGCTCTATCCGTGACTTGGACTTTGCTTTAGTGGTCCATTATATGCCACTGGATTTCCTGGTTGTGGATTTGTTAAAAGGGCATTAAACTGGGTTACATAGTTAGAATGAAATATGAGCCATTGGCTGCTATCCATAGGCAGCTGTGTGCAGTTTAAACTGCTTTATACACTGATAAAGGTTAAGCAGCTCACAGAGATTGAGCTGTGTGTGTCCTTGTGGTCGTACATTTGTGTGTGTATGTGGATTCTAACCAGTCCAAATGTCAGAATCTGCAACAGTTTTAATTAATTTTTTTTCTTCATATGTTTTATTTTAAAATGGAATTCTTTGCTATCTGTTATCTATGCTGTGTAAAGTGCAGGGTTGACCCCACACTCGTTCCATGCTTTAACTCTTGATTTACAATGACATTATTTGATTACTAAATGACATATTAATGAGTTATAAGTAGTTTATCAGCAGACCTTCAATACACTTGCTTTATATTGGCCAGGTTGCAGTTGTAAATGAGAACTTGTTCTCAACTGGCCTACCTGGTTAAATAAAGGTGAAATAAAATAAAAAATAAAATAAACACTGACACCACTCACCTTTTTCTACAGCCCGCTAAGGTTCCTAACACTCCACCCCTCTCCTTCCCTCTGTCCAGTGGTGGACCGCCAGGGCTGCGACCCCCACACTCGCTTCGTGGTGCCCCCCCGGACAGGGCACTGGGTGGCCCTGCTGCAGCGCGGCAACTGCACCTTCAAAGAGAAGATCCTCAAGGCCTCCGCTTTCAACGCCTCCGCCGTACTCATCTACAACAACAACTCCAATGAGGACACCGTCAAGATGGGCCATGAAGGTGAGGAGTGAAGATCTGGGGCATATTCATATTCATATGGGTTATTCATATGGCTTATGCACTCTATATGGCTTGTATATATGACCAGGGTAATATGGGGTGGCAGGTAGCCTAGTGGTTAGAGCTTTGGGCCAGTAACCAAAAGCTTGCTGGAACGAATCCCCGAGCTGTAAAAATCTGTCGTTCTGCCCCTGAACAAGGCAGTTAACCCACTGTTCCCTGGTAGACAGTCATTGGAAATAATAATTTTGTTCTTAACTGACTTGCCTAGTTAAATAAAGGTTCCACAATATGGAATCATTCTTATGGGTACATATGGCTTGGCCTATTTATATGGTTTGTTCTATGGCTGTATGTATGGCTGTATGTATGGCTGTATGTATGGCTGTATGTATGGCTGTATGTATGTATGTATGTATGTATGTATGTATGTATGTATGTATGTATGTATGTATGTATGTGTGTGTGTGTGTGTGTGTGTGTGTGTGTGTGTGTGTGTGTGTGTGTGTGTGTGTGTGTGTGTGTGTGTGTGTGTGTGTGTGTGTGTGTGTGTGTGTGTGTGTGTGTGTGTATGTACGGTGGGGCAAAAAAGTATTTAGTCAGCCACCAATTGTGCAAGTTCTCCCACTTAAAAAGATGAGATGTATGTACGTACGTACGGTGGGGCAAAAAAGTATTTAGTCAGCCACCAATTGTGCAAGTTCTCCCACTTAAAAAGATGAGAGAGGCCTGTAATTTTCATCATAGGTACACTTCAACCATGACAGACAAAATGAGAAAAAAAATCCAGAAAATCACATTGTAGGATTTTTAATGAATTTATTTGCAAATTATGGTGGAAAATAAGTATTTGGTCAATAACAAAAGTTTATCTCAATACTTTGTTATATACCCTTTGTTGGCAATGACAGAAGTCAAACGTTTTCTGTAAGTCTTCACAAGGTTTTCACACACTGTTGCTGGTATTTTGGCCCATTCCTCCATGCAGATCTCCTCTAGAGCAGTGATGTTTTGGGGCTGTTGCTGGGCAACACAGACTTTCAACTCCCTCCAAAGATTTTCTATGGAGTTGAGATCTGGTGACTGGCTAGGCCACTCCAGGACCTTGAAATGCTTTTTACGAAGCCACTCCTTCGTTGCCCGGGCGGTGTGTTTGGGATCATTGTCATGCTGAAAGACCCAGCCACGTTTCATCTTCAATGCCCTTGCTGATGGAAGGAGGTTTTCACTCAAAATCTCACGATACATGGCCCCATTCATTCTTTCCTTTACACGGATCAGTCGTCCTGGTCCCTTTGCAGAAAAACAGCCTCAAAGCATGATGTTTCCACCCCCATGCTTCACAGTAGGTATGGTGTTCTTTGGATGCAACTCAGCATCCTTTGTCCTCCAAACACGATGAGTTGAGTTTTTACCAACCAAAACGTTCTATTTTGGTTCTATCTGACCATATGACATTCTCCCAATCTTCTTCTGGATCATCCAAATGCTCTCTAGCAAACTTCAGACGTGCCTGGACATGTACTGGCTTAAGCAGGGGGACACATCTGGCATTGCAGGATTTGAGTCCCTGGCGGCGTAGTGTGTTACTGATGGTAGGCTTTGTTACTTTGGTCCCAGCTCTCTGCAGGTCATTCACTAGGTCCCCCCGTGTGGTTCTGGGATTTTTGCTCACCGTTCTTGTGATCATTTTGACCCCACGGGGTGAGATCTTGCGTGGAGCCCCAGATCGAGGGAGATTATCAGTGGTCTTGTATGTCTTCCATTTCCTAATAATTGCTCCCACAGTTTATTTCTTCAAACCAAGCTGCTTAGCTATTGCAGATTGTCTTTCCAGCCTGGTGCAGGTCTACAATTTTGTTTCTGGTGTCCTTTGACAGCTCTTTGGTCTTGGCCATAGTGGAGTTTGGAGTGTGACTGTTTCAGGTTGTGGATAGGTGTCTTTTATACTGATAACAAGTTCAAACAGGTGCCATTAATACAGGTAACGAGTGGAGGACAGAGGAGCCTCTTAAAGAAGAAGTTACAGGTCTGTGAGAGACAGAAATCTTGCTTGTTTGTAGGTGACCAAATACTTATTTTCCACCATAATTTTTCTACAATGTGATTTTCTGGATTTTTAATAGTCATTTTGTCTATCATAGTTGAAGTGTACCTATGATGAAAATTACAGGCCTCATCTTTTTAAGTGGGAGAACTTGCACAATTGGTGGCTGACAAAATACGTTTTTGCCCCTGTGTGTGTGTGTGTGTGTGTGTGTGTGTGTGTGTGTGTGTGTGTGTGTGTGTGTGTGTGTGTGTGTGTGTGTGTGTGTGTGTGTGTGTGTGTGCGTGTGTGCGTGCATGCATGCGGCTTCTATGTAGTGATGGGGGCAAAGTTACATATCGGGAAATCATTTTTGACTATATCATTTTGACAACATCTCAAAATATCTTCTTTTTAAATACGGAGCCGATTTTGTTTTCCGCATTTTTATTTCCATGACTGATCAAAACTTGTTTTCTCATGGCTCTCTCTTGTCCCTCTGCAGCAGACATATGGTGTGCGATATGTTTGAAACATTGAATCACAATAAAATCACAGAATCGATTCGCAATACATATAGCCTCCATACTCAACTGGTGGTCCGCAGACCGACTCCGGACCCAGAACCAGGTCAATACGGATCGCAGGTCCCTGGTTGTCATATGAACACACATAAGATATGGAAAAATGCATAGAATTGCAGGAAATTAGTTATAAAACTGCAACAACAACAAAAACATCCCCATGGAAAATATGTAGAATTGTGGGGAGTTAGCTTTAAAACTGCAACATTTTCTCTTTGCCAACAAGAGGAGTGTGTGAACAGTTTTGGGGTCGCATGGGTTGCGAGGTGGGGGTTTGTTACTATGCAGATAAATTACATTATCCCATCCAGAACTTTGTCACCTTGGAAATGTGTGTGACTGGACTTTCTCAAATAGTACTTGAGTACCCCTGACATATAGAATCGAGAGAATCTGCTGCTCGGTGTGTCTTAGCCTGTGATGGTGCTGAAGTTAGCATTTAGCTTTTGTTATATGGTGCTCATAGCCAGCTAGCCTGCTGTGATGGTGGGTGTACGACAATTATACCGTCTGCCAAGGGTTATTGACAGTGTGTGTATGTGTAGCAGTCATTATGCAGTATGTTTTCTGGCAGTTTGTCGTTTGTGATGTGGCTGCAGGGGACAGTACAGGGCACAGACTGTGCGGCTGTCCTGACTGGACTGAAGGATATGGAGAATGACTCCTGCATGCTGGACCTCAGCCACCACCACAACTAAACACCAACACAGCCAGCGGGCTTGGGCATGGCCGGTGTTCTGTTACACTGCAACATGTGCACACACCCACACAGAAGCGTGTTCGGGCACACAAACATATTTACAGCATTGTCACCTCTCTCTATCCTTCCCTCCGCCTCTCTCCTTTGCTTCACATGCATTTCTTCCTACTCACTCTGTGTCATTGCTAGCATCATTGTCTCAGTCTCAGCTTATTTAAGCCACAATGTGAATTCATATGAGTACATTCAGGCCTTCTGATCTTTGGATCACAACTTTTACATGAAGCATCTCTAAGAAAACAACACCCGTTAAAATATAAATCGGACACTTCATGAATGAGTCTACTGTATGAGTGAGTGAGTGAAAGTAGCTGACGGCTGGCCTAGAGACATTTTGTACTTCACCTTAGCGTCCCCCACCCCAGGGGATGCCCTGAGCTAATTCAAGGTAGCGTTGAAAAGCCTGCATGAATGAGACAGTCTAGTGAGCAGGTGAAGAGAGAGGGAGAGAACTAGAGGGCGGGTGCTGGTGTAGCATCCCTATAGCGCTGAGGAGCCAAAAACTGGGAAGGCAGGCAGGCAGTGGTGGTTAGAGGAAAGGAAAAAAGGGAGAGAGGGAGTGAAAAAAATGAAACAAAGTGACAGAGCTAGCTGGGAAAACAGTGGTTGCTTGAGTCTAGTAACCGTAGGTGGAGAGGAGAGGAGCAACAAGGGAAAGGGAGGGAGGTAGAGAGAGGGAGAATGAGTCAGAAGGTGTGATAGCACTGTCTGGGTGGGATCGATGGGCTTTTATAAATATAGAAGGGGGGCCATGACTCATTTATAAGGTCATTTTCTATCATGAACGAATGGTGGAATTCTGATAGTTTCCCCGAGCGCAAACCTTTCAGTATTGATCACTGTTTGCGTGAAAAGCACGTAATTTATCATGGATGGGAGTTATTTGTCAATATCATGGGGATAAGGGAGATGTATGCATTTGACTTTGAGGGAATGTGTGTGTGTGTGTGTGCGTGCGTGCGCACATGCTAGGCTGGGGTGGTATCCAGATTGTTATACCTTCATACCGACCTTGTGGTATAACAAGTACATGTAAATCCTAAAGCAAATGCTAGCTAAATACTAACGAACACATACAAACATTTGATTTCATTTGTATTTATTTTTATCCACGTTGTGCCCCCAATTTCGTGACTACCATCTTGCCTCATCGCTGCAACTCCCCAAAGGGCTCGGGAGAGGCGAAGGTCGGGTCACGCCAAACCACGCTTCTTAACACCCGTTCGCTTAACCCGGAAGCCGGATGCACCATTGTGTCAGAGGAAACACCGTTACACCGTTGGATAATGGAGTGAAAAGAAGGAAGCCTGTACAGAATAAAATATTCCTTTTTACAATAAGGCACTTAAGTAAAACTGCAGAAAATGTGGCAAAGAAATACACTTTATGTCCTGCATATTATTAACCTTTATTTTAGCAGGAGAAACAAGCTGAGACTGTTTATTTTACAGTTGTGTCCTGTGATACATCAATAAAAACAACAAAGCAATTCATAAGAATTTAAAACTAAACCAATTTAAAACATAAAAAAAGTACAAGATGGAGATTTAAAAATATGAAAATGAGTAAACATCTATGAGAAAAACACACATTACAAAAAGCAATCACAGTTCATAATAAAAAAAAAAGTGAATGTAATGTGCATTTAAACTGTCTTACGGGCACCAAAACATCTAACTGGAGTTCTCTCTGCAATTCATTCCATGAGTGTGGAGCATGATATTCAAGTGCCGTTTTGCCTAACTCTTAGTGAATCTGGGGTATCTCTAGCACTAGCATGTCCCGTGACCGAGTCTGATAAATACTGTTTGACCTCTGGATTTTTGAGTTAAGATAATTAGGAAGTTTCTGTGAGACAGCTTTATAAACCAATATCAACCAGTGTCTGGTCCTTCTAAATGTAAGGGAGTCCCAGCCAACCCAAGTGTACACAAAGCAATGATGTGTGCAAAAGTTTGCACCAGTAACAAAGCGCAACACTGCATGATACACTGCATCCAATTTCTTCAGTACTGATGCTGATCCATGCATATATAAAACATCGCCATAATCAAGCTCTGACATAAAAGTGGCCTGTGCAATTTCCTTTCTGTGATGACAGACACGATTTATTTCTATAAAAAAATCTAATTCTCAATTTCAGCTTCTTTACCAGCTCAGTTATTTCTAAAAGAGATATTATCATCTAACCAAATTCCAATGTATTTTTAGGTGGGAACACATTCCAAAAGAGAGCCATCATGGATAGCAATGTTCAGATTTTCCAATTGTATACTATTGGATTGTGAAAATACAGTATACTTAGTTTTACTTGAATTAAGCACCCGCCTAAGATCTACAAGTGCACCTTGAAGCAATTGAAAGTCAGATTGCTAGCCTGAGATCAATCACTGAGATAATTCTGAAACCACAAACATGTATCTGAGGCCAACCCCAATGAGGTCAGTCTCTTCAGCAGATGAGAATGATCAACTGTATCGAAAGCCTTCGACAGGTCAACAAACAAAGCAACACAGTTCAACTTCTTATCCAAGGCTCTTACAATATCATTTACAACCAGTGTGGTGGCTGTGATAGTACTGTGCCCTGGTCTAAAACCGGACTGAAATTTGTTCAGTATGCAGTTGTCAGACAAGAAAGAGCGCAGCTGTACATTTACCAATGACTCTTTACATTTTTGCAAGACAAGACAACCTAGAGATTGGTCGATAATTATCAAGGTGACCAGTATCCCCACCTTTGTGCAGAGTCAGCACATAGGCAGTTTTCCAAATCTTTAGGTATGACCCCAGAGGTCAACATGAGGTTAATAATATAAGAGCACCAGAGATAAGTGATGCAGCTCTAGCCAGCAACCCTGGGTCAAGTTTGTCAGCCCCTGTTGCTTTCTTAGTGTCTATGGCTAGCAAGGCATCAATAACTTTCTCCTCTGTGAAGAGGCTTAGTGAGAATCCCTGACCATCAGCATACTCATGCATAATCCCTTAATATGTATCTTTTCATCCGTCATTTGTGGTCGACGTTTTCTCATTAAGATTGCCTGCTGCAATGAAGTGATTGTTGAAGACATTAGCAATGGCATTCGTATCAGTAATGAGTCCAGTATCCAACCCTATCTGATTTGGGAGTGTGGAGTGCATATTGCTCTTTAATGTTTTTAACTACTTTCCAGAATTTGGCTGGATTCCCATAAGTCATTTAAACATATTAAACCCGATTTTGTTCTTCTAACAAGTCTGATGCACAGGTTTCTCAGCTGCCTAGAAGTCAGTCAGCCAGTCAGAACAAGAATACGTTTCTCTAGCCTTAGCCAATTCTACATCTCTTTTACGAATAGCATCAGAAATGTTTCACTCTAACCTTAGTGTATGGAGCATGTTTATCGCAATGGAAATAAAAACATGAGTACACTTTTCTAACGTCAACTCGGCTCCATGTATATTACAAATAGATTCAAGATTACTATGGGAAAGATCCTGTAAGAAAGCGTGTTCACTGAAGTTTCTGCAATTTGTTTTAGTGTTAATACAAGGTTTGTCCCTATGAATTCTGACATTCTCTAACACATGCAATGGGGCAGTGATCACTGACACCTAATGGTTATACTCCCCTAGCTCTATATTTCTCAGGTGCATTTGTTAGTATATAATCAAGCAATGAGAACTTTGTAGGCACCTTAAGATTTGGCCTTGTTGGCTCAGTGATTAATTGTGTGAGATTTACCTCAGTACAAAAGTCTTTAAAACTGTCTGAGTCCTGTGTTTTCCAATCAAAGTTCAAATCTCCTCGGAAAATGACTTCAGTTGATATAAAAGTGGCTAATAATTCTGTTAAATGGCTAAGCATATTCTGACTAGCAGAACGTGGGCGATATACTCCCAACAATTTTAACTTTACAGTTGTTACCTAATGTAAGACTTATAGCTAAAATTTCAAATAGATTTGGAATGGAGACAGATTTAATTTGTGAGAGGTAATTTTTAGCATAGATAGCCACTCCTCCTCATCCTGTCATTTCTAAAAACATTGTAACCATCCAGTGCAATATCTGCATCATTAGAACTCCTTGATAACCAAGTTTCAGATAAAACAAAGAAATCAGGACCAGCCTAAGAAACTAAAATCTTAATGAAATCAACATTTGACAATATACTACATCTATTCAAATGTAAAAAAAACAAGTCCCTTACAGTTTTTAAAAATGTCGATTGTTGATATCGACCGGGGTACTTAAGTATAATCTCCAGTGTGAACCAAGTGAATGGGGACAAGATTACTAAGTACATTACCCCTACGTTTATGAAAACGTGGTTAAACGGTAGTCTGATACAATACTTGCTACAGCAATACTGGGACTAAGCCTATATCGTTGTTATTGTTTAAGTACCTTTTCCATGTTGGATGATAGGAGGTGGACGCCATCATTGACGAAGGTCCTCTGTTTTTGGAAAAAGCAATCAAAATTGTCAACAAATGACGTGCCCATGTCTTTAGAAAGACGCATTAGCCATAGATGAAAAGACCACATATGACTAAAACTCTGTCCCACAATGGCGATGAGATTGGATGGTTCCTGAGATAACGATTCTTCCCGCAAGGCTTCGAGCTGTTTCCAAGAGCAACAAGAAGTTGTTTCTGAGTCTCTCAGACTTCACTCCCATAATGTCATTCGAACCAACATGCAACACTACTGTTGTCAGGTCGGGAATCTGCTTCTTGACTACTGGTAAAATTCCAATTCAGTCGGTGAATTTAGCACCTGGAAAATAAAGTGTGCGTGTATCTTAGATTGACATTTGCTTTACCATTGAGCTCCCGGCTTTTTTTAAATAGTAGCTAGCCGTTTACCATTATTGTTGTTTTCTTGCGAAGCCTTTTACACAGCTCCATTTTTATTCTTGGTTTTTCCAACTCCAACTCGGCCACCACAGATCATGAAGATCAGAGCTCCTGGCGCAAACACAGCGCAGGCAGAAGAAGAATTATCTGGATCAGACGACCTTGGACCTGAAGGCGCTGGAGCGTCAGGATCCAAAGCTGTTTGACGTCTGGAGAACACTCATTGCTTTCGTCGCTGTAGAGGGTCAAGATAGAGGTCCTCGCTGGCACGGAATCCCACGCCGTACCGTGATGCAGCCTCTAGCTGCAGCCTCTGTAGAAGAACCAGCACCCTCCGGCGTCAATGGCAAATCCAATGACGATAGTTTTTTAAAGTTTTTTTATTTCACCTTTATTTAACCAGGTAGGCTAGTTGAGAACAAGTTCTCATTTGCAACTGCGACCTGGCCAAGATAAAGCATAGCAGTGTGAACAGACAACACAGAGTTACACATGGAGTAAACAATTAACAAGTCAATAACACAGTAGAAAAAAATGGGCAGTCTATATACAATGTGTGCAAAAGGCATGAGGAGGTAGGCAAATAATACAATTTTGCAGATTAACACTGGAGTGATAAATGATCAGATGGTCATGTACAGGTAGAGAGAGATATTGGTGTGCAAAAGAGCAGAAAAGTAAATAGATAAAAAACAGTATAAAAACAGTATGGGAATGAGGTAGGGGAAAAAGGGTGGGCTATTTACCAATAGACTATGTACAGCTGCAGCGATCGGTTAGCTGCTCGGATAGCTGATGTTTGAAGTTGGTGAGGGAGATAAAAGTCTCCAACTTCAGCGATTTTTGCAGTTCGTTCCAGTCACAGGCAGCAGAGTACTGGAACGAAAGGCGGCCAAATGAGGTGTTGGCTTTAGGGATGATCAGTGAGATACACCTGCTGGAGCGTGTGCTACGGATGGGTGTTGCCATCGTGACCAGTGAACTGAGATAAGGCGGAGCTTTACCTAGCATGGACTTGTAGATGACCTGGAGCCAGTGGGTCTGGCGACGAATATGTAGTGAGGGCCAGCCGACTAGAGCATACAAGTCGCAGTGGTGGGTGGTATAAGGTGCTTTAGTGACAAAACGGATGGCACTGTGATAGACTGCATCCAGTTTGCTGAGTAGAGTGTTGGAAGCCATTTTGTAGATGACATCGCCAAAGTCGAGGATCGGTAGGATAGTCAGTTTTACTAGGGTAAGCTTGGCGGCGTGAGTGAAGGAGGCTTTGTTGCGGAATAGAAAGCCGACTCTTGATTTGATTTTCGATTGGAGATGTTTGATGTGAGTCTGGAAGGAGAGTTTGCAGTCTAGCCAGACACCTAGGTACTTATAGATGTCCACATATTCAAAGTCGGAACCATCCAGGGTGGTGATGCTAGTCGGGCATGCGGGTGCAGGCAGCGATCGGTTGAAAAGCATGCATTTGGTTTTACTCGCGTTTAAGAGCAGTTGGAGGCCACGGAAGGAGTGCTGTATGGCATTGAAGCTCGTTTGGAGGTTAGATAGCACAGTGTCCAATGACGGGCCGAAAGTATATAGAATGGTGTCGTCTGCGTAGAGGTGGATCAGGGAATCGCCCGCAGCAAGAGCAACATCATTGATATATACAGAGAAAAGAGTCGGCCCGAGAATTGAACCCTGTGGCACCCCCATAGAGACTGCCAGAGGACCGGACAGCATGCCCTCCGATTTGACACACTGAACTCTGTCTGCAAAGTAATTGGTGAACCAGGCAAGGCAGTCATCCGAAAAACCGAGGCTATTGAGTCTGCCGATAAGAATATGGTGATTGACAGAGTCGAAAGCCTTGGCGAGGTCGATGAAGACGGCTGCACAGTACTGTCTTTTATCGATGGCGGTTATGATATCGTTTAGTACCTTGAGTGTGGCTGAGGTGCACCCGTGACCGGCTCGGAAACCAGATTGCACAGCGGAGAAGGTACGGTGGGATTCGAGATGGTCAGTGACCTGTTTGTTGACTTGGCTTTCGAAGACCTTAAATAGGCAGGGCAGGATGGATATAGGTCTATAACAGTTTGGGTCCAGGGTGTCTCCCCCTTTGAAGAGGGGGATGACTGCGGCAGCTTTCCAATCCTTGGGGATCTCAGACGATATGAAAGAGAGGTTGAACAGGCTGGTAATAGGGGTTGCGACAATGGCGGCAGATAGTTTCAGAAATAGAGGGTCCAGATTGTCAAGCCCAGCTGATTTGTACGGGTCCAGGTTTTGCAGCTCTTTCAGAACATCTGCTATCTGGATTTGGGTAAAGGAGAACCTGGAGAGGCTTGGGCGAGGAGCTGTGGGGGGGGGGCGGAGCTGTTGGCCGAGGTTGGAGTAGCCAGGCGGAAGGCATGGCCAGCCGTTGAGAAGTGCTTATTGAAGTTTTCGATAATCATGGATTTATCGGTGGAGACTGTGTTACCTAGCCTCAGTGCAGTGGGCAGCTGGGAGGAGGTGCTCTTGTTCTCCATGGACTTCACAGTGTCCCAGAACTTTTTGGAGTTGGAGCTACAGGATGCAAACTTCTGCCTGAAGAAGCTGGCCTTAGCTTTCCTGACTGACTGCGTGTATTGGTTCCTGACTTCCCTGAACAGTTGCATATCACGGGGGCTATTCGATGCTATTGCAGTCCGCCACAGGATGTTTTTGTGCTGGTCGAGGGCAGTCAGGTCTGGAGTGAGCCAAGGGCTGTATCTGTTCTTAGTTCTGCATTTTTAGAACGGAGCATGCTTATCTAAAATGGTGAGGAAGTTACTTTTAAAGAATGACCAGGCATCAACTGACGGGATGAGGTCAATGTCCTTCCAGGATACCCGGGCCAGGTCGATTAGAAAGGCCTGCTCACAGAAGTGTTTTAGGGAGCGTTTGACAGTGATGAGGGGTGGCAACAAACAAGCAGAATGGAGTACCGTGATTAATGGACAGTCCAGCGTGCGTCAGCTATGTAGCCAAGAGATCAGTGTCCAGGGGGCAGCGGTGGATGGGCAGGGAAGCTGGACTGGTGAGTGTTATCCATGTTTAAAAAAGAACTAACAATGACTAAATAGCTTGTAGTTAGTTAGCTGGTTAGCGTCTGGAGGTTCTTGAGTGAGTCATGAAAATACAATTAAAATTAAAAGTAATAGCGATTCCGTATTACAGTGGGTGAGGCAGGTTTCCGGAAGGTATAAACAAAATAAAAATCAAAAAGAGATAGAAAGTAAATGGGCTCAGAGAGTGTTTGGGACGCGGTGATTCAGACGGTTAGCAGGCCTGTGCTAACAAGCTAAAAGTCCGTAGGCCCGGGCTAGACAAGGTAGCGGACCGGAGCTAGACGAGCTAGCCGTTAGCAGGCCGAATTAGCAAGCAGGGAGATAGCGAGGGCTAGAGAGTTAAACTTTGGGGGACGTTGCGATGGGGTGAGTCTGTTTATTCCTCTTCATGCGGTGACATCGACAGACCGGTCGTGGGCCCGGGTAATTGTAGCCCAGGAGTATGCTACAGGTGCTCTAGTACGCTAGGTGAGCTGGAGACACAGCGTTTCAGAAAGCTCGCGGGCCTTGGCCAGCAGATGGATCTTTGGAGATGTCGCAACGGAAAAGCCTGTTGAAACCACCTCGGACGACTATATTGGCGGACCAGTCGTGATGGATCGGCGGGGCTCCGTGTCGGCAGTAAAGGGTCCAGGCCAATTGGCAAAAGAGGTATTGTTGGACCTCTTCGGCTAGTCGGGAGATGGGCTTAGCTCGAGGTTAGCTCAAGGCTAACTGGTGCTTGCTTTGGGACAGAGACGTTAGCCAGGAGTAGCCACTCGGATTGCAGCTAGCTAGTTGCGATGATCCGGTGTAAAGGTTCAGAGCTTGTGGTAGGAATCCGGAGATGTGGTAGAGAAAAAGCAGTCTGATATGCTCTGGGTTGATGTCGCACTGGTCCTAGTTAGCTTTGAAGACCGCTAGCAGTGGCTAACTGAGTACTAGCTAGTAGCTAGTTAGCTGGCTAGCTTCTGATGGGGGTTCCGGTTCTAAAGTATAGAAAAAGCAGATCCATACCACATTGGGTGATGCGGGTTGCAGGAGAGTATATTCAGCCTATAGTTGGAAAGTGAGATTAAAATATGTACGAAATATATACAGAAAAAAACGAGAAACTATATTTACACCAGATAGGACGGGACAAGACAAAACACACGTCCGACTGCTACGCCATCTTGGATATAACATCTGCCCGATGGTGAGACTCCCCTCAGCTTGGTGGTGTTTGCTGCCAATGGAGTGGAGAATGAGAAGGTAGGAGGACATGGCTTCCCCAATAGCTGGTGCAAATTAGCGATTTGTTTACTCAAAGTAGCAACTTCTTCTCTATAGCCTTTGGCAATTGCTCCATTGGAAATTCAGGTGTTTTTCTTTATCTCGGACCTGGCCGAAATAGACACAGCTCCGGCATCTTATACATCGCAATCCATCGTCCAACATCGTGCGAGTTGGTCAGCACATATAAAGCGTTATGTTTGAGGCAAATCCAACACAACACATCACTGAGTATCACTCTTAGTATTTTCAAGCATGGTGGTGGCTGCATCATGTTATGGGTATTCTTGTCAGTGTCAAGGGCTAAAGTTTTTAGGGGGGATAAAAAAAAAGGAATAGAACTAAACACAGGCAAAATCCTAGTGGAATACTTGGTTCCAACACAAACTTGGAGACAAATTCACCTTTCAGAAGGACAATAACCTAAACACAAGGCCAAATATACACTGGAGTTTCATACTAAGATGACATTGAATGTCCATGAGTGGCCTAGTTACAGTTTTGACTTAAATAAGCTTGAAAATCTATGGCAAGGCTTGAAAATGGCTGTTTAGCAATGATTAACAAACAACTTGACCGAGATTGACAAATTTTAAAAAGAATAATGTGCAAATATTTCACAATCCTGGTGTGCAAAGCTCTTAGAGACTTGCCCAGAAAGACTCACAGCTGTAGTCATTGCAAAAGGTGATTCTAACATGTATTGACTCGGGTGGGAATGTAAAAAAAATATATATATTTAAATTAGAAATTTCTGTATTTCATTTTCAAGAAATTTGAAAAAATTCCTCAACATGTTTTCACTTTGTCATTATGGGGTAATTGTGTTGAGATGGGTGAGCAAATGTTTTATTTCATCTTTTTTTTTTAAATTCAGGCTGTAACACAACCAAATGTGGAATAAATCAAGGGGTATGAATACTTTCTGAAGGCACTGTACCAGAGATGATGTGTAGAGATGTGGGGCAGAGAGAGACGTCAGCCTGACAGAGGATGGTACACTGACAACAGCAAGTTTTCCTTTGCTGACGAGGATTTATGTGGGTGTGTTAATGTTCATAACCATGACTCTGATCACTGTGGTGCATGGGGGATGGTGGTGAGACAAAGAGCGGACGACAATGAGAAAAAGCCTACCGTTGGTGCTTTTACTGTGAATTGCTTGTAATTGTAATGGGGTGCAAAGGATGTAATTTAGTCACACAATCTCTGAATAGAATTTCCTCATCGTCACAGGTCTAGGAAAAGCTGACCTTTCGCCAATCCTACCCTTGACCATAAGGGGGAAAAATTGAACCAGACCTTGGATCAGTATCTGGAAGCAAGCCATCATGGCAGGTCGAAGTTCAGCCATTAGGCGCCACCCATAAAACAAAGCCAAAGAGTGAGGCACGTAAACATGCCTGGGCACGTGCCTGCCTGGCTCTGTCTGATTTCCTCTGTGGTGAATGCCTGTCTGGAGACTTGACTTAGCTTTGGAGATTTACAGATAACTGCTGAGAGAAAGAGAGAGAGAGAGAGAGAGAGAGAGAGCAAGAGAGAGCTCAACTTGTTTATGCCTGCTCTTGTTGTCCCTGCAGTCTCATTCTAGTTCAGCGTCTTACTGTGTTTTGGGTGGTTATCAGCCCAAAACCTGTAGGCTGTGTGTGTGCAGGGCTCAAAACCAAGTTTAGTTTGAAGTCTTGGTTGAATCTTTGCGATGGAAAAATGTATTTAATCAATTTTAGAATAAGGCTGTAAGGGAACAAAAGGGGGAAAAGGGGAAGGTGTCTGAATACTTTCCCGAATGCACTGTACTTAACTATCAAAAGTAAATGGAATTGCTCAAATATACTTAAGTACCAAAAGTAAAAGTCTAAATAATTTCAAATGTTAGTTTTTTTAAATTTACGGATAGCCAGGGGCACTCTCCAACAGAAATAATTAGCAAATGAAGCATGTGTGTTTTAGTCCACCAGGTAAGAGAGTCCGCCAGATAAGAGGCAGTAGGGATGACCAGGAATGTTCTCTTGATAAGTGCGTGAATTGGACCATTTTCCTGTCCTGCTAAGCATTCAAAATGTTTTTGTATTATTATTATTATTTTATTTGTACCTTTTTATTTAACTAGGCAAGTCAATTAAGAACAAATGAATTGGATGTCAGAGAAAATGTATGGAGTAAAAAGTACATTAAATTCTTTAGGAATGAAGTAAAAGTCATCAAAAAATATAAATAGCGAAGTACCGTACGACTTAAGTACTTTACACCACTGTGTACATGTCCAGACAGTAGTGACCCATCCACTTAGCTAGTTGTGGCTGTGGGGTGGTTACAGCATTTCTTTCACATTACCCATCAATTTAGACAAGTGTGTCTGGTAGGGGTGTGCCGACATGGCCATACTCGTAATCGTGTCTGTTAATAGACAATTGTTAGTTGGATCGGATGATACTCGTGATCGGGGGGAAAATGGTAGTGTTTTAATATGCCGAAATAGATACCTCCCTGCACTTTCTCACTGCAAAAAGTAGCTGCAGACTAGAAGCAGCGCGTGTGTGTGTGTCCTCAATAAGCAGTGGGCAATTTGCTGACACTCAGTGCATTAGCATTTCATATTTTTTCAATTTTTGTTAGTACATAGCCTCACATGTGAATCCTTAAAGAGATGGGTGGGGCTAATGCTTAAGAGGGTGTGAGAGAGGCTGAATAGTTGTAGACAAAGAAGAGCTCTCCAGTACTGTAGGTGTACCAAACATTCGAGGCCATTTTCTCAAAAGTGGGGTTACAAGTGCATCAACTTTCAAAGCAGAATTGCTTTCCCATTCTTCCTTAACTGCAGGATATGATGTACCATTTAGTAGCGCTGAGTCTCTATTTTTATCCCATATAAAAAACACTTTCATATTTTGCTACATAAGACCGAATCGAGGTGGTCGGTCACATATATCATTCCCCTCTGCGCAAAGTCAATGACACTTAGCAACATTATTTACATTTTAGTCATTTAACAGACACTCTAATCCAGAGCTATTTACACAAAAAAAGTAGCACAACAGATTTGTCACCTAGTTATCTCAGGGATTCGAACCAGATACCTAGCGGTTACTAGTCCAATGCTCTTAACCGCTAGGCTACCTTCCACTTAACGTTACGTTGCCCTTATGCCATCATGTATTTACTGTAGGACGACATTTTGGCAACTAAAATCGAATTACTTGGCTACCGTCAGTAGCTGTCGAAAACAAACAATGATTGAATTGTAATAAAAGGCAACACCTTTAGATGTGTTCTGTTTTATGAGTAACTGGTGTGGATTTCCATCAGAAGACATCACGTGTCCAGAAGTCGTTATGTGTTTCATCCAAATGAAGTGAAGTTTGAAAGTCCAAGGTCAACCCGAGGTATCGCTCCTTTTTCTGTTTCAGCTTGTTGTTATGTTTTCAGCATTACAGTGGGGGGGAAGGGGACTAGTTAATTTTTAAATAAAAAATAAAAAATGTTTTCCACAGGCATAACCACAGATTTTCAGAAACGCACACATTCGTATCTGCTTTCTTGCTATCCATCTCCCAAACTCACATCCACACCTTTGGCATGAGTCACTGGAGTTAATAAGTCAACGTGCGTCATGGCTGATTTCCCCCCTGGGCTTTGGTACATCACGTGCACTGTGCTGGGTCTATGGTACCCTTTCCTAGTCTAGCCCGGCCAGGTCCCTACATGTGTGTTCAGTGCATGGTCTATGGTGAACTAGCATAGCCTAGCCCCATAAAACCAATGATTAATGGGAGCGGCCCATTGTGAAAGCGCCATAGTTTTGACTGGCCGTGATTTCTCATTAACCCTAGGCAATAGAGCATATTGTCAAGCCAGCTGCACGCACGTCTTTCGTGATAAGCCGGAGCTGGTGCCTGTGTATGTACAGTATTAGGACCGGGGGCAAGGGGGCGTGTCTCAGGTCAAGGCTTCTTTCTCTTTGCTGTTTGTCCTGCTTGCTTTATGGCCGTTAGATCGTGAAGTGAGGGCCAATGTGTGCGCTACCATGAGGCTGAAGTCAGCCTGTTGTGATTCTGGATGGCCAGATTGCTAGCAAGAATGACACTGCCATGTGGTTTTTGTGCGGTTGAATTAAGTAGTGGTCTGTTGACACGAATTTGAAGTGAAGAAAGATGGTTGTGGTCAGTTGACACATGAGCTTGACATGAAGAAATCCCTTCCTCCCTCCATCTTCCCGCTGTTTGTCAGGTGGCTCAGTGCAAGGGTGCTCTCAATCACCCCATATCCCGTGGCACCCGTGCTCCCCAAACACGCTGAGTCAGTAGCCAGGTGGCGTTTGGCTAAAGGGCACCTTTAAGAGAGGGCTTCCACTGAGGGAAGGATAGGTACAGAGAAAGAGAAGGAGGGAGAGGGAGAGGAAGAGATGGAGAGAGAGGTAGAGAGATGAATAGTGTAATGACTTAACTGTTGTCATTCAGCCTACACGACAGGGAGTCATTATACCCAGCCCTCTGAATTACAGCCCTTTTCTCTCTCTTTCTGTCTCTCACTTTTTCTTTTGATCTCTCTCTTTCTCTTAAGAAAACAGATGTTTTTAGGCCAATTCTGGAGGAATTACCATCTGGTAACATTATTGATCATTCGAAGTTAAACTTTTAAGGACTTTAGGAGCCAAATGATCGGTGAAGGATAGTCTTGATGCTTCTTTCGTCACAGTGTTGGTTTAATTCTGGAAGTGCAACAGACAAACAAAATATCTGACAAGGGAAAGAGGATGAAGCCGTTTGGCTTGTTTGTCGTTTTGACATCTTTGAGGAAGGGGGATGTCTGTAAGAAAAACAATACTTGTTCTAAAGGAGGGATGTCTGTAAGAAAAACAATACATGTTCTAAAAGGAGGGATGTCTGAAGAAAAATAAAGAGAGGTTCATGTCACAGTGAGAATGCAGGTAGTCACTAGAAAATAGAGAATGTGTGCTACAGGAGAAAGGTAGAGGCCTCATGTTTTCTTCACTCAAAGTGGATGTTTCCTGCCCAAGACCGAGCCCTCATCAAACTAATTCATCACAGGTGTGTGTGTGTGTGTGTGTGTGTGTGTGTGTGTGTGTGTGTGTGTGTGTGTGTGTGTGTGTGTGTGTGTGTGTGTGTGTGTGTGTGTGTGTGTGTGTGTGTGTGTGTGTGTGTGTGTGTGTGTGCACACTTCCCCATGAGTGTGTGTGTGTCTCTGAATGTTGCCTTTATTTTCAGTTGGTATGTATTAGATGCGTAAATATACTTGGAGAGTTAGCATGCATAGGCTTGCTGAAATGGCAATGGATACCACCACAATGGAGTCTACTGTATACTATGCTAGGCTATAATGTAGCACAGAGCAGGTGGGTTGTCTTAATCTCATGGCCTTGGTGTGTGTGACCAGTGTGCCATTCGTCAACACTGAGGCAAGGTAAACTGCGGACATACACACACACACACAGGTACACACAGATGTGTAGTAAACAGGCATGTAGATTTAGACAGATTCCCGTACACACACACTGATGTACAGTAGACACGCTTACACACACGAGCACACACAGACGCACACAGTGCACTTTCAGCTGCTATTAGTGGTAAGGCAAGCTGTGGTAAAGAGCCCAGAGGGACAGAGAGGAGTGGTCTCCAGCAGTAACATGACTCCCCCTGGCCTGTAGCAGTCAGCTGTCTGGACCCTCTTACTACCACCAACTTAACATGGAGATGATTATGATGATCACAGATGGCTCTACCACTGCTTATGTAGTTTAAAATAAACAATGATTATTTTCCACTGGCTAATTTCTCTGCAATGCATTGCGGTCATTGTCCATGAATGAATTCCATTATACCACATCACCTTTGGCATCGTATTTCACATTTCTTCAACATAGGGTATACAAATATTCAGGAGCCCCTTTTCACATAATGGATATATTATACGTTCGCTTACACGTTTCTCTTGTCTCCACATGTATTCCCTCAGGCCATGGGATATTCAATCCGTCACTTACACAGCTCTGGTTGGCTGTGCAGGGGTTCAGAACCCTGTCTTAATAAATGAGGAACGGGTTGCGCTAGGGAGCGTAGATCTGATCCGCTGACACTGTCTATTGGGACTGGCTGGTGATGCCATGCAGATGGATGGCAGACTCTCTCTATGCCACCCTATTAAAACCCAGCTCCAGGACCTTAACGCCTTGAAATGCTAACGCAGGGAACTGATTAATGAGCATGTAGAGGAATGAGAATCTGTTGACTGGCGACCGGCTCTGTGTGTCTTTTCATAGTGGCTAAAGAGAAATTGGTTGGGAACCCTCTAAATCTACTGATTCAGGATCGGAAAGGGGCTCTGTTATTGACTTTGCTCTGTGGATCCTGTCAATATGGGTGACGTGAAATTGCCTATCCAATAGTATTATTGTGTTATTGTTCTGACATAAAAAAGCTGGCAGATTGAATATAGTGGAGGGAACATGTGCAAACTGTGAATAAGTGTATGCTAACTGACTGCCTCCAAAATCAAGGATCGGGACTAACTGGTTATTGCTTTCATTGACTTGACGTGTCACAAGAAAACATGCAAAAGCTCTGATTGGTTTACCACAAAAACCGAGCCACTATGCTATTAACTCCCCTCTACTGTGTTCATCAGGTACGGGTGACACTGTGGCGGTGATGATCACTGAGTCGTACGGCAAGGAGATCCTGGGTCTGCTGGAGAGGAACCTGACGGTGCTGGTGAGTGTGGTGGTGGGCCAGCGTGGCCAGGCCAAGAATATCAACCGCGGCTCCCTGGTCTTCGTCTCCATCTCCTTCATCGTACTCATGATCATCTCCTCTGCCTGGCTCATCTTCTACTTCATCCAGAAGATCCGCTTTACGAACGCACGTGACCGCAGCCAGGTAGGACATAGAGTATGTTTGCTAATGGTTACGCTTTCCTTTTTTTAACAATATGGTATTTATTTGGCATTTATGTACTTAGGGTCAAAGGTGGGCAAGAAGATACATCAAAATGTATCTTGTTACAAAAATATAAATTTATCAATGTACTTTTATAGAGTTGTATTTTGATCAAATACAAATACCTACAGGTATTTTGTATTTTCAAAATACATTTCCAAGTACACGCCTTCACTACAACAACATTCTCAGTAATGGTAACAAATAAACACTTTACTTGCTATGACTGTGATATGTGGTTGTTTATCTAAATTAGTTGAATGCACTGCCTGGATAAAAGTGTCTGCTAAATGACCAAAATGTACATGTAAAAATGAACAATTGCAAAGCACAACAGGTATTATTATTATTGGCCTTCTTTTGGGGGTGGAGCTCATTATATTAATACCCAGCATGCTTTGCAAGTGATCATTTTTTTATTTACATTTTGGTTGTTTAACAGACACTATTATCGCACCATAGTGCCATCAGACTTCTGATTCCAATGCAGGGTGAAAGGGGGGCCACCAAATTATGAACCACTATAAAAAAAATGTACAGACAGATACAATTGTACAGGTCTCAAAAGTATCCTGTTACAAAATACAGTACATTGGATTGTAGTTAAGGCCATTTGAAATACAAATGACAAAATTCTCCAAAGTATTTGAATTACGTATTCAAATATATGTAACAGAAAAACTGCACATATTTTCTTCGCATCCAATCCTAACTTGAGATCCACGCATCTAGCTCATAGTTACCACACTTGAATGGTTTTATTGCAGTCAGGTACTAATAGTATTAGTTCTCCCATCATATTTTTCTTAAGAATGGAGGCAGACTGTCCCCATATTAATACTCAGGGCTACAAAAAAAATCCAGCTTCTTTAAAAAAATGGAAGTTAACAATTGAGTGCAAACATCTTTAGATAGTGGTGACAAATGTTGTTGAGGCATATGCTCTCAATGTCACTCTGACATACTAGTATTCAGTCGACTGTCTGTGAGGACTCATATCAGGTAAAGGAAGTGGATGGCAGGTGAAGCGCCAGTCACCTTCATGACCTCCAGATGTTGACTGTATGTCTGGCTCGGTTGACCTTCCTCTGCTCTCTCGCTCGCTCGCTCTGTACCCTCTCTTTCTCTCTCTCTCTTTCTGTCTCCCCCCTTCTCTCGCTCTCTCTCTGTGAGAGGAAGCAGCCATGAAATGTTTATGTGGTAAATCGTTCATGAATCCTTAATGGAGGGTCGTTGGTGTAAAACTCTGCTTCCTTAGCGTCTGGCATCTTTAAAAATACACACACACCCCTTTTCAGTTGGTCTGGTCTAAGACACTACCTTTAGTACCTTAATTGTGCCAGAAATTTAAGCCAGGATAGTGGAGGACAGTGGAGGTTAGTGGGTCCTGTCCCAATTATTTTAAATAGCCTAATTTCCTTTTGTCCTTCCCTCTGTGGTATAAACCTTCAATGTCATTTCACAACTGTGGGAAAAGGAGACAAAACAAGGAGCCATTTAAGACTGTTTACAAACAATGTTGATCTATGTAGCATCTGACAGAGCGAGACTCCTCTCCAGCTAGCTATCTATCGGAAACAACCCCTCACCATCTGTGTTTATGTGTGGTCACTAAATACTGTGGGCCACTAAATACTGTGGGCCACTAAATACTGTGGGCCACTAAATACTGTGGTCACTAAATACTGTGGGCCACTAAATACTGTGGGCCACTAAATACTGTGGGCCACTAAATACTGTGGGCCACTAAATACTGTGGGCCACTAAATACTGTGGTCACTAAATACTGTGGTCACTAAATATTAAGTACTGGGAGTTTAAAGACTGCCTCTACTCTCTGAGGCGGCACGAGGTCACCAACTTTTGTTTGTTTTAGTTTAACCCCACAAACTAATTAAACTGCCTAGTCAACTGCTTCTGTATGTTTGCAAAGCTCACATGTTCTCTCTTTCTCTCTCTCACACACACACACACACACACACACACACACACACACACACACACACACACACACACACACACACACACACACACACACACACACACACACACACACACACACACACACACACACACACACATACCGCAGTGTATTCTTTCACAATAGAGTGCAGTATTAATCAGTGGGGGCTGTGTTAATGAGTGAAGATCCACTTAGGTCAGTGAGATAAGTCCACTACACACACTGAGCCCTAGTAGTAGTTAATGGGATGGACCAGACCTATTAATGCTGCTGATCACGTGGCACAGGGGGAGTGTCACTCACTCTCACACACACATGCACACACTGTCTCGCTCTCACTCTCAATCAATGTCACTGTGTCTACAGTACTGGTGCAAAATCAGCAGCCTGTTTAATCAGTGGAAAGAAACTGAACCCGGGTCTTTCCCTTCTGCAGCATATGTGCTTTACAAATGTCTGTCTCTCTCCACACTGTGAGTACATAGCTAAAATTAGACCCTGACATCTAAGCTTTGGCATCTGTGCAAGGATTCTAGAAACATGAAGGGTTCTAGAGGGGTTCTAGAAACGTGAAGAACCATGCCTTCAAGATGAGATGGTGTTCTGTTTCTTTGTACACTGTGACCTCCCAATTCCTGTTAATCCTCTCCAATGTAAAATACTGCAAAATGCTGATGATTCTGGCTCTAGGTCTTTCAACATTGTCCCAATGTACTGAACCTCACTCATTGGCACCTTATTCTGCCCTCGGTTGAAAAGTCCAAAGGTCAATTATTAACGTTATTTTTTACAGTAGAACTTGCCATGTCTTCGGTTGACTGGGCTAGAGCTCAATGTGCTGCACTATTCTTGTTCCAATTCTCCAATGGTTCAAAATGTTTAAAGCAAAAAAGGTTCCCAACCAATTGAAATGAGTGCGAATGTCATTTTATGTCCTTCAATTAGCTATTTCTAATAGTGCTACACTATGGAGTTTTGGGAAATGAGTTTGAGAAGAGTCATTTGTGCTGAGTAAGGTATATTTAATTGTTCTTGTGAATTCAACCTTCAGGCTGCGTTTTCTCTCCATGTTCACCTTTTTATATTCTCCCCTCCTCTCTCTCTCCACTCCTCTTTCTCCCTCTCTCTCTCTCCACTCCTCTTTCTCCCTCTCTCTCTCTCTCTGGCAGCGTCGACTTGGAGATGCAGCTAAGAAAGCCATCGGGAAGCTGACAACCAGGACGGTGAAGAAAGGGGACAAGGTACACCTGCCAGCACTGCTTTCTTGTTTCAAGTTTCACTTTTTTTTTTATGTCACACGCACAAGTACAGTAAAATGCCTTTCTTCCGAGCTCCAAAAACCAACAATGCAGTAATGAATATCAATGTAGCACTAAAAATAACATAAGCTAGAACAGTAACACACGAGAAAAAAAAGAAAAGAATAAATAAGAAGAACATGAGAAAATAAGAGGCTATATACGGGGTCAGTTTCAATGCCATATTTACAATGTGCATGCAGGGATACTGGAGTGATAGAGGCAGATATGTACAGGGGTAAGGTGACTAGGCATCAGGATATATGATAAACAGAGTAGCAGCAGCGTATCTGTGGATTGTATGTGCGTGTGTGTGTAGAGTCCTGTTAGTGTGTAGAGTGCTGTTAGTGTGCATAGAGAAAGAAAATACAAGGGTAAACTCAGATAGCCCATGTATCTATTCTGTTAGCTATGTAGCAGTCTTATGACTTGGGGATAAAAGCTGTTCAGGACCCAGTTGATGTCAGACTTGATGCACCGGTACCGCTTGCCATGCGGAAGCAGAGAGAACAGTCTATGGCTTGGGTGGCTGGAGTCTAATGATTTTCTGGGCCTTCCTTTCACACCGCCTGATATAGAGGTCCTGGGTGGCAGGGAGCTCGGCCCCAGTGAATTACTGAGCTGTCTGCACCACCCTCTGTAGCTCCATGCGATCGAGGGTGGCGCTGTTGCCATACCAAGTAGTGATGCAGCCAGTCAAGATGCTCTCAAATGGTGTAGTCGTATAACTTTTTGAGGATTTGAGGGCCCTTGCCAAACCTCTTCAACTTCCTGAGGGGGAAAGAGATGTTGTCACGCCTTCTTCTTGACTGTGCGCGTGTGAGTGGACCATTTTAAGTCGTTAGTGATTTGAAAACCGAGGAACTTGAAGCTCGCGATCCACTCCACTGCAGCCCTGTCGATGTGGATGGGGGCGTGCTCACCCCCCGGTTTCCTGTAGTCCACAATCATCTCCTTGGTCTTACTGATGTCGAAGGAGAGGTTTTTATCCCCGCATCGCACTGCCAGGTCACTGACCTCTTCCCTGTTAGTCTCATTGTCGCCGGTGATTAGGCCTAAAATTGTTGTGTCGTCAGCAAACTTGATGATGGTGTTGGAGTCGTGCGTGACTACGCAGTCATGGGTGAACGGGGAGTACAGGAGGGGACTAAGCATACACCTTGTTCAGGGGCCCCCGTGTTAAGGTTAATCTTGGTCGGAGGTGACGTTGCCTCCCCTCACCACCTTTGGGTTGGTCCATCAGGAAGTCCAGGATCCAGTTGCAGAGGGCGGTGTTCAGTCCTAGGGTCCTAAGCTTGGTAACGAGCTTGTCAATGTCACCCCCTGTCCGTACGAATACAGTAGAACAGATCTACAGATCAACATAGTCCACAGCGGGAACCATGCTCCATTCCAGGCCTGGAGAAGATCCAGTCCAGCTGACCTTGGTCAAGCCTTGTCTAATTGATGTTAGGAAGAGGTGATGAATGCAGAATGTCCCTCCCAATACCCGTCCATACTTTCCTTTCTTGGGTCTTCTTCCCTTCATGACCAATGATTGGTGTAAGGTTTGCCATCGGTGGTATGGCATCGGCCATTTTTCTCTCACTAATCAAGTCCTTCTAGGGTCTGTGGCCCTGAAGCATCTGACACTGGGACCTTTATCATTGTATTAGGCTTTCTTCTTTATTTATGCCTCTCACTTCGCAGAGGCATAGGGTTTACAGCTCTGGATGAGGTCATCAAAGGTGACTGATGAGTTTATGGACGGATGATAGGGCAGGATGGCAGGCTGCTGAAGGATCAGCTTAAAGGATGTCGTTTAGCACCGACGTGGGTTGTGGGGGTGGGTAGGTTATAAAACACAAGCAGAGAATGGCTAAAGCCATACGTGTCAAAGGAGATTTATTGATCGAGGGATCTTCCACTCTTGTGAATGTTCAATACAAAACCTGCTTGTGTTTATTATTCAAATATTCCAGAATATGTGGTTGGTAGTCAACATGAGTAACCAGAACAACTAAACAAAGACCCAAGGTTAAAATCCTTTCTAAATCCTTCTATGAGCACACCAGATGTATTTCTCACATTGACATATGCAGGAAAAAGTGCAAATCACATCGGACTGAAAATGTATAATGCTATTGATGTGTAACGGAGATCCTTAGAATGTCTCAAGTGAAGACGAGTGTCAGGGCCGACGGGGCATGGGGGAGAATTGGTTGGCGTTGTGGGAGAGTGTTGGTCCCCTCCGTCCAGGCCTCTTCCCTTCTCACCTCTGAGCCCTCGTCAAGGGTGAGACAGGTCTCTGGCCATGAATTAACCATGGGCCTTGGAGTGCGCTGCAGAAATTGAAACCTTCCATCAGGAGGAAGTCCGCCTGGGAGTGATTGAGCGCACTGAGCCGGATGTCAAGGCTGGATATTGAGGAAGGGAAGGAGGAAGAGAGGGGGGGGGGGATTACCGGCAGGCACTCAGGGGCCAAAGCCCTTGGTAGAAAATACAGCCTGTTACGGTGATGACGGAGATGAAAACGGGCTACAGTGTCACCGGTCACAAATAACCTGCCAGTTTATCAGGCCACGACGCCTCTCTGGACAAGCCATCAAGCACGGGCAAGGTTTGGACGTCAGAGTACGTAATGTAGAGATCTTGCCTGGCCATTTACAATTGACAGCCGACGAGGACTGCTTGCGAGAGCTGCAGTCGAGAGATAAGGAGATTATACGTGATACTGTCCAGACACAATACGAGGCATTCTAGCCTAGCTGCCCTTTCCTTATTGACACAACCTTTATACGGTCATTACAGCAAACACATAAGTTCACTGCTTGTGGACCCATGCGGGAATCAAAGCAGTAGCTTTGGAGTTACGAGCAACATGCCCCAACCAATTGAGACAACTTCTACTGTGTATCAGACCTGCGTGTAGCAGCATTCACTGCTATATTGCGGCTGCTATGGAGGTCTGTTGTTACAGCTATGAAGGTCATTAGTTTAATTAAACATTACTGCACAGCCAGAGGGACATTTCCTTCATGGACCTGTCGTCCGGGATCTGTTCAGGAACAATAACATCACTGCCCAACTCAAAAGGGGCCAAGCTATTGATCGATTGATTTAAAAGACCAGTGCCAACATGAAAAGGTCAATGCCCTCACCTATTTTGCCAGGCACTAGGACAGGCCCGTGTCAAATCCGCCAACGCCAATGCTGGTCACGTTCAATAGTGCACTGGTCAGCTCCGTAAAGCCGTTAATCACAGTCCACATAGGACACGTTCAAGCCACATCAGGGACTATTCCATCACATCCGTGACCGAAAGATAAAACATCCGTTGTGTCGCATAGTGCAAATGGACTTGTGGCGAGTAACTCTTTGATCTCTGCTCTTCTACAACCCCTGTCATCCCCGGGGCCCTCGAAGTCTCAGATTCTGACATCTTGAAAATCTGCCATTGGTGACACAGATCTGCTTTATTTTAGCAGAGGCCAATTTCACAACAGGGACTGGGGCCTCATTTTTAAACTCTGCACATGCACAGAATATAGCCCAAAAACGTTCCCGCGCCACTTTTCACACAGAAGTTGACATTTGTAAAAAATGTTACTTTAAAAGAGAGAGTGCACATGACTTCCTCAAACTTTAGACCATGCGTGTGCACAATTTATGGTGGTTGAAGTAATGCATTGCAAGCAGGCAAGTGGTATTTTGTGCAAATGGGAGATAAGATGACATGCCTTTTCATTTTAAAAAAATGAAAATATAACAACAAACTACAATAATATGCCTTTAGGACCGTTAGGACTCTATTTCCTGATTTATTTTATTTGCATACTCATTGCAAAATAAATTCCTCACGTTTCCCGACTGTGGTGGTTTCATACTCCCAACGTAGCCTAAACAAAATAGGAAACAATTTGTCCCATCTCTCATTTAATTAGGCCTACTTCCCAGTACTAAATATATAAGCTATTTCAAGTAGGCCTATTTCGCTCATTATAATCGGATCCGGATTGCGGTTAAAATGTTGGCTACATTAATTAAGTTAACGGTAGAACAGACAGTTCACCTTGATTTCCAAATGTCTCAAGTAGGCCAAGACAACTTTTCAGAATTTTCGGGCAGTGAGCATATTTAGGTTGGGGGTAAAAGTTGATGCAATACATTGTTAAATAAAATGTTCTGCAAACTCCGCAACAATTTGTCATTCAATTTCAATTCAATTTCAATTCAAATGTATTTATATAGCCCTTCCTACATCAGCTGATATCTCAAAGTGCTGTACAGAAACCCAGCCTAAAACCCCAAACAGCAAGCAATGCAGGTGTAGAAGCACGGTGGCTAGGAAAAACTCCCTAGAAAGGCCAAAACCTAGGAAGAAACCTAGAGAGGAACCAGGCTATGTGGGGTGGCCAGTCCTCTTCTGGCTGTGCTGGAAGTTGTTGACTTTATTTCAGAAATAGTCACTGTCCTTTGCTGAATACTACAGTGAAAGTCTGAGTCACTGCAAAACATTCTGGCACCACTTCCAAGAATATTTGATCTTATTTGTCATGGCTCTTTTTTTCTTTCTTTTTTAAACTGCTGAGGCCTAGTTCCAAATCAAACCGCAAATTATGGAGTTATTTTCACCATAAAAGGTCATCGATGGGCGTTTTCCAGGTGGAATTATAATGCTTAATATGCACAGTTTACGACAGGTACGATTTATAGCGGGAAACTATACAAATACAAATAAATCTCTCTCTTTTAAGAAATGGCGCACACAGATATTTTGTGTGGCATTTACTCAACGGTTATATACCCTGGTCTGTGCTGTGTGCCTTGGCCTCATTCTGTGCCAGCAGTCGCTGTAGACGACAGCATTCATATTTATTCAGACGGCCATTTACAGCAGCCAGCCCCACTCGGTCAGATGGGCCTCACAACTATGTTTTGTTCTCTATATTGATATCTGCATGGCAACCTGGTACAGATCATTTACTGTTCTACACAAACTATCAGACTTTATCAATACTCGAATACCCAGAAGTACTGTGCATCCAATTTTGCCAACAGCATGGCCAGTTATGATGGCTTGGTTTGTTGGAACAAAGTGAAGTTGGCGATTTGATTTCTGCAGGGACCTTACATACTCGATAACTATAAGTCACTTTGGATTTTTAAAAATCTCAGCTTAACACGGACATTATTGTTATTATTATCAGTATTTTACAATGCCTGGTCCCACATCTATATGGGCTTAAGCCAACTCCTCTCACTATTATTGCCATGGTCGTATGGGGCCACCATTGTACACCGTCAGTGGAGCTATCTAAAGCACATGCATGTCGGACTAGGCTAGTGTTCCCAGGTATGACTGGAGAGATAGCAGACAGCGGGATCTGTGTTCTCTCAGAGCCCTGTTCCTGTCATATCGATCAGCCCCTCCCTGCTTGCTCTGGTTAATTCAGTCCCCGACCAGGCTGGGCTGGGCGCTGATATGTCCTTGTGCCTCTGTGGCAGCTTCTCCTCTGTCAGTAGAGACAGATAGCCACACTCCATAAATAATATGGCATTGATTCTCTCTCTTTTCTCCTACTCTCCTTCTCTATCACATTCTCTCTTTTTATCACACTCTGCTCTCTCTCTCCCCCCTCCCTCACACTCTCTCCCTCCCTCTATCACGTGCTCTCTCTCTCTCTCTCTCTCTCTCTCTCTCTCTCTCTCTCTCTCTCTCTCTCTCTCTCTCTCTCTCTCTCTCTCTCTCATCATCACACTGTTTCTATTTTCTCTTTCTTCATCACTTTTTTTTCTCTCCCCCCCACTCGCTTTCTCCATGCCCTCTCTGTCAGTCTCTCTTAGATTCAAAGAACGATGGCAGCAATCCCACCATCCCCCCCTCTCTTCCTGGGCTCTCTATACCTCTCTTGTCATGTTTTCACTGTCATCCCCCTGTCTGTCACTGTCTTTCACGCAATCTCTCTCTACCTCTCCACCCCTATTCACACCTCTTTCTCTCTCACTTACCAGCCACTCCTCCCCTCTCTCTCCCTCTTTTCCTCCCATGTCATGCTTAAGCATCACCCCGACTGATGGGCATGCCAGGGCAGTTAGCCACAGACACGTCAGACACTGACCATGTTTGGCGCCATTTCCACCTCGGGTCTGTCGCACAAAACAGCTATTTGTAAACTGGTTGATATTCAATACGAATGGTCAAAAGTGAAGCATTTGTTTCATTGTCACTGTTCATTCACTCCCTCTGTAGATGACTTCCTGTTAGTTGTGGCTGTCTAACACTGACTGTACTGTCTGTCTCCTGCAGGAGACAGACCCGGACTTCAACCACTGCGCTGTGTGCATCGAGGGTTACCAGCTCAACGACGTGGTCCGCATCCTGCCCTGCAAGTGAGTGATTGGGGGGAGAGACATTTTGTTAGTTAGGGGTTACATTTTGGGGTTAGGGGTTAAGGAAAATAGGATCTTTAATGAGACTGAATTTTGTGTCCCCATAAGGTTAGTTGTACAAGATTGTGTGTCTGTCCTAGTACCTACAGTACCTACAGTATATACATCCTAAACCAGGAGTTTTAGCTGACAGCCTGACGCCGTCCTTGCCCCTCTTACACGCAACAGACACTCACTCGGATTTGGAATGCAACATGTCCGCCATCCACTCATTCTCAATGTCACACCATCCACTTACATCCCCTTCCCTCCTCCTCTCCTTCCCTCCTCCTCTCCTTCCCTCCTCCTCTCCTTCCCTCCCTCCTCCTGTGACGTGCGTTTCTACCCGTCCCTGACATCTCTCCTCCTGTCTGAGGTAATCACCACACTCATCCGTCACACACCTTTTCTGCTGCTCTGCTCAGTGGGACGAATGTACTGACGCACATCAGGCTAGACCAGAGACACGCCCCACAACAATTTAGCCATAGGTCATTTGCCCACATACATAACACCACAGGAATATGAAAACAGGACGAGCGAAAATTAAATACTGTACGTGTGCAGGTCAGGTGAAAAATGTTTAATCCATAAAATCCCATTTTTACTACCTGTCAATCACCTCTGGTTTGACCATTTGGATCTGATTTAGGATCAGTTGTAGGACACATACATGGATCACTAAGGTTTACAAAGGAAGTGGAAAATGTAATGTCTGTTAGAGTTGACATTTAAGCTCTTGCCAGGAAAAAGGAGGGGGAGTGAGGGAGAGAGGGAGGAGTTCTGGCTAAATGGAGTCTGGTCTGTTTTGGAAATGCAGACGCTCTGCTATCAAGGCCGTCGGGTCTCGCTGTGAGTCGTAACCCCTGCAAGCTCGCTCCGGCTATATTTAGACCCAGCGCTGCCAAATGACCTCCAGGCGCATCCAGCACCATCATCCCCCCCCCGCACACACACACACGTACTTTAACGTCCTCTTCCTCCTTCGACCCACACACACACACACGTACTTAAACGTCCTCCTCCGACCCACACACACACTCTGCAACGTGCACACACACACTTAGGCTCATGATCACGCAGGCACGGACACTGTCTTTCTCTGTCTCGTACACACATACACACACCCCTCCCTGCGCCATCTGCCGTGTCCTCTCTGGCCTTTGCTGATGGAACTAAGAAACTGGACTAAGGGACAGGACACTGCTGGTCATCACAGTCACTCTCAAGATGTGTCCCAAGGTGTCCTTCTGAAGACATGTCAAGACATATCAATCATTCGGTCAGAACATGGCACATCCAGAAAGTGTTCCTCTACTTGCCTCCTCTCTTTCATCTGCACTGATGTGAAAGAACTGGACAGGTGAAAGACGATTCCCAGTAGGCATCCAGCCACATTGCTTTCACCTATCCTGTCTCTGCAGATGCATCTCCAAAGTTCTCCTAGACTTTGGAGATGCACCCTTGGTCTTGAGTAGCAGCTGACTCAGCCGGCCAATCTCTGCATAATTGCATTGGGGCTGTGTTTCATTTGGCCCAACTGACGCAAGGACGACGTACCCCCTTCTTCAGCACAGACCAGCTCAGTACAGATCAGATATCAGAAATGTAAACACAGTCCAGGACTAAACTGGCCAATCGCCATTAATGCTCTCCATCCATCCTGCTTATCCAGTCTCTGTCAAAGAGGAGCACTCAGATTGCTGTGAGAAGGGGAAGTGAAGGACACAGGTCCTTCTTATGAGGCTGAAATGGGCGAGTCTTCTTCGCGTGTACGTCCTCACAGAAATTGTGGACATGCTGATTGTCTACATGTTTCAAACATTTTAAAGGAAATTGAAAAGTTAGAATTGGCTGGCCTCAACCTGCTATCGTTTATTTAAGTAATAGACACAATGCAATGCAGGATAATCACCATTTCAAAATTACTGAATTAGTGTCAGAGTTAGGCTAGCTACAGAGATCTTTTTTTGTCCACAATCCATGGATAAGCTAATTACAGATTTAGAGTAACATGTGCGATTGACTGGTCATGTTAGTGGTTCAAAGGTAAATGTACCCTTGGTTCCTGCCCTTCATCGCTACCTGTGTGTGTCACACTGCAATGATACCAAGAATGCACTAGTAGTTTTTCTGGGTAACCTCAGTACTTGTAGTTTTGTAGAGATGCCATAATCTAAGACTTGATCCGATGGCAAACACATGGTTTATTCACACGGACTTGGAGGAGAGGGAACAGAGAGAGGGAGGAAATGAGGACAAACGAGTAAACCAGGGCGAGGGAGTGAGAGAACGAGTGGCGACAACCGGGCTGTTTATGTAGAATGGAGTTTATCAGTCCTTATCATGTGGGTGCATGTTGCGTCCTTCTCTGTCTGCATTCAGTATCTCTGAACACCAACCCCATTGGAGCCTCCCTTAAGTACAGACTGCTATCCCCAATCAATAACTAAATGCATTGAAGTAATGGGAGTATACTTGACGGCCACTCAATTTGTGTCTCTGTACATTTAATATCAGTCTATAGGACAGTGTGTTGTCAATGGAGGGAAGTTTTCTGGTCAGATTTAGCTAGACTGACAGGCAGGCTGGTAGACAGATACAGAACAGTCTCGATAGCCAATTATTGTAGGATATCCAAGGATATGCAGTAACAACAACTACCAGTATTTCAGTTCTCAAACCATAGCACCAACATAATCCCTAATAATCCCCAGGAAGAGTAGCTGCTGCCTTGGCAGGAACTAATGGGGATTTTTCAGACAGGTCGGCAGACAGGCAGAAAAGGAGACAAATATACAGGCAGGCAGACAGAAAGGTAGACCGATATGCTCGCAGGCAGACCGACAAAGGTAGACAGATATACAGTTGACGTCGGGAAGTTTACATACTTTAGCCAAATACATTTAAACTGAGTTTTTCATCATTCCTGAGATTTAATCCAAGTGAAAATTCCCTGCCTTAGGTCAGTTAGGATCACCACTTTATTTTAAGAATGTGAAATGTCAGAATAATACTAGAGAGAGTGATTTATTTCAGCTTTTATTTCTTTCAGCACATTCCCAGTGGGTCAGAAGTTTACATACACTCAATTAGTATTTGGTAGCATTTCCATCAAATTGTTTAACTTGGGTCAAACATTTTGGGTAGCCTACCAAAAGCTTCCCACAATAAGTTGGGTGAATTTTAGCCCATCCCTCCTGACAGAGCTGGTGTAACTGAGTCAGGTTTGTAGACCTTGCTTGCACACACTTTTTCAGTTCTGCCCACACATTTTCTACAGGATTGAGGACAGGGCTTTGTGATGGCCACTCCAATAGCTTGACTTTGTTGTCCTGAAGCAATTTTGCCACAACTTTGGAAGTATGCTTGGGGTCATTGTCCATATGGAAGACCCATTTGCGACCAAGCTTTAACTTCCTGACTCATTTCTTGAGATGTTGCTTCAATATATCCACATAATTTTCCTCCCTCATGATGCCATCTATTTTGTGAAGTGCACCAGTCCCTCCTGCAGCAAAGCACCCCCACAACATGATGCTGCCACCCCCGTGCTTCACTGTTGGGATGGTGATCTTCGGCTTGCAAGCTTCCCCCTTTTTCCTCCAAACATAATGATGGTCATTATGGCCAAACAGTTGTATTTCTGTTTCATCAGACCAGAGGGCATTTCTCCAAAAAGTATGATCTTTGTCCCCATGTGCAGTTGCAAACCATAGTCTGGATTTTTATGGCGGTTTTGGAGCAGTGGCTTCTTCTTCGATATAGGACTCGTTTTACTGTGGATAAAGATACTTTTGTACCTGTTTCCTTCAGCATCTTCACAAGGTCCTTTGCTGTTGTTCTGGGATTGATTTACACTTTTCGCACCAAAGTATGTTCATCTCTAGGAGACAGAACACGTCTCCTTCCTGAGCAGTATGACGGTTGCTTGGTCCCATGGTGTTTATACTTGCGTACTATTGTTTGTACAGATGAACGTGGTACCTTCAGGCGTTATGGAAATTGCTCCCAAGAATGAACCAGACTTGTGGAGGTCTACAAAAACAATTCTGAGGTCTTGGATGATTTATTTAGATTTTCCC
Organism: Oncorhynchus keta; assembly: GCF_023373465.1. Taxonomy (NCBI): domain Eukaryota; kingdom Metazoa; phylum Chordata; class Actinopteri; order Salmoniformes; family Salmonidae; genus Oncorhynchus; species Oncorhynchus keta. The sequence goes on from NC_068450.1 coordinate 47,698,402, forward strand.
AGATGTCAAACAAAGAGGCACTGAGTTTGAAGGTAGGCCTTGAAATACATCCACAGGTACACCTCCAATTGACTCAAATTATGTCAATTGGCCTATCAGAAGCTTCTAAAGCCATGACATAATTTTCTGGAATTTTCCAAATGTTTTAAAGGCACAGTCAACTTAGAATATGTAAACTTCTGACCCACTGGAATTGTGATACAGTGAATTATAAGTGAAATAATCTGTCTGTAAACAATTGTTTGAAAAATGACTTGTGTCATGCACAAAGTAGATGTCCAAGCCGACTTGCCAAAACTATAGTTTGTTAACAAAAAATTGTGGAGTGGTTGAAAAGCGAGTTTTAATGACTCCAACCTAAGTGTATGTAAACCTCCGACTTCAACTTTACATGCAGGCAGTCAGACAGAAAGGTAGACAGATATACCGGCAGGCAGACAGACAGAAAGGTAGACAGTTATACCGGCAGGCAGGCAGACAGACAGAAAGGTAGACAGTTATACCGGCAGGCAGGCAGACAGACAGAAAGGTAGACAGTTATACCGGCAGGCAGACAGACAGAAAGGTAGACTGTTATACCGGCAGGCAGGCAGACAGACAGAAAGGTAGACAGTTATACCGGCAGGCAGGCAGACAGACAGAAAGGTAGACAGTTATACCGGCAGGTAGACAGATATACATGCAGACAGACAGAAAGGTAGACGGATATACAGGCAGGCAGGCAAACATATTAGATGTCAAAACAGATGCCATCCGGATAAACCAAATATACCAACTAAGACAGGAAAAACAAATTTATTCTGGTTGGTATGTTGCGTTTTTTCCGTGATGCCATATGGTATAGTATCTAATAACCCGTCTGTCTGACCGTCAATTTTTCCCCCTGCTGCTCTAAGAAAGGGAGTATCCCAAATGGCACCTTATTCCCTATGTGGTGCACTACTTATTCCTTCTATAGTGCACTACATAGGGAATAGGGTGCCATTTGGGATACCGCCCAAATACTCTGAGCGCAATCTCTCCCTGACTGTAGTTGCTCACTTATATCATACACAGACCGATACCAACACTCGTTACAGTCACGCACACAGACTGCTGAGGGGAGAACGCCTCACGATAATGGCTGGAACGAACTAAAGGGAATGGCATCAAACACATGGAAACATGTGTTTGATGTATTTGACACCGTTCCACTCATTCCGCTCCAGCCATTACCGCGAGCCCGTCCTCCCCAATGAAGGTGCCACCGACCTCCTGTGGCACACACACATTTAAACTGTGAAACAAGACAAACTGAAACGCAAGCTCTTATCCGAGTCTGACTGCACTCGCGTCTTATCCAGAAGACCCTCTCTTGCAGCTCTGCTTCTGACTGCACACCGACTTTCTCCCCAAGCCATTGTATGGTAAACGGACTCCTCATTAATGTATAAAGCCCTTGTTTTCTGTGCCTGCCTTGAAAGCCAATAAAGCAGTGCTAGAGGCCGGGTGCCCCCACTTTTAGAGGCTTTGAAAAGGAACAGCACTTTACACTCCATGCCCAGGAAATGCCAGTCTATGTTAGACAGGCACTTAGCAGAATCCACCGTTGCACTTTTATGTTTGTCCTTAGGAGTATTTTCTATTATGCATTGTTTTTACTCGCACTTAAGGAAGTGTTCTTCAGCAATAAATGGGGCCTTGTATTGTTTTATGGATGCTCCACATAAGGATATTTAACGTTGAAATGGTTTGCGTACCATGCCTTTTAATAAAGACATTAAGGAGCTCAGGTAGACGGGAGAAGCTACCGTGAATGTGGTCGTAATGGTCCTTTTGAAGTGCAGTGAAACTGGCCATCCGCCGTTATGTAATAATATGGAACAGACCATTCATATATATATATATATATATATATATATATATTTTAAAGGATGTTTCTCTCATATCCACAATGGCCGCCTTGTGTCATAAGACACACGATGTCCATTTTGTGTCTAAGTTGCCCCACAATGACCACTGTGTCTATAAAGCGTGACTCGTTTCCTTTTCCCACCAACTTTCTGCTGCCGTTAAAGACACAACAGGCCCTCCTAGCCGGCTCAAACAGAGCAGTCATTCTCCAGTCGCAGGATGTAAAGGGGGGAAAAGAGGGCCAAAGCGGATTTTGAAGAGCCCCATGTCGGCCATTTGGGGGGGCTTGTTTGTGGAGGTGGCTTCGTGCTCTTCAACCGTGCTCTTTGTTTCTGTCTCGCTCTCTGCACAGACATGTCTTCCATAAGCTGTGTGTGGACCCCTGGCTGAACGAGCACTGTACCTGCCCCATGTGTAAGCTGAACATCCTCAAGGCTCTGGGCATCATGGTGAGTATTAGTGTAGTCGATGTCTTAGTGCCTTATCAGTGGAAATGTGTTAAAGTTAGTATGCCGGTACCGGTATGGCCTCAGCCCTTTTTTTTCCCCCCTCGCCTGATCACACGATACTCTTGACCCAAATAATGAGAGGAAAAAGATGACCTTAGAAGATATTATGTAAACATGTCTCAATTTCACATGTTTATGATGATTAACTGTAGAATACAACAAACTCTTTCACTGTCTATTAAACTGCATGTGTTGTTTTGTAGATTAAGATGTGATTGCCCCAGATTGCCCTTCACATGCTGCTCCCGGTCATTGTGACAGATGTTTATCCAGGCGATTGCATAACCCTCGGTTTATGCCAGCTGTTTGTGACCTAATGTATAGACAGCCCTAGTATACCCCCTGCTGGCAAGTTGTGGAACTATCGCTCGGACACCAGAAATTAGAGTCATACCAGAACAGACTAAAGTGGTATCATTGGATCTGATGAGCTGCTACAAGAGCTACTTGCTAGGGTTCAGGGTCAAAATCGGGGTCAGCGATCAAAACATCGAGTTGTGTTTAAAAACGTGCCGTGCCTCTGTTCTTTCTAGCGTGAGCTAACATTGGCAAAAGTTAATATATCATAAATTGGACTTCAACCACTAACCATAAAATTCCCCTAACCCCTGTGTTTTTACTACTTCTCCCCCTTTAGCCCAACCTGCCGTGCGTGGATAACGCTGGTTTTGACATGGACCACAGGATAGGGCGCAGCCAGACGATGGCCAGCCAGCGGACGGCCTTGGTGGACCTGTCCAGTGAGACGTCCATCAGCCTGGAGCCTCTGCACCGAGGCCCCCTCGGTACCGGACCCCAGATCCCCTCCGAGAGCGGAGAACTCACCCCCCGCACCGGAGAGATCAACATCGCCGTCACCAGTAAGCAGCTTACGCTTCAGACACACTCTTTCTTATTTCTAGTGACTTTATTGATATGAAAGGTTACATTCAGTGTTGTAAAATTGGAACACAATAGAACAGAAATTCTCTCTTTTTTTGTTTAATTCTCTCTCCTTCTCAACCTTTCGAGTTCAGGCACACTCTGTGACCCACACACCCATTAAAATTGTTTAAAAGTGTCCCACAATTGCATTTATATCCTGGCAAATCAGAATGCAAGCTCCGTCTTTTCAGTTCAAAACACAAAGTGAAGGAATGCACCTTGACAAAATAAAATGTCTCTGGTTATGCCATTTTAAATAATGAGTGAAGGCCAAACAGACTTTTTAAACTGAATAACTAGAGTAGCAAAATATTTACTGGAGCTGCAAACCTTTGGTAAATTGACTTGACACACACACACACACAATATTTTTCCTAAATTCCTCCCTGCCCCCTCCGTACCGCTCTTCATCCCCTCTTTTGACACACACACACACACACACACACACACACACACACACACACACACACAATACAGCCCCCCCTCCCTCCTGAATCCCGCTGCCACTGTCTGTATAATCCATAATCCCTATCCCACCCTGATCCTAACCTCAACCACGAGAAGGCTAAAAGCACAACTGGCAAAAAGCCATTCTGTAATGTACCGATCCCCTACCAAAAGAAATGTTACACCCCACTCTGTTTTACTGTGCATAACTATTTATGAAGGGGAAAAAAATTATTTTCACAGCGCTGCAGCAACAAAATGAGAAATTTCACTGCAGTTATTACGACAACTACTTGTGTACTGTCCTTTCGCTTAAAGCTAGTAATTGTAATTCAGTAATGCATACAACACAGCTAATCAGTGTGAATACTTCAACAGCTAAATAATAGAGTGAGGTGAGTTATTTTATAACTCTTAGTACCTAGGCCTACTTCCATAAATGAACCAGTCATTATTTCCTAAATCCACCCAATTTATGCTGTTTGATAATGTGACTAAATTTCCTTCTTTCAATGTGTTCAGTGCCACTGCCTTTACATTAGTACTATACACTGAGTATACAAAACATTGTGATCCCTTATGGATGGCACTTGTTACATCCACTTCAATCGGTGTAGATGAATGGGAGGAGACCGGTTAAATAATGTTTTTTAAGCCTTGATACAATTGAGACTGTGTATGTGTGCCATTCAGAGGGTGATTGGGCAAGACAAAATATTTAGTGCCTTTTGAACGGGGGGGGGGGTGTGTATGGTAGTAGGTGCCAGGTGCACTGGTTTGTGTCAATAACTGCAAAGCTGCTGGGTTTTTCACACTCAACAGTTTCCCGTGTGTATCAAGAATGGTCCACAACCCAAAGGACATCCAGCCAACTTGACACAACTGTGGGAAGTTTTGGGGTCAACATGGGCAAGCATCCCTGTGGAACACTTTCAACACCTTGTAGAATCCATGCCCTGACAAATTGAGGCTGTTCTGAGGGCAAAGGGGGGGTGCAACTCAATATTAGGAAGGTGTTCTTAATGTTTGGTATACTCTGTGTACATGCATTGTATAGATACATGCACTGTAGGCCTACATACACCTCTGTTTCTCTTTCTGTCGCAGTTGGTGTGTGCTGTGTGGGTGCATGTGTGCGTGCGATTTTTGCTTTTGTGTGTGTGTGGGTGCGTTGGAGGTCATGCGTATGTGTCTGTCTGTGTATGTGCACATTTGCCTGTGTGTGCATAACACTCTGTCTTTAAACTATGCCCGTGCTTCCAGGTCTTTATCTCCTGTCTTCGAGCTCATCCTGCCTCTCTCCTCTGTCGCTCTCCTCTGGATCTTAAGGACACGCCCCATCTTTCTTCATCTTCTCGTCTCTTCATCCTCCTGACTTTTCCGCTTCACATTGGTTTTCAAAGAGAGGAAAGATATTTTGTGTTTTCCTGTGGGGACTCGGTTTTTAACCCATAGCATGGTGGGCTGCAGTGACAACCCCCCCTCCCCTCCTTTCCTTTTATTGACAGAGGAGTGGTTTATAATCGCCAGCTTCGGCCTTCTCAGCGCTCTCACATTGTTCTATATGATCATCAAGGCCACTGCCAGCTTCTCCAGCCCTGAGTGAGTACCACCATCCACTTCCATAGTTAAATCTTTCTTCTACTGGATTCAATTGTACTTTCATTCAAGATTTGATTTCATATAGTCCTGATGGTTTTGTCACAGAATATTGTTGTCTATTTAATTTCCTGTTAACTAAGCCAGAATCCAGGCCTATCCTCCTGGATTTGTGGATATCTGAAATTGGCTCAACTCTGACTACTTTGAACCATTGCCAAGACAATGGAGTTTGAATTACAGTCCAGACAGATGCAAAACAATCTGAGACTATTATTCAGATGTGGCAAATGTGGTAGTGTCCCATTAATTTGCTAAACTTTTGATCCCAGCTAACATAAATCGAAATACTTTAACAGCACAATTGTAGCATAGTTTATATTTGTACTGAAGTCAAGTACAGTTGACATGGGTACTGGCATGTATCTGATACATTTTGCGGTTAAGAGTTTAAAAAAAGTAAGATAATATTGGATTGTGCATGTTTGCACATCTATTAACGGAGACAGTGTGAGTAGTGTTTCATAATATTGCCCAATAAAGTAGCACTAGATCAGAACAACCATTTCCGGAAGCCACAGCCTCCATCCATCCCCTCTACTCCAAATAAAATGAAAATAAAAAGTGTTAAGAGCTAAGTGCCTTACACAAGAGAAAAGTATTTTTTTTATGTTCAGATCAATTGCATTTCCCTTCTCTGATCCTGCTTGCATGCTATTTCTTTCTTCTGCCACCTTATTTTCCAAATGTCATTCATTTCCTCTTCCTTATCTTCCAGCCTGGAGTGGGAGGAGTAATGACCATCACGTGGTTGCCCCTCTAGACCCTTTCTCTGCCGGAGCCTCGTGGCAATGTTGCCTTCTTGTGACATATTTTTCTGTATTGTATTTGTAAGCTTGTACTACTGTACCTTTTCTGTATTGTTAGTATTTTTTGCTGTTGTAATAGGGCAAAGCGCTTTGAGACATTAAACCACTGTGGATCCCTCCTTTTGACTTGTTATGTGAATGTAAGTGTTGTATTCGGTTGTCATACATTATCAGGACCACAATTTCCTAACATTTCACCCAAATGTCCTGACATTTTTCAGGTCTTGAATGTGTTACAATGCTATTTTAAGCTGAAGGGTTAGGGAAAATCTGGATTTTTAATGGTCAAACATTTTTACTCCACAAAGTCCGGAAATTTCACAAAAACTACGTTGTGTGTATGTGCATGCGTTACTATATTGATTGAATGACACCAATTATTCTTGTTCATCTAAACCAGACACACACACACACACCTCCCTACAGAAAGTTGAATGTTCTTCTGTGCTCATCCGTGACCATGACTGAGTGTACAAAACATCAGGAACACCTTAATATTAAGTTGCACTCCCTTTTACCCTCAGAACAGCCTCAATTCCTCAGGGCATGGACTCTACAAGGTGTCGAAAGTATTCCACAGGGATGCTGGCCCATGTTGACTCCAATGCTTCCCACAGTTGTGACAAATTGGTTGATTGTCCTTTGGGTGGTGGATCATTTTTGATACACATACGAAACCCAGCAGTGTTGCAGTTTTTGACACACTTAACCCAGTGCGCCTGGCACCTTCTACCATATCCCTGTTCAAAGACACCTAAATATTTTGTCTTGCCCATTCTCACCCTTTGAATGGCACACATACACAATCCATGTCGCAATTGTCTCAAGGCTTGAAAATCATTCCATAACCTGTCTCCTCCCCTTTATCTACACTGGTTGAAGTGGATTGAACAAGTGATATCAATAAAGGATCATGGCTTTCATCTGGTCAGTCTGTGTCGCAGAAAGAGCAGGTGTTCCTAATGTTTTGTCTGCTCATTGTTTATTTGGCCGTAATGCAAAACTATCCCCAGTAGATGGCACGATTTCTTAGATATTACATTACATGTCTAACCTCACATCAGAATCGTCAGGCCACAAACCTTTTTACATAACACTGCTTAGATCTTATTGAGGTATCAATGATATTGATGATTACTATGATTCAAAAGATGGTCCG